>NW_026948497.1:4523749-5169999 GCF_035770615.1 Melospiza melodia melodia | reverse complement strand
AAAAATGGGGATTTGGGGGCTTTGGAGAACAGAATGGCATTACAATATTTATTTGGGGTAAAAGCCTTTAATTTTGAGATTGTTAATTCAAAAAAACAGGTATAAAATGGTGATTTAAGATAAAAATGGCGGTTTGGTGATCATGAGGGGAAAACGTATTTAAAACCCCACAATTTTGGGTAATAGAAGAAAAAAGGGCTTAAAAATAATTTTGGAGTGAAACGGGGATTAAAACCCAGCAATGTAAGGTAAAAAAAACAGGCTTAAAAATGCTAATTTTGGAGATGAAGAAAGGAAGTGGATAAAATCTGGCGTTTTTAGGGGGTTGTGAGCAAAAATGGGTTAAAAAATAGGGATTTTGGGGCTGATGGGACAAATAGGCTAAAAAAGGGCAGTTTAGGGGAATGCAGGAAAGAAATACCTGCAAAAAAAGTTCATTTTGGAAAAAAATGGAGATTTTGGGCAAATGACAAAGAAAATGAGTTTAAAAAGTTCAAATTCGAATAAACAGCATTTCAGAGTAATAAACCCTGCATTTTGGGGCCTTGGGAAACACTGGATTAAAAATTATGATTTTTGAGAGAAAATGTGAGTTTGGTGCAGAATTAAGTGTTTAGTGACAGGAACATGGATTATAGGGAGAAAAGGATATCTAAAGGCAAAAAATGTGAATTTTGGGGTAAAAAAAAGGTGGATTTGGGGCTAAAACACAATTTTTGAAAGCAAATTTGACCTGGTAAATACCAGTATTTTCTGTACAGTAAAAAGCTATATTGGGCCTCAAAATCGCAATTTGGGTTCAAAACCTCTTTCCCAAAGCTAAAAAAAAATTTTAAAAATCGCTTTTTAGTGTTAAAAACTCCAATTTGAAACGTTTTGGAGAACAAAGATTTCGGTGTGGGGCAGGAAATGGAAATGTTAATTTCGGGGGCAGGAAATGCGGTCTGGAGACACAAAGAGAGGGGGTTGGGGCTGAAAAGGGCGATTTTGTGACAAAAAGTAACATTTAAAAAAGAAAAAAACTAAGAACTATTGGGTTAAAGGAGGCCGTTTTGTGGGTGAAGTGGATATTCAGAGGGAAAAAGGGATTTTTGAAGCAGTAAAAATGACATTTGTGTCTGAAAAATTGCAAATTCCGAGGCCCAAAACGCTTTTTTGGGCAAAAATCACCAGTTTGTGGGGAAAAAAAAAAAAAAAAGAGAAAAATTTAAATAAACCCCGTTAATTTTGGAGAAAAACGGTGATTTTGAGGCTAGAAAAAAGCGGATTTGGAAACACAAAGCTGCGATTCTTCCCCCGACCCTCCATTTTGGGGCTGGAAACCTCCATTTTGGGGCTGGGAGCTCCCTCCGAGCTGCAGAAAATCCCGATTTTAAGCCTAATTTCTACTTCTGGAAAATAAATCCAGTCCTTTTTCTCCTCCAGACTCCACGTTTTGGGGATAGACCCAAGATTTTGGACGGAAATGCTGTTTTGCAAAACAAAGATGCTGAGCTGGAGCTCCGAATCTCCATCTTGGGGCTGGGAAAAAAAATGTTTTGGGGCCAAAAAGCTGCATTTTACCAGCAAAAAAACCTTTCATTAATGAAAGAGACCCCTTAAATCCAAAACATTAACATTTTGAGAAATAAAATATACTTTTTTTAAAATTAAGTCATCCATATTTAAACGTAAGAAGGGCATTTCAATTTAAAAAGCTGATTCAAATTAAAAAACCCATCAATTTTGGAGATTAATATTGCAATTTAAAGACCTTAAATTTACATTTAAGGAATAAAAAAAACCTGCTTTTGTCATAAAATCCTGCAGTCTGAAAGCTTAAAAATCCTGATTTTACAGATAGAACACTCTCATTTTGGAAAAAAATTAGTAACACACCTCTTATTTAGGGAATAAAATATTTATTGTGGATATTAAGCCGCCTTTTTTTGGGGGGGGGGAAATCCTCCCATTTTCGGGTCTGACCCCTCCGGGCGTCACGCCCCGTTTGGGGGTAAAAAAATCTTAATTTTGTGGCACAAAATCCATATTTTTGATTTTAAATTAGACGGTTTTGCAGTGAAAATAAATTATTTTAGGGGCGAAAATACCTAGTTATGGGGTGAAAACAACCGATTTCAGACTGAAAAAGCAGCATTTAATGTATGGTAATATAAAAACGAAACAAATCACGTTTTAAATTTAATTATAAATATATTATTGTAAAAAAACTCATTTTGAGGTTAAATCCTTTAATTTCGGGGCTCCTCGCCGCCATTTTGGCGCCTTCCCCGCCCATCCTCAGCCAGACGCCCCTGCCCAGATTACGGGCAAAAAGCGCCATTCGCGGCCAAATCTTTGAAACAGGAACTTAATCTAAGATAAAATAGTAATATTTTTCTTTAAACACCCCCCAAAAAGGCGATTTTGGAGGCGAATTCGCCGCGGTTCGGGGCCGCCGCCCTCAGCCGCCATTTTGCGGCCGCGTGCCGGGGGGGGGGTGTGGGGGGGGCGTTCAGCCACCGAAAATCCTCATTTAGTGACAGAACCTCCCGATTTTAACCCCAAACCCGCCCCATTCAGCAAATCCCCCTTCCCTCCCAGCCGCTTCTGTGGGGGTAAAACGCCGATTTTGGGCTAAAATCGCCCTGGTTTGGGTCACCCTTTGTCTTGGCGCGCGGGGGATGGGGGGGCTCTTAAAGGGGCAACGCCGCCGCGGCGGGGGATGAAGGCGGGGCCCGCCGCGCTCACCTTGGCGCCGATCTGGTTGCCGCATTGGCCCGCCTGGATGTGGACGATCTCCCTCATGGCGGCGGTGGAGTCTGGCGGGGGGGCTCGGGCCCACCCGGACGGCGCGGAGGCGCTGGGAAAACTGAATAAAAAAACGTAAAGAGGCGGCGCGGCCCCTTTAAGCGCGGAGCGAAGGCCCGAGCGCGACGGCGGTGAAAATGGCGGCAGCCGCGGCCCCGCGCGCGCTCATATAGGACAAAGTCGGGGCGCCCATTGGTCGGCACTGCCCGCTTTCCATCCATCTATTGGTTAGTTGCGTTGTCAATCCAGCTTTCTGCGTTTCAATTGGCCTAAACTTCTCTTAAGCTCCTCCCACGGGCGCTCTGGCGCTCTCGGAGGACCACCCCGCCCCGTCCCTCTGATCTATTGATGATCGACACGCACGACAGCCAATGGAAACTGCGGATGGGCGTTGGCGCGCGGAGAGAGCGGCCAATGGGAGCGCGGGGGGCGGGGCCCGGCGGTGAAGGCGCGGGAGGGGTGAGCGGGGGGGGGAAGGGAAGCCGGGGCCGCTTTTGGGGTCCCGGAGGGAATTTTGGGGGAGTTTGGAGGTGATTTGGGGTCCGGAGGGGTTCTGGAATAACCTGGAGGGATTTGGAGGTGGTAGAGGGGATTGGAGCGGTCCTTGGTGAGGACTGAGGGCCTCGGGGGCAGTTTTGGGGAGTCCCTGAGGGAGATTGGGGGGGGTCTCTGACGGGGATTTCAGGTTTCTGAGGAAAGTTTGGAGTCTCCGAGGGAAGTTTATCGGCTTGGTTTGGCAATTTGGGGTTCCGGAGAGAATTTTTGGGGTTTATGAGGGGAGTTGAGACTTGATGATGGAATTTGGCGATCCCTGAGGGAGGTTGGATGTGTCTGAGGGAGGTTTGGGGTCCATGAGGGGAGTTGGAGCTTCCGTGAGGGAATTCAGGGTTCCTGAGGGAACTTTGGGCTCTCTGAGGGGGTTGAAGGGTCCTGAGCGGAGTTTGGGGCGCCGCTGATGTGAGTTGGGGTTTCTGTGAGGGAATTTGGGGTTCCCGAGAGACGTTTGGGTTTCCTGAGGGAAATCTGGGTCCGTGGTAGGGGTTGGTGGTTCTGTGAGAGAATTTGGGGTTCCTGAGGCGCATTGGGGATTCCATGAGAGGAGCTGGGCATTTGATGAGGGAATTTGGGCTCCCTGAGGTGTGTTGTGGATTCTGTAATGGAATCTAGGCTTGGAGGTCCCTGGGGGATTTTGGGTCATTTGGGTGCAGCTTGGGGGTCCCTGGGACATTTTGGGGGTCCCTGGGTTTGTTTCGAGTCTTTTTGGGGCAGTTTGGGAGGTCCTGGGCAGGGGTTTGGGGGCTTCTGGGGTGGTTTGGGTTCTTTGGGGGCAGCTTGGGGGTTACTGGGTGATTTTGGGGGGTTCCTTGGAGAATCTGGGGGTGTTTGGAATGGTCTTGGGGCAGTTTAGGGGGATTTTGGTGGGGAGTGGGAGTTCTGGGGGGAGTCCCTGGAACAGTTTGGGGTTGTTTTGGGACATTTTGGGGGTTCTGAGGGGGGAGGATTGGGGGTCCTTGAGGCAATTTGGGGGTCCCTGTGGGGTTTTTTGGGGTATTTGGGGCATTTTTGGAGGGTTTTGGGGCAGTTTGTGTAGTTCTGAAAGGGGCTTTTGGGGTTTTGGGGTTATTTTTGGGATCCTTGGGGGATTTTGGAGGTTCCAAACTCCTGAGCCCCCCCCAATCCCCCTTTGCAGTGCCCTGGAGGATCCAGCTGTGCCCCCAGATGTTGAGGGCCCCCCAAAACACCTTCCCTGCTCCCGAAATGCCTCAGATGTGATCGGTGAGGGGCCAGATCCAGATGTTGGGGACCTGAAAATGCCCAAAGTGGCCAAAAACACCTCAGAGGCTCCAGATGTGGCAGCAGAAACCCCAAATCCAGATGTGCTATGGGCCAGAAATGGGCACCGGACACTGCAGGTGGACAGTGACACAGATGTGGAGGAGGAGGGGCCAAACCCAGATGTTGGGCCACAAAAATGGCTTAAAATGACCCAAAATGTGCCTGAAACTCCAGATGTGAGGCTAAAAACCCAAAATCCAGATGTTCCATGGCTTAAAAGTGGGCATGGCACCCTGCTGGTGGAGAGCGACACAGATGTGGAGCAGGAGGAGGCTGATCCAGAAGTGGAGCCCTCAGAACGGCTGAAAATTACCCAGAACGTCCCAGAAACTCCAGATGTTGCAGGAAAGACCCCAAATCCAGATGTTTCAGGCCCAAAAATACGACACAGGATGGAGCTGGTGGACAGTGACACAGATGTGGACGAGGATCCAGATGTGCAGCCCCAGAAAAGGCTTAAAGTGACCCAAAACATGCCTGGAATTCCAGATGTGGAGGTGGAAACCCCAAGTCCAGCTGTGAGGGCGCCCAAAATTGGACACTGGAGAATCCTGATGGACAGCGACACAGATCTGGAGGGGGAGGAGGAGAATCCAGATGTGCAGCCCCAAAAACAACTCAGAATGCCCCAAAATGTGTCCGAAACTCCAGATGTGGCAGCAAAACCCCTGAATCCAGATGTTTCAGGCCCAAAACTCTGTTCTCGGATGCTGCTGGTGGACAGTGATACAGATGTGGAAGACGAAGTGAATCCAGATGTGCAGCCCCCTAAAAGGCTCAAAGGGACCCAAAACGTGCACAGAATTCCAGATGTGGAGGTGGCGACCCCACATCCAGCTGTGGAAAGCCCCAAAATTGGCCATCAGACACTGGTGGAGGACAGCGACACAGATGTGGAGGATGATCCAGATGTGCAGCCCCCAAAAAGGCTCAGAAGGACTCAGCATTTGCCCAAAGCTCCAGTTGTGCGATGGGGGACACAAAATCCAGATGTTTCAGGCCCCACAATCAGGAGTCAGATGCTGCTGGTGGACAGCGACACAGATGTGGAGGAGGATCCAGATGTGCAGCCCCTGAAACAGCTCAGAGCGACCCAAAACGTCCCCGAAACTCCAGATGTGGCTGCGAAGCCCCCAAATCCAGATGTTTCAGGCCCTGAAATCAGGTGCCAGGCATTCCTGGTGGACAGTGACACAGATGTGGAGGAGGAGGAGGTGAGTCCAGATGTTGAGACCCTGAAAAAGCTTGGAATGACCCAAAATGTGCCTGAAAGTCCAGATGTGGTGGCACAGACCCCAAGCCCAGATGTTGGAATGACCCAAAATGGGTGTCAGGCACTGCTGGTGGACAGTGACACAGATGTGGAGGAGGAGGAGGTGAATCCAGATGTTTGTAATTCTAAAAGATGGAAAATGCCTCAAAATGTGCCCCAAACTCCAGATGTGCCCCCACAGCCCCCAAATCCAGCTGTGAAGAGGTCACAGAGGGGTCACGGGGCGCTGCTGGATGACAGCGACACAGATGTGGAAGAGGAGGCAAATCCAGATGTTGGATCCTTAAAAAGATTGAAACCAGCCCCAAATGTGCCTGAAACTCCAGATGTGAGGCTGGAAATGCCAAATCCAGATGTTTCAGGCACAAAAATTGGGTGTGGGACGCTGCTGGTGGACAGCAAGACAGATGTGGAGGAGGATGAGACAGGTCCAGATGTTTGGCCCTCAAAAAGACTGAAAATGACCCAAAATGTGCCGGAAAGTCCAGATGTGCCCACACTGGCCTCAAGTCCAGCTGTTGGAGGCTCTGAATCCAGATGTGGAGCCTTGGTGGGGGAGAGTGACCCAGATGTGGGGGAGGATGAAGCTGATCCAGATGTTCAGCCCTCAAAAAAACAGAAGATTACCCAAAGTGTGCCTGGAACTCCAGATGTTAGGCTGAAACCCCCAAATCCAGATGTTGGGAGGCTCCAAGGGACCCAAACTGTGGCCGAGACGCCAGATGTGGAGGGAGAGGAGGAAGAGTGGGATCCAGATGTGGCCACCCAGCTGTTCCTGACCCCAAATCCAGATGTGGGGGAGGCCGAGGTGGACCCAGATGTTGGGAGCCCAGAACGACTCAAAATGACCCAGAAGCCACCGGAAATTCCAGATGTGGAGGAGGAAGAGGAGTCAGATCCAAGTGTGGCCACCCAGCTGTTCCTGCCCTCTCCTGATGTTGGGAGCCCAAAACGACCCAAAATGACCCAGAACCCTCCCAAAATTCCAGATGTGGAGGAGGAAACCCCAGATCCAGATGAGGAGGAAGAACAGGAGTCAGGTCCAGATGTGGCCACCCAGCTGTTCCTGCCTTCTCCAGATGTTGGGAGCCCAGAAAGCACCAAAATGGCCCCAAAGGACCCCAGAATTCCAGAGGTGGAGGAGAAAGAGGAGTCAGATCCAGATGTGGCCACCCAGCTGTTCCTGACTTCTCCAGATGCTGGGAGCCCAGAAGGACCCAAAACTACCCCAAAGGACCCCAAAATTCCAGATGTAGAGGGGCTGCCTTCTCTGGATCCAGATGTGGCCACACAGCTGTTCCTGCCCCCACATCCAGGTGTGGAGGACGGTCTAAATCCAGATGTTCTGGGTCCAAAACAATCCAAAATGGCCTCAAATGACCCCAAAATTCCCATTGTGAGAGTGGAGACCCCAGATCCAGATGTGGAGAGGGAGGAGGACTTGGATGTGGCCACCCAGCTGTTCCTGCCCCCTGATCCAGATGTGGAGGGGGAAGGACCCTCAGAACCAGGTATTGGGTCCCCAGACCCACCCAAAAGTCCCCTAAACCTGCCTGAAATTCCAGATGTGGACATGGAGAGCCCAAATCCAGATATGGAGGGGTCACTGAGGGGCCACAGGTCATTGCTGAGGGATGCTGATCCAGATGTGGAGGAGGCGGGCCCAAATCCAGATGTGGCAGCCTCAAAAAGACCCCAGACAGCCCCGGAAGTCCCTGACATTCCAGATGTGGAGGTGGACACCCCAAGTCCAGATGTGGAAGGGCCGGGGAGCCCTGGCCTGAATCCAGATGTGGCCACCCAGCTGTTCCTGCCCCCTGCCCCAGATGTGGAACCCCTGGAAAGCCCCGAAAGGGCCCCGCACGAGCCCCAGGTTCCAGATGTGGAGGAGGCGGCCCCAAATCCAGATGTGGAGGGTCCCCCAAGCCCCGCCCAGGAGGAAGCAGGAGCCCCGCCCACCCCGCAGGTGAATTTGGGGGTCCCGGGGGATTCTGGGGTCTCTGCTCCATTTGGGAGCCCCCCGGGGATTCAGGGAGGGCTCCAGGTGGATTTTTTGGGGTTCCCCGTGAATTCGGGGGGTCCCAGGTGGGATTTTGGGGTTCCCAGTGGGTTTTGGGAGACCCAGGGTGGTTTGGGGGGGTCTCAGGTGAATTTTTGGGGGTCCTGGGTGATTTTTGGGGGGTCCCAGGTGGAATTTGGGGTGAATTTGGGGATTTTGGGGGTGGCAGGTGGATTTTGGAGGGTCCTGGGAGGGTTTTGGGGATTCCCAGTGGAATTTGGGGTGAACTTGGGGGATTTGGGGGGTTCCCATTGGATTTTGGGGTCCCCACCACAGCCCCTCCCCCCAGGTGCGGCGCAGTCGGCGATTGGCTGTGAGTGGAGGGGGCGGAGCCTCACGTGGCCCCGCCCCCACCCTGAATGGGCACGATCAAGGCCCCAAGCCACGCCCCCAGAGGGGGCAGGACCAATCAGCAGCAGTGCTTGAAGCGGCCACACCCTCTGTGCCCATAAAAGGAAATGGGCGGGGCTCAGTCACAGCCCCGCCCCCAGAGGAGGAGGAGCCAACAGAGGGTGCCAAGTGCAGGCTCCGCCCACGAGCAGCACCAGGCTCCGCCCAGATCCGGGTAAGGACCAGTAGGGACCAGTATAGACCAGTAGGGACCAATAGGAACCAGTACAAACCAGTACAGATCAGTAGGGACCAGTACAGGCCGGTACACACCAGTACAGACCGGTACAGACCAGTACAGACCAGTACCCCCCAATGACTCTAAATTGACCCCACTACGGACCAGTGACTCCACCCAGTGCTCCCAGTATAGACCAGTATGGAGCAGTATAGAGCACTATGGACCAGTATAGACCAGTAAGGGTCAATATGGACCAGTACAGACCGGTACACACCAGTGCAGACTGGTACAGACCAGTACAGACCAGTACAGACCAGTACAGACCAGTACCCCCAGTGACTCCTAAGTGACCCCAGTACGGACCAGTGACCCACCCAGTGCTCCCAGTATAGACCAGTATGGACCAGTATGGACCAGTGCAGGCCAGATTAGAGCACTATGGACCAGTACAGACCAGTAAGGGTCAATATGGACCAGTACAGAGCAGTGTGGAACTGCAGTGACCAGTATAGACCAGTGACCCCCCCAGTGCTCCCAGTACAGACCAGTGCCCCCATCCCCCTCCCAGCTGCTGTTCTGGGGCTGGTGGCACCTGGGCATGTCCCCACAGTGTCCCCAAGGGGTCTCAGAGTCCCTCAGGATGTCCCCCAAGCTGTCCCCAATGTGTCCCAGTGTCCCCAGTTCCTGGGGATGGTGGCACCTGGGGATGTCCCCAAGGTGTCCCCGAGTCCCCCAGGGATGTCCCTGCTGTGTCCCCAACCTGTCCCAGTGTCCCCAACTCCTCAGGGATGTCCCCACAGTGTCCCTGACTCTCTTAGGGATGTCCCCAATGTGTCCTCAATGTGTCCCCAACCTGTCCCAGTGTCCCCCAGATGTCCCCACCCCCCAGTGAGGTCCCCACTGTCCCCAGGTGCTTTTCACAGGTCTGGTGGCACTCAGGGATGTACCCAGTGATGTCCCCAATGATGTCCCCAGGTGCTGTCCCGAGGCCTGGTGGCACTCAGGGATGTCCCCCTGATGTCCCCAGGTGCTGTTCACAGGCCTGGTGGCACTCAGGGATGTCCCCAATGATGTCCCCACTGTCCCCAGGTGCTGTTCACAGGCCTAGTGGCCTCCCCGGCGCTGCGGGTGGCCCTGGGGACGCTGGGTGGCACCGAGGCCACGTCAGTGCACGACTGCAGCCACCTGGTGACCGATGGCATCCGCCGGACACTGAAGTTCCTGTGTGCCCTGGGCAGGGGCGTCCCCATTGTCACCCCCCAGTGGCTGCTCGAGGTGACATCGGGGACATTGGGGACAGTCAGGGGGCTGGGGGGATTGGGGATGATGGGAGGACATTGGGGGATTGGGGACATTGGGGACAATCAGGGATTGGGGATATTTGGGACATTGTGGACATTGGGGACAATCAGGGATTTGGGGACATGGGGGACTGGGGACATTGGGGGACTTTGGGGACTGGAGACAGGCAGGAGGATTGGGAACACTGGGGACATCAGGGACATCAGGGGATGTTGGGACATTGGGGACATCAGGGACACCGAAGTTCCTCTGTGCCATCACCAGGGGTGTCCCCATTGTCATCCCCCAATGGCTGCTGCAGGTGACATCAGGGACAGTGGGGGGTTGGGGACAACTGGGGGACTTGGTGACAATGAGGGGAGTTTGGGGACAAGGAGAAGGATTTGAGGACATTGGGGACAGGGGGTGGCACTGGAGACTTTGGGGGGCATTTGGGGACATTGGGTGACCTTGGGGACAATGGGGATCTCGAGAACATTGGGGACACCTGGAGTGGCCTTGGGGACAAGGGGACACTGGGGACATGGTGGCAAGGGGGATTGGTCCTGGGGACATTTAGGGGTGGGTGGGTGACCTTGGGGACAGGGGGAACTCGGGGACAATGGGAGGGGATTTGGGGACAGTGGGGGTGGCCTTGGGGACAGTGGGGGTGGCCTTGGAGACTTTGGAGCCTTGGGGACCGGGGGTGGCCTTGGGGACAGAGGGGCTTTGGGTGCCAAGGGAGGGTGCCCTTGGGGTCAAGGGGAAGGACTTGGGGACAATCAGAGGGACTCTGGGTGGCCTCTGGTGGCCGTGTGTGACCCCCGTGTCCCCGCTGTCCCCAGAGCTCCCACAGTGGCCGCCCGCTGTCCCCAGGTCCCTTCCTGCCCCGGGACCCCCCCTGTGAGCGGCGCTTCGGCTTCCGCCTGCGCCCGGCGCTGGCCCGGGCCCGAGAGCGGCCCCTGCTGCAGGTGACACTGCCCCACCTGTCCCCACATGTCCCCAAATGCCACCTAACCCATCCCTGAGCCAGCCCCAGGCACGGCAACAGCCCCTGCTGCAGGTGACACTGCCCCACGTGTCCCCACATGTCCCCAAATGTCACCTCATGTCACCTAACCCATCCCTGAGCCAACCCCAGGCCCGGCAACAGCCCTGATGCAGGTGACAGTGACAGCAGTGTCCCCAATGTCCCCGGGCTCAGGAATGGCCCCTGCTGCAGGTGACACTGCCCCACCTGTCCCTAAATGCCACCTAACCCATCCCTGAGCCAGCCCCAGGTATGGCAATGGCCCCTGCTGCAGGTGACACTGCCCCACGTGTCCCCACATGTCCCCAAATGCCACCTCATGTCCCCACATGCCACCTAACCCATCCCTGAGCCAGCCCCAGGCACGGCAACAGCCCCTGCAGCAGGTGACACTGCCCCACATGTCCCCACATGTCCCCACATGTCCCCACATGTCCCCACATGCCACCTAACCCATCCCTGAGCCAGCCCCAGGCACAGCAATGGCTCCTGCTGCAGGTGACAGTGACAGCAGTGTCCCCAAATGTTACCCCATCCATGTGCCAACCCCGGGCCCAGGTATGGCCCCTGCTGCAGGTGACGCTGTCCCCAAATGTCCTCAAATGTCACCTCATGTCACCTAAACCCATCCCCAAGCCAGCCCCAGGCATGGCAATGGCCCCTGTTGCAGGAGACAGTCACAGCAGTGTCCTCAACGTCCCCAAATGTCACCTAAATCCAGCCTTGAGCCAGGACACAGGGCCTGCTGCAGGTGACAGTGACAGCAGTGTCCTCAGTGTCCCCAGGCCCAGGAATGGCCCCTGCTGCAGGTGACACTGTCCCCACATGTCCCCAAATGTCACCTAACCCATCCCTGAGCCAGCCCCGGGCATGGTGGCACCCCGTCCTGCAGGTGATGATGACGTTAATGTCCCCAACTGTCCCCAGCTTCTCCAATGTCCCCAATGCCCCAATCTCCTGAATCCCTCAATGTCCCCCACCTGCTTAATGTCCTCTGTGTCCCCAATGTCCCCAATACCCCAATCTCCTGAACCCCTAATGTCCCCAATCTGCCTAATGTCCCCAACATCCCCCCAGTCATCCTGATGTCCCCAATACCCCAACCCCCCCAATGTCCCCAATACCCCAATCTCCTGAACCCCTCAATGTCCCCAGCCCCTGAATGTCCCCAGTGTCCCCCTGATGTCCTCTCTGTCCCCAGGGCTACCAGGTGCACGTCACCCCCAGTGTCCAGCCGTGCCCCGAGGACATGCGGGACATTGTCACCTGCTGTGGTGGCACCTTCCTGCCACAGCTGCCCCAGGAATACGCGGTGAGGGGACAGCGGGGACAGGGGACACTGGGGACATGGAGGGGGATTGGGGACATGGAGGGGGATTGGGGACATCGGGGGCAGTGGGGGATTGAGGACGTTGGGACATCGGGGACACTGGGGACACTGGGGACATTGTGGGGACTGGGGACATTGTGGGGACATTGTGGGGATTGGGGGATTTTGGGGTTTCTCCTGAGGTATTTCAGGGGGTTTGGGGGGTACTTGGGGTTTCTCATTCAGTTTTTGGAGGTTTTGGGGTTTCTCACTGGGTTTTGGGGGGGTTTTAGGGGCTTCTCACTTTGTTTGGGGGTTTTCTCACTGGGTTTTGAGGTATTAGGGGGTTTTTGGGGATCCCAGATTGTGCTCTGGGGGGAGAACCCCCTTGGGGGTTTTAGGGGATTTCTTTGGGGTCAGAGGGTTCCTATTGGGGTTTTGGGGATTTCTCACTGGGGGTTTGGGGGGTCTTTTTGGGGTTCTTTTGGGGTGTTTGGTGTTTCTGATTGGAGTCTTGGGTTGTTTGGGGGTTTTTGGTGTTTCTAGCAGGGTTTTGGGGGTTTCTCACTGAGGTTTTGGGGGTATTTGGGGTTTCTCACGGGGTTTTGGGGTTTCTGATGGGATTCTGGGGTCCTGACCCATTTCCCCAGCTCTGGGTGCTGGTGATCTCGTGACCCCAGGACCGGGCTGGGTGGGGTTTGGGGTTCTCTCTGGGTTATTTGGGGTTCCTGACAGGGTTTTGGGGTTTTTCCCCCTGGGCTTTGTTTGTTATTTGGGATTTCTCACTGGGTTATTTGGGATTTCTGATGGGGTTTTTCCCCCAAGCCCAGTGTTCTGGTGATCTTGTGTCCCCAGGACAGGGCTGTGTGGGTTATTTGGGGCTTTCTCTTTGGGCCATTTGTGGATTTTGATGGGTTATTTGGGGGTCCTGATGGGGTATTTGGGGTTTCTCATTGTGTTTTTGGGGTTCCCTGGCCCCTTATTGGTGGTCATTTCCTGTCCCCAAGACTGGGCTGGGTGGATTATTTGGGGTTTCTCACTGAGTTATTTGGGGTTCCTGGCAGGGTTTCTGGAGTTCCTGATGGGTTATTTGGGGTTTTTGATGGGTTATATGGGGCTCCTGATGGTGTATTTGGGGTGCCTGACAGGTTTTTTGGGGTTTCTGATGGGTTATATGGGGCTCCTGATGGGGTTTTTGGGGTTTCCCCCTCAGCCTGGTGTCCTGCTGATCTCGTGTCCCCAGGACCGGGCTGTGTTTGTTATTTGGGGTTTCTCTCTGGGCCATTTGGGCTTTGTCACTGGGTTATTTGGGGTTCATCACTGTGGATTTGGGGTTTTTCCACCAGCCCCGTGTCCTGGTGATCTCGTGTCCCCAGGACCGGGCTGGATGGGGTATTTGGGGTTTCTCACTGGGCTTTGGGGGTTTTCAATGGGTTATTTGGGATTTCTCGCTGGGTTATTTGGGGTTTTTGATGGGGCATTTGGGGTTCCTCTCTGGGTTATTTGGGATTTCTCACTGGGTTATTTGGGGTTTCTGATGGGGTTTTTCCCCAGCCCTGTGTCATGGTGATCTCGTGTCCCCCAGATGGGGCTGTGTGGGTTATTTGGGGTTTCTGTCTGGGTTATTTGGGGTTGCTCACTGGGTTTTGGGGTTTCTGACTGGGTTATTTGGGATTCCTAATTGTGGTTTTGGTGTTGCCAACCCCATGTCCTGGTGATCTCATGACCCCAGGACTGGGCTGTGTGGGTTATTTGTGGTTCCTGACTGTGTTTTTGGGGTTCCTGACTGTGTTTTTGGGGTTCCTGACTGTGTTTTGGGTCCCCAGCCCTGTGTCCTGGTGATCTCGTGTCCCCAGCACCGGGCTCTGTTATTTGGGGTTTCTCGCTGGGTTATTTGGGGTTTTTGGCTGGGTTTTTGGGGTTTCTGGCTGTATTTTTGGGATTCCTGATGGGGTTTTTGGGGTTGCTGATGGGGTTTTTTGGGTTCCTGACTGTGTTTTTGGGGTTCCTGTGTTTTTTGGGGTTCTGATGGGGTTTTTTGGGGTTGCTAATGGGGTTTTGGGGGTTCCTGACTGTGTTTTTGGGGTTCCTGACTGTGTTTCTGTGGTTCCTGACTGTGTTTTTGGGGTTCCTGATGCGTTTTTTGGGGTTCCTGTGTTTTTGGGGTTCCTGATGTGTTTTTTTGGGGTTGCTAATGGGGTTTTTGGGGTTGCTGATGGGGTTTTGGGGTTCCTGATGGGGTTTTTGGGGTTCTTGACTGTGTTCTTGGGGTTCCTGACTGTGTTTTTGGGGTTCCTGACTGTGTTTTTGTGTCCCCAGCCCCGTGTCCTGGTGATCTCGTGTCCCCAGGACCGCAGGCTGTGGCCCCCGGCCGTGGCCGCGCGGCTCCCGCTGCTCTCGGCCGAGCTGCTGCTCTCGGGGGTGCTGCAGCAGCGCCTGGAGCTGGCACCGTTCCTGCTGAGCCCCTGGCAGCCCCCCGAACACACCCCTGAGCCCCCCCAAAACACCCCAAATCCCACCCAAAACCAAACAAATCCCACCCAAAACAAAAAAAATCCCACCCAAAACCAAACAAATCCCACCCAAAACCAAACAAATCCCACCCAAAAACACCCAAATCCCATCCAGAATAGCCCAGAGCCCACCCAAACCCCAAAAAATCCCGCCCCAAAACCCACCCAAAAAACCCCAAATCCCGCCCAGAAACGGAAAAATCCCCCCCGAAAAACCTCAAATCCTCCCCCAGAAACCCCAGATCCCACCCCAAAAACCCCAAATCCCCCCCAAAACCAAAAGAATCCCACCCAGAAACGCCCAAATCCCGCCCAAAGTACTCCAAACCCACCCCGAAAAACCCCAAATCCCCCCCAAAACCAAAAAAATCCTCCCCAAAAAACCCCAAATCGCCCCCAGAAACGCCCAAATCCCACCTTAAATCCCCCAATCCCACCCCAAACCCAGTCCCGGCCCCATTCGAGGGGCTCCACCCCTCCCCCGAGCCCCCCCAGGACCCGGAGTGGGCGGAGACCCCCCCAAAATCCCCCCCCAAAAACCTCAAATTCACGCAGCCACCAAAAAACCCCAAATCCACCCAAAAAATCCCCAAATCCATCCCAAAAAACCCCAAATCCACCCCAAAAAACCCTCAAACGGCCCCGGAGTCACTCAGAGGGTCCCGACCCCGATTTTGGGGTCTCAGACCCCCCACAGGAGCCCCCCAGGACCCGGAGCCGTCAGGGACCCCCCCAAAATCCCCCTCGGGACCCCCCAAATTCAGGGACATCCAAAAAAACCCCAAATCCAACCCCAAAAACCCCAAACCCGCCCCAAAAAACCCCCAAACAGCCCCGGGGTCCCCCTGAGGGTCCCAGCCCCAATTCTGGGGTCCCAAATCCCCCCCTGGAGCCCCCCCGGACCCGGAGCGGGCGCAGACCCCCCCCAAATGCAGGGAACCCCCAAAAAACCCCAAACCGGCCCCAAAAAGCCCCAAATCCCACCCCAAAACGCACCCGGGGTCCCCCCGAGGGTCCCGCCCCCAATTTTGGGGTCCCCGAGCCCCCCCCGAGCCCCCCCCGGACCCGGAGCCGCCGGGGGGCCCCAATAAAGTGAATTTGGGCAGTGGAATTTGGGATTTTGGGGGTTTTTAGGGTCAAAAATGCCAAATTTTGGGGGGGAGGAACTGGGAGGGTTTGGGGACATCCCGGGGACAGCCCTGGGGTGGCCGTGGGGGGGTTGGGGACACAATGGGGACACTTTTGGGGACATCAGAGAACCCTTGGGGACACCGGGGATCCCCTTAGGGACCCCCTGGGGACATTGGGGACCCCCCGGGGTGGCCATGGGGGGTTGGGGACATCAGAGATCCCTTGGGGACACCAGGGACTGTCTCGGGGACACTTTGGGGACACCACGTACCCTTTTGGGGACCCCCCGGGATTGTCATGGTGGCCTTGGGGACATCAGGGACCCCCGTGGAGACACTTTGAGGACACCGGGCCCCTTCTGGGGATATCGGGCCCCCCCTTGGGGACACCAAGGACCCTTTTGGGGACCCCTTGGGGACATTGGGGACACCCCGAGTTGGTCATGGTGGCCTTGGGGATATCGGGAATCCTTTTGGGGACACCAGGGACCCTCTTGGGGACGTCGAGGACCCCGTGGGTTGGTCATGCGGGGGTGGGGGGCATCAAAGGTCCCTTTGGGGACACTAAGGACCCTTTTGGGGACTGATTTGCATTTAGCCCCGCCCCCTCAATCCTCAGCCAATCAGCGCTCTCGTGGCATGGCACTGCAGCCAATGGCAGCACAGGATGGGCGGGAATTTCGCTACCATGGAAACGCCCGAGCCGGGTCACCATGGTAACGAGCTAGGACGCTTCCGGGTTCCTTCCCCGCCCCCTGCCGCTCTTAGCCAATCAGCACTCGCGGAGGGGAACAGCCAATGGCGATGCAGAAGGGGCGGGAACAGCGTTGCCATGGCAACAGGGCGGCGGGGACTGCGGCGGGAAAAGCGAGAAAAGGTAAAAAAGGGAATAAAAAGGGAAAAAACGGGAATAAAACCCGGGATTGGTGTGGGGCGGGAGAGACTGGGGGGGCTGGGGGACCGCGGGGACCCCTGGAGGATGGGCGTGGGGTGTTCGGGGACCCTGACTGACCCTGCCAGGACCCCACTCCTCCCTCAGGACTCTGATTTACCCTGCCAGGACCCCATTCCTCCTTCAGGACTCTGATTTACCCTGCCAGGACCCCATTCCCCCCTCAGGACTCTGATTGACCCTGCCAGGACCCCACTGCCCCCTCAGGATACTGACTGACCCTGCCAGGACCCCGTCTCCCCTCAGGACCCCAATTTACCCTTTCAGACCCTCATTTACCCTTCCATAGATCCCCGGACCGCATTAACCCTGCCCAAAGGCTGCACTGAGCCTTTCAGGACCCCATTTCCCCTCCTAAGACCCCATTTCCCCTTCCAGGACCCGATCCCCTCCTAGCCCGCCCATCTCTCCCAGATCCGCCCTCCCATTGTCGGAGGGGGAGGCGGGATCCGGGAGCCGCCGCATCTGATTGGCTGAGACGGGAGCGCGGGAAACCGGCGGCGGGGGCGCCTTCCGGCGTGCACAGCGCGGGGGAACTGGGAGAGACTGGGCGGGGAACTGGAAGGTACTGGGGGGAACTGGGAGGGACTGGGAGCGTGGGGAGGGGGAACTGGGAGCAGCTGGGAGGGGCTGGGAAGGGCTGAGAGCGTGGGGAGGGGCTGGGAGGCGAGTGGGACTGGGGACACGCTATACTGGTCCATACTGGAAACTGTCCCCCCACAGGTCGCCGATGGCCGAGCCCCGCCCGGGCCCTCCCAGTGCTCCCAGTGCCTCCCAATACTCCCAGTTCTCCCCTCCCAGTGCTCCCAGTGCCCCCCAATGCTCCCAGTTGCCCCCTCCCAGTGCCCCCCAGTGCTCCCAGTTGCCCCCTCCCAGTCTGGAGGGCCTCATTCCCCCCTCCCACTTTGTGCTGCGCCCCAGGTGAGGCTCCAGTGCTCCCAGTGACCTCTCAGTAACTCCCAGTGACCTCCCAGTGAACCTCCCAGTGCTCTGAGTAACCTCCCAGTAACCCCCAATAACCTCCCAGTAACCTCCCAGTAATCCCAGTTCCCCCTCCCAGTGCTCCCAGTAACCCCAGTCCCCCTCACAGGTCCCTGGGGGCAGAGCTTGAGACAGAAAGGGGGGCGTGTCCATGGATTGGAGGTGGAGCTGAAAGCACTGAAGGGGCGGAGCCATCGGCTGGAGGCGGAGCTTGAGGCAGAAAAGGGGCGGAGCCATCGGCTGGAGGCGGAGCTTGAGGCAGAAAAGGGGCGGAGCCAAGCGCTGAGGGTGGAACTCGATGCCCTGAGGGGGCGTGGCCAGCGATTGGAGGCAGAGCTGGCTGCAGAAAAGGGGCGGAGCCAAATCCTGGAGATGGAGCTGGAGACCCTCAGGGGGCGGGGCCTGGGCCCAGAGGGGGCGGAGCCAAGCCGGAGCAGGTGAGGCCTCGGTGCTGCCATTAACCCCAGTGCTCCCAGTAACTCCCAGTAATCCCAGTAACTCTCAGTTACTCTCAGTAGCTCCCAGTAACTCTGAGTCTCTCCAGTAGCTCCCAGTGCTCCCAGTAACACCCAGTGCTCCCAATACTCCCAGTAACTCCCGGTACTCCCAATGCTCCCAGTAACTCCCAGTGACTCCCAGTAACTCCCAGTTACCCCAAATAACTCCCAGTAATTCCCAATGCTTCCCAGTAACTCTCAGTCTCACCTGTCCCAGGTGTTCTGGATTTGTCTCAGGGCCGGAGCCACCCCGGGAGGGACGGGGACACTGGGGGGACAATGGGGATATTTGGGGACACTTGGGGACACACCTGAACACACCTGGAGACATTGGGGACACACCTGGGGACATTGGGGACACACCTGGGGGCACACCTGGGCCACACCGGTGGACACTGGGGAAACCTGGAGGCTCCTGGGTGCATCTGGGACATCTGAGCACACGTAAGGGACGTTGGGGACACACCTGGGGATGTTGGGGACACACCTAGGGGACATTAGGGACAAACCCTGAGGTGCCCCAGGTGTGTTTAGGGTGTTTCAAGTACATTGGAGGTGGTTCAGGTGGGGTTTTTGGGGTTCTCCAAGTGAGTTTGAGGTGTCTCAGGTGAGTTTGGAGTGCCCCAGGTGAGTTTTGGGGGTCTCAGGTGAGTTTATGGGATCTCTCAGGTGTGTTTGGGGTGTCTCAGGTGAGTTTCAGGTCTCTCACATGTATTTGGGATCTCAGGTGTATTTTTGGGATCTCTCAAGTGAGTTTTGGGGTGTTCCAGGTGAGTTTTCTGGGTCTGAGGTGTGTTTGGGGTCTCAGGTGAGTTTCGGGTCTCTCAGGTATATTTGGGGTTCTCCAGGTGAGTTTCTGGGTTCCCCAGGTGTGTTTGGGGTCTCTCAGGTGTGTTTGGGGTCTTGGGTGTGTATTTGGGGTCCCAGGTGAGCTCTTTCTCCCCAGATGTGGTTTTGGGGTCTCTCAGGTGTGTTTGGGGGTGCCCTGGGTGTATTTGGGGTCCCAGGTGAGCTCTCTCTCTCCCAGGTGCTGCTGGGCCGCTGGCGCCAGAAGGTTTTCCAGCTGCTGCTGCAGGTGAGCCTGCAACGGGGCCAGGAGCTGCGGCTGCAGGACAGGTGAGGGGACACAGGAGGGGACAGGGGACAGGGGAGAGCACACCTGTACCGGTGAGGGGACACAGGGACAGGTGAGAGCACACCTGGGACAGGTGAGAGGACACAGGGGACACACCTGGGACAGGTGAGGGGACAGGTGAGGGCCTCGCATGCCTGGGACAGGTGAGGGGACACAGGGGACACCCCCACACCTGGGGCAGGTGAGACCCTACAGGTGGGACAAACCCCACACCTGGGGGGACCCTCTGGGGTCACCTGGACACACCTGTGTCCTTCTGGGAGGGTCTGGCAGTTACCTGGGCAGGTCACCTGTGTCCCTCAGGGATGTTACCTGTGTCACACCTGTGTCCCTGTCCCAGGTGCGCTCCCTGGGTGCTGTAAGGATGTCACACCTGTGTCACACCCGTGTCACACCGTGTCACACCTGTGTCCCTGTCCCAGGTGCGCTCCTGGGTGCTGCAGTGGCCGCCGGGTCCCGCCAGGTGTCGCTGTTGGAGCTGCGGCTGCGCCAGGGGGAGCAGGAGAGACAGGTGAGGGACACCTGGGGACACACCTGGGACAGGGGAGGGACACCTGGGGACACACCTGGGACAGGGGAGGGACACCTGGGGACACACCTGGGACAGAGGAGGGACACCTGGGGACACACCTGGGGCCATTGAGGACACACCTGGGGACATTAGGGGCACACCTGGGACAGGAGAAGGACACCTGGCACCATTGGCCCCACCTGGGGACACACCTGGGGCAGGTGAGGGGACACCTTGGGGACAGCTGGGGGGTTGGGGGACACCTTGGAGCCATCTGGGGCCAGTCTGGGGACAACGTGGGGCTGTTCCGTGTCCAGGCCCTGTCCCAGGAGCGGCTCCGGGCGGAGGCGGCCGAGGAGGAACTGGGGAAACTGGGCCAGGCCCTGAGCCGGTACTGGGGGAACTGGGGGGGACTGGGGGAGACTGGACTGTCCCCATCGCTGTCCCCCAGGCTGTTGGGGACACTGGGATGAACTGGGATGAATTGGTTTGTACTGGGATGAACTGGGATGTCCCCATTGCTGTCCCCCGACTTTTGGGGACACTGGGAGTTACTGGTTTGAACTGGTTTGAACTGGTTTGTACTGGGCTGTCCCTGTTGCTGTCCCCAGGCTGTTGGGGACACTGGGCGTGGCCCTGGCCGATGTCACCGTGGCCGTCGGGGCCCTGGGGACCCTCAGTGAGCGCCTGGACGGGCCCAGCACCGACTGCAGGGTCAGTGACACTGGGGACACCTGGGGACACTGCAGGGACACTGCAGGATACTTTGGAGGCTTTGTGGGAGGACTGGGGACACTTTGGGGTCAGCTGGGCACACCTTGGGGACGCTTTGTCAGGATTGGGGACACTCTGGGCACAGTTTGGAGGTTTGGGGACACCTTGGAGGCACTGGGGATGACTGGGACACTTTGGGGATTCTGGGGACACCTTGGGGACATTGGGGTGGTGGGGACTCTTTGGGGACAATTTGGAGGTGTTGGGGATGATTGGGGATGCCTGGGAACACCTGAAGGGGGTTTGGACATTTTGGGGACATTGGGGGACACTTTGGGCCTGTTGGGGACACCTTGGGCCATTGGGAATGGTTTGGGGGGGTTGGGAACACTTTGGGAGGGGTAGGGATGCTCCTGGAGCACCTTGGGGACACTTTGGGGACATTTGGGACACCTTAGGAGGGATTGGTGACAGCTTGGGGACTGTGGGGACACTGTGAGGACACTGGGGGCACTGTGGTGGCTGTGCCACTGTCCCTGTCCCAGTGTCCCCCTCTGTGCCCAGCGCTGGTGGCCTCAGGGCGGCTCCGGTGGCGGCGGAAACCGGAGGGGACAGCAGGGGACAGCAGGTGAGTGACACTGGGGACACTGGGGGTGGCACTGGCGACATTTGGGACATCGGGGTGCGACCCTGGGGACATTTGGACATTGAGATGGCCCTGGGGACATTAGGGGTGGCCCTGGGGACAGCAGGGTGACACTGGGTACATTGGCAGGTTACTTTGGGAACACTGGGGACATTGGGGACAGTGGGTGACTGACACTGGGGACACTGGGAGTGGCACTGGGGACAGTAGGCACAGCAAGTGAGGGACACCAGGGGTGGCACTGGGGACAGTGGGGACATTGAGATGAGCCTGGGGACATTTGGGGTGACCCTGGGGACACTGAGGGGCTGGCATTGGGGATGCTGGGGACAGTGGTGACACTGGGGCCATCAGGGGTGGCCCTGGGGACAGTGGGGAGTGACACTGGGGTCACCCTGGGAACACTGGGGTGGCACAGGTGACATCAGGGGATGGCCGTGGGGACAGTGCTGAGCCCGGGGGTGACACAGCAGCTCTGTCCCCTCTGTGTCCCCAGCACGGTGGCCCCGGAGGTGACATCGGAGAAGGTGAGGGGGGTGGCACCGAGGGGACACCAGGGGTGGCTCTGTCCCCAGGGTGTCACCCCCATGTCCCCACCAGGCCACCAAGGGTGGGGACAGGACCCAGCCACACCCAGGCACAGGTGGGTGTGTCCCCACATGTCCTCAAATCTGTCCCCAGTGTCTCCAAATATGTCTCAAATGTGGCCCCAGTGTCCCCAAATGTGTCCCTGTGTTCCCAATGTCCCTAGTGTCCCCTCAGTGTCACCAGATGTCTCCCAGTGTGTTCCCAAATGTGTCCCTGAGTGTTCCCAAGTGTCCCTCAGTGTGTCCCCAAGTGTGTCCCCAGTGTCCCTAAATATCCCTTTAATGTGTCCCCAATGTCCCCAGATGTCCCTAAAAATGTCCCTGAATGTCCCCAAATGTCCTTCCCAACGTCCTCTCAATGCTCCCAAATGTGTCCCCAAATGTCCTTCAACATCCCCAATGTCTTCAGTGTCCCCTCAATGTGTCCCCAGATGTGTCCCCAGTGTCACTCCAGTGTCCCCAACGTGTCCCTGCAGTGTCCCTGGCCCCGTTGGTGACGCAGCTCCAGGCCCTTGGTGCCGCCATCCTCGGGGACACTGGGGACCCAGCAGTGCCAGCGCCCCCATGGGGACACCAGTGACGTCATCAGGGACACAGGTGACATCATCAGGGAGTGATGTCACTGCCAGGACAGAGATGATATCACTATGGAGGTGATGATGTCACTATGGTGATGTTGATGATGTCACTATGGTGATGTTGATGATGTCACTATGATGGTGATGACATCATGGCTCTGCCCCAGCCCTGGCTTGGTGTCACTTTGTCCCCACCCAGTCCCTGATGTCCCCAAAGCTGCCACAACCATCCCAGAGGGTCCCCAGAGAATCCCTGATGTCCCCAAGGAGCTTCTTTGGTGTCCCCAACCTCCCCCAAATGGCCTCCTGGTGTCCCCACATGTCCCAGGAATGTCCCCAGTTTACCCAAGGTGTCCCCAACCCCTCCCAGTGTCCCCAAAGGGGGACATGGTAACAGAAGTTCCCTTGGTTACAGAAGTCCTGCCCATCCTGTGCTGCCATTGGCTGCTGTGCTCAGGACTGAGAGCGCTGATTGGCTGGGTTTGAAGGGGGCGGGGCTAAACACAACGGGGCCTGAACCAGTACAGACTCAACTGGGAACTGGGATAAACTGGGAACTGGGCCCAAACCAGTACAGACTGAACTAGGAGTGATCCCAAACCAGTACAGGGGCTAAACTGGGAACTGGGATGAGCTGGGACCAGTGCCTGAACTGGGACCAGAACCCCAGACTGGTCTGGGAGCCACAGTGATCACTCACAGACCCATCACTGCTTCTGGTTTGTACTGGTTCATACTGGTCCATATTCCTCCATAGTGATTTATGCTGGTTTGTACTGGTTTGTACTGTTTCATACTGGTCCATACCGGTCACTGGCCATACTCCAGCCCCGCTGTGTGTTTCCTGTGCTCTCCCAGTGGTGTCTGAGCTGCAAGTGCAGGGGACAGTGGCCACAAGGGAATGGCTGCGGCCTGAGGGTCAGCCAGAATGGCTGCAGGGGAATGGCCACAGCCTGAGGGTCAGCAGGAATGGCCACAGGGGAACAGCCACAGCCCGAGGGTCAGCAGGAATGGCCACAGGGGAACAGCCACAGCCCGAGGGTCAGCAGGAATGGCCACAGGGGAATAGCCACAGCCTGAGGGTCAGCAGGAATGGCCACAGGGGAATGGCCACAGCCTGAGGGTCAGCAGGAATGGCCGCAGGGGAACAGCCACAGCCCGAGGGTTGGCGGCCTCAGGGTGAACGCCATAGCCCAGGCTCAGCCGGATGCGCCGCTCGCCCTTGGGCCGTTGCCACCGAGCGCTTCCCGTGGTCCCGGCGGTGCCCGGCCTCACGGGCGCGTGGGCCATGAGGCCACTGCGGCACAGGAGCTCGTGGCCGTGCAGGTCCACCAGTGTCCAGCTGGGCAGCAGCGGGTTGGTCAGCAGTGGGATGTCCAGTGTGGTCACTGTGGTGGTGGCTGGCTTGGGTTTGACGTAGAAGATGGCGGGCAGGTCCAGCAGCATGGCCAGAGTGGCGGCGGTGTTGTCTGGCATGATCCACACCAGGCCTTTGTCATTGTCATAGTTGTCATTGCTGTCATCATTGTCATCATCACCATCCTCCATGTGGATCTTGATCTCCTGGGATGGCAGAGACGGGGATGTCGCGGTGGCCATGCGGAGCTGGAGGAGCTCCATGGTGGTGGCGTGGGTGGCCCAGGAGGAGGAGAAGGAGGAGGAGGAGGAGAAGGAAGAGTCATTGTTACCATGGATTGTCACAATGTTGCCGTGGATTGTCACATTGTCACCATGGATTGTTCTGTCCCCACCTTGGATAGTCCTAATGTCACCATGGATAGTCCTAATGTCACCACGGATGGTCTCGATGTCACCATGGATGGTCCTGATGTCATCATGGATTGTCCCGTCCCCAACATGGATGGTGCTAATGTCACCATGGATGGTCCTGATGTCACTACAGATGGTCCTGATGTCACCATGGATTGTCACATTGTCACCATGGATTGTTCTGTCCCCACCATGGATAGTCCTAATGTCACCATGGATTGTCCCCTCACTGCCGTGGGAACCCCATGATGACAATGACGATGACAGGGGTCCTTCTCTGCGGTTGAGCCAAAGGGCCACAACAGAGGGTCCAGGAGGAGGAAGAGGAGGAGGAAGATCTTTCTCCACCATGGTTGGCACGCAATGACCCACTGGGAGCGTGGGTGGTGTGTGACAGTGACAATGGAGACTCTTCACTACCATGGACTGCCCCTGATGACAATGGAGACCCTTCATGACCGTGGTTGTCTTGTGATGATGATGACGATAAAGGCGAAGACCCATCAAGACCACGGATGGACTCATCTCCATCATGGACATTCCACAACGTTAATGACCCTTCAGGAAGATGAATGGTCCTTGGCGATGACGATGAATACCTTTCACGACCACAGACAGTCCATGATGATGATGATGAGAAAGGCAAAGACACATCCAGACCATGGATGGCTCTTGAAGATCAGGGATGGACCCGTCATGGTCATGGATAACCTTTGATGAAGACAATGACAGTGAAGACCCATCAAGGCCACGGATGGACTCACGACCATCACAGATGTTCCACAATGATGATGACCCATCAATGATGATGACCACGGATGTTCCTTTACATGGTCCCATCATGACCATGAATGTTCTGTGACAGTGCTGATGACAATGACCATGACCCATCATGACCATGAACACTCTGTGATGATGATGATGCCCCACCATGATCCCGCTGGCCCCATCCCCCTCCAGCTCCTGCAGGATCTGTCAGCATGGCTCCACCACGTGCCCCATCTGCAGCACACTGGCCACCAGCAAACCCCAGTTAGAGCCCTCCAGGACCCCCCAAATCATCCCCAGGATTTTCCAAAACCCCTCCTAGAACCTTCCAGGACCCCTCAGGAGCCCCCAAACCCCACCAAGGACCCCTCAAGGCCCTCCAGGTCCTCCCAGATCCTCTCCAGGAATTGCCAGAACCCCCAAACCCTCTTGGGACCCCTCAAATCCTCCCCAGGACCCCTCAAATCCTCCTCAGGACCCCCAACACCCCCCCTCTGAGGCCCTTTTCTGTAATGCCTCCAACTGGGAATAAAAGTTGACTTTACAGAAAGTTCCTGGAAAACTGGGAATTTGCTGGAAAATCAATGTTTTATCCCAATCTGAAGCATAAAATACAGGAATTTCCAGGAAAATAAACTTTTATTGCCAATTTGGGGCATTAAAAACTGAGAATTCCTTGGAAAAATCAACGTTTTATCCCAGTTTGGGGCATCTGGGGGGTCTTGGGTCCTGTTTTTGGGGATTTCCATGGAATTCCCAGTATTTTAGGGGCTTCCAGGGAATTCCCGGGATTTTGGCATCCTGGTCCCATTTTTTGGGGATTCACATGGAATTCCCCGGATTTTGGTGGGGGGTGTCCATCCCATTTTTGGAGTATACCTCCCCTCTTCCCCCCCAATCCATTTCAGTTTCAAGTCTCAGACCTCGCCACGGGCTTGGCCACGCCCCTTTCTTCAGCCTGACCAATCAGAGCTTGGGGCGGGGCCTAGGGGACACGGCCTGTCTGGAGGGGTAAATGAGGTCCCAGAAGGTGATTGGGGTCCTGGAAGGGGAAATGTGGCCTTGAGAGTGGGGGCTCAGAGTCCTGGCAGGGGAAATGAAGGTCCTGGGGGGGTAAATGGGGTCCTGAAAAGGTAAATGAGGGTTCTGAAGTGTTCATTGGGGTCCTACAGATGGAATTCAGGACCCTCATCTAACCTGCCAGGACCCCCATTTAACCTGCCAGGACCCCAATTTACCCCTTCAGGACCCTAAATGATCTATGTAGGATCCCATTTCCCCCCTCAGGACGCTCATTCCCCTGCAAGGACCCAGTTCACCCCCTCAAAACCCCATTTTCCCTTCCAGGACCCCATTTGTCCCCATAACCGTGGAAACAGCACCCATGAGTGACCAGGGCTTGCTGGGTTGGTTCCTGTCCCCAAATATCCCCAGTGATGTCACCCCAGGAATTCCCATCAGTATTTGGGACAATTTTAATGAAAATTCCGCAGATTTATTTCAAATCCTGTGCTGGGACAGTGGCAGGGGACAGGTGACAGCAGTGATGTCCCCAATGGTGTCACCACCCCGATGACATCACAGTGGTGACATCACTGTCCTTCTAGCAGCCTCGGGATGTCTTCAATGGCTCTTTGGCACCTCTCGGCCACCGCGTGGGCACCGGGGCCACCAGGGAGCCTGCGGATGTCCCCAAGTGTCCTCAGCAGGTGACGTGTGGCCAGGCGGCTGCTGGCCTCCCACAGCCGCTCGGCCTCGGCCACCTTGGCCACCAAGCCCTCAGGGACATCAGGGGATGCCTCATTTGTCCCCTTCAGGGCGGCCTCGATGTCCCTGAGCCAACACTGCAGCTCCCGGGGGAACGCAGTGGCTTTGTCACACGCAGCCAGCAAGCGCTCCAGCAGCCCCAGGGCTGCTTCTGCCCGCTGTCCCCTCCTGGTGGCTGCCTCCCCCTCGCTTCTGGCCACCATGGCATCTTCCATGGCCTTGGAGGCTGCCTCCGTCTCTTTGCTGGCAGCCGCCAGCCGGGCCTCGTGCGCTGCCTCCGCCGAGGCCATCTTCTCCTTGTCTGTGGCCAGTGGCAGCTGCCAGGCTTTGGCCACAAGGTTGTCCAGAGCTCTCCCCCAGTGGGTGGCCTTGTCCTGCAGGTCTCCAGCCAGGGTGGTGGCGGTGGCCGCGGTGGTGGCCTCGGCAGTGGCCGCGTCCCTGCAGGCGTCACGGAGCTCGGTAGCCTCTCGGGCCAGCCAGGCCCAGCTGTCCTCGATCATGGCCACTGACTCCCGCCAGGCACTGGCTGCGGCTGTCACATGGGCCCAGGTGGCCCCCAGGTTGGCCCTAAAGGCAGCCAGGGCCTGGCCCAGGGAGGTGACACCTTGGTGGTCCAGAGTGTCCTGGAGGTGACCGATGAAGGTCTCCAGGGCCTTGTGCAGGGACCTTGGGGACACATGCAGCAGCACATCCCTGTACGGCCCAGCCACAGTGGCTGCCAGCTCACCAAGCGTGGCCACCACGGCCACCAGCACCTCCAACAGCTGTGGAGGGGACAGGGGAGGTGGCAGGGACCTCGTGGCACTTGTGCCCTCCCGAGGTGGCCCCTGTGCCCTCCCAGTGTCCCGTTTGTCCCGTCCCTGGAGGGCTCTGCTGTCCCCTCTGTCCCTTTGTCACCCCTTCGTCCCCTCTGCCACCGTCGGTCCCCTCCAGCCCTCTGTCACCTCCCCCCTTCCTGCCACGCCCCTGTCCCCTCCTGTCCCTCCCTGTGTCCCCTCCGTTTCCCGTTTCCTCACGTCCCCTCCCCCCCCCGCCCCGCGCCGGGATTGTCGCACCTCGCGGGGCTCCATGGCCGCTGGGGACACTCCGGGGACGCTTTGGGGACACTTCGGGGACACTCCAAGGGCCGCTGGCCGGGATAGGGGGGACACGCCCGGGGACACTGGGAGCACACGCGGAACGGGCACGGCCGGATGGGGGCAGGGCAGGGTGATGTCACCGCCCCCTCCGCCCCCCCCCCCCCCCCGCGGGGCCAGGGTGGGGTCCCCAAATTACCCCCCCCATGTCCCCAACGGGTCCCAATGTCCCCAACAGGAGCCCAATGTCCCTTCATGTCCCGTTGGGGACACTGGGGACACACCGGGTCCTGTTGGGGACACTTTAGGGACATCGTGGTGACCCAAAACGGGACAGGGGACGTCAGGGTGGCCCCGGTGTCCCCAAGGGAAGGACACGGGGGTGGCACCAAGGTCCCCAATGTCCCTCGGGGTGTCCCCGTGCCCCGGCGGTGACAGTGCCACCCCTGTGTCCCCACCCTGTCCCTACCCCTGCCCCGCCAGTGCCCGCTGGGCCACCTCCAGCCTCCGCGTCACCTCCTCATGCCCCTCCCCCGAGGTCGCAAAGTCCTCCACGATGTCCCCGAGCACCCGGGCAGCGCTGGGGAAGCCCTGTCCCCGTGTCCCCCACGGTGTCACCTCCCTGTCCCGGGTGACAGCGGCCACCAACTTCTTCAGCGCCCGCGTCACCTCCTCCAGCCGCCCCAGCACATCCGCGGTGAGCTCGTTGGTGGCCGCGGTGGCCTCGGCGCTGGCCCTGGCGGCCGCCACCCGCCGGGCGCGATCCCACAGGCGCAGGGCCATGTCCCGCTGGTGGCCCGCAGCAGTGGCCAGGTGACGCCGCGATGTCTCCAAGCCCCGCCAGGCCACCTCGCAGGACACGGCCACCATGGCCAGGGCCAGCAGCAGGTGACTGTCCTCAGCCACCCCCAGGGCGGCGCGGGCTGAGTCCAGGGACACTGCGGGGACACCACACAGGTGGCATCAGGGACACAGCAGTGCCACCAGCCCAATGTCACCAACCCAGTTCCAGCCAAGTGTCCCCAGCCGTGTCCCAGTGCCACCAGCCCAATGCTCCCAGTGCCAGCCCAGTGCCACCGTCCCATTGTCCCCCTACCTATGTCACCATGCCAGTGTCACCACTACCACACATAGCACCAGACCAGTGTCACCAGTTCAATCCCAGTGTTCCCCACCCCGTCCCAGTGTCCCCAGTCCCTTCCTGATGTCCCCATCCCAGTGTCCCCTCCCAGTACCCCCAGTCCTGTCCCACTATCTCCATCCCAGTGTCCCCAGTCCTCTCCCACCGTCACCTGTTCCAGCCCAGTGCCACCAGTTCTGTCCCACTGTCACCACCCGAGTGCCACTACCCTGGTGTCACCAACCCAGTTTCAGCCCAGGATCCCCAGTCCTGTCCCAGTGCCACTGGCCCAGTGCTTCCAGTTGCAGCTCAGTGTCCCCCCCCCCCCCCCCCCACTGTCACCGTGCCAGTGTCACCACCCCAGTGTCACCAGTTCAATCCCAGTCTCCCATCCCGGGGCAGGGGAAGGTTTCTACTGGTTTGTAGGGCTCCATGCTGGTCTGTACTGGTTCCCTGCATCCCCTGCTGCCCCATGCTGTTCCATACTGGTCCATACTGGTCTATACTGGTCAGGGCAGGGGAAAGTCTCTGTTGCTCTGTAGATATTCATACTTGTCCAAACTGGTCTGAACTGGTCCCCCCTGCTCTATACTGGTTCATGCTGATCCTTACTGCTCCATAGTGCCTTATACTGGTCTGTACTGGTCTATACTGGTTTATACTGGTCAGGGCAGGGGGAGTTCTCTGCTGGTCTGTAGATATTCATACTGATCTATACTGGTCTGAACTGGTCTGAACTGGTCTGTAGTGCCTCCCACTGAGGCAGTACAGACTCACAGTACGCAATACTGCCACAGTGTGCTATGAAGGTGCATACTGGTCTGAACCGGTTTATACTGGTCTATACTGGTCTGAACTGATATACACTGGTTCAGGCAAGGGGAAGTTCTACTGGTCTGTAGATATTAATACTGGTCTATACTGGTCTGAACTGTCTCCCACTGAGGCAGCACAGACTCACAGCATACAGTACTGCCACAGTGTGCTATCAGGATGTATACTGGTCTGAACTGGTTTATACTGGTCTGAACTAGTTTATACTGGTCTGTACTGGTCCATACTGCCCCATATTAGTCCATACCATTCCACACTGGTCCATACTACTCTATACTGGTCTATACTGGTCTGTACTGGTTTATACTGGTCAGGGTGGGGGAAATTCTCTACTGGTCTGTAGATATTCATACTGGTCCATACTGGTCCATACTGCTTTATACTTGTCCATACTGGTCCATACTGGTCCATACTGGTTTTTACTCACACACAATCCCACACAGCACCATCAGCCCCATGGTCAGCCCGTGCCCAGCCCGCAGCCAGCGCTGGCACCGCCATGCCCGTCCCTCCTCGCGTTCCAGTGTCGCCGCTGCCGCCTCGGCCATGGCCCCGACCTGCCTCAGCCACTGCTTGTCCTCGTCCCCCAGGGTCCCCAGGGCCACCGCCGGGGCCACGGTGGCCTCCCGGGCCCTCTCCAGCCCCTCCCGGGCCACCCGGGCCTCTCTCAGTGCAGCCTCGGCCTCAGCCAGTGCCGTGGGGATGCTGTCCGGTGTCCCCAAGGCCTCGGCCAGGGCCACCAGGGCCGCCAGGGCCCAGTGCTGTGCGGCCACCGCCGGGGCCACCTCGGGAGGGAGGGCAGGGGGGGACACCTGGGGACAGGAAAGAGGGGTTAGGGGGATAGAGGAGGGGTTGGGGGGATTCTAGGGGGAGTTTGGGGGGTCCCAAGTGGGATTTAGGGGCTCCCAGATGAGGTTCCCCAGGGATTTGTGGCTCCCCAGCTGAGAATTCTCAAAGATTTGGGGTTTCTCAGCTGCCCAGGTGAGGATTTGGGGGAGTCCCAGGCGGCCATGTGAGGGTCTCAAGGGACTCCCAGGTGAGATTTGGGGGGTCCCAGGTGAGAATTCCCAAGGATTTGGGGTTTCCCAGGTGTCCCAGGTGAGGCTCCAGGGACGTTTTGGGGTTCCCAGGTACCCAGGTGAGATTCTGGGGGGTTCCACTTGAATCCACCCAGGAATTTGGGAGGTCCCATCCCCCTTTTCCCCCGCCCCCGGCCCCTCTGAACTCCCCAGACTCCGGAACTTTCCACTTCCCTTTTCCCTCCCAGCCGCACCCACGGCCCTGGGGATCCCCAAACTTCCCCAAATCCCCCCAAATCCCTCCCAAATCCCCCCAAATCGCCTCAGGTACCTGCTGGGGGCGACCCCAGGGTTTTGGGGTTCCCACCTTGAGCTCCATCCTGGTCCCCACCCGGAGGCTGCGGCCAGAGCTCTGAGGGCAGAGGGCGTCGAGGCTCGGAGGAGGGAGGGCCCCACGCCCTGATCCTCCCCCGAGGGGCAGAACTGGGCCTGCCAGGACCTCAGGGAACCTTTCGGGGCTGGCTTTAACCCCTCGGGGCCTGGATCCATCCATCAGGGCTCCATTTCCCTGCCAGGACCCCAGTGACCCCTCAGGGCCCCAATTTCCCCGGACAGGACCCTGATTTACCCCCATTCATCCTTTCAGGACCCCAATTACCCCTCAGGGCCTTCATTTATCTCTTCAGGAACCATTTTCCCCTCAGGACCCCATTTATCCTTCCAGGACCCCATTTACCCCCTCAGGGCCCATTTACCCCACACAGGGCTCTGATTTCCCCTGCCAGGACTCTGATTTAGAATTGGTTTTGGGGATTGTTTATGAAGATCCAGCAGGATTTGGGGTCTGGGATTTGGGATTGTTTGAGGACCCAGGATTGGAGATCTTTTAGGATCAGATTTGGGGTATCTGGCAGCATTTGGGATCTGGGATTTTCTGGGATCCAGGGTTTGGGATTTGAGAGCATTTAGAATCGGTTTTGAGTGTCCAGTAGTATTTGAGATCTGGGCTTTGGGATTGTTTGGGATCCAGGGTTTGAGGTCATTTGGGACTATTCCTTGGGATCCAGCAGGATGTAGGATCTGGAATTTAACACTTCTTGGGATCCTGGATTTGGTGTAATTTTGGAATTGCTTGGGATCCAGAATTTGAGATAATTTGGGCTCATTCCTTGGGATCCTGCAGGATTTATCATCTGGGGTTTGGGATTGTTTGGATTGGTTTTGTGTATCCATCAGCATTTAGGATCTGGGATTTTTTGGGATCCAGGATTTGGGATTTGAGAGCATTTGGGATTATTCCTTGGGATCCAGCAGGATTTGGGATCACTTGGGAACCCTGAGGCCCTCGCCCCCGATGTCCCCAAGGGGTCCCTTTTACTGCCCTTCCCACCCTCCCATTGATGGCCCCGCCCCTTTCCCACGCCCCATTAATGCCCGCACAGGCCCCGCCCAGTTTCGTTTCCTTCCAGGCCCCGCCTCTCTCCACGCCCCATTCATTGCCCGCCCCTTCCCGCACCTCAGGCCGCGCCCCCTCCGCTCCCCATTGGCTGTTGCTCCCCCTCCCCTCCTCCCCCCCAATCCCCGCCTCCCCTGCTCCGCCGCTCCCCATTGGCTGAATAATGCGGGCCCGCCCGTCTATGGGCGTGGCTACAAGACAGATCGGCGTTGATTGACAGGTTCTCCTCAGCAGCGGCCCCGGGGGGTACAGCCAACGCGGCTCGGGGGGACCGGGGAGGGGCTGGGGGCGTTTTGGGGGGGGTTCAGTCAATGTGGGGGGGCCCGGGGGTTGCCAGGGGGTCCTGATGAGTGTGGGGGAACCCATGGATTGGGGAGTCGGGGGTAGGGGGGGTCCCCTGAGTGAGGGAAGGGCGGTGAGTTGGGGGTCCTCGCACCCTGGGGGGGGGGGGTCATGGACCGGGGCGGTCCCAGCGCTCTGGGGGGGTCGGTAAAGGGGAGGGAGGCAGTGAATGGGGGGATTCCGCTGCGTGGGGGTGGTCTGGTAAATTGGCGGGAGGGGCCCTGGTGATAATGGGGGGATCCCGGCTGATAACGGAGTGGGAGACAGGACCGAGCCCCAGGGGACCATCACACTGCCATTAAATCGGCTGCACGGCGCACACATGAGCAAATAGATTATTTTGTACGAACGAGCAGCCACAAGGAATTATCAATAATCAAGTACCAGAGCAAAAGACTTGTGAAAGTATTTTTTTTGCAAAAGCCAGTACAGAATTGCAGCAGGCAATTATTAAATTGTCATTTATGACCCGGCTGTGCTGAAGGCACGGAGGAAAGCTGGAAGCTGCTGAGGGGTCTCATTCACCTGTCCCCTGTCCCTGAGTGTCCCTGAGTGTACCCGGTGACATCACCCCAGGAATTCCCATCAGGATTTGGGACAGTATCAATGAAAATTCCCAGAAAATTCCTCGGATTTGTCTTAAATCCCATGTGGGGAGGTGAGAGGGGACAGGTGACAGCAGAGATGTCCCCAATGATGTCACCGCCCTGATGAGGTCACAGCTGTGACGTCACTGTCCCTGCAGCAGATTTGGAATGTCCTCGATGGCTTTTTGGCACCGCTCAGCCACTGCACGGCTGCTGGGGCCATTGGGGCCACCACGGCCATCATAGGGACTCAAGAGGAGGTCGTGGATGTCCCCAAGTGTCCCCAGCAGGTGACGCATGAACAGGCGGGCGCTGGCATCCCAGACCCGCTCGGCCTTGGCCACCAAAGCCACAGGGACATTAGGGGGTGCCTCATTTGTCCCCTCTAGGGCATCCATGATCTTCATGAACTGCAAACTTATGTAAGTGATAAACTTGCCGGCTTCGTCGCACATGGCCACCAAGCGCTGCAGCGGCTCCAGGGCCACCTCTGCCCAATGTCTCCTCCTGATGGCCGCCCTCGCCCGCCTGGAGGCCACCACAGCCTCTCCCATGGCCTCATTGGTGGCCATTGCCACCTGGGCATCACGTGTGGCCCCCGCCGAGGCCTCCTCATCCCTGTCCAGGGCCACCATGAGCTGCTGGGCAGTGGCCGCCAGGTTGTCCCCAGCTGTCCCCCTGTGGGTGGCCTCGTCCTTGTCCTGTGGGTCCCCGGCCTGGGCATTGGCCATGTCCTCGCAGGCATTACAGAGGTGGATGGCCTCCCAGTACAGGTGGCCCCAGCTGTTCCCTAGTGCGTCCTCCAACTTCCACCAGGCTCTGTCCACAGCTCTCACATCAGCCCAGATGGCCCCCGGGGTGGCCCCAAAGGCGGTCAGGGCCTGGCCCAGGGAGGGGACACCAGGGTGGCCCAGGGAGGTGACATCACTGTGGTCCAGGGTCTCACGGAGGCTCCAGGTGAAGTTCCTCAGGGCTGTGTGCAGGAACTCTGGGGACATACACTGCTGCTCGTCCCTGTGTGACCCGGTCACGGCGGCCGCCACCTCGCCCAGGGTGGCCACCACGGCCACCAGCGCCTCCAGCACCTGGAAAGAGGACAGGGGAGGTGTCAGTGACCTGGTGGCATTTGTGGCCGCCTGCAGTGGCCCCTGTGCCCTCCTAGGGTCCCCTTTTCCCCTCCCTGAGGGCTCTGCTGCCCCTCTGTCCCTTTGTCAGCTCCCTGTCCCCTGTGCCACCCCACCCCTCCCCCCCTCCCCCCCACTGCACCGGGACTGTCGCACCTCTTGGGGCTCCATGGCAGCTGGGGACACTCCAGGGACACTCTGAGGACACTGGTGGGGGGCGAACACACCCAGGTGACAGTTGGGGCGTGCGGGAAGGCAGCGCAGCCGGAGAGGGGAAGCAGGAAGAGCTAAAGTCACCGCCCCCGGCCAGGGCGGGGTCCCCAATGTCCCCCCCGATTTCCTCAATGGGACCTCGATGTCCCCTCAGGGTCCCCAACAAGAACCAAGTGTCCCCTGATGTCCTGTTGGGGACACTTGGGACACACCAGGGTCCTGTTGGTGACACTGTGGGGACATCTGGGACATCGTGGTGAGCCAAAACGGGACAGGGGGGATCAGGGCGGCCCCGATGTCACCAAGAGAAGGGCACAGGGGTGTCCCCAAGGTCCCCAATAGGACCCCAGTGTATCCCCAGTGTCCCCAGATGGACATTGTGGCACATTTGGGCCTTGTGGGGGACATCAGGGCAACACCAGGGCCATGCGAGGCACTCGGGGGACATTGGGGTCCCATTGGGAACACTGGGGGGACATTGAGGACCCTGGCCTGGCCCCACAGGTGGGGGAAGGGCAGGGGGGACAGTGACATCATCGTCACCTCTTCCTACTACCTCCATCCAGTCGTGCCACATTCCTGTGTGTCCCCAACTGTCACCTGGGTGTGTTTGCCCCCTAGAGTGTCCCTGGAGTGTCTCCAGCGGCCATGGAGACCCATGAGTTGTGACAATCCCAGTGGGGGAGGCAGGGGGAGGTGACAGGGGGCACACAGGGGTGACAGAGGGGACAGGAGGGCGTGGCAGGAAGAGGGGAGGTGACAGAGGGGTAGAGGGGACTGAGGGTGACAGAGGGCTGCCAGAGGTGACAGTGGGGGGTGGCAGGGGGTGGCAGAGGGGACAAGGGGGCAACAAAGGGACAGAGGGAACAGCAGAGCCCTCCAGGGAGGGGACAAAGGGACCCCGGGAGGGCAAAGGGGCCACCACAGGAGGCCACAAGTGCCACCAGATCCCTGACACCTCCCCTCCTGTCCCCTTCCCAGCTGCTGGAGCTGCTGGTGGCCACAGTGGCCACCCTGGGCAAGGTGGCGGCCACCGTGACCGGGTCACACAGGGACGTGCGGCAGCGCGTGTCACCAAAGTTCCTGCCCGCGGCCCTGAGGAGATTCACCCAGAGCCTCCGTGAGACCCTGGACCACGGCGATGTCGCCTCCATGGGCCACCGTGGTGTCCCCTCCCTGGGCCAGGCCCTGGCCGCCCTCTGGGCCACCCCTGGGACCAACTGGGCCGATGTGAGAGCCGCGGCCAAGGCCTGGCAGGAGTTGGTGGCCACGCTCAGGGAGAGATGGGACCGGCTGGCCATGGATGCACTGAGCCCTATGGAGCCTGCACGCACACGGGCTTCACCATGGCCATCGCCCGGGCCACCGACCTGCAGAACGAGGCAACCCGCCAGGATTGGGATATGGGTTTGGAAGACCTGCAGGCCATAGTCCGGTTGCTGCCAGTGGCCCTGGGCATGGATGAGGGGGCCTGGGCAGGGACTGGGCACGAGGCCCAGGGGGCTGCGGCCACCAACGAGGCCATGGGAGAGGCCGTGGTGCCCGCCAGCTTGATAAGGGCGGCCACCAGGAGGGGAAATTGGGCAGAGGAGGGCCTGGGGCTGCTGGAGCGCTTGATAGAAGAGTGTGGCAGCGTCAGTTCGTTCTTCCAGGAGCTGCAGCGGCAGTTCAGGGCCATCAAGCCTTATCTGGAGGGGACAGAGCAGGCATCCCCCAATGTCCCCGTGGCCTTGGTGGCCAAAGTGGCCGAGTTTGAGCACCTGTGGGATGCCAGTGCTCGCCTGGCCAAGGGTCACCTGCTGGGGATACTTGAGCTCATTGACAACATCCTCTTGAATCCCTATGCTGGCCCAGGTGGCCGAGCAGTGCCACAAAGCCATCAAGGACATCTCAAGACTGATGCAGAGACAGTGATGTCACTGCTGTGACGTCATCAGGGTGATGACATCTCTGGGGTCATTGCTACTGTCACTTGTCTCTTCTCCACTCCCCACATGGGATTTGAGGCAAATTTGGGGAATTTTCTGGGAATTTTCATTGAAATTGTCCCAAATCCTGATGGGAATTCCTGGGGTGACATCACTGGGGACACTCAGGGACACTCTGGGGACACTCAGGGACATGTAGACACTCAGGGACAGGGGACCGGGGTGCATGAGTCGCTTCAGCAGCTTCCAGCTTTCCACTGTGCCTGCAGCAGAGCCAGGTTATTAATGACAATTTAATAATTGCCTTCTGCAATTCTGCATTGGCTTCTGCACAATGTTATTGAACACAAGTATTTTGCTATGGTACTTGATATTGATATTGATTATTAATAATTCCTTGTAGCTGCTTTTTGGAGCAATATAATCTATCAATTTATGTGTGCACCATATAGCCTATTTAATGCTATTTGATATTATAGCCTAGGCCTTAAAACATTCGAAATAGACAAATATTAAATAGATAAATAATAAGTGTTAAAATAGAGACTATGCAATATTAAAATGCTTTTGCATAACTGACTCAGGAGTAAAACAATTCCCTTGTTCCTCACACCTGTGGATCAGCCTCTCCAGGCAATAACAGTGACACAAACCTGAGAAGAATTTATGAATTTATCAGGGAGTGTGCAACAACAGGATGGAACCAGAAGAAGAAATAAATAATATTAATCTAATCTACAGAATGCCCTGCAGACAAGTCAGAGGTTAAAACCAAACAAGAGCTCCTGGAACATCCAAACCTCCTGGGGATGTTTGAATAATGTTTAAACTAAGGAATGTGTTTGTAGCCCTGCAGTGGAACCGGATCTGGAAAACAGTGGGTTAAGTTTCGGAGGAGTTCCTTGGCCAACTGCTACAATCCTTTTATAGCCCTTATCAAACTTTTACAATTTTCAAGGAGAGAACTTCGTTTCTCACACCCGGCTGCGATCTGGGGGGGCCCCGTTGCTGAGCACTGACCCCGCCCCGGGTGTCGCTGGAACCCCCAAAAACTGCAGCCACCACCAGCCCTTGTTGGGGGTTGGGTTTTCTCTGTTCTTTCCTTGTTGCTTGTGGAATTTTTTCCCATGGAGTTGCTGAGAGGCGCTGATGGCTGAGTGCTTGAGAAGGCGGGGAGGGGGAACTCCTCTGGTTTTTGGGAGTTTCCCTGGGAGGGAGGAACAGAGACAAAGGGAGAATGGGGGGCAGGGGTTGGGGGCAGCCTCTCTCTGTCGCTCTTTGGCATCGGAGGAGGGCGGCCAGGCTGTCACTGCGGAGAGAATTCAGTGGCACCGCTGGAGCTCAGCCCTGAGGGACCAATCACCGTCTGCTCGTGTGCCTTGGGAATCCTCAAATTCGTGTGCTCTGGGAATCCTGACTTCCATATGCCCCAGGAATCCTGAACTTTGCCTGTCCTGGAAATTGATTTCTGTGTGTGCCCCAGGAATCCTGAATTTTGTGTGCCCCTGGAATCCCAAACTTCGTGTGCCCCGGGAATCCTGATTTTCGTGTTGTTAAATACGAGAGCAGGCTCCAGGTGCTAAAGTGATTTCAGCATTTATGATAAGAAAAAGAAAGGCCTAAAGCAAGGGGACCCAAGGGCTGAGCAGGAGTGTTCCTGCTGAGGATGCTGCAGCGCCGGCGCTGGGGCTGCTCAGCAGCGATGTTCCCGATGTCTCAGAGGGAGCAGCACAGATTCAGTGGGTCAGAACCCCCTTTCTGTCCTGCTTTTTGTCCCTTTGGATTGGTTTCTTTTTGCATCCTTCACTTGCTTGAAGGTTTAAGGTGATTGGCCCATGACAACTCTGTCCAGGCTGGCTGGTTTTGCTTGGGGGGTGGTGCACTTTACTGAGGTGTGTTATGGTACGCTGAGTATAAATATAAAATGAGTAGTTATAAATATATATTTATATAAATAGATATATATTTTATATGTATATATATTCTATATATTTAATATATAATCTATATTTTATCTAGATATAAAAATAAACATAATAATATATAATATACAATAGATGTTTTATATATTCTATATTTAATATATTTTTATAAAAATACAAATGTTTTATGTTGATATTTATATATACATATATAAATATAGATTTATATAAATAAAAAAGAGTAGTTACAAGAAATATAACTTTTACAATATAATAGCCAAACTAACAGTACATGCTTAACCATCTATCAACTATTTACAACACTTTCTAACCTATTTTTGGCAATTCCCCCCTCTAACTATTTGATCAGGCTTCCAGCCTGCATCAACCTTCTAGAGTTCAACTTCTACTTTTCTCAGTTTCTCGTATTGTTCAAGCACATCTCTGGCATTCTGATCACCCTGTTCTTTTGTTAACGTGACTGTTTCACCATTTTTCCTTTCCACGTTCCCTTGCAGCAGGATGCTGCTGTGGACAGTGCTGATCACTATCCGGACTAGACACGGAATTGCACACAGTAGTAATATTACACTTGCTAGTGCACGCACCACAAAGAAGACCAGTTTCTTCCACCATTTACCATTCCAGGTGAACAAGCTGTCCCACCAATCGGAGTCTCCAAACAAGGGGGCCCATTTTTGTGCTCCAGCATAGGTTAGTTTTCTATATTTTGAGGAATGTTTTTAATTACATGACTGTGGTCATGGATCTCTAGGCAGCATTCTGAAGTACTAAATTTCTCACAGATGCCTCCTTCCTCTGTAGGGAGGTAGTCTGCTGCCAATGGGACCTGGTAAATTACTGATGGTGTTGGTTGTTGCTGCTGGTTTAATAGATGGATAGTCAGAGTTGTTTGACTGGACATGATTTTGAAATAAACCAGGCAGGAGATTTTTTTTCTCCTTCAATGTCTTTATTAAAAGTGATCAGCTGAAGGTTGGGAGGTTTAACGGATCCGCGGCCAGGGTGACGCAGAGAAGGAGGAATGCGCAGGTTTCTCCACTAAAGGGCAGAGCTGGGGGGCCCCTCTCACGAGAACAGCGGGAAGAGCCTCGTGTTTCAAGTTTGAGTTTTCCAGGCCTGGCCTGTTGGTTCCAGCTGATGTCTTAGCGAGGGGCGAGGGGCAACAAAGGTTCCCAGCATCTCTGCAGGCTCGGTACTCTGTTCCTCACGTCCAGACATCACTGCGATCTCTTCATTCTGTGTTTGCTCGTTGTTTTCTGAGTCCTTTCGGTAAGTTTGGTGGGGTAGCTTCCCATGGCATGCTGGTTCCGAGCTCATTTTGCATGCCCTTTGATGCCCCCTACCATGTCCCCTCCTCTCACCCTCCGGGGAGGAGGGCCATCAACCTAGCCCCAGGCAAGGCTATACCGATACAAAAGGAGCAATTAGCGAAAACGACCGGTGATTACAATAACAAACAGGTAAACTCCAGCTTGGCAGCAACTGGTTTAACTGGTTCACTCTGCAACCTTAAAAAAGAAAAAAAAAAAAAAAAAAAAAAAGGCAGATTTTTTAACTTATAACAAGCTAACCACAAACAATCCTTTTTCCCAGGTAGTGTATCTTTTCTCAGTATCTTTGAAACCATAGGAATAGAAACCAACAGGCCTTGTTGGACCCTCAGATCCTGCTACCAAATGGGTGCTGACAGCCTTGAGGAGGCAAATCCCCATTCCACCTGAAAGGGATCTGTGGGATGGACAGGGTCCAGTGCTTGGTGAGCTGTTGCTTCAAAAATCAGCAATTGCAATGTTTCCCCCAATCCCATTTCACCCCTTTGTTGAGCAAGTCATTAAGGGCAACAAATGGGTCATTCTGGTTACTAAGAAATCTATCTGGTGTTTCTACAGGAGATATAGCTACTATGGTTTTTTGAAGGAAAATTGATGTAGGTTTAAGTGTTTCTGAAAGCCCTAGAATTAAATGGGGTCATAATTTCAGGCTTTACAGGTGATTGCATTGGTAACTCATAGCTTGTAGTCGATTTTCTTTCATGCATCATTTGCAAGCAAGCAGCTTTGTGAATGTTTTCCAGGGGTTGGCCGGGGGTACCAGCTCTGGTTAAAAGGTCTCCCCTTTCCAAGGGGTTGAGGCCCCTGCCCAATGAGCTGCACACTGAGTCAGGGACCATGGGATGCGTCTGTCTCCCATTGTTAAGCACACCCCATGTTCCCAGCACCCACCGGCTGCTTGTTCTGACAAAAGAATCTGGTGTCCCCCGGTGAGAGACACTTGACATTTGTGTTCTGTTTCAGATTTGTGGGGGAGAAACCTCTACTGCTTTGCAAGTTTTGTTAATTCAGTAGCAGTGTACGCGATTTCTTTGGTGGTTATGTGCAGGTCAAGATCTTCATTATTGATATAGCTGCATTCTGTTTTAATTAGTGGTTTCGTGCTATTGTAACAACAGTGTTCCCCACAATTTTTCATCAGAGCTAATTCTGTTTGAGGGTAATTTTGATTAATGTGAGGAGTTTCCTTCTTTTCTGTCTCTTTTGAGGAATCAGCATTTTGTGAATTTTTAACATCTCTCTCGAGGCAACTCGTAATAAATTATTTTCATTTTTTTCTTCATTTAATTGTTTTTGCAAAACCTCAACTAAGTTTTGAAGGGAGTCTATTATAGCATTTTCCTCACTTTTTCACCTAAAGTGAGTTTCTATGGCTGCTGTGAGACAGGCTCCCAAAACTGAGCAGAGGAGGGTTTTATTTTTGCCCAGTTTGACTTTTGTTTCATGTTGCAAAGAACATATTCTATCAATAACATTTTCTAAATTAAACCAATTTCAGTTTGCCCATTCTCCTCCTGGAGAAGGTGTGGCATTGTATTTAGCAAGCAGAGCATCAAATTCAGCTTTACCTTTTGCTCTGAGGTTTTGAGTCATTTTGTGAAGGGACCAAAACCACAGCAGGGAGGTGCAAACTTAAGTTACAGAATCTCACAGCCTTTGCTGTGCTCCCCTTTGCTTCCCTGGGTGGGTGAAGAGACAAAATCTGCCTGGGAGGCCCTGCTTAGTTTCTTTAGGTTGTCTCTTCCTTCCCAGACAGTGCAGATGCACACACATACACACACACACACACACATACATACACACCCACAAAACAGTTATTTTGTGAAGGGACCAAAAACTACAACAGGGAAATACTGATTTAAGTTACATAACCACAACCACACAGCTCTTGCTGTTTCCCCTCACTTCCTTCCCAGACAGTGCAGATGCACACCAACACAACAGAAACAGTTCCCCCTTTTGCACGGAAAGATCTTTTGTGAAATTTTGGAGACAGAACCCTCAACAGAGTATGGGGATTGCTTTTTACCTGGGTGTGCACAGTTTGTGGGAAATTTGAATCCCACCCCTTGTGGAGTGGAACTTCCTTCCCCTGGTACAGACTGCACACAGCCCTGCAAACCCCTCTGTCTGTCAGAATCCTGTCCATGACACCAATTTAATGTCACGATCCGTCCTTACTAACGGGTTTGTGATGGTTCATGAATTGATCTCAGAGTGCAAAAAAACCCGACACGGCACAGGGGATTTGCAGTAAAAATCAAAAACCAATGCATCCTTATTGAATGATCACAGCAAAATGCATTAGGGGGAATTGGAGAAAAAGGGAAGAATAAGAAAAAAGTAGGAGGAAGAGAAAGGAAGGTATATAGCTACCAAATGAAGAGAAATGAAATCCTTCAGAGTCTTCAGTCGATGGAGTTCCCCTGGTCACGTCACAGGAGATCTCAGAGATTCTGGTCAATTCAAACTCCTATTATTGTCTTTTTAGATGGGGGAAGGGGGTGAGTCTTGAAATTGAATCGAAAGTAGAAAAGAACAGTCTACTGTAATTTCTGGGAAAAAAAAAAAGGTATTGCAGAAGGGTACAAACAGTCCATATTCTCAGCAGTGGGTGAGAGCCATTGTCTCCTTGGTCCAATGGCCACAGCTGCAGGCAAACATCTGGCTTTGGTCAGCTCACCTCCCCCCACACCTCCCCTGGTTGGGGGTTTCAGTCCCAGCCCTTGGGAGGAGGGGGAGCTTCTCCACATGGGGGTCTCATGTCTCAGCCCTTGAGGGAGAGGCTTCTCCCATCTCAGTCCGTGCCTCACGGTGGTCGTGAAGCATATTTGCGGTTTTCTGTGAGGACCACCAAAATAACCGCAGAAAAGTCCAGCCAGGCCGGGAGGTGGGGAAATTCCAGGGCCATTGTTGTGAAGCGGGTGCAAGGGAAGAAAAGGGCAAGGTGTCCCCCTTCTCCTTTTTATTGGGTTCAGTCTTCCATGGAAACAAACCTGCAAACTACAGCTGGGCAAGCCAAGGGCTTTGCTCAGGCCTCAGGGTCTTGGTGAACAACTCTCCTAAGCAAGACCAGGATTCCAACCAGGGACTTTTTCGGTGGTCCCAGTTTCTGTCCTTTTCACAATGATCCTGAGGCAGATGAGAGAAACTTCGGACAGAGACTGACACCGTCCTCAGCCACCCCTAGGGCAGTGCGGGCCAAGCCCAGGGACACTGCAGGGTCATGGGGACACCGCACAGGTGCCACCAGGGACATGGCACTGCCACCTGTCCAGTGGCACCAGTTCAATGCCAGTGTCCCTGTGCCACTGCCACCAGTCCTGTCCTGGTGTCCCCAGTTCCATCCCAGTGCCAGCAGTACAGTGCCACCAGCCCAGTGTCCCCAGGGCTGCCCCACTGTCACCACCCCAGTGTACCCAGTTCTATTCCAGTGCCACCAGTTCTGTCCCACTGTCCCCACCCAAGTGCCAACAGCCCAATGTCACCAACTCAGTGCCAGCCCAGTGTCCCCAGTTCAATCCCAGTGCCACCAGCCCAGTGCTCCCAGTGCCACCACCCCATTGTCCCCATACCAATGTCACCAGCCCAGTGCCACCAGTTTCAGCCCAGTGTCTCCAGTCTTATCCCAGTGCCCCCATCCTGTCCCAGTGTCCCTGTCACAATGTCACCAGTTGTGTCCCAGTGTCCCCATTCCAGTGTCACCAGTTGTGTTCTGGTGTCACCAGTTCCACCCCAGTGCCACCAGCCCAGTGTCCCCAATCCCTTCCTAATGTCCCCATCCCAGTGTTCCCTCCCAGTGTCCCCAGTCCTGTCCAAGTATCCCTGTCCTTGTGCCACCAGTCCCTTCCCACTGTCCCCACTTCCAGCCCAGTGTCCCTGTCCCAGTGCCATCAGCCCAGTGCTACCAGGCATGTCCTGATGTCACCACCTCAGTGTCACCAGTTCCATCCCAGTGCTACCACTTCTATCCCACTGTCGCCACCCCAGTGTCCCTAGGGCTGTCCCGGTGCCACCACCCCTGTGTCATCATTCCAGTGCCACCAACCCAGTGGCACCATTTCTGTCCCACTGTCACCAGTTTTTGGGGTTTTGGGGGATCCCAGGTGGAGTTGGGGGGCTCCTGGGGGGTTTGGGGAATCCTGGAACGGTTTTGGGAGGTCCCTGGTGAGGTTTGGAGGTCCCAGGGGAGGTTTTAGGGGTCCCAGGTGAGGTTTCCATGGAATTGGGTAATCCCAGTTGAGAATTCCCAAAGATTTGGGGTTTCCCAGGTGAGAACACAGGCCAGGGGCTCAGAGGGGCTGAGGGGGGAGGGCCTGGGGGCATTCTGGGGGGGCTTCAATCAATGGGGGGGTCCGGGGGGTGTCGAGGGGAAGGTGTGGTGAGTGTGAGGGTGTCCCATGGATTTGATTCCTCAGGTTTTGGCTTTTCTATTTTTCAGATTCTGTGCTGCTTTACTCTCTGGGTCTGGGCTTCATATTAAGGGATGCTGAGCTCTATTCACAGAGCAGGGAGACAAAACAATTCCTGCTCTAGCTGGGAACCCAAGGACAAATAATCCAAACTTCAGGCCCAAGAGCATAAACAACGGGCAATGAAGAGAGAAAAACAAGAAGGATGGGACTCCATCATCTAAAGACATAATTGGACAATTAACTCCAATATGCAAATGGAGCAGAACTTATAAAAGTGACAGACCTCGTGACCGGCCGTCCATTTTGTGGCCATTTTGGTCCATCTTGGGCGTAGCCCTGGCTGGGCCCTTGTTCTGCCCAAGGTGTATCCATGGAGGCCTTTTAACAAATGCCTGCTTTATTGTGTAACCGTGTCTGGCCTCTGTTCTAGGTCAGCCTTGTGAAGGCCTCAGTTTGTGGCGAGCACGAAGGGAGCCGAGGCACCTGGGCAGGGCTGGAGCAGAGGCAGAGGAAGGTGCAGCTGCTGCCCCCAGCCCGCGGCACTGGCGGGGCCCAGGTGCGGGGCAGAGGGTGCGGGAGGCCGAGAAGCTCGGGAGGAGCGAGAGAGGCGTGAGCGGCTGCAGGGGCGCTGTGTTTATCGGGTGAGCGCGGTGGGAAGGGGCGTTTTGTGCTCGGGAGCGCAGCGGGTGCGGGGCTCGCTGTGCCCCGGGCCGGGGAGGGCGGGCGCTGTGAGCAGCGGGGTTGGATTGCGGGGCTGGGCTTGGCCTGGGGCCGGCAGTGCTGGCGCAGGGATCGTTCCCGCAGCGCCGCTCCGGAGCGCCGCGATCGGAATCTCGCTCTTTCTCTCTCTCGTTGGTTCTTTTAATTTCTGGTCAGAACTGTTAAAATTCCGTGTGTATATTCTGCTGCGAGTGCTGTAGTGATAATATCCCGAGAGACAGTCCCCTGAGATTAGCACTGAGAAACTGGGGAGCCCTTACCGGGGGGAGCCTTGTTTTTCAAATGCAAACTCATTGGACTGTCAGAAAAGATCTGGCCGCGGTATAGAGGAGCTAGAGGACAATCAGACGAGGCCCGAGTTTGGTAGTTCGGATAAGAGATTATTATCAAGTTTGATTTGCCGTAGACGCGAGGATAAATCCTCAGGGTGCTCAGGTGAGCTGGAGTATGCGAGGCTCTTTATGGTGCCAGCATATCAGCGGAGCCCAGCAGCGAAGTAAAAGGAAGAGAATCCCTTAGTCTGAAAGGGAAAAGGGGGGAAAAGGGAAAAAAGAGCCAATATTGGTAAACAAAAGTAAAACAAGGGAGGAAGAAGGCTCAGATCGAGTCTCTCCCGCCCTGAGGGTGGGGTCGGTAGGGTCCGGGCCAAGCCGCGCCACCCCCGCCGCCAGCGCCAACACGATCGGGGGGCGGGGGAGGCGCAGCTCAGACGGGGCCCAGCCGGGGAAGGAGGAGAAAGGCGAGCCCGGGCAGGCAGGGACGGCGCCGGCCCCGGGCCAGGAGGAGGAGCCGGGGCGGAGCCTTGTGCCGGGAGAGGGGAGGGGAGGGATGGCGGGCACCGCCCACGGCACCGCCCCGAGAGCTGGAGGAGGAGGAGCCGGGGGCGGAGCCTTGTGCCGGGAGGGCGGGGAGGGAACCTCCCATGGGGGCGGGGTCTCTCCGCTCCCAGCCCTGTCAGTTTGCATGGCAACCCTGAACGCCGGGGAGCGGCTGCGGGGGATGACGTCACCGGCGCGGGCGGACGCGCAGCCCGGGTTAAAAGACGCAGCAAATCCCGCGTGGGGCTCCCTAGGATCGGGGGTCGGCAAAATAGATTATATGGTACAACAGGGTCAGCCGAACCAGAGAGCTCCTGCTCCAGCAGCTCCGGGGAAGGTGAAATTGATGAACTCATTGCAGCCTTGAGCAAGCGAAGGAGGGGGAAGATCGTGAGAAAAGCCATCAAAGAGCGTAGCCCCATAGTGAAACGTAGTAGCTAAAAAAACCAGAAAATAACCAGTTTTACAAGCCCCACTACGACTAGCAGGTGGCAAGCAGGGTCCAATATATGTTAAGGTTCCGTATTCTTTTGTGAAAAACACGGTTCACTTTTCTGTTAAAAGTTTAATAAAGAACAACAGGAGTCAGACTCAAAAGAGACAGACTCCTCCAAGAGCACTCCTAATAGTTTGGGAAACACCCCTTTTATACCATTTCTATTGGATCAGCCTGTTGCATATTCATAGGCTCTTATGCATATCCATAAACTAGTTTACATATTTCAGGAACTGTTTAGCATGGCTCCTCCTCAGCTCTGCCTTTTTAGAGCATGTGTGTTTCTTGGCTGTGGTTTTGGTTCCCTCTCTTGATCACTTCCACTCTGGGCCTTGGTCCACACTTTCTTCAGACGGCAGATGCTGATAGTTGGCACATCAATAGCAGGGTGCTCATGACATGTTCACTGGATGTTATCCCGACCAAACAGACAGTTCACTCCTGACTATATCAGCTACCACTACTACTAGGTCTAAGTTTTTGTTAATAGCAAAAATAAAAGCAAAGTTATTGTAACATTGTACATGCAACATTCATCTTAATATTTGCAAAAAGCCAACTATATAGTATGCATCTATAACAATCCCTTCTCTTCCCTTTTTAAAAATCATTTGGTTTGAGCAGTATTTATTTTTTTCTATTCTCCATTATTTACTTTTTTTCTTCATAAATCATTTTTGCTTCTTCCAAGGGGTCTTTCTTATTATTTTGTATGCATATAATCTTTTGTGCAGTCCCAGATGTAGTCAGTTTTGGGTCATTGTTACTGAATCATTAAAAGTGAAAATCAGGTACAAAGACTCTCTAACTAGTCAAAGTTAGAAAGTTGTATGTTTATTACACTGGTGGGTGGCACAGGGTGGGGGAATTCATCCCCAAAATGCATGACTGCACTGCACAAGGGTTTTTGCCTTCTATTTATTTCCCAAAACAATACATATGCACAACCCCAGTAACTCCCATCCCCGCTTTGTATTTGTTATTAGTCCTTCATGCTTGCATAATTCTTCTCTTGAATTGGGTGGGTGTAGTGGTTTTGGTTTGGCAGTTTCAGGTTTCACAATTTTGAGATTTTCCCAGCCAACACACCAAAGAATGTGGCGGGTTCAGTGCTGGCCAATCACCAATACACTCACTTCCTGCTGTGAGATGGGATTAGGAGAAAGGCAAAACAGGCTCAAAACTTTAAAAGGGTATAAAGAAAATGTTTTTAAAAGTAACTAAAAAGAAAAAAAAAAAGTAGTAAGAATCAAAACAAATCCTTCAGAACACTTCTCCTCCCCCCACAACCTTTTCTTTTCCACTGACGGTGTAAAGAAACCAAACCTAAGATTTCCAGTCAGTTTACCACCTCCAAAATAGTCTTTCTTCAGTTCACTGAGGGAGAGAAGTCCCTCTTGTTAAGGTTATGGAGACTTTACCACAAGAGGAAAAAACCCAGTTGTCTCGTGGTTCTCAATTTTATCCCGAATAGCAGCTGCCCGGGGAACCCTGCTATTGTGAAATCCTTCCCATTGCCACAAGCCTTCCCACTGCTCCTCCATGGGCCATGTCGACTTGTGGGGTATTGTTTAAATGATGAGAAGTTCAAAGGCAAAAGTTCTCATTATCTATTTCTAAAATCATCTTCATCCCTGGGAACAGAGATCTTCTCCTGGGAGTACAGGACTGCTCTTCTCTCTTCTTCTGTTCAAACTTCTCATGGGATCACAGCTATTTCAACATCTGCTTATCTTAGCATGGAGGCTTTTGCTCGATATCAATTTGAACACTTTCACCTCCCCATAGTTTCATGAGTTATAAGGAAAAAGAGTCCTTCCTCCATAGCTTACAAGAGGATTTCAGCTCCAAAAACAAGGCATCTTTTCCTCCCTCCCACCGACTAGAAAGGAGAGAGTTCCTGGGTTTTTTTGTCTTTAACAGGTGTGTTTCCCAGAGGCGTCTCCAGCTTCTCAGTCGTCCAACAGACTGTCACTTACACAAAAAGCTTTGCATCACTCCCCTGAATTCCCTCCCATTCCAAACCATGACAGTCGGTGTCTCAAATTGGGTCAGTGGTCCCAGGGATGAAGTCAGGAAGGTCTTTGTCAGGTCTCTGTGACCCTCTGGCACGATCTAAGGCTTTGTGATGGATTAACATGGAGTCCAGGTGCTGGGCATTGTTCTGCTGGTTTCAATATGTTCCTGTAATGCTTCACTTGCTCCACTTCCTTCTACAAATGAGCTCATAATAAAACAATTAGCTTTAGCTTAAGCATCTAATAATCATTAACCAATTGTTGTGTATCTGACGTCAATATGAATTGGTTCTAACCCTCAGCTAAAATCTTAAATTTTTAAAATCATGATTCAATCCTACTCCTTCTTCAAGGTTGGTAAATTCTTTTAGTAATATATAGATTCTTTTTCATCGAGCCAACTTATGTGATAAGTGTTTCTTAAAACCGTACCATATGTTCTCAATATTGAAGTTAAAGCTGCTACTTGCTGCAACAGTCTCTAATTCTAAATAAGTACTCTAATAAACAAAATCAAACTTATAGTAACTAAGATAAGTAAAACAACAATTGGATGAACTAAGGTATTGAGCAAGTTGTTTGCCATTGGAGACTACTCAAAAAAGCACATCCCACTAATGATGGGGGGAGATTTTCCAATCTTTTAAATACTTTCTGTATAGTCTCTGTGTCATGGTGTATTGTAATCAAAGTTATTTGCCTTTTATCTTTAATATCTTTAAGAATTTTCTTTAATTCATAATGTTTTAACAATTTAACAATAACTAAAGTCAAGTTCATCCCTATAGGCACAGGCAATATTTGTTGGACAATGATTAAATTCGCCTTTAGATGTTGGTATGATACGACAGGTGCCTAATAGGAAAAAGCACATCCTTTGATTTTGACAAAGTTACAAATGCACAAGTTAAATTGAGTTTCCTTCACAGTGATCTCATCAACTATTATAGTGGGGCATGCTGCTCTGAGGCAGATACAACCTTGTCTTGTATACACAGGCAAGGTTGTCTGGTTAATAGGGTGCATTTCAAAGTGATAAATACTTTGCTTTGTATCTAAGTCTAAACTCAATGCAGTTAATTAAGCATTTGTCGCAGTATTTAGGATTCTTGATGAGATTAATGAAATCTATCTTGGACAAACAAATATTTAGATCCCCAAATATTTCTTCTTTCTTACACATTTGCATTTGTAATCTTTAGCATTTGACCCAGAGACTTATGGGAGTTAAAATCATAGGCTTTCCCTTGGCACTTATATACTGGTCACATGATATGGAAGTGGTGCTGCATTAGCTGTGGTTACAGCAATAATCATAAATGACATAACTCTCTAAGCTACACCTACTTGATTATCTATTACAACTACAAGTCTTTCTATTCTTTGGTGGATTATTACACTGTGCTTATCATTTTAGTCACACTCTATTTATTTTCTCAAGAAAGTTTTAATTTCAATTTGCTGTTACCCAGTGCATCTTTCTAAAGTCCCTCAGGAGCCTTCTTCACTTGGGAATGATGGATCTAAGTGCTTTGTTCCTTAATCTTGATTGCAGTAAAGGTGGTGAGGAGCACTTGGAATGGTCCCTCCCATTGTGATTCCAGAGTCTTCTCTGCAAAAGACTTAACACACACATAATCCCCAGGCTATGTGTTATGTACTGGTTAAAAAAAAATTCTTTGCTTACTGTTGTCTTATATAGCAAGAGTTTTCTTATCATTATAGTGCAAGGGTTCCATATCCTCAGAGTTTCATACCTCCTCAATGTTTCTCGCAGGCAGTTTGTCTAAGCACTGACTGCTTCTGGTCCTTGCAGTAGTCATCGTCCAACTCCTCTGACTCCAGATCCCACCAATCCACTATTTTATACCACTGTTCTTATTGGCTACAGGTGTGGCCTGTTAACATCAGGCCTGCTCCTAATCTTTAATAATTGGTGCAGCTGCAACTCTTTAGGGGATCAAATTGCATTCTATACCACCTTCATTTACCCATACTGTATCCTCCTACAGGTTACCTCCTGCATTTTGGCAGTTCTAGTAGGGAAAGCTTCTGGCCACCCTGAAAAGGTATCTGTTAACACCAATACGTGTTGATAACCCCCTCTTCTGGGCAGTTCTGAAAAAGCAATTTGCCATTGTTGCCCGGGTTCATATCCTCTCTTAATTTGTTCGAGTTTTGGTTTAGGAATATTTTTGGGATTAGTTTGGAGGCAAAGGCTGCATTGGTGAATTACCTGAATCACTGTACTTTGCAAGTTTCTGGTTAGGATTCCATCTTTCAAGTGATTATACAAGGCATCTATTCCCCAGTGTGTTTTCTCATGTTCATCTTTCACTGACCACAGCATATAAGAGGGGATCACAAGCTTTCCTTTCCCTTCATCTGCAACAGCTCACTCTTCTTGATTATAACTTCCATTTTCTTTCTCAATAAGCCTTTTTTCTTGCTTACTTTACTTTGGCTTACTTTCCTTAGAAATTTGTCCATCTGGGATTAAGGCTGCCTCAACTGTCTCAACAATTACCTCAGTTTTAGCTGCTTCTTTTGCCTCTCTGTCTTCCAGCTCATTCCTTTCCTCCATTACAGAGCTCACTTTTTGGTGTGCCTTGATGTGCATGATGGTCACCTTTTCAGGTAGCTGGATTGTCTCCAACTGTTTTATTATCTCTTGTGCATGTTTAATGCTTTTTGCTTGTGAGTTCAACAGTCCTCTTTCCTTCCAGATGGCTCCATGTGCATGGACTACCCCATATGCATACCTTGAGTCAGTGTAAATATTGATTTTCTTTCCTTTTGCCAGCTCTAAAGCCCGGGTTAAGGCAATTATTTCAGCCTCCTGTGCCGAGGTGTTGCTTGGTAATGATCCAGACTCTATTACCTCTTGGCTTGTGGTAACTGCATACCTGGCTTGCCTTTTTCCACTGATGATGGAGCTGCTTCCATCAGTGAACCAGGTCTCAGTGTCCTTGAGAAGGATGTCCTTCAGATCTGGGTCTCTGGAGTAGGTAGCTTTGATAGTCTCCAGGCAGTCATGGATCACAGGTTCTCCCGTACAACCACTGAGGAAAGAAGCTGGGTTTACAATGTTAGTTACCACAATTTCTGCATCATCCTGTTCCACCATTCTGACTTGGTATTTCAGGAATCTCTGTGGGAGGAGCCAACGTCCCCCCTTTACTTCCAGCACTGCAGACACTGTGTGGGACACCAGCACTGTCATCTTCTGGCCCAGGGTGAACTTGTGTGCTTCCTGAATGTTCACTGCCACTGCCACAACAGCTCTGGGGCATCCTGGCCGCCCCTTAGCCACTGCATCCAGCTGCTTAGAGAGGTAGGGTGTCGCAATACGACACAAAATGAACGACACTCACACACTGAGATGTCCAAGGCAAAAAAGGCACGTTTATTTCTGGACCTCGATATTTACAGAATTCCAAAAGTGACCATGGATTGGAGGAGGAAATTGCCACCTCTCCAACCACACTGCTCAAACCAACAGTCAATCAATTCTCTCCTCCTCCTCCAGAAAGGAATGCAAAACAATCATCATTTACATGAAAAGTGTGTGAGAAACCCCATTACAAAAATGTAAACATCAGAAGGCTTATAAGAACGTTAGAAGAACAGGGTGACATCTCATCCTTTTTCCATTGAAAACAAACAAAAAAAACCCATAAAAATGAACAATGTTAAAAGGATAAATGAACAATGTTCAGTGTCCACTCGTGAAGGAATCATCAAAGTGATCACTCGCATTGTCGGCATCTGAGTCATCACTCGATGATTCATCCACATGATGACTTTCAGTTTTGTCACGGTTTCCATTTTGCCCGTGTGCTGGATTCTGTCGCTGCAGTCGCAGGTCAGGACGAACACACTTCAAAGGTACCCAGCGTACCCCAGTATCTGTGGATACAGAATCACAGAATCACAGAATCACAGAAGTTCAAGGCTGGAAGAGACCTATAAGATCATCAAGTCCAGCCCATGTTCTAACTGTTCAACTAGATCATGGCAGCAAGTGCCACATCCAGTCTTTTTTTGAATTCTTCAAGGGATGATGACTCCACCACCTCACTGGGTAAATGATTCCAGTATCTGACCACTCTTTCTGTGAAATATTTCCTTCTTAATTCTAACTTACATCTCGCTTGACGCAGCTTGAGACTGTGTCCTCTTGTTCTATCTGTTGTCGCCCGGAGAAAGAGGCCGATCCCCAGATCACCACAGCTACCCTTCAGGAAGTTGTAGAGAGCGATGAGGTCGCCCCTTAGTCTCCTTTTCTCTAGGCTAAACAACCCCAGCTCCCTCAGTCGCTCTTCGTATGGCTTGTGCTCCAAGCCCCTTATTAGTCTCGTTGCCCTCCTCTGGACACGCTCAAGTAACTCGACGTCCCTCCTAAAGTGAGGGGCCCAGAACTGGATACAATACTCCAAGTGAGGCCTCACCAGTGCCGAGTACAGGGGAAGAATGACCTCTCTGTTCCTGCTGGCCACTCCATTTCTGATACTGGCCAGGATGGCATTGGCCCTCTTGGCTACCTGGGCACACTGCTGGCTCATATTCAATCGACTGTCAACCAGCACCCCCAGGTCCCTTTCCACCTGGGCACTATCCAGCCATTCCGTCCCCAACTTATATCGGTGCAGGGGGTTATTGTGGCCGAAGTGCAATACTCGGCACTTGGACTTATTGAAGTTCATCCTGTTTGATTCTGCCCATGCGTCCAACCGTTCCAAATCTCTCTGGAGAGCCCTACACCCCTCTAGCAGATCTACACTCTTTCCCAATTTAGTGTCATCAGCAAATTTACTAATAAAAGACTCTAAGCCCTCATCCATGTCATCAATAAAAATATTGAACAGAACTGGCCCCAACACAGACCCCTGAGGGACACCACTGGTGACGGATCACCAGCTGGATGTGACACCATTCACCACCACTCTCTGGGCCCGGCCATCCAGCCAGTTCTGAACCCAGCAAAGGGTATTCCTATCCAGACCACGGCCGGCGAGTTTGTCTAGGAGTATGCTATGGGAAACAGTGTCAAAGGCCTTGCTGAAATCCAGAAAAACAACATCTACAGCCTTCCCTGCATCCACTAGCTGGGTTACCTGGTCATAAAAGGTGATCAGTTTAGTCAGACATGATCTACCCCTCCTAAATCCGTGCTGGCTGGGTCTGATACCCTGGCCGTCCTGCAAATTTTGCATGATGGCACGCAATATAAACTGTTCCATTATTTTGCCAGGTATAGAGGTCAGGCTGACTGATCTATAATTGCCAGGATCTTCCTTTGCACCTTTTTTGTGAATGGGTATCGCATTGACCAGCTTCCAGTCATCCGGAACCTCACCAGTAAGCCATGACTGTTGGTAAATGATAGAGTGGCTTTGCAAGCTCATTTGCCAGCTCTCTCATTACCCTGGGGTGGATCCCGTCTGGTCCCATAGATTTATGAATATCCAAGCATTTCAATAGTTCTATGACAGCCTCCTCTTGGATAATGTGGGGACCATTCTGCTCCCTAAAACCATCAACCAGCCCAGACGGACGGGAGTCTTGAGGGCAAGTCATCTTCCCATTAAAAACCGAGGCAAAATAGGCATTAAACACTTCTGCCTTCTCCTCGTCTGCAAATACTAACTTCCCACCTTTGTCCAGTAAAGAACAAAGGCTGGTCCTACCTTTCTTCCTACCATTAATATATTTATAAAAACATTTTTTATTATCCTTAACAGTAGTCGCCATCCTGAGTTCAAACTGAGCTTTGGCCTCCCTAATTTTTTTCCTGCATACTCTAGCAGCCCTCTTGAATACTTCCTTGGAGACCTGACCCTTCTTCCAACTCTGGTATGTCCTCTTTTTATTCTTAAGTTCCTCCAAGATCTCCTTTCCCAGCCAGGCTGGACGTTTGCCCCGTTGACTGATCTTTCAGGATACAGGAATGGTTTGTTCCTGCGCCCTCAAGATCTCTGCCTTGAAGTAAGCCCACCCTTCCTGAACTCCTTTTTTTTTAAGGGCTGCTTCCCAAGGGATGCTCTGAATTAATCTCTTAAACAGGCCAAAGTCCGCCCTCTGGAAGTCCAGTGTACGAGTTTTACTGGTGCTCTTCCTGACTTCGCCAAGTATTGAAAACTCTATTATTTCATGATCACTCTGCCCCAAACGACCTCCAACCATCACATCTCCCACCAGCCCATCCCTATTAGTAAATAACAGATCTAATGTAGTCCCTCCCCTGGTGGGTTCATCCACCGGCTGTAACAAAAAGTTGTCCTCCATAGATTCTAAGAATTTTCTGGATTGCCTCTTTACTGCTGTATTAAGTTCCCAGCAGATATCTGGTAGATTAAAATCACCAACAAAAACAAGGGTTGATGATCTTGAAACATTGCACAACTGCTTATAGAATAAGTCGTCTACTTCTTCTTCTTGATCAGGTCGACAATAACAGACTCCCAATATGATGTCGGCGTTGTTGGCCTTCCTGTTGATTCTTATCCATAAACATTCAACTCCTTCTTCCTTTGTTTCAATTTCGATGGCATCAAAGGTTTGCTTAACATAAAGGGCTACACCACCTCCTCTTCTTCCTTTCCTATCTCTCCTGAAGAGTCTGTATCCAGCCAATGTAGTACTCCAGTTATATGAGTCATCCCACCACGTTTCCGTGATGGCAACTACATTATAGCTTTGCAGTTGTACCATGGCCTCCAGCTCTTCTTGTTTATTGCCCAAACTGCGTGCATTGGTATACATGCACCTCATCTGGGCAACTGAGTTCACCCCTATCTTACGCTTGCAATTCTTGGGCCTGTTTCCAATTAGCTCAGCTGGTTCCCCTTCCCCCTTCAAGCTTAGTTTAAAGCTCACTCAATGAGGTCTGCCAGTTCATGAGCTAAAATCCCTTTGCCCTTAACGGAGAGGTGTACCCCATCTGATTCCAGCAAAGAAGATGCTGTAAAAGTTTCGCCATGATCATAAAATCCAAAATTATGCCGATGACACCAATCCTTAAGCCACTTGTTGATGATACGGATTCTTCTATTTCTTTCATCATTATCCTCCGCTACCAGAGGGACTGAGCACATCACTACCTGTGCTCCTCCATACACAAGCATACCCACGCCCCAAAGTGATAAGGTCATATGGACCTTCCCACTGTTTGGTGACTAAATTCTGCACCCGAACCTTTGCTTGAGGCTGATGTGTCTGATCCAGAGCCTGCAACAAAAGGTGATGATTCAAAATGACAGGATTATTTGAATTCTGCGCACAGTGAGATGGTTGATGGTGTACAAAGCTTTTGCCAGCCGACTGTGTGGGGTTTTACATTCCCCATTTTTGCTTTTGAAGAATCCACTTCAGAGTACCATGAGCATCTTCTACAATAGCTTGACCAGCTGGAGAATGAGGGATACCAAACCTGTGTGACACACCCACAACTGCTGGAGCTGCCAAATCTTCTGCAATGTGTAAGCAGGACCATTGTGTCCTTTCAAATCAAACAAATCAAACAAATCAAACAAGGGAGACAGTTGTGCCTCAGTGAGTCCCAAGTACAGACGTAACCAAGTGATGACACCTACCAATTTCTGGGCATCATTCTGTGTCTTTACAGAATGCACAAATTGCACCTCCTACTGTCGGATTGTTTATTCCAGAATTTTGACCTCCAAATACTTCCAAGGACATTGTTGTTGTTGAACCTTTTCTGGAGCCACCTGCAGCCCATGAGAATGCAAAGCATGGAGCAACTGAGGCTGAATCCTCAGCAGCTCATCCTGAGTGGATGCAGCCTCCAAAATGTTGTCCATATAGTGGTAAAGATGGGCATGAGGAAACTGCTTGTGAACTCCAGACAACGCACGGGCCACATACCATTGGCATATGGCCAGTGACTTTCGCATTCCTCGGGGAAAAGTCCTCCATTGATATCGCTGTGTGGGCCCAGCATTGTTAATTGCTGGCACTGAGAAGGCAAATTTTGTTTTGTCATTGGATGCAAATGAATTGCAAAAAACAATTCTTCAAATCCATGGTGAGGAACGGCCAGTTTGCAGGAAGCATGGTAAGCAGTGTTCTGATGCTTTCCACGACAGCATTGACCTTTCGGAGGTCTTGTAACAACCTCCATTTCTCAGATTTCTTTTTGATGCTGAAGACAGGAGTGTTCCAAGGACTGTTAGAAGGCTCCAGATGACCCTGGTCCAACTGCTCCTGCGCCAAATTCTGAAGGGCGACCAATTTATCTTGAGGGAGGGGCCACTGCTTCTCCCAGACAGGTTTGTCCACCAGCCACCGTATAGGAGACGTAGGACACTCTGTGCCCTTCACTGCAGTGGCCCCCATCAAAAATCCATCCCGATGCGCACCCCCCAGACAGACAGAACCTCCCTTCCCCAAAGGTTGGCAGGAGTTGAAGTAACATGAGGCCAAATCGAGGCCGTCTGTCCCTCCAGGTTTGCAACCAGCACGGGCCGCTGGCTCACGTAACATTGTGCCATTCCTCCCAATCCTGTGGCAGGCATCTCCACCAGATCCAAGGGCCAATCCGGGGTCCAGGTGACAAGGGAGAGGACTGTGACGTCAGCACCATTGTCAAGAAGCCTGTGGAGGTGCATTTCCGACGGTGTCGCACCAGGAACTGACAGGCTACACAGCATCTTGGGACGGTCCTTGGTCAGGACAGCAGTCCAGTGAATCTGAGGCAGCCCAGTGGATCCAAAGCCACCAGCTCCATGCAACTGGTCAGCTGTCCTGCAAACAGAGGACTTAAAAGGTACAAGTTGAGCAAGCCGTGTCCCTTTTGGGATTGTGACGGGGGGATGGGTGTGGAGACCATGGCAAAAATCTGCCCTGTAAAATCTGCATCAATGAGCCCCAGATGCACAATGATGCCCTGAAGGGTAGAACTAGACCTCCCTATAGGGAGAGCACTCATGCCCCCACCCAAGGGACCAAAGGCATCCAGGGGAACCTTGTGTATTTCAGAAGAGTCTAAGACAAATGTTGCTGTGGTGCAGACATCCACACCTGCTGATCTGCGGGTGCTGGCTGCAAGCCGGCAAAGGAGACCTCCATCGGCTCCTGGGTCTGGAGAGAAGCTTGCGTCTGAGCGCACCTCTCCTGCTGCGCGCTCCGCTTCATGTTTCCCGTGCCTGGTAAAACCTGGCCATTAGCATGAACAGCCTTGCAAACACTGGACATGTGATTCGGCCTACCACACCGACCGCACAAGAACATGGGGAATTTGACCTTCTGTGCTTTCTTCCCTCGCTTCTTGCCAGCCTGCGCAGTCCCCTGCCCAAATTGGCTGTACAGCGGCAGCCACGGCAGCCAACTTCTGACCCAAGGGGACAATGTCCGCATAGGCCTTCGCCATCTGGGAGATCGTAGGAAAACCAGGTGACCGGTCCGGCTGTTCGTCTCTGCATGGACACACGTAGGATGGCCTTGGGACAGCCCGCGCTTCAAAGGACAAGTCTGGACTCTTCAGATTTTCAGTCTTCGATATTGTTTATTATTTCTTATCTACAAAATTTTCTTCCAGCCCAACAGAGGTCTGACCAGCAAGGCAGCCAAGGGCACTCTGACCTCCCACTGGGCTGTCGTCTATTTTTATACTAAAAACTACGTACATCATATTTACCTTTATTTCCCAATACCTTTCAGCCATATTAGCAAGTGCACCTTCACCATGGACCAATCTCAAAGTGCCAACATCACCACAGAAAATGGATGACAAGAAGAAGAAAGAAGAAGGACAAGACACACCCTGATCCCTCCATCTTGTCTCCATAACCCCCCTGTACCAAAATCCTAAAATCTGTTTTTCTACCCTGTCAATACTTAATTCTTACACCATTCATCCCCAAGTGACTCTCTTGTCCTCAAACCTTTGGCACATCCCTTGCAGGGTCAAAATCCAACAGCCAGGCGCTTCTGGCAACATTCCAGGATTTCTGAGCCCCCCAAGGGTTGTCTCAGTAACTCTGGACATCCGGAGTCATGTGCTGAGATCCCACAACCAGACATAGCCACTATGACCCTCCTACAAGCATCGTTGCAATTACATCTCACAAGGTTTGCAATCACAGCCCTCCTTGCCACAGGATCAGGCACCTGCCTCTCCACTGACACAGTCAGCCTTGCCACAAATGCCATGAAAGGCTCATCATCCCCCTGGACAATGGTCGCAAACGGCTGCTTCGGAGCAGCCACTTCCAGGGTCTGAACAATCACTGCTGTGCCCAGCGTGTGGCACTGGTCAAGCACAAGGGGATCGAATCCAACCTGCTCCTGAACATTTTCATAAAGCCCTGTGCCCAGCAGCATGTCAAGTGACAACCCCATGCTTGGGGTCCTGCAGCACCAGTGCAGCATTCTGCAACACCGTGTGGGCCGCCAAATGAGCCCACTTGGTCTCAAAAGCATCGTATTGCACAGGGTCAAAAAGAGAATGCACCACCACGGACGGAGGTCATGAGGCGTCAGCATGTCTGTAGCAACCCTCCCGAGAGTCTGCATAACCTCAGTAGACCCCAAACCATGCTGAGCAACCACCTCACGGACTTCCCTCTCCAGCTTATATGAAAGGGGTTCATGGGTGTTTTGAGTAACACCCCTGAGCACAAGGAAAGCCTGGGGACCCCCTGCAGCACCAGCAGAGCCAGAGGAACCCACTCCGCGACCCTGCAGATGCCATGAAGAGACAGTCTGATCTGTCCCCCAGCACACCATCACGGGGCGGGGAGGGAGACTCCACATCGCACAGAAACTCAAACTCCCCCTCGTCCATGTCCAAGACAGAAGGTCTCCCCAGGGAATTCTGAGCGGTAAAAGAACCAGACCCCTGCCAAAACTCCTCACACTTTTTCCACTGCACCAGCAGCGATACCATGTCCATGGTGCAATCATCAGAGAGGGCCTCCATGAGGCAGACCCCCACGAGAGACCACGCCTCCCTGGAGAACGCCTTCGCAGGGTCCGAAAAGAACCCTCGCTCTCTGGCCCACAGGAATAACCTCTCAAATCACTCCAGGAAACAGAAACCTTTTTCCACTCCAGGACCCCCCTCCAGAGGTCCAAAACAAGGGAATCTTCCTCGAAACCCCCAGAGGTTGCCATCACCACAAAAACAGCAGGCAAAGCACCAAAGAAGGGGGGACAACATGACCTCACCGGCAATCCGGACTCTGTGTCTCAGCCTAGGCTGCAGTCACTTTGGCGGTCACCAGATGTTGCTATATGACACGAAAAAACACAAATGCACACCACTGTTCTCAAGGTGAAGGAAAAGGGAAGCTTATTTTCTGACTCCAACATTTATAGTTTTCCAAGAGTGACAGTAGATTGGAGGGTGACAGTGCCACCTCTCCAATGACACTGGTCAAACCAACAGTCCATTTAACTTTCTCCTCTTCCATAAAGGAATGCAAAACAATGAGTTATTTACAGAAAGTGTGTGAGAAAGTTCACTACAAGAATGTCAACATCAGAAGGCTTAGAAAATCTTAAAAAACCAGGGTGAGAGAGCAGGGTGGGCTCCCTGCCCACCGCGGCAGGGCCTGACGGAGCACGGACCAACACCCCACCTCCGGCGGCTTCCACTGCCTGCACATGCCCGGCAGGCTGCGCAGACTGAGAAATGGGGGAAGCCGCCCCCCCCGCCAAAGATGAGACGGATGCTGAAGCGGATGAATCCACTCCCACTGTGCTTAGGGGGTATTTTGTGGAAATGCCACAATTCGGTCGAAGTGTAGTCACCAAATCAGACTCAAGCAGAGGCAGAGGCTGAGCAAGGTGCTCCCTGCAGCCCCTGAGTGCCAGGAGGGCACAAAGGGAGAGCGACCCCTGCCTCCGCCCTGCTGCCTCCATGGCGTGGGGCAGGGCGGGGTCAGCCAAGCCAACTCCATACGGTCCCCAGAAACCCGCAGGGCTCTGCCCACTTGCTGGCTGCTTGGAACCAGCTGGCTAGGAACCCAATTCACCTTGGGGGAACAAATGTTGCCATCCGAGATGGAACCACCTCCCAGCTCATTGTCCTGGATGGGAAGAAGGTTCTCCCTCACGCAGAAATTCAAACTCCCCCTTGTCCATGTCTTAGACAGAAGGGTCCCCCTGGGAATTCTGATAGCTATAAAAGCCAAACTCCTGCCAAACTGCATCAAACTTTTTCCACTGGACCAGCAGTGATCCCACATCTATAGTGCAATCATCAAAGAGGGCTTCCTTGAGGCAGTCTCCCACGAGAGACCATGCATCCCTGGAGAATGTCTCCACAGGGTCTGAAAAAAGCCCTTGCTCTCTGGCCCACAGAAACAATCTTTCAAAATCACTCCAGGAAACGGAAACCCGTTTCTGCTCCATGAGACACTTCCAGAGGTCCAAAACCAGACAATCCTCCATGAAACCCACAGGGGTGGCCATTATCACAAGAGCTGCAGGCAGAGTGCCAAATGGCTCACAATCATGGTGCCAAAACAAGGAGGGAGGATAAATGATACAACCTCACCCACGGCAGTCACCAGACCCTGTGCCTCCAGCCTAGGCTGCAGTACACTCTGCGGTCACCAGATGTCACTCTAGGACACGGGAATCTCCAAGGTAAAAAGAGGGAAATTTTACTTCTGACTCCAACATTTATAGATTTCCAAAAGTGACAGTGGATTGGAGGATGACAGTGCCACCTCTCCAGTGACACTGGACAAATCAACAGCCCATCAAATTTCTCCTCCTCCAGAAAAGAAAGCAAAGCAATAAGTATTTACAGAAAAACACGCGAGAAAGTTCATTACAAGAATGTAAACATCAGAAGGCTTAGAAGAACTTAAAGACAACCAGGGTGACACTTCACCTCTGATCCTGTCCTGACTGGGCCAAGGGCTACAGCATGAGTGATCTTGATCTGGTCAAAGGCTTGTTGCTGCTCAGGGCCCCAGTGGAAATCGTTCTTCTTGCGGGTGACTAGGTAAAGAGGGCTCATGATCTGATTTTACTCAGGAATATGCATTCTCCAAAAACGTATGCTGCTTGGGAAAGCTCATGTCTCCTTCTTATTGCTTGGTGGAGACACGATGGTGATCTTGTTGATGATTATCCATAGGAATCTGATGCCGTCCATCTTGCCACTTTACTCCTAGGAACTGAATCTCATGAGCTGGTCCCTTTACTTTGCTCTTTTTGATGGTGAAACCAGCTCCCAGGAGAATCTGGATGATTTCCTCTCCTTTCTCAAACACTTCTGCAGCTCTGTTCCCCCACACAATGATGGCATCAATATACTGCAGATGTTCTGGATCCTCACCCTTTTCTAGTGCAGCCTGGATCAGTCCATGGCAGATGGTGGGGCTGTGCTTCCACCCCTGGGGCAGTTGGTTCCAGGTGTACTGCACTCTCCTCCATGTGAAAGCAAACTGAGGCCTGCATTCTGCTGCCAGAGGAATGGAAGAAAAATGCATTGGCAATATTGATAGTGGCGTACCACTTTGCTGCCTTGGACTCAGGCTCGTACTGGATTTCTGATATGTTGGGCATGGCAGCGCTCAGTGGTAGAGTCACTTCATTCAATGCACAGTAGTCCACAGTCAATCTCCATTCTCCTTCAGATTTATGCACAGGCCAAATGGGACTGTTGAAGGCTGAGTGGGTTTTGCTGAACACTCCTTGGCTCTCCAGCTCTTGGATTATCTTATGGATGGGGATCACAGCATCTTGAGTAGTTCTATACTGTTGGCAATGCACTGTGGAAGTGGCAATTGGTACCTGTTGCACTTCTCCCTTCAGAAGTCCTACTGAAGATGGATTCTCAGACAGTCCAGGCAAGGTGTTCAGTTTCTGGACACCTTCTGTCACTACAGCCGCTATCCCAAATGCCCACCTGAGTCCCTTTGGGTTTTTGAAATACCTACTTCAGAGGTAATCTATGCCTAAAATACATGGGGCCTCTGGGCCAGTCACAATAGAGGGTTTCTTCCACTCATTTCTAGTCAGGCTCACCTCAGGTTTCACCAAAGTGAAATCCTGTGATCCCCCTGTCACACCTGCAATAGAAACAGATTCTGTCCCCACATGTCTTGATGGGATTAATGTGCACTGCTCACCAGTGTCAACCAAAGCTTCATATTTTTGTGGTTCTGATGTGCCAGGCCAACGAATCCGCACAGTCCAGAAAACACAGTTTTCCCCAGCCTCTACCTGGCTAGAGGCAGGGCCCCTCTAAGCCTGGTTATCCTTCTTTCCTTGGGTATATGTCTTGGATGTTCCTTCAAGGGGATTGGACATGTCATCATCATCATCATACCTGGCAGTTCAGCTACAGGCAACTGGAGCTACTTTCGTTTTGGTGGAACTTCTTCTCTGAACCTTGCCTTCCTTCAGTTCACGCACCTGTTGTGCCAGAGCAGCAGTAGATTTTCTATCCCATCTCCTCATGTTTTCTCTGCAATCACCCAGGAAGAACCACAGCTCAGCTTGTTGGGTGTACCTTCTCTCTCCATCTGGGGAATGTCTGCCTTGGATACCGGAACCTCTGATCTGTACTGCTGAGATTTGGAGAAGGTCTTCTTTAATCTCCTCTCTAAGATTCTTATGATTCTCCTCTATCTTGTCCTCTAATTTCTGCAGACGTGTTTCCACCGCTGCTATTCTGTGTTGGGCCATGCTCAGCATCTGTATATGCTCAGAGCTTCCTTGCCATATCCAGCACAGTCTCTTCCCTCTCATCCCTCTTCATTAGGGCTAAGGCGGAAGTATATTCTCGTGGCCCAAGTCATACAAGTTTTCACCACATCACAGATGTACATGGTACCAAGTCTGGATTCCTAGTTGTTACATCACCTGAGAAGATAATCTGCCACTGCCATTTCTCTCAGGTGTTGAATCCCCTGTTCTATGGTCTTCCACTGGGTTTGCTGCATATAGAGATCGTCTGCATACAGGTATCTTTGTGCTACACTTCCCAGGACCCATGCCCAGAGGCCGTGAATATTAGCCCCCCTCATTATTCCTTGGTCAATGACAGGATCATGTGACAGGGAGCCCAAATGCCTGGCTTCAGTGCCATCCAGAATTATAGCCTTGCCTGCAGCATCCGAGAGACGGACTAGCCAACTAGTTATGGATTCATCAGGTCTTCGAGTGTAATCCTTTCCTTAGGCCACAAAGGTCCTTCAGGGAATAAGACTCAATATTGGCTTCTTATGCTGTGTCAGTTGCGTTAACTTTGGCTTTTGTATCAGTTGGTGTTGAGGGTCCTTTCCCTGGATCATCATCATCAGTCACTGGCTGATTGGTTTTGCTCATGTGATTTTTTCCTGAAGCAACTGCCAGTGGCTTAGGCTCACTGTCTGGTTTAGCTGCTGGCTTTGAGCCTGGGCTGTTGGCTGCAGCCTGAGTGACTGTGGGAGCTGCTGATTTATCTCCCTACCCCCCTGCCTCTGACTGCTGCCCTACACTATCTAACAGAGTGCGATAAGCATGGGCCAGGGCCCAGCTTATTGCAATTAGCCTTTTCTCTTTAGAATTGTCATGGCACTTCTCTTTCAGGTATTTCCCCACCTCACCTGGGTTCTGAATTTGTTCCCGTGGAAAATCTCTGTCTACAGGATCAGAAAATTCCTTCAGGATTTGGCCTATATTTTCCCATTCTCCACACCACTCAGGATTTTCCACGCCTGCATCTGCTTCTGGGTCAGAGGTCTCACCAACTCCTTTGGATATCTCAGCCCTTATTCTAGAGAAGCTGCAGACCATATAGAGGAAGCTTACCAGATTAAATACCAGAAAGATGGTCTCTTTAGCATTCAGGGGAAACTGAACATTCTCAAGAAGTGACATAACAGATTCAAAGGTGCAGAAGGAAAGGAAAGGAAAGGCTGGAAAGCCTCATTTCCTGCTCCTCCTCTAACAAACTGGGTGCAATTACTAATAAATTCCCAAACCATACTACTGGAACTGGAATGCAGGGTAGGACGAAGAAACCATAAACCATAAATATTGTAAACAAATGCCAGTATCTTTGTAAATGCTCTATAAATCATTATCACCAAGGCCAGCACAACAGCTATTCCAATCTGTGCCCCTCTACTATAAAAATTACGTGTTATGGACAATAATCCTAGTGACCAAAAAGGTATTGAAACCTCAAAAAGGTCTAGAGACCAGAACCACATGAAGGTCTCCACCCCAAGAGACATTACAAATTCAAACCACATGGCTACTGACTGCTTTGACTCACTAGAGAGCAAGCACAACCAACATACAATCAATAGAGCTTTTTTCCACCTTCTTGAGCCCCACGTTGGATGCCATAGATGTATTTGTCATGGTTCAGAGCAAATTTGGGAGAGAATCCCAGTGGGGCTCCTGTAGGAAAGCAGATTCAATCAGCCTCTCCCACCAACTGGTCTGGGAGAAACTACCTCCTTGGAGAAAAGTGGAAAAAACCTGCTTATTAAACAATAAAACCTAAACAATATTAAACAATAAAACCCCTTGCTGCTCCAAAAGAGATGATAAACTGAGAAAACCCCCTTCCCATGTTGCAGCTGAGCTCACTCAGTCTCTGATCAGTCCCTCCGGTGCTGGAAATGTCCCAGGCCAGGCCTGGCCTGGTGGGCCACAGCTGCAGCTGATGTTGCTCCCCTGGGTGTTCAGTCCAGAGCAGATTTCAAAAGGTCCAAAGAAAAGGGAAAAAAACCAAAAAACCACAGTCCAGGGAACTTCTTTGCCTCAGCTAGCTACACTAACTAAAAGCAAAAGAGCTCTGTCCCGCTGTCTGTCCATCCACAGACAACACAGTCCAGGAGCAGGGATGTGGAGGAGTGAGTGCAATGATTGAAAAAAACTGCGTGTTTCTTCTCTCCCCCCTTCACTCTCTGGAACACGTCTTAAAGGTGCAAGACTTATTATTCAGCATAAACAGAATGAGATGATTTGGGATAAAAGCATCATATAGTCAACCCAGGACCCTGTCTTTGAACTTTCTCTGGGGCGATAACCAAACCAAAGGCTTCTAAATTTTTCACAGCACATTGTTCGAGAGCCAACAATTGTTTCTTTTTGGATGCCAACAAGGTATCATCCATATAATGATAGCAATAACGATTGCTAAATTGCTCTCAGACCTGAGATAAAGAGATAAAGCCTGTGCCACAAACCACTGACAAATACTTGAAGAATTTCTCATTCCTTGAGGCAAAACAGTCCACTGATATCTTTGGGCCAGTTCCTTATGATTTAAAGAAGACACAGTAAAGGCAAACTTTTCCTTATCCTGATCAGCCAATGGAATTGTTAAAAAACAGTCTTTCAAATCAATGATAATTATTTCCCATCCTTGTGGAATCATTGTAGGTGTTGGGAGACCTGATTGTAAAGCATCCATTGTGGCCATCACAGTGTTTTTCTGCCGCAAATCATGCAAAAGTCTCCATTTACCAGATTATTTTACCACAAACACAGGTGTATTCCATGGGCTAAATGAGTTTTCAATATGTCCATCTAGTAGTTGTTCTTTCACTAAGCTTCACAGGGCAAGAAGCTTTTCAGTAGACAGGGGCCACTGATCAATCCAGACAGGCTTATCTGTCAGCCATGTCAGGGACACAACTGGACGTTTAAAGCCCTGCATCCCAGTGGCCCACACTAAAAATCCGTGGTAATTTTAACACCCCATTGGGTTAAGCAATCACATCCCTATAAATTAAGCTGAGCATTAGTAATATATGGTCAAATGTTAGCTTGTTGGCCTTCTGGATGTGTTACAGTGATTGCGATCGCAGATAAAGCACCAGCGATTGACCCACCTAACCCAACAACTCCAAAGGTTGATTGAGTGGAGGCCAAACAAGCTGTGAAATTATAGTTACATCTGCTTCTGTGTCAAGTAAACCTGATATTGTTGTAGTTTCTGGGTGATATCCCTTAGTAGTGACCAAACATTGTATTACCAGACACTCTTCTGTCACCTTTTGAGTCCAGAGAACCTGAGGTGGTCCTGTAGATCCAAAACCTCCAGTGCCATGAGTCCAGTCCACTACAGTTGGAGCAGAACTTATAAAAAGAACAAATTGAACAATACAAGTACCTTTTTGAATAACATCAGGAGGTTCACTAACAGACACCATAGCCTGAATTTGTACCACATAATCAGAATCAATAAGACCCAAATGGACATTAATACCTTGAATAGTGCTACTAGATCTTCCCATTAGAAATGCACTCAAACCTCAGCCTATAGGACCATGGGCATCAAGAGGCACTTTACATATACCTCTTGTCGAAATAGTCACTGTGTCAGCTACCGGTATATCAATCCCTGCCAAGCCTCGTGTGGTCCCTGTGTATCAATCACAAATGGAGAGTTTTGCAGCACCGGCAGGGCTTGTGATTGTTTTCGGGGTATTTGTGTCTCCACTCGCCCCTTTGTGTTCCTCTTCCAGTTTCCCTGCACTTATCGACCACCTGAAAAAGATCTTAACTTACAAAATTTAGCAATATGGCCAAAGTTACCACAATGATGACAAGGCACTTTACTGGCCCAAACTACCCTAGAGTGTGCACTTCGTCCAGCAGTTTGATGGCATAGGGTCTTCACATGCCCCGATTCTTCACAAGCAGAACATCTGGGTGAAGACTTCATGACTCTTGCTAAAGCAGCCATTTTATGTTCAACTGAACTGACCTTTGAGCAAGCAACTACAAGATCAGACAGCAAGGGTTCTCCTGGTAAAGAATCAATAATTCTCCTACAATCGTCATTCGCATTTTCTTGTGCTAGCTGTCTGCATAAAATTTGCCTCAACTTATCATCTTCTGCTTGCTTCTCAAGGGCTGCCGCAACCCTCTCCACAAACTGCAGAGAAGGTTCCTTCCCCCCTTGCTGGATGGTAATATACCTTGGTTTAGGAGCTGCCATCTCTATTGTTTTAAGCAAGGCACTCATACCCAGCTGCTGGGCCTGTGCCAGAACCAGGGGGTCCCATCTTGCCTGTAAATCCAGGTTAGAGAATGGTTCATTGCCCAGCAAGGCATCAGCTCCCACAGCATGATGTGGATCCTGCTGAGGTAATTGCATATTGTCCAAAGCTACTCTTTAAACCATTTGTTTCCAGGTAGCTTGAAACACACCATACTGCAATGGTTGAAACAGAATTGTAGCAAGGTGAACAATATCATCAGGTGCAAGTACATCAGTGTCGCCAACCGACACGAAAGAACACACACACACACACACCACCGCTTTCAGGTGAAGGGAAAAAAGGGAAGTTTTATTCTCTGACTCCACTATTTATAGTTTTACAAGAGTGACAGTGGATTGGAAGGTGACAGTGACACCTCTGCAATGCCACAGGTCAAACCAACCGTCCATCAACTCTCTCCTCCTCCATAAAGGAATGAAAAAACAATGAGTTGTTTACAGAAAGTGTGTGGGAAAGTTCACTACAAGAATGTCAACATCAGAAGGCTTAGAAAATCCTAGAAAACCAGGGCAACATCTCACCCTTTTCTGTTTAAAAAAGAAAAAAGGAAAAAATGAACAATGTGAAAAGGAAAAATATGAACAATGTTCAGTGTCCACTTGCAGAGGAATCATCAGAGTGATCACTCTCAGCGTCTACATCCGAATCATCACTCAATGATTCCCCCAGTTGATGCCTTTCAGGTTGGTCACGGTTTCCATCTTGCTCATCAGCTGGATTCTGTCTCTGCGGTCACAGATCAGGGCGAACACATTTGGAAGGTACCCAGCGTACCCCAGTATCTGTGGACACGCAAGCATACCCGTGCCCTGAAGCGATAGATAAGGTCATAGGGGCCTTCCCACTGTTTGGTGACTAAACTCTGCACCCGAACCTTCGCTCGAGGCTGATGTGCCTCGTCTGCCACCTGCAATGAGAGATGGTGATTCAAAATGACAGGGTTATTTGAGTTCTGTGGCACAGTGAGATGATTGATTGTACACAAAGCTTTTGCCAACCGACTGTGCGGGGTTTCACCCTGCATTCCCCGTTTTTGTTTTTGAAGCACCTGCTTCAGAGTACCATGAGCGCGTTCTACAATAGCTTGACCAGTCGGAGAATGAGGGATACCAAACTTGTGCGAGACACCCCACAACTGCAGGAACTGCTGCACCTTTTGCAATGCGTAAGCAGGACCATTGTCGGTTTTCACAGCAGAAGGTATGCCCAGAACGGCAAAGGCCTGCCTCCAGTGGGCAAGGACATCACGGGCCTTCTCCCCAGTGTGAGCAGAAGCCCACATCGCAGAGGAGAACATGTCCACAGTGACATGCACATACTTGAGCCAGCCAAACTCGGCAACCTGGGTGACATCGGTCTGCCAAAGCTCCAAGGCCCTAAGGCCTCTGGGGTTTACCCCTGCTGGTAGAGGCGGAGCAAGTGGATGGCATTCATCACATGACTCGACAATGTCACGAGCCTCAGTTGGCATCAGCTGAAACTGCTTCTGCAGGGTATGTGCATTTTGGTGGAAAAACCCATGTGATGCCTTGGCCTGTACGAGTGTATCAGGCTGAGGCGCTACCCACGCTGTGTTAGCCAACTTGTCAGCCCTTGCGTTACCTTCCACTATAAAGCCTGGCAAATCAGTGTGACTCCTCATATGCAGAACATAGAATGGATGAACTCGGGCCTGAATGGCACACCACAAGGTCTTCAGTAAATGAAACAAGGCAGGATTACTGACCTCTTTCAAAACCGAATGACCCAACCGCTGTGCGATATCAGCCACATAGGCGGAATCCGTGACCAAGTTGAAAGGTTCCTGGGAAAATTTTTCAAATGCCATGACAGCAGCCCGCAGTTCAACCAATTGGGCTGACCCATTCTCATGGCCTTCCAGAACCTGCCACTCAGATCCATCCCTCCAGGTAACAATGGCCTTTCCTGTTCTCCCTGAACCGTCAGTGAAGACGGTGGGTCCTTGCACGGGTTCCTGACTATTCTTGGGCTGCAAAGAAATTTGTGTGGATTTCGCCATATGCAACAGCCTATGGCTGGGCAGATGATAAGTGATCTGCCCTGAAAAATTTTCCGAAGCACTCTGCAGGGACACACTGTTTGCAAAGCTCCAGTCAAAATCCTCCCGTTGCACCAGGAGTATGATCTTTGCAGGATCCGCACCCATCAATTCCAAACACCGTTGTCGGCATTTGATTATCAAGCGAGCAATTAGCTCAAACAATGTAGTTGCCGTCTTCTGTGGCTGATGGGGCAGGAAAACCCATTCCAGAACGTGCAAGGAATCAGACCATTTGTCACTCCATTGACCAATGATACCTGTGGGATGTGAGTCTGGAGTGGTGATGAACACAGTGACATCAACGGAGGGATCAATGCGATAAACCTGACAAGCCGAAACAGCTTGCTGAACCACCTCCAACGCCTTATGCGTCTCAGGGGTCAGTGTGCAAGGCGACTTTAGATCAGAGTCTCCTTTCAACAAATCATACAGAGGAGACAGTTGTGCATTGGTTAATCCCAAATATGGACATAACCAAGTGATGACACCTATCAATTTCTGAGCATCATTCAGTGTCTTCACAGAATGCACAAATTGCACCTCCTGGTGACAGATTGTCCGTTCCAGAATTTTGACCCCCAAGTACTTCCAAGGTGGTTTTTGTTGAACCTTTTCTGGAGCCACCAGCAGTCCATGAGCCTGCAAAGCATCGAGCAACTGAGGCTGAATCCTCAGCAGCTCATCCTGGGTGGACGCGGCCACCAAAATGTCGTCCATATAATGATACAGACGTGCATCAGGAAACTGCTTGCGAACTCCAGACAAGGCACGGGCCACATACCACTGGCATATGGCAGGAGAATTGCGCATGCCCTGAGGCAATGTCCTCCATTGATATCTCTGTGCGGGCTCAGCCTCGTTAATCGCTGGCACCGAGAAGGCAAATTTCGGTCTGTCATCGGGATGCAAAGGAATCGAAAAAAAACAATCCTTCAGATCCACAATGAGGACCGACCAGCCTGCAGGAAACATGGTAGGCGATGGCATGTCAGCCTGCAATGGTCCCATGCTTTCCATCACGGTATTGACCTTTCGACGGTCTTGCAACAACCTCCATTTCCCAGATTTCTTTTTTATACAGAAGACAGGAGTGTTCCAGGGACTGTTAGAAGGCTCCAGATGACCCTGGTCCAACTGCTCCTGCACCAAATTCCGAAGGGCGACCAATTTATCATCAGGGAGGGGCCACTGCTTCTCCCAGACAGGTTTGTCCACCAGCCACCGTATAGGAGGCGTAGGACACTCTGTGCCCTTCACTGCAATGTCCCCCATCAAAAATCTGTCCTGATGTGCACCCCTCAGGCAGACAGAACCTCCCTTCCCCAGAGGTTGGCAGGAGTTGAAGTAACATGAGGCCAAATCGAGGCCGTCTGTCCCTCTGGGTTCGTGACCAGCACAGGCTGCTGGGCCACGTAACATTGCGCCGTCCCTCCCAGGCCCATGACAGACGTCCCCACTGGATCCAGGGGCCACTCCGAGGGCCAGGCGGCAAGGGAGAGAACAGTGATGTCAGCACCGCTGTTGAGAAGCCCGCGGAGGTGGATTTCTGATGGTGTTACACCAGGAACGGACAGGGTACACAGCATCTCGGGACGGTCCTTGGTCAGGACAGCAGTCCAGTGAACCTGAGGCGGCCCAGTGGATCCAAAACCACCAGCTCCACGTGACCGGTCAGCTGTCCTGCAAAGAGAAGATTTAAAAGGTACAAGTTGAGCAAGCCGTGTCCCTTTTGGAATTGTGACAGGGGGAGTGGGTGTGGAGACCATGGCACAAATCTGCCCTGTAAAATCTGCATCAATGAGCCCCAGGTGCACAATGATGCCCTGAAGGGTGGCACTGGACCTCCCTATAGGGAGAGCACTCATGCCCCCACCCAAGGGACCAAAGGCATCCAGGGGAACCTTGCGTATTTCAGACGAGTCTAAGACAACTGTTGCTGTGGTGCAGACATCCATGCCTGCTGATCTGCGGGTGCTGGCTGCAAGCTGGCAAAGGAGACCTCCATCGGCTCCTGGGTCTGGAGAGAAGCTTGTGTCTGAGCGCACCCCTCCTGCGCGCTCCTCCTCACGTTTCCCAAACCCGGTAATGCCTGGCCATTAGCATGAACAGTCGCCTTACAAACGTTAGACGTGATTCGGCCTACTATTGGAAAAAGGCTCCCAATATTACCAGTTAGATTGTGCCTGGGCCAGTCTGACCCTCGCTGCTGGGCCAAAGGCAGCAACTGCGGTGTATCACCCCAGAGATACCTTGGCTTGCTGGTGGTTGCAGCTGGGCACTGAACAAGTCCAGGCTTGTTAGGAACTCCGTTTACCTCAGGAGGAATGGCTTCAGGCGATGGTGAAGAGAAAAAGGAGAGGATTCTGCTGGAGGGTTTAATGTCCAGAGGTTTATTCCATGGTTACAGAGGTCTGAACCTGAGCAACTGCTCCAACAGAACCTTGGCCGCATGGTCTGATCACTTTTTTAAGCTCAGGGACAGGGGGAGGGGAGGTACAGGTGAGCCCCCAACCAGGTGAGAGGGGCAGGGTCTCAGGGGAAGATGACACCCAGAAAGGCCAATGACCTCTGGGCATAGGGGCATCCTTTGAACTTGACCAACCACACGACACCTTGCTGGAATGTTAAGCCTGATTGACAGGACTCACTCAGCATGGGGGCAAGGGGGAAGGGAGAGAGACATAGGCCCACCTGGGGGAATGACCTGGAAGGCCAAAATGGGACATTACAGCACACCACAACATCTCCCCCTAGTTTTGGTGTAAAAGAAGAGGACTGTGTTTGTGGTGTAGAATGATTGCCAAACCATGGTTGGTAAATCAGTTCTTCCTCTACAGGAGGGTCAGTGTTTTCCACTGAGGCTTCCAGGTCATCCATTGGAGCACTGAGGGCTTCCAAATGGTAGACCTCAGGAGAGGGAGATGAGCTTGAAATTAACTTGAGAACCATGCGTTTGATTAGTCCAAAAACAATGCTAACAACTACACAACTATAGAAAAACAAACAGCACTAAAACACAGTTTTCAGAATAATCCCAACCAGCCCGAGAGTCCCCAGCCTTTGAACAGTCCATTCAGCCAGTTGTCAGTTTCTCTGTTGATGTCCGAGAGCCTTTGTCAAGGTAGTCCATATGTGGTTTGGGCTGAGGGACTATGCAGAAGATCACAGGTGGGATGATCACGAGTAGGACGAGAAGCAGGCTCGGTCTCATGGCATCTTGAGGCTACACACGAACAGTGGGATCTGAACTGGTACAAAAACTTGAAACAAACATATATTATAAACTATTCCAGATAGGAGGCTTAAATGTAATTTCCTCCAGAGAACACGTGCGGCATTTTCTTCTCCAGGCAGCATGAGCAACCTGGGGTGCTTCTGTGGATTTCTCTGAGACTTTGGGAATATAGGGCTTTACCCATTTGGAAGGAACCCACCTTAAACCAGAGGGGGTGGACACACAGGCATATCCACGTCCCCAAGTAACCAATTTGTACGGTCCCACCATTTTCCAAGTCTCAGGGTCCTTTACTAAAACTGGAGGTTTTTCTTTCATTAACCTATGATTGCTGCCCCCAAAGTGGCATAGGATGGGAGGGCTCAGGCTGTCAAAAGAACAATTCAGAAAACTGATTGTGAATAGCGCCCTGGATAACCAGATGTGGGGAGGTTCCACCTTCAGAACCTGTTGTTGCTGGTCCAGGACCCTTTTAATATCACGGTGAGTTCTTTCTACAATGGCTTGACCTGTAGGGGAGTAGGGGATGCCAGTTTTGTGCTCTACTCTCCATTGCTGCAGGAAGCTCCCGAATTCCTTGGATTTATAAGGAGGCCCATTATCAGTTTTCAGCTCCTTAGGGATGCCCATGAAAGAAAAAGCCTGTAAGAGGCGCTTAATAGCATCAATAGATGATTCTCCTGTGTGGGCAGAAGCATAGACTGCTCCAGAAAAGGTATCTACACTAACACGAACATATTTCTGCCGTCCAAAAGACTGTATGTGTGTTATATCTGTTTGCCACAGTTCACAACTGTTCAGTACCCTTGGGTTTGCTCCCGTACTCACTGTAGGGAGTGCATGTTGTTGGCAATTTGGGCATGTGGCCACAATCGCTTTGGCCTGTTCTCAAGTGATGTTGAACTGACGAACCAGGCCAGGTGCATTTTGGTGGAAAAGCTGGTGGCTGATTTTTGCCTGTTCAAAAACATTTGGGAGAGTGGCCATCACTGCAGGTGCAGCAAGAGCATCTGCCCTTCTGTTGCCTTCAGCGATAAACCCTGGCAAGTCAGTGTGTGACCTGACATGCATCACATAAAAAGGTTGCTCTCGGTGAGTGACTAACTTTACCAGTTTTGAGAGCAATTCGAAAAGTGTGATGTTAGACACATCTTGCAGTATTGCTTGATCTGCCCTGGATACTACTCCTGCCACGTATGCAGAGTCTGTAATCAGATTAAATGGTTCTGAGAACCTTTCAAAGGCCCTAACAACCGCAGCCAATTCAGCAACCTGAGGTGAATCTTCCACCTCAGCAATGTCTGTCTCCCACTGCTGGGTTTGAGGATCCTTCCAAGTCATAACGGACTTGTGGGACCTCCCGGATGCATCTGTGAAGACAGAGCCCTTTTTAAAGGTCTCCTACTTAGAGCACTTTTTAATTTTAAGGTAAATTGAACATCTTGTTCGAACAATTTGTGAGTGGGCCGTGCTACTGAAATTTGTCCTGAGTAGGAATCCAGAGCAAACTGCAACACTTCATTTTCTTGAAACAATTGTTCCAGTATTTTCATAGTATTTTGACCTGATTTTAACTCAACTGGAATGTGAATGCACTTAAAATCACAACCTGCTAACTCCCTGATCTGGGTCCTTGCTTTTCGGATCAGTTCTGCTACCAGCTCCTGAGGCTTTGTCAGTCTCTTGGACCTTTTGTGACTGAGGAAAACCCATTCTATGATCAAGAGAGGGTCCCTCTGGTCCCGGTCCTTTTTTGGTGTGTTCTTTGCCTTAGGTGTTTGTTTTTCCTCCCACTGGAAAATAATTCCATGGAGGTGTGGCAACTTACCTAGGATGATAAATTTGAATGGCAGGTCAGGCCGACATCAGTTGGCCTGTCTTGTGGACATTGCAATCTGAACCTTTTCTAGAGCTTTCCGTGCCTCTGGGGTAATAGACCTAGGAGCACCTGGGTCCTCTCCCCCTTTCAATAATTTGAAAAGAGGGGCAAGGTCTTCGTTAGTCAGACCGAGCCATGGTCTTACCCAATTCAAAGACCCACACAGCTTGTGGACATCCGCAAGGGTCTTGATCCTTGGATTGATTTCTAGTGTTTGAGGAACAATGGTCCTATTTCCAATTTCTAAGCCCAAATACTTCCAAGGTGGCATCTTTTGAATTTTCTTTTCCTGGAGCTCGAACCCTGCAACAATCAATGCATCTATCATTAGGTCAAGCGCATGTGTGAGTAAATCATCATTGGGGGCACACACAAGGATATCATCCATATAATGATAGATAATGGCCTTCTCTGCGGCTGCACGTACTGGGGAAAGCAGGAAAGACACATACCACTGGCAGATAGCTGGAAATACCTTTAATCCCTGAGGAAGAACGGTCCAATGGCACCTTTTCATAGGTGATTCCATAATAATGGAAGGGACGGAGAATGCAAAACGCGGTGCATCGTCAGGGTGCAAGGGGATTTGGAAAAAACAATCCTTAATATCAATAACAGCTAATTTCCAATCTTGGGGAAGCATTGTTGGGGATGGCATACCAGGTTGGGGAAAACCCATATCTTCAATTACATTATTAATTTGTCGGAGGTCGCAGAGGAGCCGCCATCTCTTTTTGTCAGCTTTTTGGATGACAAACACTGGAGAGTTCCATGGGGACATGGTCTCCACAATGTGGCCCTTTTTTAGTTGCTCTTCCACTAGTTCCTCAAGCACCTTTATTTTTTGTTTACTGAGCAGCCACTGTTTTACTGAACTGGTTTGTCCGTTTTCCACTTCAGTTTTTGGGTGGGGCGCTGTTGTTCAATGACTGCTGCACAAATATGCTGTGGAGAGTCTGGAATATCAGTTGTGACACCCCACTGGGCCATTAAATCTCTCCCTAACAAAGGTTCAGAATAATCCAACACAAATGGACAGATATTTGCCAATTGTCCGTTTGGTCCCTCGAATTGAATAATGCTTTTGGATTGTCTTGCCAATTGCAGGCCTCCTACACCTTGAAGGTGACCAGCAACATTTTGCAAAGGCCAATGTGCTGGCCAGTCTTCTACTGGAATCACTGTGCAGTCTGCACCAGTGTCGACAAGCATTTCAATGCGTTTAGACTCCCCACCCCCACTGACATTACACCATAATTTGGGTTTGTCTTTCCCAATAACTTGGACTCGGGCGACTGTGGGCCCTTGTTTTTTGATATTTTCAGGTAAAGATGGCACAGGGATAGCTTGTGCAACAATTTGTCCCTTGGGAAGAAACAGGGGTGGGTGGAAACAATGCAGGCCGAGAACGAATTGCTCAGGATCTGATGTTGTCATTCCCGGAGCAATTCTGATCTCTTGTGGTGTGTGTTTGGTGTCCCCAATGACGATGTACTTACAACGAATTCGGTTCCAAGTACCTTTCTGTTCAGGATTTACAGACACAAAATGCCAATCAGTGTCCTCCAGATGGAGTGACTCAGTCAGCTGCAACCTTTAAGGCTCATTGACAGAAGACATGGTTAACACAGGATCACCTAAATCATACACAGTCTTTGAAGCATCTGCTTCACTTACACAAACATTATCGCGCGCTTGATTTGTTTTTGCTACCCTTATTCCCTTGGCCTGCTCTTTTTGTGTCTGCACACCTGGCAGGCCGGCGCTCCCTTTTCAGTTTTTTTGTTGTTGTTGACCCCCAGGGAGGGCTTGTAGTTCTCCTCGCCTGCCATTTCGAAATTCATCAAATTCCCTTTTCAGGGGGCACTGGTTACTCCAGTGCCCTAGGTTGTTACAAAGCAGGCATAGTTTTGTGGGCTCAGCCATTGCTGGTCTCCGCTGCTGCCCAGGGTACTGCTGTGCTGAGGGAAAAGGTGCAGGGCTGGCAACGGTGACATGCTGAGGTGGTCTTGGCAGCAGCCTTGGTCTGTTGTCTTCAACCACACTCATCAGAGGCACTTTCCTGTTACACACTAGGAGCATATCTTTTAAGGTTGGAGAAGGTTCTATAGGAAGGCTCCGGATTGCTGCTTGACACTGTTTATTTGAATTTGTAAATGCCATTTCCTCTCAAATTGCTTCTCTAGCATTCTCTTTTTTAACTTGTATTTCAATAGCTCTAGTTAACTTTTCTACAAATTTCAAAAAAGACTCTGATGGTAGCTGTTTAATTTTACTATAGGGCTCAAAAGGCCCCTCAGGTTGTAGGGAAAAGAACACTTTTTCAGCTGCTTCTTTTACTTTCTCAAGTGTTTCTGCAGGAATTGCAGTAGCTTGGATTGGGGGTGAAGACCATTGGCCCTCACCACAGAGGTGCTCAATGGTGATAGGGTTACCACTGTTGTCTTTGGCTGTGTTTGGATCAGAATGCAAGCCTGGGAGAGCATCATTCAGCATTTGTTTCCATGCTATTTCCCATAATTTGAATTCCGTGGAGGTCATGAGACAGGAAAAAAGTTGTTTTAAATCATGTGGAATCACTACAGTCCTACTCAATTCAGAATTTAAAAGGTCACGGAAATATGGACTGTGTGGACCATATTCTTTATGAGATTTACAGATCTCTTTAATCAATTGTTGTCCGAAAGAACTCCAATTAGCAGTTGGAGCTGCTCCCCCCTGAGCTGCAGGCTGAAAGGTAACGGGAGCCAGTGACAACATGGGACTATGCATTGAATCTGCTTCTTCTCTGCTCTGTATCCCTTGAAACAGAAGCATTGGGATCACAGCTACAGGTTTGGGGAATGGCAGTGGGTGTGTCCCCACTGTGGGAACCCGGGGAGGGGGCGGGGACAGGGGGCCGGCAGGGGGTGGAGAAACCGTGGGAACAGGGGGCGGGGTCAGGGGGCAAGCAGGGGGCGGGGACACCGTGGGAACAAGGGGCGGGGTCAAGGGGCTGGCAGGAGGCGGGGACACCTGGTGACATCACGTCAGCAGACGCCCCCTGGGAGGAGTAGAGGGGTAGAGCTGAGGGTATTGCAGGAAAGGGAGGGGGGAAGGTATCACGAGGAACAGGAGGAGAGGGGGATGGGACTGGAGTTTCGGGATGCTTAAGAGGATTTTGGGAAGAAGAAGACCAGGTTTGGGAAGATGCCACGTGGCATCCACCATCTTGTGGACCCCCTGGGGACTGGGGGCCATTTTGGGCATCACTGCTCTCTGGAAAGCTAACACGTGCTGTGGGTTTCAGAGGAGGGGACACAGGGGATTGGGGAAGGTTCCACGCAGCCTGGCCAGGGCCTTGTGGACAGGGCAACTCAGGCATTTTAGCAGACTCTGGGAGTCGACTTCCCAATGAGTGTGCTCTCTTTAAAATGCCAAGTTTTGGGGAAAGAGGTTTAGTGGTTTTAGAGCTAGGAGAGGGAGAAACAGGGAGAGGAGAGGTACATGGCTTTACATTTGGCTTTTTCTCCATTTCCTTTTGTTTGAGCAATGCTGTTCGAATTCGTAAACTCCAAAACACAAATTTAGCTGAGGGTGCATTGCCAGATTGTCCTAAGGTTATCAATTAATTCCCAACTTTATCCCAGAATTGAATATTGTGGATTTCTTCAGGGAAGATTTGTGGGAAGTGGAGGAAAAGCCATCTTATAAACTGTTTCAATTTTCCCTTTGAGAACTTCACATTACCACTGTCTAAAATGCTAACAATATTATAAAACACTCCTTTTTGTACAATGCTGAGTTTCAAACCCATGTTAGATGTAAAAAGCAAAGTACTAGATCCGCCTGACCAAAAACAAAGCTAAAATCAGCTACCGATTTCTAAAAAAAAAAAACCACAGATAGGAAAGCGATAACGATCCGACAAAAGCTTCACAATGCAGCTGTATATACTGCTTTTAAAATTCCCGGGCAGCAGCAGCAGGGCATGCCATGCCCAGCTGAGGCAGAAACAAAGCTTCCCCCGCCGTGGAATGCAGCCCCCCCGCGGAGCAGAGAGAGCAGCCACGCCACGTGGCAAGCCGAAACCGGGGCCCCCCGCGCCACGTGTGCAGAGAACCCCCCCTCCCCCACAGAGAGCTGAGAAAGAGAGTCCCCCGCGGCAAGAGAGCCGAGAGCCCCCCCGCCGCCACACAGAGAGAGAAAGATCTCCCGATCACATGGAGAGAGCCGAGCATGCTGCGCTGCAAAGCCGGAGGGAAGGGCAGAGAGCTCCCACTCCAGCACGAATTTCAAAAGAGAGTAACACACGCAGCAGAAAGCTAAAAGCGAGAACGCAATGAATTCCCGTCTGTGGGGCTGCGCAGCCAAAAATGCAAAGGCAAAAAGGAACAGAACTCACGGCAGAGTCTGTTTTTGAGCTCCGGCTCTACCGAGAGCAGAGATACTCACCCGAAATGGAAGCTGTAGCTGGCTGGGTACAGGCAGGTCTCTTCACCGGGACAGGACCTCTCTGTGGGTGAGAGAGGCTACCCTGTCCTCCCTCTGGAAAATCTGCTCACCAGAAAGAAGCTGGGCTTTCCACAGGTGCCGAACAGTCCACGAAACTTCTTCTGGGAATATTCCCAAAGTCTCTAGCTGAGGGCGATGCAACCAAAGCCCCTTTCAGCTGGATGCACGGCTGCTAGAAGCTTCTCCGAGGTGCTGCAAGTCTGTCTCAGGCTGCAGAGTCGCTTAGCCCACCTCAGGGACGCCAAATATTGGAATATGGCTCCCAATATTACCAGTTAGATTGTGCCTGGGCCAGTCTGACCCTTGCTGCTGGGCCAAAGGCAGCAACTGCAGTGTATCACCCCAGAGATACCTTGGCTTGCTGGAGATTGCATCTGGGCACTGAACAAGTCCAGGCTTGTTAGGAACTCCGTTTACCTCAGGAGGAATGGCTTCAGGCGATGGTGAAGAGAAAAAGGAGAGGATTCTGCTGGAGGGTTTAATGTCCAGAGGTTTATTCCATGGTTACAGAGGTCTGAACCTGAGCAACTTCTCCAACAGAACCTCGGCCGCATGGTCTGATCACCTTTTTAAGCTCAGGGACAGGGGGAGGGGAGATACAGGTGAGCCCCCAACCAGGTGAGAGGGGCAGGGTCTCAGGGGAAGATGACATCCAGAAAGGCCAATGACCTCTGGGCATAGGGGCATCCTTTGAACTTGACCAACCACACGACACCTTGCTGGAATGTTAAGCCTTATTGACAGGACTCACTCAGCATGGGGGCAAGGGGGAAGGGAGAGAGACATAGGCCCACCTGGGGGAATGACCTGGAAGGCCAAAATGGGACATTACAGCACACCACAACAGCCTACCACACCGACCGCACAAGAACATGGGGAATTTAACCTTCTGCACCTTCTTCCTCTGATTCCTGCTAGTCTGCTCATTCCCCTGCTGCAGCCGCCCGCTCTGCGGTGCTGCCTGAACCGGCTGCACAGCGGCGGCCACAGCGGCCAATTTCCGACGTGAGGGGATGATGTTCGCACAGGCTTCTGCCATCTCCCAGATACTAGGATCACCAGGCATAGCCACTATAACCTTATTACAAGCTTCACTACAATTACACTTGACAAGGTTTGCAATTGTGACATCCCTCGCCACAGGATCAGGCACCTGCCTCTCCACGGACGCAATCAACCTCGCCGCTAATACCATAAAAGGCTCATCATCCCCCTGGACAACGGTTGAAAACGGCTGCTTCGGAGCAGCCATTTCCAGAGTCTGCACAATCGCTCCCATGCCTAGCGTTTTGCATTGCTGAAGCACAAAGGGATCGTATCCAACCTGCCTGTGAACACTCTCATAACGCTCTGTCTCCATTCACATGTCAGCAACCACTCCATGCCTGGGGTCCTCCGGTGCCAGCACAGCATTCCGCCTCACCACTTGGGCCGCCAAACGAGCCCACTTGGTCTCAAAAACACCAAATTGCACAGGGTCAAAAAGAGAATGTGCTACACAATGGACATCGTGAGGTGTCAGTGTGTCCTTAGCAAGTCTCTGAAGAATGTGCATAACCTCAGCAGACCCCAAACCATGCTGAGCAACTGCTTCACGGAGTTCCTTCTCGAGCTTATATGCAAGGGGTTCATAAGTATTATGAGTGATGGCCCTGAGCACAGGGAAAGCCTGAGGAACCCCTGGCAAAGCCACCGCACCTGCTGTGTCCCGATCCTTGGGCCCCCCAGAGACAAGAGGGAGTGGTTGACTGGGAACCGGGCCAACATCACTCATCCCTGCGCCCTCTGTAGCACTGGCAGAGCCAAAGAAATCTGCCCACCGACCCTGCAGATACCGGGAGGAGATAAGTTCATTCATCTTGTCAGTCTTGGTTTTTGCCTCTGGCCAGAAACGTTCAGGGTATCTCGGACGCACGGTCACCTGGCACGCAGGAAGCGTCCAAAGACCTGACGAGAGAGCGTCATGGCCCCGGGTACCCACTGGCCTCCTGCCGGCCGTGTTAGCAGCTGCGCTAAAGGTAAACACCCCAGTCCTCTGCTGCGCACCAACTCCGGCAGGGGCTGCCTCGGTGGCCGCAGCTGCCGGCACGGCCCGCAAATCTGGCCCGGCGCCGGATGAGACCGGCGCGGCCATGGATGAGACCGGCACGGGGCCCCCATCCCCCGATACGGGGGCTGGGTGGAATGCCGAGGGAGGTGCGGCCCACGGAGCCGTGTCACAGTGGGGCGGCACAAAGGAGCCAGGCAAGCCCCCTATGAGAGCCCGCCCCAAGCCGCAAGGTCCCGCAGCAGACACCACAGAGCCCCACCGAGTGGAGAGGGATGGGCTGCTCGCCCACCGGAGCGGGGCCGGGTGGAGCATCGACCGACACCCCGCCCCTGGCTGCCTTCACCAGCTGCGCAGACCCAGAGGCGGGCAACGTCCCGCCCCCGACTGTCTCCACCGACTGCGCATGCCCAGCAGGCTGCTCAGACCCGGAGGAAGGCGAAATCGCTTCCCCCGCTGAGGAACCCGACTCAGGGGTGGGAGAGTCCACTCCCACCTCACTCAGGGGGAACGTGGTGGACACACTGCATTTTGGACAACAGGTAGTCACCGCAGCAGCCTCAAATCGGGGCGGAGGCTGACCCTTAAAGGCTGGGAAGGCACACAGAGAGGGCAACCCGTCCCCCGCCCCGCCACCTGCACAGGGCGAGGCGGGGTGAGGACGGCCCGCCGAATCCAGAGAGCCCCCCGGACCCGGGACCAGCTGGCTGTGAGCCCAATCCACCCCAGGAGGATAATGGCCACTCCCCAGCACACCGTTGTGGGGCGGGGAAGGGAACTCCATAAAACCCAGGAGCTCAATCTCCTCCTCATCCACATCTGAGGTAGACAGGCTTCCCTGGGAACTCCGAGGGGTACAAGAACCAGACCCCTGCCAAAGCTCCTCACATTTCTTCCACTGCACCAGCAGCCGTCCCACATCTACTGTGCAATCATCAAAGAGGGCCTCCATGAGATGGATCCCCAGGAGAGACCACTCCTGCTTATTAAACACCTTCACAGGATCCGAAAAGAGCCCTCGCTCTCGGGCCCACAGAATCAGTCTCTCAAAACCATCCCAGGAAACAGACACCTGTTTCAACTGCAGGACCTCCCTCCAGAGATCCAAAATGAGGGAACTATCCTGGAAAACCACAGAGGTTTCCATTGCCCCAAGAACAACAGGCAAAGCACCAAAAGGAGGGGGGGGGGGAGTTTCTCACCTCAACACGCTGTTCGTATCTCAGCCTAGGCTGCAATACACCTCGGCGGTCACCAGATGTCGCCGACAGACACGAAAGAACACACACACACACCACCGCTTTCAGGTGAAGGGAAAAAAGGGAAGTTTTATTCTCTGACTCCACTATTTATAGTTTTACAAGAGTGACAGTGGATTGGAAGGTGACAGTGACACCTCTGCAATGCCACAGGTCAAACCAACCGTCCATCAACTCTCTCCTCCTCCATAAAGGAATGAAAAAACAATGAGTTGTTTACAGAAAGTGTGTGGGAAAGTTCACTACAAGAATGTCAACATCAGAAGGCTTAGAAAATCCTAGAAAACCAGGGCGACACATCAGCATTTAAAACACGAAGCACTTGCATCACCTGCGAAGAGTTAACACCATACTGGTCTACTTTGGACTGAAGGTTCTGTACAACCCTTTATGAAAAAACCTGATGACTGTCTTGTTGTCCTGAATTAGGAGCAGCTTTGAAAACAGGAAAAGCCACAGGGCCGCCAGAAGCAGCAGCAGTCATCCCCATCCTTCTAGGTAGACCTATTTTCTCTAACAAATTCCAGTCTCCTACTTCAGCTGCTTTCATTCTTACATGCTCCCAAAATTGCAAAAGATGTTGAGAAGTCACAGCCACCTGGAAGGGAGGCAAAGTCCAGGAGACAGCAGGCCTGGATCTGCTACGAGGTTTAACAGAAACAGATTCCTGTGTCTTTTTACATGTACTTATAAGCGGCAGTTCATTGTCGGAGCTGTCACTAGACAAGGCAGGACACAATGTTAAAGATTGCATTTGTTCTACTAGTTCAGGAGGGAGTTGGGGGGCAGATGGCTCAACTGAGGGTGGAGCAGAGGCAGATGGCTCAGAGAGGGGCAGAGAGGGGGTGGCTGGTTCAAGGGAACATAGAAAGGAGACAGATGACCCAAAGGAGAGGGAGGGGGGAGCAGCTGACCGAGCGGAGGGTGGGAGGGAGCAGCTGACCCAGCCTGTTTTTCACTTCGCTTGTTTTGTGACTTCATTTTTGCTAGTTGCTGTGCAGGCGTGAGATATTTTGGTCTAGCACTCAATTCTGCTAACTGTTGAGCAGGCGAAATATACACAGGTTTAAAAATAGTCTTTAGGAGATAAGTACCGAGGAACAGTCCCAGACTACCATTTGATTCTTATGATAGTAAACCCTGGGGAAAGCTCCACGGCAGCTGCAGCAACCTCCTCAGGGGGAGATACATCAACAGGCTCAGCCTCTTCTTCCTCCTGTTCCTCTACTCCAGTTTCTTGCTCTAATTCCTGCTCCTGCAGTTCCTTCTCTCTATCTTGTTCTACTCTCCGTTCCTTCACTGCCTCATGCAACAGCCCCTAAGTAGCAGCCAAATCAACAACAGTCTTAACCCCCTTAGATATCACTTCCCATAGTCTCTTCCCAATCTTTTTCCATGCCCTGACACTGAAGGCAGTGTTGGCATCAGCTTCAAAGTCCTGTGATTTGCACCACATCAGAAAACTACGAAGAGCATAATCAGAAGTTTGAACATTTTTTCTTCTCAGTAAAGTTTTCCACGTGGACAAAACAATAATTTCCTCCTTTGATAAATTATTTCCCATGATTTTTCCCAATCACTCACCTCAAATCAGATGTCTGAATTAGGTCCAGATCTCCACAGCATCCCTGCTGCCTTCACTCATATTTTTTTAGGGTACACTTCAACTTTCTTTTCTCCTTTACAGTCCTGTTGCAATCACGGCGGACGGCCACCAGATGTCATTATAGAGTGCGACACAGTACAGTAATACACGACTCCATCAAAAGGGTGCAAGAAACAAATTTATTACAGCAACATTGCTTTTACAGTTCTTCCTCATATTTATGCCCATCTAACACACATACAGTGCCCATTGGCCACAAAAGAGAAACAAAGTTCCCAGCAGGCGACCAGGGAGCCATGTCATTCTGCGAGCCAGCCAGAGTCCATATCTCTTAAGTTTCTCTCCTTTCTCTGGTCTCTATGGTAACAACCTTGGTGTTCCTTCAGGAGAGATATGGGGCTTCTCCTTATCTTCAGGAGGCCTTGCTAGCTCACAAGGACAGCACAGAATGTCTTTCCCACAAGGTTGTCTGGTTAATGGGGTGCATTTCAAAGTGATAAATACTTTGCTCTGTATCTAAGTCTTAACTCAGAACAGTTAGTTAATGTTATAAATGATCAAATCGTGAGCCAAAACTATCAAAAGTTTAGCAAAGATTTTTTAATTTGTCTGCGAGACCGAAGTTCAGTCTTCAAAATCACCACAACCAAAGAGACAGCGTTGAGCCCGGGATCGGCACTGGGTGAACTTGGATCTGACCTCCCGAGTGTCAGAGTCCCATCTGTTCACGCTCACTGCTTCTTGCAGCGAGGTTTTATACAGATTATTCTGCCTGAGGCAAAGACAACCAGATTTCCTTTGTGTCTCTTCACAGGCATGTGCAGAGGTGGACAAAGGCTGAGTCCACGTCTGCCATCGGGTGTCAATTGGCTTCAGAGGAGCTGTGTATTCAGATGTATCAGTTTGGCGCCACTGACTATCTTGATAGATGCAATTGGCAAGGTGATAATTGTTCTTGAGTGGCTCCCGACAGCTCGGTGATACCGGTGATCATCATCCTGGAAGCTTCTATTCTTACGTTAAGGCGTCGATCATTATCTTAACTTGTGTGCCGGAACTAGTTCAATCTAAATAGACAGCTGCTCCTGGCCAGGATGGTCAAAAGACATGTTTTGGATTTCACAATATTTTATCCCATTCAATAATAGCATGAATTATCCCTGCCATATATTACAATCCCTCCACTTTTATATCACTAATTTAATTAATGCTTCTTTTATAACCCAAATTGATAAATTCTTTTTATTTCTACTTCTACCCACCTGTAGTAAAACCCATAGGTTTAGCAAAGGCACCATGGAGAATTTGAACAATAGGAATGCTGGTACAGCAGCAGATAAGTTCCTGTCTCCCTGACCCCCCGACTCATACCCTATCTCTATAACCATGTAAGGCAATGCCTTTGTAACCCTTAGCTATTAGTCATTTATGTATACACCTAACCCCTGACCATTGGTCAAGCTTGGATCCTTTCCAAGGCTATAAAAGAAGCATACTGTACCCCATTAGTTAGAAGAAGAAGAGCAGAGACCCTTCACAGACCTCCCCAAATAAAGCCATCTTCTTGGAACAGCCTGCGCCTTCTCCTTCTCCTCTCTCTCTCCGTCTGCTGCATCCTCAAGCCAAGGGCAACTTTACCTAGTGTCCCGTTCTCGGCTGTTTTTAATGGCCTGGAAAGGCTCAGGATGGCCTTGGGGCAGCCCGCGCTCCAAAGGATGAAAGGAGTCTTCAGGTTTTTCGGTCTTCAGTGTTTATTAATTCTTATCTACAATATTTTCTCTCGGCCCAACAGAGGTCCGCACAGCATGTCAGCCATGAGCACACTGACTGCCCTCGGGGCGGTCACTTATCTTTATACCCAAAACTACGTATAAGATATTTACCTTTTCTCCCCAATACCTTTCACCCTTATTGACAAGTGCACATTCAGTAAGAACCAATCTCAAAGTGCCACCACCACCACAGAAGATGGACGACAAGAAGAAGAAGAAGAAGAAGGACAGGACATGCCCTAATTCCTCCATCTTGTCTCCCTAGAACCCCCCTGTACCGAGATTCCAAAACCTGTGTTTCACACTATAATTAATCTATCTCTTCACCATTTATCCCTGTGTGATCCTCCCATCCTCATACAGGTGTCATCTCCTGTGCAAGATCAAAGTCCAACCACCAGACACTTCTGGCAACGTTCCAGGACCTCCGAGGCCCCCAAGGGTTGTCTCGGTGACTCTGCACATCAGGAATGATGTGCTGAGATCCCACATCTCCCCCTTCTGTTTGCACTAAAAACACTTCTTTTGCTACCTGACTCATGACACGTCTTAGACATGAAAAGATGCATGGGATAACAAGTATGAGGACTAAGAGAAGTATTAAGACATATAATGCTGTCTTTAAAATTCCTCTCCATATGGGAGAGATATCAAAAAATCCTACCAGATCATCGATCCAAGATCCTGTGATCTCGCCAAGTTTATTTATGCTGTCTTTTATTTTCTGAATACTTTCATGAATTGATCTTGAATGGTCTGAGAGATTCATGCAGCACATTCCTTCAAATTCTCCACACCCATGTCCATGAGCGAGCAATAGATAATTGATCGCCAATCTGTTTTGAAGAGTCGCCTGTCTTACACCACTGATGTCTTTTAACATGTCATTCAACGCGACAGACACAGACCGTGCATGTTTGCTTAACCAACAACCCATGCGGTCGACTTGAGTCAAGGCCACCCCTGATGCTGCTTGAGGTGAGAAGATTGCTGTAGCAACTCTCGCTGCCTTGTCCCAAGTAAATATTTCGTCATTGCAATCTGCCGCATAATGTTGTATTGAGCTTTTCTCTTTGCGCTTTTTCTCTCTTAGCGATTTCAAATCTTGCAACAACATTGAAATTTTCCCAATGCTGCATGGACCTCCTGTGGCATTAGCAGGAATGCTGTGCCAAATTCTGTCCCCGCAAATTAGAAACAAACCCCCTGGCAATTGCACTGGGACTTGGATTGATCCTCTGGCAGTTTTCTCTGTGTATTTACACCAAGCTGATGCATTTTTATAGAATTCATGATTGGGAGTTACATCAATAGTTTTGTTTGCCTTTGTGACATTTGGAATTTCAAACTGCATGCAGAGTTCCATTGTCATGGACCCAAAAATCTCCAATTCCTGAGGTTCAGTAGAAGCCACAGGAAGAAGATGTGTCCAAGCACACCACTCCTTCACAGGATCTTTAACGACCTGTGAGATGTTAATTGCGGAGTGCCCTGGAATTGGCCATTCGTCCACTGGCAATCCAACCATGCATGCTGAAAATGGTCTCCCTGGCCTCGAATGTGTCAGACAAATACTATCCAAATTCGCTGCTTGAGTTAAAGCCTCCCATACATTTTGTTTTGGTTGATCAATGGGTAAATTTGCCCCATTGCTAATTGCAATGAATGAAAGAATGATGCTCATGAGCATTGCGAAGCTCATGACTTCACTTTCGTGCGAAATCATTGTTATGTTTTCACTCAAGACCCCAAAGGAAAAATCCCCAAAGTCTTTAGTTCTTTTTATTTCTCTTCTGAGTCGTCTTTTGCAGTCTGAATCTCAACTTCTGTCTGAGTACTCGTCTCTTTGTTTCTTGGATCAGCGTTCTCCTGTTCTTGTGTTTGAAATGGCTTCACGTGTTGCGCTGACACCCACTTCAGACCTTGATCTGTGGAAACACAAGCAAAACCCTTGCATCAAGTGATTAGTTTGAAAGGGCCCTCTATTTGTCCTGTCTCTGGGTTTCTGATCAAAATTAAAGGATTTTCCCTTAGCTTTGCCTCTGTGCTGTTTAAAAAATGTCTCACGATTGGCGGATTAGGTTCTGAGGATGAACTATTTAGGAAATTCAACACATACAACACCTTATTTAATTTCATGTGAGGTGTTACCTCTGGCTCACCCCTTCTTTGTCTGTCCAAAAGGGATTTCAGGGTGTGATGTGTTCTTTCAATGATTGCCTGACCTGTGGGCGAATGTGGAATACCAAACGTATGTTTGACACCCCATCTTTTCAGGAATTTGTCAAGCATCCTGCCTGTATACGTTGGACCATTGTCTGTTTTTATCTCCTGAGGCACACCTAATGATGCGAATGCTTGCAGAAAATGTCGACAAGCATGGTCTGCTGTTTCCCCTGCATGTGCTGAGGCAAAGACTGCACCTGAGAATGTATCTACTGAAACATGAACATTTTTGAGCCTCCCAAAGGATGGATACTTCGTGACATCAGTTTGCCACAACTGAAGACTTTGCAGCCCCCACGGATTGATGGCTCCGGTAGAAGAAGGTAGCTGCACAAGCTGACAGTCTGGACAAGCACTAATGATCTCCCTCGTCTGACTCTTTGTGAGATGAAAGGATTCCATCAGCGCCTGTGCATTCTAATGAAAGAACACGTGACTCAATCTTGCCTGCTCAAAAATGTCCGGAAGTGTTTGCGAAATGGGCAGTGTCAACCTGTATGCCCGAGCATTTCCTTCCACTAAAAACCCCGGAAGTGTTGTGTGCGCTCTAATGTGCGTGATAAAATATTCTCTTTCCCTGCTCTCTAGCAATGTTTTCAAGCTCACCAGATATGAGTATTGAAATAAACAAAGGGCCAGGAGACTTCTTCTCCTTTTTAATGCCTTTATTAAAAGTAATCAGCTTAGGATTGGGCGGCTCGACGGGTCTGCAGCGTCCGTCGTCTCTCTCCCAAGGCGACTCAGAGGAGGAGGATATGCACAGCTCTGTCCACCAGGGGCAGAGCTGGGGATCAGATCCTCTTGGGAGCCTTCAGGGCCTCCTGATCCCTGTCAGATGGTACCTCGGTCTGGGTCTCCCAGACCTCCCAGACCTGGCCCGGGGGATCTCGAGGACAGGGTGAGGAACGATGAAGGTTTCCCACATCTCTGCAGGCCTAGTGCTCTGCTCCTCACATCCAGACATCACTCCAGTCTCTCAACTCTTATTTGGCTCGTTGTTTTTTTGGGGTCTTCTCAGTACAGTGGAGGACCATGCTGCATTGGTCTTGGAGTCACTTTGCATAACCCCCCCCACCTTCTCAGGTGTCTTCACTATGAGAAAGGTACAACTTAGCCTCGGGCAAGGCTCTGCTGATACAAAAGGAGCGATTAGCCTCAACGACCCGTGATTACAATAACAAAACACACAGAACTTGGGCAGGGCCAGTGATCTGGCTGCCTTTTTGAAACTTTTTCTCATAAAAAAAATATTAACCAAATTTTTGTTCATAACAGTCCCCCCTCTTTTTCTTTGATTGAGCTTAAATTCTAAGCTTGCATCAACTCCCAATTTTTTGTTTTGAATCTACTATAAATCCCTTGTGTGCTTTGGTAATCATGGTTACTTAACCTTGTTACTTTCCTTGGTTTCTTCAGGTTGGTCTGCACGGCCAGTACTATTTTACTAAAACAGATAAACAAGCATAGTAAAAAGAGCAATCCTCCAAGTATACACACACTGAGAAAAACTACCTTCTCCCATACATCCTTTTTGAAAATCTTTAGGTTCTCCCACCCACTGGGATCAAGTGTAGGAGTTTGATCTTCATTATTTACACATGCTAACCTTTTTATTTTGTTTGAAATGTTCCTAATAATTGAATTCTTTATTTTTAATACTGCCTGGAGCCGGATAACTTTGTTTAACATAGATATTGGGATCCGAATTTGGCTTTTACAATTTTGGATTTTCTCAATTTCTATTTCACTTTGCCTGTTCTGTTTAATTTCTCCAAAATCATTATATATAGGAACTCCCAAACTTGATCCAGTTTCTTTGGGTAATAAGAAAATTGGTTTTATCACTCTAGCGGTGCAGCTGCCAGATCCCCTAGATCAAATCTAGGGGTTTAAGGCTCCCCTGAAATGTGTTCCAAAAGGGGTTTATCTCTTTTCCAGTACACTCATATAAATTCTTGTAACAAACAATTTTTCTTACCATTTTCACCATTTCTTTGCTTTTTACTAGATCTGCTGAGCTTGTTTCAGCAGCATCCCATTCAAAGCACAACCAGGCTTCCCCTATAGGGCACTCTCCTAGGAGTGGCGGCCTAAAAGTGGCAGTATTGTATACTATCCAATACACTCTCTTATTTTTTTGATAAAAGACCAATTGGGAGAGGTTAACACAATCAGGGTTAGAACTGATGTGGACTCTCGACAAGGAGCTCACTTCTTCCTCCTCACAGAGGGGTTGGTAGCATTCATTGCACGGCTCAGCTGGGCTCCCCTGAGCACCACCAGCAATCAGAGCCATCAGTACTACCCTTCCCAAGAGTCCGGTATGGGTCATCTCACACAGCCTGCCCACCCGGCCTTGCCTCTTGGGGAATTTTATTGAGGAGAAGCTTCCAAGCTCTTTAGAGTCCCTTCTACCCGCTTCTCTGGTTAAACCTCTCTTGATCTGTTCCCTGCCAATTTTGGTTTCCCCTCCCAGGGGAGTGTTCTGTAGAGGATTAACCTGGAGTCTTTAGAAATAAATTGGGGAACTTAACCAGAATTACTTATTTACAGTCTTAAACTTTTTACCAACATAGTTTACACAGAACAGTCTTAAAACATTTTAAGCAATATTAGAACTCTTAACAAACAATTTTTTTCCCACACAGTTCAGTCTTTTTGACTCTTCCTTCTGAGAGTCAACTTTAAATCCTTTGGTCCTTTTACCACAGTGTACTCAGGTGATTTAGCTTGTGAAGCAGATGAATCTCATCCAGCGCCGGGGGGTGAGAGTGGTGTAGACTCTGGTCCAATGCCAGAGGGGGAAGCTGATGTTGGATCCAGTCCTGTACCTGGGGGTGAGACTGGCCCTTTTATTCTTGTGATATGAGTCCAACCTTTTTCTTTGGTCCGCACAGCTGAATTTGTGATCAGGAGCACCTGGAAGGGGCCTTCAAATTTAGGCATTAATGTTCTCGTAGTCTATGATTTTATCAAAACCCAATCTCCTGGACTAATGTTGTGAACTTTTGTGTCGAGAGGGGAAGTTTGAGGAAGGTATCCTTTCTTTCTAAGTCCCTCCAGAGTTCTTCCAATTATTTCTAAATACTTTCTGGTAGCTTCTTCCCCTTCCAGATAGTCTCCTGTGCTATAAGGTGTTAACAAGAATGGCATCCCAAACATCATTTCATAAGGTGAAATTCTTATGTCAGCCCGAGGTCTTGTTCTGATGCGCAATAGCGCTAGGGGCAAACACTTCAGCCAATTCATCTTTGTTTCCTTGATGTAACTTTAAATCTTTTATTGCTTCTAATTCTTCTTCACTAAATATAGGTTCCTCCCCTTTTTCAGGTGTCATTTTTGTCTTCAAAATTTTTACTGGATCCCCTGGTTCTAGAGCTGCTTTTTTGGCTATCTGATCAGCCAGTCGGTTTCCTTTAACTTCTAAACTGTCTCCTCTTTGGTGCCCCTTTATATGGACCACTGCTATTTCTGTAGGTTTTTGTAGGGCTTCTAGTACTGATCGGACTAGGTTCTCATGGGCTAAGCTCTTTCCCTTTGAACTTAGATACCCACGTTCCTCCCATATTTTCCCAAATGTATGAACTATCCCATATGCATATTGGGAGTCCGTATAAATGGTTCCCCGGTCCCCCTCCAGTAAGTCCAGTCCCCTTTTCAGGGCATATATTTCACAACTTTGGGCTGACCAGCTTGGGGATAGTTTCCCTTTTTCTGCAATTTGTAATGTTTCTCCATCTATAATGGCATAACCTGAAGCTCTTTTTCCATTTACTACCCTCGAAGAGCCATCTATGAATAAGCTTCTTCCAGTTGCTAGAGGCTGATCTTCCAAATCTTCTCTTACTTTTGTTTGGAGATAAACCAATTCTAGACAATCATGTTCTAAATTCTCTACAGGCTCTCCCATTAGGAATTGTGCTGGATTGAGGGCATTTGATGTGATAAATTCTAAGTCCTCTGTATTCATTAGTATTATCTCATATTTTAATATTCTAGCATCGGTTAACCACTGCGGAGCTCTCTGTCTCAGTACTGCCTTAAGATCATGAGGAGTATGCGCTTTAATTTTTCCCTGTAAGGTCAATTTTTGAGTCTCCTCTATCAGGACTGCAGTTGCTGCTACTGCCTGTATACAAACTGGCCAGCCTCTAGCCACTGGATCTAACAATTTGGAGATGTATGCCACGGGTTTCCTGCACCCTCCCCACTCTTGAGTTAATACTCCATGGGCTATACCTCCTTCTGCACTCACAAACAGGTCAAAGCCCTTCCTGAGGTCTGGTAAGCTTAGGACCGGGGCAGAAGACAATTTGTTTTTTAAGTTTTCCAATTGTTGATCATCTTCAGCTGTCCAAATTAGGGGTTCTGGATCTACTAGTTTATTATACAGAAATTTCACACTCTGTGTGTATTGATCCAACCATAACTTACAATACCCAAACAAACCCAGGAGTTTTCTCACATCTCTTTTCGTTTTTGGGGCCGGGAGAGCTAAAATACCTGAAATTCTGTCAGGGCTTAGTTTCTTATACCCCCCCTATTATGTGCCCCAAGTATGTTACTTCTGATTGCACAAATTGTAGTTTCCCTTGGGAAACTTTTGGTCCTTTCTCCCCCAGAAAATTCAAAAGTTTAATACTAGTTTGTCTGACCTGATCTTTTTCCTTTCCTGATACCATCAGGTCATCAACATACTGCAAGATCTGCACTTCTTGTTCAGGGACAAATTGTTCCAACAAACTCTCTAAAGCTTGTCCAAAGAGATTGGGGGATTCAGTGAACCCCTGTGGTAATCGGGTCCACCTTAGCTGTTGTCTCCTTTTTGTACTCGGGTCCTCCCATTCAAAGGCAAACCAATCCCTACATTCTGTTGCCAGAGGACACGCCCAGAAAGCATCCTTCAAATCTATGACAGTGAACCAAGCATGTTCTCTTGGAATTCTGCTTAGGAGACTATATGGGTTGGGCACAACAGGATGTCTGGCAATGGTTCTTTTGTTGACTTCCCTCAAATCTTGTACCAGCCTATATTTCCCTTCAGCCTTTTTAACTGCCAGTATAGGGGTATTATGTGGTGACATGCAGGGTTCTAAAATTCCCTCCTGCAACAGTTGCTCAATGACTATAGCAAGCCCCTTCTTTCCTTCTAGGGAAATCGGATACTGTTTAACCCGTATGGGTGAGGTATCATCCTGCATTTTTATTGTTATCGGTGGAATGTCTAATAAGCCTCTCTTTCCCCCCTCAGCCCATACCTCAGGATTTATTTCTGCAACATCTCCTTGAGACAGCTTCATCACTTGTACTACCATCCTCCCTTCCCTTGGAACAATCCCAACCCCCAAATGGACTTGCAGATCCCTTCCTAACAAACTTTTTTCTAAGTTAGGCAGATAAAGAAAATTAGCTTTACATTGCCTTGAGTTTCCAATTATTTTCACATCTTCAATCACCGATGCTCTAAATGGTCTCCCCTCTGCACCCAATACTTCACAAAATTGTCTCCCAATTTCCATACCTTGTGGTATTTTGTTGAGACAGGACTTATCTGCCCCTGTATCAACCAAAAATTCAAATTCCTCATTTAGGGGTCCCACTTCAAAGTTTACCAAGGGCTCTTCTAGATGTTTCATCGGGTCCCCTATAGTAAAAAGCCCTTGACACCCCTAGTCCTCCCCCTTAAGAATCCTTCCTAAATTGTCCTGTTCCTTGGCTATTGCCTCATCGAGACTGAGCTTTTTACAAAACCTCCTGATGTGTCCTGCCTCCCCACAGTAATAACACTGTCGTCCTCTCAAAGGGACTTCTTGAGGTCTCTCAACCCTTCGTGCACCGGTCAGTACTGGCCTACCTCTGCCTCCCCCTGATGGTGTACCCACCCCCCCTGCACTTTCTCTAGCTACTGCAACCATGATCTTAGCCTTGGCCTTTACGTTTTCTTCCTCCCTCCTTAAATACACCTTCAATGCCTCCTTTAATAACTCAATTATGTCCTTCTCTTGCCAATCTTCCATCTTTTCCAGTTTTCTCCGTATATCAGGCCAAGATTTGGTAACAAATTGGACTTTTAGTAGCATTTGACCTTCTGGGGTGTCTGGGTCTATTCTAGAGTACAACTGGAAGTTCCGCCTTAGGCAGTTAAGCCAGGCAGCAGGAGCTTCATCCTTCTCCTGTGTACCCTCAAATGCCAATTGGGTATTAGTTCCTTTGGGAACTGACTCTTTGATCCCCCGTATTATCAAAGACCTATATTCCCTCATGGCCTTCCTCCCCTCCTCCTGATTAGGGTTCCAGTTGGGCTCTGTTAGTGGCAATTTCTGTTCACCTGATGGCACCTGGGATCCTGGACTGTTATCTTTCTCCCAAATTTTTATGCCAGCCGCCCTTATCATCTGGACCTCTTCTGGGGAAAATAATATACTCAGGATGGAATTCATCTCCCCCCAAGTGTAGATATTTGGACCTAGAAATTGATCCACTTGGTTGGCTATGCCCACTGGGTCCTCAACTAAATGCCCCAACTCTTTCTTGAATCCTCTCACCTCAGAAGCAGTTAGGGGAGCATTCACAAAGCCAACACCTCCCACGACTCCTCCCATAGGAACCTCTCTGAGGGGAAAGAGTCTCTCTGCCTTGGAGGTCTTGGATCTGGTGCTACAGTATGGCCCATCTTCAGATGCCAAACTACTTTGAGGGATATCTGGGTTACCCTGAACTTTCTGCCCATCAGCAGGTGTATTTGCTGATAGCTGTTTATCGGGCGAGGAGGCATTTGTGTCCCAACTCGGAGGAGGTAAAGGGACAGCAACAGGAGGGGGAGAAGAGCCTGAGTATATATTAAGCGGAGCTGGAGAAGGGGTGGAGAATGCAGCAGGTGGAGTAGGCACCTGTGGTGGTGCAGAAGGAACTGGAGGAGATACTGAGTTTATCATAGTGGAAGCTGAAGAGGTAGAAGGAGGAATTTGAGCAGGTGGTAATGAGATGGCAGCCGGGGGAGGAACCGGACCTGCCATTTGAGGTGCTTGAAGAAGAGGATTATAAGGTGGAGGGGCAGAAGGAGGCAAATAATCCAGGGGGTCCCATCTTTTACTAGTCCTATCATCCCCTCCTTCATTTCCCTCTTTCTTCCTCTGTACCTTACAAATTCGCACCCCTTCATCCTCAACAGCGCTCTTTACCCAGCAAGATACATACAGTAATTGCTCAGGATCAGTATCTCCTCGAGCTGTCAGATAATTATTTAATTGTTGGCACATCCACTTATCCTTTGTCCCACACCAAGGCCATCCTCCTTGCACCTCTAATTCTGGCCAGACTTCCATACAATAATGGATCATTTTCACTTTATCTAATCCCTCCGTGGCCTCTATAGAATCCCATTTTACTAACAGTTCTCCTAAGGGACTATTGGGATGTATATACCTCAGCCTCTTGCCGGTCTTTTTACTACTACAACATCCCATTTTTCAGGTTTCAATAAAAAATCCCAAAGGTGCCTCTACTGACCGGGAATTTCAAAAAAAACCTTCTTTGAGGAGCTCCAGCCTCCTCCACTGAACTTCAAATTTCTGCCTGATGCTCAGGACTTTATACTGAAACAACTGCCCAATCTCTTGATTGCCCAACTTCCCAGCGTCAGGTCTTACATCTATCAGGACTTGAACACACGAAGCCTCGGCCAAAAATCCGGATCGTGCCTGACTCCCTCAGTCAGGAAAAACAACTGCCTGATTTTTTAGTTTGCCTAACCCGCCAATTTTTAGGCTTCACCGTATCAGGACTTAAAAGCAAACCTCAGCCTCCTTCGCTGGGGTTTGTGCCTGACTCCCTTTGTCAGGACTTACTTTGCCTGCAGGGCTTGTGAAACACCCGAATCCTTCTCGGGACTGACAAATCTTACTCGAATCCTTCTTGAGACTTACAAAAGTGCCTGACCTCCCTTTGTCAGGACTTTGGGGTGCGTGCCATTCATACACAGTAATTCACTCTGCACGCCCGGAGTGGGGGGTCCCTTTATTCCCCCTTGGGAGACGACTTCACTCACGCTAATTCCACTCACGTCCCCCTGTTCCTGGCCGGTTTTCTCGCGAAAAAGCCGGAACCGCAGTACTGAGGGGTCCACTCTCACTTCGAAGGTCCGGCTGCCGGCCCTCGTCTCACTCACACACACATGCGCATGTCTCCCACTCCCGCCACCGAGTTTCTCACCAGTCCGGTGCTCTGGTGCTCCTCTGCGTCGCTGTCCTGAGCCGGTCCCTCTTGGTCCTGGTAGCCAGCTGTCCTCTGAAGATCCAAGATGGCCAGTCCTGAGTCCTCTTGCGGCATGGCTATTCCGGACGAGAGCCCCCAGCTGAAATAAACAGGGGCCAAGAGACTTCTTCTCCTTTTTAATGCCTTTATTAAAAGTAATCAGCTTAGGATTGGGCGGCTCGACGGGTCTGCAGCGTCCATCGTCTCTCTCCCAAGGCGACTCAGAGGAGGAGGATATGCACAGCTCTGTCCACCAGGGGCAGAGCTGGGGATCAGATCCTCTTGGGAGCCTTCAGGGCCTCCTGATCCCTGTCAGATGGTACCTCAGTCCGGGTCTCCCAGACCTCCCAGACCTGGCCCGGGGGATCTCGAGGACAGGGTGAGGAACGATGAAGGTTTCCCACATCTCTGCAGGCCTAGTGCTCTGCTCCTCACATCCAGACATCACTCCAGTCTCTCAACTCTTATTTGGCTCGTTGTTTTTTTGGGGTCTTCTCAGTACAGTGGAGGACCATGCTGCATTGGTCTTGGAGTCACTTTGCATAACCCCCCCCACCTTCTCAGGTGTCTTCACTATGAGAAAGGTACAACTTAGCCTCGGGCAAGGCTCTGCTGATACAAAAGGAGCGATTAGCCTCAACGACCCGTGATTACAATAACAAAACACACAGAACTTGGGCAGGGCCAGTTATCTGGCTGCCTTTGTGAAACTTTTTCTCATAACCAAATTTTTGTTCATAACAAGTATAAAACCTCATTACTGACTTCTTTCAAGAGCAATCCTCCAATCTTTTGACCTTACCCACAACATATGCGGAATCTGTGACCAGATTGAGAGGTTGTTCGAACAACTGAAATGCTCGGACAACTGCTGCCAACTCCATGATTTGTGGAGAGCCCTGAACCGTGTTTACATCTCATTCCCAATCCCCTGTCGTTGAGTTCCTCCACGTGATCACTGACTTTTGTGTCTTCCCTGAGCCATCAGTGAACACTGTGATCCCGTCCAAAGGTTGTTCACTTATTCTTGGTTTTGCTCTGTGTTATGGTTTAGGCCTGGCAAAGCCAGAGCCCCCATGAGTATACCTTCTACCTAATATCTGCTGTGAGATGTGAGCACGAATAAGCAAAGCAGGCTCCAGCTTAAACATAAAGAAAAGTTTATTAACTAAACTACACACAATTACTAAACTACACACACACACAAAAAAAAGAAAATCACAAGGAGAATGAAAACTACACAGAAACACTTCCCCCTCCTCCTCCAGATCCCAGTACAATTCATTTTCCCCAAAATTATCCACACTCGGTCTGGCACCACCCTTTAGAAAATCAAATCTTCAGCTTATGAAGAGTAGACGGAGTCCTTCCTTGTACCACGGACTTCTTGTCACAATTAGCACCGCCCGGAGTCCTGCTATCTCATGACATCTCCTTTCCATGCCAAGGTGCTCTCACCACCAGGCATGGGATGGGGCAGAGGCCTGCTTTCAGGGTGGGCCTTTGTAAGGATGCCTCGTCTCGTTCCAAGCAGAGCACACTCTCATCTCTGGGACCTTTGTCCCCCCCATTTCTTCTATACCCCCTGGGGCCGAGGGGTCTCAACACCAAACTCTCCTGGCTCCGAGCCTCTACTTCCCCCTGCAATGCAGCCTCTGTATCACCAGGAAACAGTCCATGGATCTACAAAAAAAGAGTCCAGCAAAGTTGCCACTCCAACTTCCCCCATTCCTTCAACATCTCTCTTTCTCCTTACTGGCCTGTTTCTTCCTTCATCTTCCAGTCTTATCCCTTTCCTAGGGAAGGTAATGTTCCGTGAAGTTCTCACTATCCACAAGGGTTAAAAGCTCTCCCAGGCCACTGGGCTGCTCACAGCTCCCCCCCTTCTCCTCCCAGCCATGCTGCCAGCACATGATATCAAGTTTCAAGATAACAGTTCCAGCATGGGCTGCATTCTCTTCGTCTCCAAAAAAGGGGAGGGGGGGGGTAAACAGGTCGTTCGATGCTCCCCCACCCTTCCACCGAATCCGGGCCTACCATAAATGGGCCACGTGGCTTTCCCCTCCCCCAGCCCAGCCAGCAACTGGGCCGGGGGAGGGAGGCCCAAACCTTCATGCTGGAAATCCCAAGAGGGCTCTGAAGGACAAGAGCCCTGCTTATAACTCCTTGGGTTTGTAGTCTCAAGAGGCGGATCCAATGCCCCACTGGTCAAACCAGGTGCTCATCTTAAAATCCGAACATCCATTGGTAACCACAGCAAAACAACATATCCCAGATGTCCCATTTCCGGTCAAACCACGACACTCTGTAACATATTTGTGATTGCAGTATTCTATGCTGTGGAAAATGGATTGTGCAAGTTCCTGGAAAAGCTAACAATGCAATTAACAAGTCTTTCGATTGTTGCATCGCCCAATCGAAATAGTCTTGCTTCAGAGGTAATCTGATGACTGAGAATTCCCGTCCTGCCATTGTCAGCAACCTCGTTCTTGCCTTTATGATGATTTGTGCTGCCATCTCTAAATCTGTGAAAATCATTGCCACAATGCTTTGAATATCATATGGCGTAAGGTCATACGTGGTGAATGTCCCTCTTAATAGTTGTTTGAAATATTGTGAATCCAGCCCAAAAGTTTGAGCTGCCTTCCCTAAATCTTTGAGTGTTTTGTGACCCATCCTTTCCCATCTTGGATTCTGTCCCTGGGCATCATATGTCACCGGCATTGTCAAATCTCCTGAACCCGGAAATAAATGCTTGTCTTTTGCCAACGCTTTTCTGATGTGCTTCCAGTCCATCGTCTTCACCGGCTGTTGAAATTCCTCCTCTGGAAACTCCATCGGTATCTGCATGAACAGTGGAGTTGTGGAGGTCATCAGTGATTCGTTGTACCTCATTCTTTGCCTTGAGGTTTTCGTCCTTGCTCCTAAATCCGAAAAGGAAACTTGAGGATTCTGTTGATATTTCTTTTTTGCTGTATCAAATGAATGAAAGAAGCTTTTTGCTGCTTCCGCTGCTGACAGCATCCATGCCGGAACACCTTCCGATGCTGTGATCCATATAATGTCCTCTCCTTGTTGCTGTGCTTCATCTAAATTTTCTTCGTCTTCGCGAAATCCCGAAGTTGAAGGATAATCCATTTGTTGCGTTGTCATTGTTTTCTTAGATGTACTTTTCTTTTTATATGTTGTTGGAAAAAATCGCTGCATTGTTGCAGTCTCGCCACGACATGTCGGGCACTTCGGTCATCCCCCAATGAGGCGGTGCTGTCACCGGACTGGACAGCCTGGATGACGGCATGAACTCGACTGCCCCTCGTTCAGCCGACTGCCGTGTCTGCGATTTTGGAGACTGAGTCTGCATGGGTTTTAATTCAGCTGACAATGGAGCTCGAATACGAAAATGTCTCCCTTGGAGGGAAGAGGCTTGTGCCCCAAGGGTTTGGACTGAAGGCACCGGGACTGGAGAGCGGGTGGAGCCCCAGGATGTGGAACCCCGAGTACGGCCCCTCCTTGCCCGAGATGTCACAGGGGATCGGGCCCGTCTCTGCCCGCGCTCTGCTTTCCGCGCACGCGTGCTTTCGGAATCGCCCCCTGTTTCTCCTGAGCTGACGTCACACTCTCCCTCCCGTTCTGCCTCTGAAATCTCTTCCCTCTGATCTGTCCCTCACTCTCTCTCCTCCTCCTCTGACACTGTATCCACTCCTCCCACTGGTGTGCACAGCCTGCTCCCCGCCGGCACCCAGGCACGTTCAGCGATACGAGCCGATCTCCGCGTCCCAACTTCCAGGTCTAAGGTCACAACCGCGCGCCTCCTGCGTCTCCCTACGGTGGCCGACTGGGGCTGTGCAGCCTCTCCCAACTCGCTGCCCATGTCTGACGCTGTCGCGCTAGTTTGAGACCCTTCCCCAGAGGTTCTGCGAGCCTTGCCCTTTGCGCGCGCCTTTATCACCGTGCCGGCTGAGGCAGACGGCGCTCCTGGCACTGTGCTCGCAAAAGCCGCACCAGAACCCGTGTCTCCCATCACCTCCTCACGCGCACCACCCCCGCCAGCCTGCACCACTGCCGCCGCACCAGCCTGCACCGCTGCCACCACGCTTCTCTCCCCCTCGGACCCCCCCTTCCGACTCCGCCGCTTCTGAGTTGGAGCCTGAAGTCCCCGTACTCTCTGGGGTTTCAGGGCGTTTTAGGGATCTCTTGGGCTTTCTGGGTGGTGGGATTGGAGGCAATGACATTGCTCCCTGCTCCCATTCCTCGAGAGCTTTTTCCTCCTGGCTAGCTGGGGCCACAGCCAATCTCTGTCTAGAGCCTTGCTCTTCTCCCGCTGCCTCTGAGGGACCCGCAACAGCTTGTTGCCTTTCCAGTCTTTTCGACTGCACTGAGATACCTTCTAACCTTATTCTTGCCGGAGACAGCAATTTTAAGGCTGTCTCATCTTTTTTCGTGGCTAAAAGGTAGAGGTGCCTATTAATTTCTTGCCAAAACCCCACTTCAAACAACAGACGCGTCTCTGAAAACGGGTAATTGAGTCTCACCCAAAATAAAAGTTCTTTGAGCTCTTTCTTTGGAATCCCGGCTGTGTATGTTTCTGCCATGCCTTGCAAGGTGGACAAAATTCCCAGCTGTTCCTGGGAGAGTGTGCCCCCCATGTTCTTAATTTTTGACCTTCTCACCAAATCTGTGTCGTCAGAGCAGTCCGAAGGCTCCCGATCTCCGTCCAGCAGGTCACAAGAGATGGATTCAGAGGCGCCTTTCTGGTTCCGATCCAGGCTGTTTTGCTACAAACGTTCTTCGGCAGAAGCTGAGAGGTGTAATTCTCAGTGACTGCTGTTTTGTTCAGAGTCTCTCGACCGTTTTCTGGCTTCTCTCCCAAGGAGTTATCAGTGCTCTCCTGGGAATTCGTCGAAGTCAGGAGCTGCCCTCTCTTGGCTCTTCAGGGCTTATACCCCCCTTTTCTGGTGGGAGTAGCCCATGCAGCGGACGCCAGTTGTCCCGTCTCGGCTGTTCTAATGGCCTGGTAAGGCTCTGGATGGCCTTGGGGCAGCCCGCGCTCCAAAGGACGAAAGGAGTCTTCAGGTTTTTCAGTTCTTCAGTGTTGTTTATTAATTTTTATCTACAATATTTTCTCCCGGCCTGACAGAGGTCCGCACAGCAAGCCACCATGAGCACACTGACTGCCCTCGGGGCGGTCGCTTATTTTTATACCAAAAACTACGTGTAAGATATTTACCTTTTCTCCCCAATACCTTTCACCCTTATTGACAAGTGCACATTCAGTAAGAACCAATCTCAAAGTGCCACCATCACCATTGAAGATGGATGACAAGAAGAAGAAGAAGAAGGACAGGACATGCCCTAATTCCTCCATCTTGTCCCCTAGAACCCCCCTGTACTGAGATTCCAAAACCTGTGTTTTCACAGTATAATTAATCTATCCCTTCACCACTTATCCCCGTGTGATTCTCCCATCCTCATACAGGTGTTGTGTCCTGTGCAGGATCAAAGTCTAACCACCAAACACTTCTGGCAATGTTCCAGGGCTTCCAAGCCCCCCCAAGGGTTGTCTCGGTGACTCTGCACATCAGGAATGATGTGCTGAGTTCCCACAGAGGGCCTCTGTCTACAGCTGTTTTGGAGCAACATTGATTCGCATGGTGTTTTCCTCTTCTGCATCTTGGACAAAGGCCTAGCATTTTTATGTCTTTTGTTGGTTCCAGACAATTCTTTTTCATGCGTCCATATCTTTCACATCTGATGCACGGTCCTCTGGCAAATGCTGTTGGCATCACTTCAGTGGAACCACCCCATTGAAGAGCTAGATGAAGCACTTTGAGTTTTTGGAAATTCTTCATGTTGCTCTTCAAGAATTTTTCCAACCTGTTCTGTCCAAATGCCTGCTTGAATTGCTGTGATGTGCTGAGGTGTGCCTACCTTGCTGCATGCCTTAATCATTTCAGTCATTTTGGTTTACCAGGCATGGCACTAATTATACGTTTTCACTCTGCATTGGTGTTTACAAAAACAAGACTTCAAAGCAGATGTGGCTTCGCTGCTTCATCACTTAACTGTTGGTCCACCACTTGCATGAAATAATCGATGAATGAAGTGAAAGGCTCAGAGAGACCTTGCTTTACTTCTGTGTAAATGCCTTCTGGAGTTCCAATTGGTTGAAATTGGAAAATTGCCCTTTGGGCTGTCTCTCTGATGTCTGCAATCACATCTGGAGGTAATTCTGCTGACTGATCTTCAGGTTTGTCATGGGGTTAATCTCCTGCTGTTTGATCCAATGTGAGACCTGTGTGTGGCTCTCCTCCATGTGTGTTTCTCAGCTGAGTGAGAGCCCTTCGCCATCTTCATCCCACAGCAGGAGCTGTGAATCTGCAAATATTGTCGAGGTAATGTACCTACTGCCAAAAGGCACTAAGTCATTATTGTTGAAAATGCCTCTCAAAAGCTGCTTGAAATATGATGAGCCAAGTCCTTCCTTTCTTGCGGTTTCTAATAAGTCTTTCAAGACCTGATGGTCCAAAGGTTCCCATCTAGGGTTTTCATTTCTTCCTCTATACCTCACCGGCATTGCAATGCTATCTGTATCTAGTATTTCATTATCTCTGTCTTGCAGCGCTTTCCTTCTGATGTTTGCCCAATTCATTGATGATGCATCTCTTGGAATATTTCTGGGAATGGAAACCAAATCCATGCCCATATCCAGTGGATTTGTAATTTGCCTGGATGCACCTTCTTCTGGCCTTAAGGTTGCATGCATCCCAGGCATCCCTCCCCCTTCTGCTGGAGGTGTGATGTGAGGGGTTTGTGGTTGCAGTTATTGGGGAAATGAAGCAATGGTTGAATCCAGGTGTGTGTTGCTGTAGATGAGGTTGATGCAAAAAGGGAGCTGCCATCTGGCTCTGATAAGGAGGGTTGAAGAGAGCGTACATGAGGTTGTGATAGAAATTCATGAGCACATTCGTGAAGCTGGAGAAAGAGCTGCGTTACAAAGTCTTTAGAAAATGAGAAAAGCTGTGGGCAGGAGGAGGAACTGGATCGTCACCCTGAAAGCCAAGCTTTTGGGGCAGGCATGTAAGAAGCTGAAATGCTGCCTGCTGTGGTCCAAAAACCTGGTGGGTCTTGGGATGACATAGGAATGCCTTGTTCAGCTGTGATGGATACAATATTTTCACTGCTGATATCCTGGGCTTGTGGGAGTTGTTCTGGATCATCCCTGGCTTGAGCTCTAGTTTCCTGTACTGTGTGTGTTGTGTCTTGTTCTGACACTTCCCATTTGCCTGGGAATATGATGATTGCATCTTGTTCTTCTTCTGAAAGGGAGGCTTTGAGGGCTTGGATTGACTGTGGTTGAGTAGGAGGGTCTTTAATTCCAATTACCTTGCAGCCTTTTTTAATTTGTTGTAATGGTGCTGTTGTTCCACAAGGTTGCGCTGTTGCTCCACGGATCAGCTGTGAGCCGCTTCTCACAGCGGCACCAGCAGAGACTGCTGCGGGTTGCGATGTTTTGAAAGCCTCTGCTTGATGGGCACGGGGTGGGGTAGGACGTGCCTCCTCAGGTGATGATGGCTCCCTGAGCACCACAATGCTTGATTGCTCTGACCACCAACGAGGCACAACTGCCACCCTGGTGGAGGAAGGAGGAGCAGTTGGCTTAGGGGTGCGCAGGAAGCATGCGCCATCCCTGGCACAGACTGAGCCTGCACTGACTGACGGGAGGGGTGGGTGGTGATGTCAGACCCACTCACTGTGGGTCCCTCCCTTCATGCCTCAGTCCTCAAAAATTAATCAACTCTTTCAGAAAAACAAACCAGTTTTACACTTAATACTCAACCTGTGCTACACTTATAACTTTTGACACTAGATGGCAGTGTTGCCTCAAGAAATACACCACAGCTCCTAAAACAATTACATGGCAATCTTATTATTCCCTTGGGAAACATTTCATGGAGATCTAACAATATGCAAACACACTACACTAAAGCACTTAACCTACTTAACCTCTATATTTCAAATTCCACAAACATAAGCACCTGAATAGCAAAGCACTGCCCCTGTAATTTCTCAGTCTGAACCCTTTAAACGTGAACACCAGGTGTTACAGTAAATTCTATCCCCTTTAATCAAAAAAAAACAGAGACACACAGTCACAGTGGAGAGGGGATTTATTAAGGATCATGCACCCCACCCACTTTGTTTTTCTCTGACAATTTCAGTCACCCCAAAATGGAGCAGCAAGTCCAAACTCCCACTTGCGTTGTGCCAACAGCACATCTTAACAAACAATTTCACAATCGTTCTCACAGTCAGGACACATTCACAATAGCACAATTTTAGACCAGAATTTGCCCTTATGACTGCTAGTCCCAATTGGTAACAAACTGAGCCCTCTACAGCAAAAGAAATTACAAAATCCCTTACTTTCAGCAACAAAAGCCCAAGCTCAGTACAAGAGTTCAACAACTCTTTCTGCTGGCAACCAGATTAACCAGATTTCAACTGCAACTTCAGCCTGCAAGCACATTACAGAGGCACAAGTTGCGCATGGGATGTCTCCCGTGACTTACCGAACAGCCTTCCCTGACTAGACCTTACAGGTCACTGTTTAAAACTGTTTCAATTTTTAAACATACCATTTAGTCTGGAGTTTTAGTGGTCAGGGGTCCTTGTCTGCTGCTAGATAAATAGTCCAGGCACCGGAGCCCACTCTTTCCGGAATATCCTGGGGAGCACCCTGAGGGGGTCCACTACCCGAGTTGGTCTCACAGGCCAGCAGAGTCTCCTCCTGGCTGGCTCGCCAATTGAATCATTAAAACTGAAGATCATGGACAAAAAAATAACTAGTTAAAGTTAGAAAGTTGTATGTTTATTATGTGACTGGGTGGCGGGGGGGGGGGGGAGTCCTCAAAATGGATGACCACACACAAGGCTCTTTGTCTTCCATATATTTCCCAAAATAATACATATGCATAACCACAGCACTTCCCATCCTCGATTTCTATTAAAATGAGGTTATTACTCCTTCATGCACAATTTTTCTCTTGAATTGAGTTGGTGATCCTAAATTGGGTCAGTGGTCCCAGAGATGACGTCAGGAAGGTCTTCATCAGGTCTCTGTGACCCTCTGGCATGATCCAAGGCCCCCTGCTTTGTGATTAACATGGAATCCAGGTGCTGAGCATTGTTCTACTGGTTTCAATATGTTCCTATAATGGTTCACTTGCTTCACTTCTTTCTACAAATAAGCTCATAATATAACAATTAGCTTTAGCTTAAGCATCTAATAACGGTTATCTTGTTGTTGGTGTATCTGACTTCAATGTGAATTGGTTCTAACCCTCAGATAAGATCTTAACCCTTTAAAATCATGATTCACATATGGCTGCTTTCCAATTCTGGTTCATCGCTATGATGCAACATGAACCATCAGTGAGAAGAACGCAGCGTGTTTCTTCTGCTGTCAGTTGATTGTAGGGTGGAGCTTCTTCAGCCCGTGTCACTTGTTCTTGTTTTTTGTCAGCGAGACCAAAGTTTTCACCTTCTGGCCAGTTTGTAATTATTTCCAAAATTTCAGGGCAATTCGGCTTTCCAATCCACTGATTCCGCCAAGCCCGTTCCCTTGGCTGTGGTTTCGCTGGATAGTAGGTAGGGACAGTGGAAATCTCGTTCATCCATTCATGCGCGTCATTAATTAGATGATGAGACATTTGGCTATTTAGTAAACACATACAAATTGTACATGTTCCTTTTCCAGGTTAAGTAAGGTGGCCCATCCACCTGAAGATCCAGATTAGAATTTGTAGCCCACAAAAATGGGCTAAAAGACACAGTTATGAGAGATGAACCCCTCCCACCCAAGACCGATTCCACTGTCCAGCTCAACCCGCCAGGGGAAGTGATCCAGTTTATTATTAGATATTAACTAGATACAATTGATCAAACTTTGCTAGAAAATATATGCACAATATCTACAGAGGCAAAAAGTACTTTTGATGTCAGGGCCCGAGCGGTCTTCTCTAGCCTTGTTTTAGAGAGACCGAGGGCCGAAAGCAGCTCAGAGTTCTTGCCATACCACTTTCCACAGGCCCCGATGGGGAAGCCTACATAATCAATTTCCACAGCATTCATTAATTGTTGAATCTGTGAGTGAAGGCGTTGACACTTTTTAGCCTTCTCTGAGGCAGCCTCCTTCAACGAGGAATCAGAGTGCTCATACCTCACTGTGACATCTATCACAACCCCTTTAGAGTCCTTTACAAAGATTAAATCCTGTTTAAACAGTTCATTTACCTCATCCCTTAAGTGTGGCTCCTGGAAAACTGTCCAACTTTCCTCCTTAGCCTCATGGCTAAGAATCTCACAGATGACATTATGTCTCTTAATACTGGCATCCTGTGTTATTGGACAGTTTCCATCAATGTGGGCTACTGTTTCAAACCTAGCCCTGCTACGCCTACATGATCGAACAACATCTTCATGCCTACCCATAGCCAGGTACTCTCTTGTCAGGTAGACATTGGTTCTAAGTTGGAGGGCTGTTATAAGCTTACAATGAGGTATGCTATTATGCTGCCTTATGCAGGCATTACTGATGTCATCATTCTCAAAATTCTCAATACCATGGCCTTGAGCAACCAGATGTATCCATCTTTGAAATTCAACTTTCTGCCAGTTACATGGTCTTGGGTAGCAGATTTTAGGGACGGATGCCTCCCATTCTAACTGGGCTTCATCACCACTTCCACCTTCAGTCCTCGGCATAGGTTCCCAGATTGATGGGGTGGACTCTTGCCTTCCTCCTGTCCTCAGCCATAGCCTCTTGAATAACGGTTCCAGCTGTCCCTGTCTTAGAAAACCAACAAGAGCCTCATCCGAAGACTATAAAGTCTTTGCGCTTATATACTTGGATTAAGCTCTGCCAATTTGATGATACCCAAACCACCGTCTTTAAAACTCGAATACAAGATAGCATCACACGTACTCGGAGGGAGGTGAAGTCACTCCTTGACTGCTTACAAATTAAAAGGTCAAGGGATTCAAGAAGGCCCACATTAAACTCTGTATGGTCAGCCAGATATATCAGTCTCAGGATGGTATAAATTCTGAGTATATCGACCTTCTGAAGAGGTTTGAGTGGCGAACATCCAATCCGATGGAGCCAATCCATAAGTTTCTCTGATAATCCAGAATCTGCAAAGCCAGTCCAAGGGTCAATCCATGTGCCAAGATATCTCTCTGAGCTTCCTGGGTCAATCATGTTAAGGGGGGATCCATTAATCAGCCATGCAGGACAATCATTGATGGTATATGAATCCCTTATAGGCTTGATGTAAAAGCCATGACATTTTTCCCCCTGAGTACGGAGGCCAGTAAGTTTGCAAAAGGCCTCCAAAATTCTGATGTTACAACACATGCTGTCCAGGAATCACCCAGCAGCACCAGGTCCTCAGCAAATGCCATAGCTGTTATTTTCCAACCACCATGATGGAAACCTTCACCTTCACTCTTGAGTTTACATAGAAGGGGGTCCATTGCCAAATTAAACAGCAAAGGTGACACAGGGTCTGTCGCTATAGGACACGAAAGAACACAAGCACACCACCGTTCTCAAGGTGAAGGAAAAAAGGGAAGTTTATTTTCTGACTCCAATATTTATAGTTTTACAAAAGTGACAGCGGATTGGAGGGTGACAGTGACACCTCTCCAATGACACTGGTCAAACCAACAGTCCATCAACTCTCTCCTCCTCCATAAAGGAATGCAAAACAATGAGTTATTTACAGAAAGTGTGTGAGAAAGTTCACTACAAGAATGTCAACATCAGAAGGCTTAGAAAATCTTAAAAAACCAGGGTGACAAGGGTCGCCTTGTTTGACACCTGAGCAAATGTATCTGGGATCTGTCCTTTCTCTTTCCATGGAAATGTATGTCTTAATACATTTCCCTGACCAACTCTACCATATGCGATTCCACACCTCTCTGGACCAGACCCTCAAGTACATGCTGATGGCAAATGGTGTCAAAGGCTTTAGCAATGTCTACAAACACAACCCTCAGATGCTTATGCTCTCGTTTAGCTGTTTTGACCACAAGTTGTAATAACTTGAGGTTTTCGGCACAATCTGACACGCAAATAAAACCCCGTTGCCGGGGGTTAATGGGACATGCTTTGGACAGCCTCCCCGTAGCGATCCTGCAAAATAGCCTAATCACCACAGAACCAATAGTGTTAGGCCTCCAGTTATTGATATCACCAAGCCTCTCTACATCCGAAGACTTGGGTATCAAGACAGTCCTGCAGCGGATCTGGAATAGCACTGGTAATAAGCCAGAGGTTGAAGATCTCAGTCAACCGGGAAAACTTAGGGTCTTTTTTAACAAGTTGACCCAAAGTAATCCCATCTGGCCCAGGAGCAGAGGTTTTACATATCTCACTCGCATTCTTATCAATCTCCTTTTCAGTAATCAAGGCTTCGAACACGGTATTATCCATCTCCTTATATGGAGGAAAGTTCAATAGGCCACCAAACGCACCAGCTGTATCCTACCTTCTTTTAAAATGATCCTGGACAACACCAGAGGGTAATTGGCACTGAAAGGCTTCCGTGCTGTCCAAGATGATACAAGCAAGGTGCCTTCTATGTAACTCGTACAACAACTGAAACATCAGAAATTTCCCTCTTTTAATAGCTCTTTTATGCATCCAATTTGCTGGTGTCTTGGATGCTTTTTGGCCATGGGATGTCTGTGTTTTTTGACCCTTGGTAGTTTTAGTTTGGCCAGGCACTCCCAGAATACCAAGAAAGTCTTCATAAACATTGTTCCCCACCTGACATGGATCTTGCCCATCAAGAACTTTCTTGAAGGCCTCCCAATACATGGTGAATTTGTCCGCCGATAATCCCGCTTTGATAACCTCACGGTATTGGAGCTTCAACTGTCCCTCCTCTGGCAACTTAGCAGACCTGGGAAGATGTTCAATCCCAGTGGCACCCTCTAGTTCTGCGTGACCTTTCGCAGAGGGACGTCTTGCTAGAAGGTGCCTTTTATCACTTATCTGCTTTGCCGTTTTTGATGGAATATGCTCCGCTATAAGTTGGTTAATATTTCTTTTACCGGCAAACTTTTCCACCAACTGTACCAGGAGAGCCTCCTCCTCATCAGTCCATAACCGTTTGTGAGCCCCTCAGGCTGATGACTCTTTGGGATGGGAGGTAACAATCCATTCCACATTTCTCACAAGGGGATGTCTTATCCTCTTGTGCTGGCCTAGGCCAATCCTGGTGGCAAATCCAGTGGCATACCTCACAGACCCACTCCCCAGTGGGAGCCACACTCACCACCCCTTTACAGTGCGGGATGTGACAGGAGATACTGTGGTAATTCAGATTTTGCTTACTGCATTTTGAGCACCTGAAAATGATCTTTCTTTGCCCGTGTGCTATTTTAAGGTGGTCAGTCAGCCCCAGCATCCTAGTAAACTGAGTCTCACAATGAGGACAAGATTTTTTTGTCTGGGATGGACACGACAGGTGTTCTTGTCGTTACACCATCACCAGTAGGAATCTCGCCCCTTGAAATTGTTACCATCTGCACAGGTAATGCTGGAAGCATCCACAACGAATACCAAGAAGGTTGTCAGACAGCAGCAGGTTTATCTTTTCTTGTGGCCAAATGATAAAGGTGTCTGTTGATTTCCTGCCAAAAGCCTACTTCAAACAACAGACGTGTCTCTGAGTGTGGGTGATTACAGTGCACCAAGAGATCTCTAAGCTCTTTTTCTGAAATTTCCACCGGGTGTGTGGCTGCTACGCCCTGTAGGGCTGACAAAATCCTTAATTGTCCCCGGGAGCGTGTACCCCCCATGATCTTCATTTTGACCTTCTTACCAAATCCGAATCATCAGCGATGTCAGTCCGGAGGTTGCCCTGGTCACTGGCCAGCAGTTCACAGGTGAGAGGTCCCAGGCGCGCTTCTGGTTCCCTTCTGGATCGGTCTGGATACGAGCCTCTTTGGCAGAAGCTGGGTGTTCTCTCTGGATATTCTTGAGAGTGCCTGCTGCTTCCTGGCAGCTTCTCTCTGGATATTCTTGAGAGTGACTGCTGCTTCCTGGGCTGTTCTGGCTGCTTGCCAAGGGGCTTATCAGGAGTTCTGTCTTGAAGCTCACAGCTCACCCAGGGAATACCAAAATCTTGGGAGTTTTGCTGTTAATTGCAGCCTTGAGATATGTGAAAAGTCTCTGTTTCTGCCCGTGCGGCTGAAGAATGATTCAGAGTTTTTCAGTTTTTGGTCTCAGAGTTGTTTATTATATCTTATCTATAAAATTTTTCTCCTGCTCAGCTGAGGCCTGCTCAGCAGGACTGCCAGCGGCACTCTGACCACCCTCGGGGCGGTGTTGTCTCTTTATACTACAAACTACGTATAACATGTTTACAATTACTTCCTAATACCTATCACCGGTGTTAGACAGTGAACTTCTATTCTAAATCAATCCCAAAGTGCCAACATCACAGCAGAAGATGGAGATAGAGAAGGAGAAGAAGAAGAAAGGCTAGACATGCCCAAGTCCCTCCATCTTGTCCCCAAAATCCTTATTCTAAAAATCCCAAAATCTACCTTTTCACCCAGTGATAATTTTATTATTACACTTCTTAAACTTCTGTGACTCTCAGGTCTTCATACAAAGTTGGCAATTTGCTCCACAGGTCATAATCAAATCCACATATGTTCTGGGCTGTGTGCCAGGGTCTCTGAGCCCCCAGGCAGGGGCCCCGGCAACTCTGGACACCAAGAGGGATGTACTGAGTCTCGACACAGAACTGTCTTAAAACACTTTTTGATATGGTTTGGGTCTGATATCAAACTCTTGTTCAGTTTATCAGTCTTTTTGGCTCTTCCTTTTGAGAGTCAACTTTTATAATGGTATACTCAGGTGAACTAACTCGTGATGTGGTTGAATCTTGTCCTGAGTTAGGGAGTGAGAGTGATGTGGAATCTGGTCCAATGCCAGAGGGAGAAACTGATGTTGAATCTGGTCCAATGCCAGAGGGTGAGACTGGTCCTTTATTCTCTTGATGTGGGTCCAACCCTTTCCTCTGCTCTCCAAGTTGAATTAGCAATGAGAAGTACCTGAAAGGGGCCTTCAAATTTAAGTATTAATGGTCCACTATTCCATGATTTTATCAAAATCCAATCTCCTGGGTTAATGTTATGTATCCTCCTGTTCAAAGGCAAACTAATCTCTACATTCTGTTGCCAGAGGGCTTGCCCAGAAAGCATCCTTCAAATCTATAACAGTGAACCAAGCATGTTCTCTTGGTATTTGGCTTAGAAGACTATATGGGTGGGGCACTAAATTGCCTAACTTCCCTCGTTAGAACTTATGTATCAGGACTTTTGGGTTGTGTGCCACTCACACACTGTTTCCTCTGCATGCCTGGAGGAGGTCCCTCATTACCCCTTAGGAGATGTCTCAATCACCAATCCCACTCGCTTCCCCCGTTCCTGGCTGGACCCCTCACGGGAGTCTGGAACTGTGGTACTAGGGGGTCCTCACTGACTTTGAGGGTCCGAGCTGCCGGCCCTCATCTCAATCACACTCCACTTGCTCACTTCCCTAGTCTCACCGCCAGATACTCTTACCAGTCTGGCGCTCCTCCGTGTCACTGGTCCCAAGTCGATCTTCTCTGGTTCTGATAGCTAGCTGTCCTGGAGGTCCAGTGTAGGTGGCTGTCCCAGTCCTGGTGTCCTCTTCAGGCGTGGCTCTCCCAGACGAGTGCCCAGCTGAAATAAATAGGGCATGAGATCTTTCTCCTTTTTAATGCCTCTCTTAAAAATCACCTTAGGTGGGGAGAACCAACAGATCGTGTGCATGCTGCCGCTGCTCCCAGGAGTGGCACAGAAGAAGAAGAGTGCAGCTGTATCCGCTGATATGCAGGCAGAGCTGGGGCATCTGTCCTCACGAGAGCACCAGAAGATTTCTGTTTTTCAGTTTGACATTTGAGGTCCTCTTTCTAGCCAACATCCTTTTAGGTTATGGTGAAAGGTAAAAAGAATCTTAGCAGACACTGGATTCAGTTCCTCACCTCTAGACATCACTTAGATCTCTTAATTCCATGGTGGCTTATTGTTTTAGAGGTTTTCCTGCTAGATTTGGTGACATGTTTCAGCATTTGCATACCAGCCCCGATGTCACTTCCTCCTCACAGTCCTGGGTGGCATTTTCCAGGAAGCAGCAAGGTGATAGGGATTTCAAATAGAAGAGGGATTTCTAACCATCAACAACAGATAATCAAAGAAAAACTACTAACAACAGGTGATTACAACACGAAATTATTAACAACAAATAGTTTAAATTCCAACTTAGCAGCAATTGGTCTAACCTGTTAACTCTGCAAGTTTGTTTTTTTTTTAATGGACAACTTTTCTACTCATAACAGTCTCTCTATTTTAATATTTCCCTAAGGCCTATGATATAATAGCTACTTACTACTCTACTATTAAATAGGCTATGTGGTGCACACATAAACTGATGGATTATATTGCACCAAAAAGAAGCTATAAGAAATTATAAATTGGACCATATCAAAATACTAGTGATCAATAACAACCTGCAAAAGCTAATTCAGAAATGCAAAAGTCAATATTATATTTTCATTTATAACCCAACTCTGCTGCAGCCACGGTGGAAAGGTGCCTCTGCTGCAAGGCACCAAGGGTCTCATTCACCTCTTGACCTGCAGCCCTGTCCCTGAGTATCATTGTGTATCCCTGAGTGTCCCTGCGTGACCCTGAGTGTCCCAAATGACATCACCCCAGGAATTCCCATCAGGATTTGGGACAATTTCAATGAAAATTCCCGGAAATTTCCCCGAATTTGTCTCTCATTTGGAGAGGGGGGACAGCTGACACAGTGGTGTGCCTGATGATGTCACTGCCCCAATGACAACACAGCGGCGACATCATTATTCCTGAAACAGTCTTGGGATAACCTCAATGGTTTTTTGGCACTGCTCGGCCACCCCACTGGCACCAGGGCCACCAGGGTCACAGTGGAAACTCCAAAAGAGGGTGTGGATGTCCCCAAGTGTCCCCAGGAAGTGACACGTGGTGAGGCTGGTGCTGGCATCCCACAGCTGCTTGGCTTCAGCCTTCACAGCCACTGAGGCTGTGTGGAAATTGGGGGGCACCTCCCTTGTCCCCTCCAGGGCAGCCTCGATGTCCCTCAGCTGTTGCCGCAGCTCCCAGGGGAACGCGGTCCAGGGCCACTTCTGCCCACTGTCCCCTCCGTATGGCTTCCCATGCCTGACTGGTGGCCACCACAGCCTCATCCATTACCCCAGTGGTGGCCTTGGCAGCAGCTGTGTCCCTGCAGGTGTCATGGAGCTTGGTGGCCTCCCCAGAAAGCTTGGCTCAGCTCTCCTCGAGTGCTGCCACTGAGTTCCACCAGTCGCTGGTGGTGTGTGGCGAGGTGTATGTGGCCAAAAGGTCAGTGTCCAGCTAGCAGAGGGTAATGGCCGACACCCAACTGCATAAACAGCCAGCCCCCCTTGGCATCTGTTGGCCTCGGGCTGAGCTGGCTTGCGGACGGTCTCGCTGCCGATAGGACGAGAGAGGAGCTGGACACTCTCTGGGGGTGAAGTCGGTTTATTGATGGTCCCGAGAGCAACCGACCATGCAGAGGCCCCAGGGAGTGACAAGGAATGGAGGGTGAAACAAGACTATAAAGGGGGTGGGTGTACAAAGGAGGGGTTTACAAGTAACCAATCAGGGAAGGGAAGGGAGTGAGCTAAACATGACAGGCAACAGATGAGAACCAATAAACATAAAGTAAGGGAGGGGCCCCGGGACCTCAGCCAACCACAACCCCCAGAGAGGAGAAGATTCCGGAAACCTGGGAGGAGTGGGGGGGTGACTGACTGGGCCCAGGGAGGAGGAACCAATATACATATAAGGGAAGGAGAGGGAGGAGGAATTATATAACCAAAAGGACTGACAACCCCAATGGCGGGAGTTGCCATGGGAACAACATAACTGGCAGGGCTAAACTGGGGGAGGGCAGAACCATTTACACTAAACAGGGGGAAACAATACATAACATGGGGGAGTAATACAATAAACTTAACAAACACATGACAACAGTGGTGCTTGTCACATGGGCCCAGTGATCCATGGGGTGGTCTCGAGGGTAGCCAGGGCCTAGGTCAGGGCGGTGACATGGCCATGGTTCAGGGAGATGACATGGCAGTAACACAGGGACAGGACACCAGGGTGGCACAAAGTGTCATGGAGCTGCCGCATGAAGATCTCCAAGGCCATCTGCAGAGCCCATGGGGACATAGTCAGCATCAGGATGTCCCTATCCAAGCCAGCCGCAGTGGCCACCAGCTCACCCAGGGTGTCCACCACAGCCATCAGGGGCTGCAGCAGGGCTAGGGACAGCTGGGGAGGGGACAGGGCAGGTGACAGGAACCTGATGGCACTTGTGTGTGACAGTGGTCACCAGGGGTTTCAGGATGAAGAGAGAGGTGAGAATGTTGATTCCATGTTCAGAAGGTTTGATTTATTATTTTATGATATATATACTACATTATAACTATACTAAAAAGAATAGAAGGATAAGTTCTCAGAAGGCTAGCTAAGCTAAGAATAGAAAAGAATGAATAACAAAGGAGCTGTCTCTGACTCTGTCCCAGAGAGAGCTCGGTCCTTGATTGGCCATTAATTATAAACATCCAACATGGGCCAATCACAGGTGTACCTGTTGCATTCCACAGCAGCAGATAACCATTGTTTACATTCTTTTTCTGGGGCCTCAGCTTCCCAGAAGGGAAAATCCTAAAGAAAGGATATTTACGAAAAGATGTCTGCGACACTTGTGGCCTCCTACGGTGGCCCCAGTGCTCTCCCAGGGTTCCCTTTGTCGCCTCACTGGAGGTCTATGCTATGCCCTCTGTGTTGCCTTCTGGATCAAGGCAGGCGACCTGGTTCTGAGGATCAGCACGGCGACCCAAACTCTCCAGGGTCGCTCGGGCCAATGACACACGCAGACACCAATATGGTGGACGGTCTAAAGGCCTTTATTACTTCTTCTTGTGGGGTTTTAATAGTCTAAGGGGCTCTCTACGTCAAAAGGGGGTTTGTCCTTCTTATCTATGGTTAGTAAGGAATGGAAAAGTACTGGGTAAGGAATGGAAAGTTACTAGCACTACTGTTAGTGGGGCCACACCCCTAGGGTAATCTCTTATCTTAGAGGAACAGGGGGTCCTGCCTTTCCGTGACATCGCGTGATCTTCCGCAGCGCCTTTCCCTATCTACCACATCTCCCCCTGCTTTTTCACAAATGAATGAGGTAGTCATATATATAGGTACTAAAATGAGGTATAAGGTTGTAACTTGACAAGGGAAAGGGGTTTTGGAAAACCTGAGTAAGCTTTTGCCAGACAAGTTCAGAAAATCTTGTGACTGGCAGTGTTCCCTGGTTGAATTCCCAGCAACTGTCATCGGCCTAAGAACTGGATGTTGGTCCGTTCCAGGCGGCTCTGAACGAACGAGACCAGCTTGTTCAGCAGGCATGGTCCAAAGGTAACTGTTAGAAACAGCATCACCAATGGACCTATCAGGGCAGAAATCAGAGTGGTTAGCCAAGGTGATTGATTGAACCAGGACTCGTACCAGCCCTGTTGGGTTTCCCTGTCTTTCTGTCTCTGAGCCAGTCGGTTCCGGAGTTCTGCCATGGAGTCTCTCACTACTCCCGTGTGGTCTGCATAGAAACCACACTCCTCTTTCAAGGTGGCACACAGGCCCCCTTGCTGCATGAACAGGAGGTCCAGGCCTCACCTGTTCTGCAAGACCACTTCTGAGAGTGAGGAGACCGACTTCTCTAGAAAGGAGATGGATTTCTCGATCCTTTGCAGGTCCTCATCAATGGTCTGTTGCAGCTGGGACAGTCCTTGGTGCTGGGTCGCTAGGGCTGAGACACCCGTTGCCGTTCCGGCTGCTCCCAGGCCGAGCAACATTGTGATAGTTATACCTGTCATTATTTTTTTTTTGTGGATCCGGCTGGGTCCCTCAAGAAGATGGTACATTTCTTCATCTGAGTGGTACAGGACCCTAGGAACAATCAGAACTTGGACACAGAAGTCGTTAGAGTCATTGAATTTGGGAAGGAACACAAAAGGACTCACTCCAGATCGCTGGCAAACCCACATCCCAGATGCGGATGGGACTGCCCACTTGTTGTTTTTCCTGTTAGGCTTGACAATTTTGGTGCAGATGTTGCCTCCCCGCTTAGCTAGGGTTGCATTGCCAAAGCATCTGCCTCGGCCTGTGACTTGACTCAGGGTGATTCCTTTGCGAGGGGTATCCCATCTGCACTGGTGAGGGGCATCGGCTGAGGAATAACTGAAGGGAGTGTTTAGAGCGACTCGTTCGTAAAAGGGGGGTTTGACATCGTAACAAAGCCAGCAGGATTCGGTTAGGTTAGGGTTGGATTCGTTCAGGGATAGAAAGGTAGCCTCTAACATACGAAGGATTGGGTCTGAGTCTGACTCAGTTAAGTGGCTCATCTGAAAGGTTTCCGCTTGACCGGTCGGGACATTGCTGACCCCTGTGGGTAAGGTTTTGGGGTAGGTTACGTTTCTCCCTTTCGGCACGCTTTTAATCGCTTTGTTGGGTCCGACCGCTCGGAGTGCCGACGGTTGGAGCCTGATAATTTGCACGTTCACCCTCTCTTTTGACCCTTGAAGGACCACTGTCCACGTTTTGCCTGTGGCCCAGCTAGGGTGATCTGGCTGCAAGACTGTCATGTTGTAATCAGAGCATGCCCGAAATCTAGGGATTTTATATCGGTTTCGATGGAAGTTTTCGTGAAAGAAGAAGGGTGTTTTGCAGCCGATGGTTGCCCAGGTGAACTGTAAGAATTTGTCTGGCTCTTGTAGATCCCACCCAGGCCCCGACGGTCTGGCATCTGTAACTATGGTTTCGCAGCCCCAGTGCCCACAATATCCCCACCCTGGGTGATTGCAGTAGCTTTTCCCAGGGTTTGAAGCTGGGCACCAGTAGGATAGGTACGAGTGTGTGACATGTGGGGAATAAGGGTTTACCCTTGGCTGTCCTGCAAACAGGTCGGTGATGCGGAGCACGAAGGATGGGGTGTTTGGTGTGGTGATTTCTCTGAGCACTTTGCCACTACTCCTTAGTGTGTCGCATGACCCACCTGAAGGGCCGATGGGGGTAGTGGTCTGGGCTGGCTTGCCCTCTGGCAACAAGCCCCAACAGCAAAATCACACAGAAACACCCTTGGTGCTTGGGTCTCACCCGTGCGGGTCTCTCGGGTGCTGCCTGACGGCTTGGTGGTCTGTCACTTTTGTCTGGAACCGGGATGTACGTGTCACGAGGGCGTCCCACGAGCAGGTCCTGTAAACAGAGACTCGCAATTCTCGTCAGTCTCATTCTGCTTGCTATGAAGGTCCGGTTTAATCGACTTAAGTGGACACCACCTGATTTTGCCGTCCTTTTTGACAGCTGCGTACCCTCGCCCCGTGAGCATCAGCCTCCAACCCTGTTCCCACTCACCTAGCTCATTTCTAATTACCACCTGTGGGCCCTCTTCTAGCGTTCGAGTGGCCCAGTGTTTTTGAACGGGACTGTTTGTTTCATCTCCTCTAGGGAATTGATTCAGTGCCAGCAAAGCGGTTGCCAGCATACGTGCCTGATCTCCTGGGGGAATGGAATTGGCAAAGCCCTCTGCTTTTGCCAACACTTCTATCTTGGTTTTCAGGGTCTGGTTTGCTCTCTCAACTATGGCCTGCCCGGTACTGTTATATGGGATGCCTTGCACTAATGTGATGCCCCATTTCGAGGCGAATTCCTGTACTGGTGTGGAGGTGAAATTGGGATCATTGTCCGTTTTGATCTGCTTGGGGATACCAAGCCAAGCCATGGCTGTCAGCCAGTGCTGAATTGTGGCTTTGGAGTTAGTTTTGGGGTGCTGTGTGGCTATGATCGTTCCGCTATAAGTGTCCACTGTCACTGCAAGCCATGCTTGGGGCTTCAGCAGTTGACATAAGGTGAAGTCTGACTGTCAGATTTCTGAGGGCTTGAGACCTCTCAGGTTGACCCTGCAGGTCCAAAGGGGTGACTTCTGGCAATGAGGGCAGGTGGCTACCACATGTTTCGCATCCGCTGTCGAGATTTCGCATCTCTTCGCCAGTGCTTTGGCTCGGATGTGGAGCGACTCGTGTAGTTGACGAGCTCTTTGCAACGTCCAAACGCCTTTTGCTGCGGCGTCCGCTTTGTCGTTGCCGATCTGGAAGTAACCTTTGACTGGGTCATGGCTGTTGATGTGGATGACTGACACGGTGCCCTGTCGTGAGGAGAGTGCTTCTTCCAGCATAAGGGCTGCTGCTGATGTTGACACTCCTGGTCCTGCCATGGCTAGGCAGAGCCTTGCCACGAATATAGAGTCCGTTACGATGTTGAGGTGTTCGTCTTGGAAGAGTCCGCACGCCAAAACCACTGCTGCTGCCTCCAGTTGTTGCACTGACAGTGTGGGGTCACACGCTTTGACGCAGTGCCATTGCTCTCCTGCCTGTCACACTGCTGCTGCGGTTGAAGTCGTGGAGGAAGCGTCTGTGAAGACCGTTGGTCCTGGCTGCGGTCTGTCCTTGACCTTTGGTGGCATGTCCATGTCGACTACGGTCAGCAGCTGAGTCCAGGGTGGCTTGGAGGAGTAGGAGATTTCTCCTTCGAAGCTGGAGAGAGCAAGGGGCAGGTACTCCGATATTGTGGCTGACTCTGAGGTCGGCTGCTTGTGAAACGGAAGGTGGATGCTTGTCGGCTCGGTCCCTAGGTGTTTCAAGGCGAGTCTCCTGCCTTTCATGATGAGGCTGGAGATGCATTCGATTCCTGGGGAAAATGCACGAGCGGGTCTTCCGAGGACCACCCATTGGATCGGCTGGGTCTTTTCAGAAGGTCCTTGGGCCAGTGCTCCCACTCCCCCCTTCGGTGTAAAGTGGACGTACAGGTCCAGTGGCACGGCTGGGTTCCACCTGGCAAGTGTGCCAGTGGACATCTGGTTTTCGATGAAGTCGAGGGAGCTCGTTGCTTGCGGTGTCAGCTCCTTGGGTTCCCAGGGTGTCGGTTTCTCGGCTGTTTAGGTGGCCTTGGACAGCCCGCGCTTCAAAGGACAAGAAGAGACTTCAGATCTTTTCTCGGTCTCGGTGTTTATTAATTGTTTATCTAAAAGATTTTCTCTTGGCCCGACAGAGGTCTGCCCAGCATGTCAGCCATGAGCACACTGAGAGCCCCCGGGGCGGTCACTTATCTTTATACTCGAAGTTACGTATACAATATTTATAATTTTTCCCCAATACCTTTTACCCTTATTAACCAGTACACTTTTAGTAATAACCAATCCCAAAGTTCCAACATCACCACAGAAGATGGAGGCCAAGAAGAAGAAGAAGAAGAACAGGACACGCCCCAATTCCTCCATCTTACTTCTTTAGACCCCCCTGTACAGAAATCCTAAACCCTGTGTCTTACACTCTAATTAACTTATCCCTTCACCATTCACCCAGTGAAATCCTCCCATCCTCATACAGGTGTCGTCTCCTGTGTAGGATCAAAGTCCAGCCACCAGACACTTCTGGCAACGTTCCAGGACTCCCGAGCCCCCCAAGGGTGGTCTCGGCCACTCTGCACCTCCGTCCTGAGGTGCTGAGATCCCACACCAGGGGTGCTTTCCTTTCAGGAGGTCGTACAGAGGGTCCATGACCTCAGGAGGAATTGGGACAATGTTGCGAAGTCACTGCAGCGATCCCACCAGGCGTTGCACATCGTGGAGCGTCTTGACATCTCCGTTGACCTTCGTCTCGGGGGGTGTCACGTAGGAGCTTGTAATTCCTACTCCCAGGAAGGTCACGCAGGGTCCTCTCTTGATCTTTGCGCTCGCGATCTCAAAGCCGTTGGCCTGAAGGGTCTCCGTGATTGTGGACACCAGGTCATCCACTTGGCTTGTCGATGGTGCTGTGACCAGGATGTCGTCCATGTACTGGATGATGGTTGCGGTGGGATAGGAGTGTCGGACTGGCATCAGTGCTTTGTCCACGGTGATTTGGCATATGGTCGGGCTGTCGACAAGGCCTTGTGGAAGTACTCTCCATTGGAAGCGAAGGTTGGGCCGCTCGCCGTTTTGAAACGCCACGTAAAAGGCGAATCGTTCTCTGTCCTCAGGATGCAGGGGTATTGAAAAGAAACAGTCCTTGATATCCCGTACTGCGCACGGCTGCCCTGCGGGGATGGCTGCGTTTGTGGGTAGCAGTGTCTGGACTGGACCCATGGGTCGGATCGTCCTGTTCACTTCTCTCAGGTTGTGGATGAGGCGATAGCCTTCTCCGGACCTTTTGGGGATCACAAATACAGGGGTGTTCCATAGGCTGGTGGAGGGTTCTACGTGACCCTTTTGCAGTTCGCGGTCAACCAGTTCCAGCAAAGCAGCCGCTCAAGGCTCTGTCAGGGGCCACTGCTCAACCCATACAGGGTCTGATGATTTCCAAGTCAATTTGATTGGCAGCGGGGGGTGTACGGCAGTGGCCCTCATGATAAATTTGTAATCCAAAATCCGAGCATGGAAAGGACGTCCCGTTTCCCCGGGGCCGGGATGCTTGGAGTGAGGGTGCTGCCAGGGAAAGCTGTGCCGGCTGGGGACAGCTCGCTGAGTTGCTGCCCATCCCCGGAAGCCTGGGCTAACGCGGTCGTCCTGCCATTCCTGCTTAAATACAATCCGCCCCGCCCCATCAAAAAGCATGTGGCTTATTTGCATAATATCAAAAGTGACCAGATTGTTATTGCTAGAAAGGTCGTCCTCAAGAGTGGGTACTACAGCTGAGTTCATCCCTATTTCTGAAATCACTTTGGCTTCTTTTGGGTTGACTGGGGTATATGCCCTTTGTTGGTTCCCCCGCGCTCCGGCAACTCCCACCGGGAAAGCGTGCATGGAGGCTGCCGGTGCCCGGTCCCCACAGACTGCTTTTTTTTTTCCCCAATCGGTGAGTTTGTGTTGTGATTGTTTCCCGATATTGTTTAAAGCTTTATTTGGTTTCGCTCGAAACCGCATTAATTCTGCTCTCTCGGTTTCCGAGTCCCAGCCGGACTCGGTCGGCTCTTCTGAGCTGTCTGAGCAGCTGTTACTTGACTCTGAGCCAGAAGCTGACTGCCGGTACACTTCCGGCGCTCCGTGCTGTTTTGTGCGGCTTCGACCTCGCTCCTCCCTTTGGGGGTGGTGCCGTTCCCTCCCCCTGAGGTCCCACCGCCTCCTGCCGGGGGAGGTCCTTACCCCATAAGGACCTAATTTGGATAAAGCGCTCTGGTTGGTTTTACGCTCCTCCGTGGGGGCCGCCCCGTCTCCCCGCTCGCCCGCGCATGCGTTGTTAAGCAGGCTGACTGTATTTCCGCCCCCCGCCTCCTCCCTTCTGCCCTCGCCATGTGGTTCGGCGCCATTTTTAAACGCACATGGCGGGGGCGAGTTTTTACCGATCCTGGCGGGGTCCGACAATCCGGCCGCGTTCTGCGCCTCCTCCATGAGTCCCTGCCAGAAGCATCGCGCGCTCTACTCTGCTCCTTGCGCCGGATCGGCGACTGGCGGGAAAGGGACGGATAGAGAAACTGTGGTTTTTTCGGACGGTTCCGCGGGGGGGCTAGGACCCAGCGGGCTCCGCGGGAAGGTTGGGGGGGGTCTCCTTGGGGCTCCGGGGGCTCTGGGCTCGGGAAGGGGTGGAACACACCCGGCCCCCGCATATTCCCGCCTTCAATCCGATCGCTCTCAGAGGCGGTCTGCATTGCGGCCCCCACCCCCGGCTTGGTGTAGCTAATAAACGTGTACGCGCGGCTTCCCGCGTCTCCTGTTCTTCTAACGTCTTGCGTAGGGCCTCTTCTACTTTCCCCCACGCTTTGAGGTTTTTACCACTGCCTGCGGACTTAGAGTCCTCTGCTGAGGCGGCAGTGCACTTCTCCCGTGCTTCCGAATATAATATATTTACAGGACGTTTGATCGTCCCCAGCTCTAGGAGCCTTGCGATAGCAAGATTAGAGTTCCTGAGCTCACATTTAATTCCCCATTGCTCATGAGCCTGACTTATGACCTTCGCTGTGGATTCCATGGTCCACACTGGTCCGGAGGCGTCCCTCCCGCTGTGGTCAGGCCTGCTGCCACAGCCGCTGTCCTCTTTCCAGGAGAATGCCCATTCCCCGGGCACAGATCGGCTCCCGGGTTTCGACACCAGATGTTGCCTTCTGGATCAAGGCAGGCGACCTGGTTCTGAGGATCAGCACGGCGACCCAAACTCTCCAGGGTCGCTCGGGCCAATGACACACGCAGACACCAATATGGTGGACGGTCTAAAGGCCTTTATTACTTCTTCTTGTGGGGTTTTAATAGTCTAAGGGGTTCTCTACGTCAAAAGGGGGTTTGTCCTTCTTATCTATGGTTAGTAAGGAATGGAAAAGTACTGGGTAAGGAATGGAAAGTTACTAGCACTACTGTTAGTGGGGCCACACCCCTAGGGTAATCTCTTATCTTAGAGGAACAGGGGGTCCTGCCTTTCCGTGACATCGCGTGATCTTCCGCAGCACCTTTCCCTATCTACCACACCTCTGTCCCTTTGTCAGCTCCTTGTTCCCTCTACCACCCCCCTGCCACCCTCAGTCCCCTCTGTCACCTCCCCCTTGCCTACTGTTATAAATGTATATTATAGTTGTGGCTTTTCACAAATATTAAGATGGATTCTTTATGTATAATGCTAAAATAAGTTTGCTTTTTTTTTCTGCTATTAAGAAAAAGTTAGACATAGTAGCAGTGGTAGCTGATCTAGTTAGGAGTGAACTGTCTGTTTGGTCAGGAGAACATCTAGTGAACATGTCATAAGGACCCTGCTATTGATATGCCAACTATCAGCATCTGCCCTCTGAAGAAAGTGTGGACCAAGGCCCAGACTGAAATGCTAATGACAGTGAACCAGAACCACAGCCAAGAAACACACTGTCCAGGTTTATAGCGAATTTGGGGAAGAATCCCCCAAAGGAGCTCCAGTGGGAAAAAGCAGATCCAATCGGCCTCTCCCCCTAACTGGTCCAGGAGGAAAAAATACCTCCTTGGAGAAAGGTGGGAAAAACCTGATTATTAAACAATAAAACCAAAACAATGTCAAACAATGAGACCCCTTGCCACTCTAAAAAGAGATGACTAACTGAGAAAACCCCGGGTTGAAGCTCAGCTCACTCAGTCTCTGATCAGTCCCTCCGGTGCTGGAATTGTCGGAGGCCAGGCCAGGCCCGGTGAGCCACAGCTGCAGCTGCCGGTGCTCTCCTGGGTGTTCAGTCCAGAGCAGTTTCAAGACGTCCAAAGAAAAGGGAAAAAGAAACCAATCCAGGGAACTTCTTTGCCTCAGCTAGCTAAAATTAATTAAAAGCAAAAGAAGAGCTCTGTCCCACTGTCTGTTCATCCACAGACAACACAGTCCACAAGCAGGAATGTGGAGGAGGAGTGCAGTGTCTGAAAACAAACTGCGTGCTTCTTCTCTTCCCCCCTTCACTCTCTGGAACATGTCTTAAAGGTACAAAACTTATTATTCAACATAAAGAGAATAAGACGATTGGGGATAAAAGCATCATAGAGTCAAACCACGACACACACATGCTCTAAAAAGGCAGACCTGAGGAGGAGCCATGCTATACACTTCTCAGAACAAGTAAACTAGTTTATGGAAAAGTTTAAATATGCATAATTATTTATGAATATGCAGCAGTTGATACAATAGAAATGGTATAAAAAGGGTGTTTCCCAAAATACCCAGTGTGCTCTTGGCTGGTGCCAAGATTCACAGGATTCACAGTGTTCACAGAACGACTAGGTTGGGAGAGACCTTAAAGGTCATCAAATCCAATCCACGCCCTAACAGCTCAACTAAACCATGGCACCGAATGCCACTTCTGGTTTTTTAAAAACACATCCAGGGATGGCGACACAATCATCTCTCTGGGCAGACCATTCCAGAACTTTATCACCCTTTCTATAAAAAACTTTTTCATAATATGCAACCTAATTTCCCTTGATGCAGGAGAGACACAGCTTGAGACTGTGTCCTCTGATTCTGTCAGTGCTGACTGGAGAAAGAGACCAACCTCATCTGACTACAACCACCTTTCAGGGAGCTGTAGAGAGTGATAAGGTCACTTCTGAGTCTCCTTTTCTCCAGGCTAAACAACCCCAGCTCCCTCAATCAATCCTCACAGGGCTTGTGTTCCCAGCCCCTCACCAGCCTTGTTGCCCTCCTCTGCACACACTCAAGTGTCTCAATGTCCTTCCCAAACTGACAGTCCAGAACTGGACACAATACTCAAGGTGTGGCCTCACCAGTGCCGAGTACAGGGGAAGGATGACCTCCCTAGTTCTGCTGCCACACCATTCCTGATACAGGCCAGGAGCCCTTGGCCTTCTTGGCCACCAGGGCAACACTGCTGGCTCATGTTCAGCTGGCTGTTGACCAGCACCCCCAGGTCCCTTTGTGCCTGGGCACTGTCCAGCCACACCATCCCCAGCCTACAGCACTGCAGGAGGTTATTGTGGCCAAAATGCAGGACTGGGCACTTGGATTTATTAAACTTCATCCTGTTAGACTCTACCCATCTATTCAACTGTTTCAAGTCTGTCTGCAGAGCCCTCCCACCTTCCAACAGATCAATACACGCTCCCAGCTAGTGTCATCCGCAAACTTACTAGTGAAAGACTCAATCCCCTCATCCATGTCATCAATAATGATATTAAACAGAACTGGTCCCAGCACAGACCCCTGAGGGACACCACCACTGGTGATTGGCTGCCAGCAGGATGCAGCTCCATTCACCATCACTCTCTGGGCCCGGCCATCCAGCCAGTTCCTAACCCAGCACAGAGTGCTCCTGTCCCAGCCATGGGCTGCAGCTTTTCCAGGAGTGTGCTGTGGGAGACAGTGCTAAAGGCCTTGCTGAAGTCCAGGTACACAACATCCACAGCCTTTCCCACATCCACCAGGAGGGGCACCTGGTTATAAAAGGAGATCAGGTTGGTCAAACATGACCTACCCCTCCTAAACCCATGCTGTCTGGGTCTGGTACCCTGGCCATCCTGTAAGTTCTGTATAATGACACTCAGTATGAACTGTTCCATAACCTTACCTGGTTCTGAGGTCAGACTGACTGGCCTAAAATTACCAGGATCCTCCATCCCACCCTTTTTGTGAATGGGTGTCACATTGGCCAGCTTCCCGTCATCTGGAACCTCACCAGTGAGCCAGGACTGCTGGTAAATGATGGCGAACAGCTTCACAAGCTCATCTGCCAGCTCCCTCATCACCCTGGGATGGATCCCATCTGGTCCCATGGATTTATGAATATCCAAGTGGCTCAGCAGTTCTCTGACTGCCTCCTCCTGGATAATGGGGGGACCATTCTGTTCCCTGACACCACTGAGCAACCCAAGAGCACAGTTATCCTGAAGGCAAACCTTCTCACTAAAAACTGAGACAAAGAAGGCCTTAGGCACCTCTGACTTCTCATCTGCAGTTACAAATTTCCCTTCAGCATCTAATAAAGAACAAAGGTTAGTCTTACTCTTCCTTTTACTATTAATGTATGTGTAAAAACATTATTTGTTATCCTTTACAAAAGTCGCTATTTTAAGTTCAAACTGAGCTTTAGCCTCTCTAATTTTTAGCAGCCCTCTTAAAGACTTCCTGAGAGACCTGACCCTTCTTCCAAAGATAATAGATCCTTTTTTATTTCTGAATTCCTCCAAAACCTCCTTGCCTATCCAAGCTGAATGTTTACCTCGTCAACTTATCTTTCAGCACACGGGGACAGTCTGTTCCTGTGCCCTCAAGATCTCCATGTTGAAGCATGCCCAACCTTCCTGAACTCCTTTATTTTTAAGGACTTCTTCCCAAGGAACCCTCTTCTTGGTTTTTTGTGGTTGAGATGACCCTGGAGGTATTAGAAAGTCCTTTTTTTCTCGGCTTTGCGACTGAAGAAGTGTTGCAGCCTGAATAGCTTCTAGTAAAGTCTAAGGTAAAGAAGCAAAAAGGGCTTTTGCATAATATCTACAGGTGTTTAATTCAACCATATGGTGAGATATTCAGGTCCCAGACTCACATATTTGGTGGGTCAAGCTCTCTCTCTCCTGACCCTGATCTTGGGGCAGTACAAAGATAAGGGCCAATCAGGGAAATGGGAGGGAGTGGCTCAGGAACATAGGGACAGACATAGGAACAGGGGAAGGAGCTAATGGGGTGTAACTTAGGAGATGCCCCCCAGGGCCTCCACAAAGAAGTTGAGATTCGTCGGTTCTGCTTTTCAAGGTTGCTTATTTTTTGTTATCTATTGCATTCTTTCTCTGAGCTGCTGAGATCTGTCCAGCAAGTCAGGTTGTGGCACAGTCTTTGCTTTTGGGGTGGTGTTAACTTTTTATACTACGATCTACATGTACTTTATTTACAATAATTTTTTAATACTTATCCCTTATGTTAGACAGTTTGTCTCTACTCTAAACCAACCAAAAAGTGACATCATCCCAGCAGAAGATGGAGGACAAAAAGAAGAAGGACAGAACACGCTTAGATTCTTCTATTTTGCTTTTTAAACCCCCATTCTAAAAACTTAAAATTTTACTTTTTCACCTTGTGACAAATTAACTATCATTCTACTTAAACTTCTGTGGCTTGTAAATTTTTGCACTAAGTTAGTAATTTTTTCTATGAACTAAAATTGAAGATGGAGTTGTTTACTTTGTGCCAATGTTAGTGTTCAAAAACACATAATCACGTAGGGATTATATGCGGTGCTTTTTATTAAAGGGCTCTGGGAATCGGGGTATTACCCAAATCTGATTCTGACCATACATCCAAAATGATCATGTTTTATACTCTATCGTTATATAACTTTCATGTTAATTATTAAACTTATATTGTTCTATTGTATACATAGATTTAGCCCCCCTCTGAATTTCCAGCATAGTTTCTCATTATTCTTCTTATGGTTATATAAGAATTATATATACATTAATTACTAAACAATCATCACATCTAACAATTATATAATTTATCATACTGCTTACACAGGTGCACTTGATCTGGGAAAGCACAAAGCTTAACATTTTAGATTCTATCTTTAACTTTTTCCAGGGCTCCACTATCACCAAGGTCTTTGAGCTTTTTGCTAGGGTCTCGAATAACTTAGGGTAGCTAGAGGAATATCTTGGGCCTCGACAGTCTCTGAATAAGTCTCCTGAATAGGCCAAAGTCTTCCCTCTGAAAGTCCAGTGTAAAAGTCTTATTATTGTTCCTCTTGACTTCACCAAATATTGCAAATTTTAGCATTTCAGGATCACTCTGTCCCAAGTGTCCCCCAACCACCACATCTCCCAGCAGCCCATCTCTATTTGCAAACAGCTGGTCTAACATAGTCCCTCCCCTGGTGGGCTCACCCACCAACTGCCACAAAAAGTTGTCCTCCACAAACTCTAAAGATTTCCTGGATAGCTTTATTTCAGCTGTATTGAGTTCCCAGCAAATGTCTGGCAGGTTGAAATCGCCAACAAGAACAAAAGCTGATGATCCAGAAACATTCTCTAGCTGCTTATAGAATGAATTGTCCATCCCTTCTTCCTGGTTGGGTGGACAATAACAGACTCCCAGTAGGATATCAGCCTTATTGGCCTTTCCCTAATTCTCACCCATAGGCATTCAACTTCGTCATCATTAATTTCAATACCTATGGCCTCCAAAGCCTCCCTAATATAAAGGACCATCCTTCCACCTCTTCTCCCTTTCCTGTCTCTCCTGAAGAGCTTGTAGCCATTGAGTGCAGCACTCCAGCCATGTGAGTTATCCCACCATGTTTCTGTGATGGCAACTGCATCATAGCTCTGCTGTTGCACCATGGCCTCCAGCTCTTCTTGTTTTTTACCCATGCTGCATGCACTGATATACATGCACCTCAGCTGGGCTGCTGATTTCACCCCTAACTGAGGCTTACCACCCTTGGGCCTGCTTCCAGACAGCCCAGCTGCACCCCCTTCCCCCTTTAAACTTGTTTAAAGCCCTCTCAACAAGTTCTGCCAGTTCACAAGCTAAAAACCTTCTATTGTTAACAGAGAGATGGACCCCATCTGGTTCCAGCAGGCCAAGGGCTGTAAAAGTTGCCCCATGATCAAAAAATCCAAAATTCTGCCAGTGGCACCAACCCTTGAGCCACTCATTGATAATATGAGCTCTCCTATTCTTTTCACTGTTTTTCTCAGCCACCAAAGGAACTGAGGAAAAGACTACCTGTACCCCTGTCTTATCAACCTCTTGACCCAGTGCCTTAAAGTGCCTTTTAATTGCCCTGACACTCCTCTCCTCAATCTCATCACTGCCAGCCTGGAGTACCAGCACTGGGTAATAATCAGAGGGCTGAATCAGCCCAGAAAGTCTCTCAGTAATATCCTGTACCCAGGCCCCAGGGAGGCAGCAGACGTCTCTGTGGGATGGGTCCAGTCAACATATGGGGCCCTCTGTTCCCCTCAGAAGATAATCACCCACCACGATTACCCTTCTTTCCTTTTTGATGTTAGAGGTGATAAACCTTCTCACAGATGAATCATAATTGAGAGACTCACTGGGCAGATAATTTTCTTCTAAATGTTATGTCTGACTCTCTAGATCCAGGGCCTCATACCTTTTCTGAAATGGCACCTGGCTTGGGAGTAGGGGTCAGGAGAAATTTTTATTATTACATCAGCAGGTAGGTACCCATTTCCACTCCCCTTCACCTACCAGGCATCCTTCTATTGTCTGAGAGTGAGAGGCCTCTGACTCTTGATGGGCCTCCCTCAAGGACAGAACGGCTGAACTCCACCAATTTATTTCCCTTTCACTTTCCCTGATACTCCTTAGTATTTCAATTTCTTCCCTAAGCTTAGCCACCAGTGAAAGGCGATCATTCACCTGTTCACGCTGCAGGCAGGTTTCCTCTGCAACGCCCCCTGAAACCACTGATAAGCTCAAGCAGTCGCCACAGGAATGGTCTGGACAGACGTCCTTTTTGGAGGGTTCCATCTGATTACATACACTCATACTAACTACAGTTTTGGATTGCGTACAAACCATTACTAACAGAAATGCTACAACCTACAAACCAACAGAAACACCACAAACAGTACTCAGTAAATCTTATTAGCAAGAAACCCAGCAACCCTGGCTGCTTGCCCTGTCTGTGTGAACTGCCTCGCAAACTGCGATGCCATGCCCTCAGAGATGTCATGTCCCTGTTTGCCCACTCCTGTTAGTCATGCTCCACCTTGCCACACTCCCTAGTGTTGTTTTATATATCAAGAGTTCTCTTATCATTATAGTGCAAGGATTCCATATTGCCAGTTTCATACCTCCTCGATGTTTCTTGCAGGCAACTCCTCTAAGCACAGACTGTTCCTGGTCCTTGCAGTAGCCATCTGACTCCAGATCCCACCAATCCACTCTTTTATATCCCTGTTCTTATTGGCTACAGGTGTGGCCTGTTAAGATCAGGCCTGCTCCTAATCTTTAGTAATTGGTCCAGCTGCAACTCGTTGGGGGATAAGATTACATTCTGTATTACCTTCATTTACCCATACTGTATCCCTCTACACCCTAGAGGTGTCTTTTAATCAACCCTCTACTCAGTGACAGAGGAAGCCCCGCCCCAGACCTTGTGACCCTCAAGCACAAGCAACACACCTGCTCAGCGTTCCCACAAATGGCCACTCAGTGATGGAGGAAGCCCCGCTCCAGTCCTGCGTGGCCCTCAAGCGCCTGGCTATAATCTTTGCTTTAGTATCTCTGTCTCCCATTGTCCTTTATTAAACTTTTACATTTTAATAGGAAAGTGAGCCATGTTTTTCACAATTTGGGGTTCTCACCCAGGATTAACACATTGCTTCCAAGACCACCAGGAGATGCTGAGTGGGGAGGGTGCCCCGCTGATTTCAGTGGCCTTGCTGGCTTCTTCTGGTGAGATCAGTGGTTGCAGGTTGAAACCTCAAGGACAAAAGGAGAAACATAAAGCAAAGAAAAGGGAAAAAGCTCCCTAAAATTGCGGTGGCCCCAAAATTCTTGGGCACGAAGATGAAAAGAGGATTGTAAGTAACTTTTCAGGAGGGCAGGTACAGAGGGATGAATGTGTGTGTGAATGAGACCCAGGCTGGTTATCCCAGACCTGCAAAATGGGTGAGGAGTTTCTCACACTGCAGTTCCGTTCTTTCATGAGAAAAATGGCAACTGAAGAGACGAAGTGAAAAATAAAAGGAGGGAGAGAATTCCCTGGAGTAACTGGGACTGGGTCTCAGGGAAGGGGTGGGACCCCTTGGAGAGAGAGAGCCTGTCCATTTCGGCTGTTCGTCTCTGCACGGACACACGTAGGATGGCCTTGGGACAGCCCGTGCTTCAAAGGACAAGCCTGGACTCTTCAGATTTTCAGTCTTCGGATTGTTTATTATTTCTTATCTACAAAATTTTCTTTTAGCCTGACAGAGGTCTGACCAGCAAGGCAGCCAAGGGCACTCTGACCTCCTACTGGGCTGTCGTCTATTTTTATTCTAAAAACTACGTACATCACATTTACCTTTATTTCCCAATACCTTTCAGCCATATTAGCAAGTGCACCTTCACCAAGGGCCAATCCCAAAGTGCCAACCCCAAAGTGCCAACATCACCACAGAAAATGGATGACAAGAAGAAGAAAGAAGAAAGACAAGACACTCCCTGATTCCTCCATCTTGTCTCCATTACTCCCCTGTACCAAAATCCTAAAATCTATATTTCCACCCTGTAAATACTTAATTCTTACACTATTCATTCCCAAGTGACTCTCTTGTCCTCAAACAGGTGGCACATCCCTAGAAGGGTCAAAGTTAAGCCACCAGGCGCTTCTGGCAACATTCCAGGATTTCTGAGCCCCCCCAAGGGTTGTCTCAGCAACTCTGGACATCCGGAGTGATGTGCTGAGTTCCCACAAGAGCTGAGGGTTTTCCTGGCACAATCCACTGGGAAAGCAGAATAAGAAGTGGTGGAGACGGCTAAAATTTTGCTGGATTGAGGGATAAAGATGTCCAAGTGTCGTTATAGAGCACGAGACAGCACAAAGTACCACAATTCCATCACAAGGGTGCAAGAGAGATTCATTATAGCAACATGTTGCTTTTATACTTTTTTAAGGCATTTACATTCACTTAACATGCACATTCACTGCCCATTGGTTATAGAAAAGAAATAAAGTTTTCAGTGGGTGACCAAGGAGCCACATCATTCTGTGAGCCAGCTAGAGTCTATATCTCTGAACTTTCTCTCCTTCATCATGTCTCCATGGTGACAACCTTGGTGTCTTCCTTATCATCAGAAAGCCTTTGGTGGCTCACAAGAACAGCATAGAGTGTCTCTCCTACACCCAAGAGCAGCCAGGGATAAAGATGCCCGAGAACATCCAGGGTTGAACAATACAGCTGATTGAAGGATACCCAAGAAAATCCGGGGTTGGCCAATAACATTTTGAGATTTTATAATACCCATGGGTGGGTATTAACAAGTGACTTGAGAACAAAAGTACCGTTTTTTGATGTTGTCCTATTGTGAGTGGGAGTGACTGAGACATATTAAATAAAGCGAATGAGTATGGAGGAATGAAAGTACATGTAGTACAGATTGTTTAACTTTATTTTCTGCAGAAAGGTGGATTGTGTGGGATAATACTGGAAAGGAAGGTTTTTTCATACTGTGAGGAATGTTCAAGCTGTCAGGGGAATGCATTGCAGTAGGGACAAGTGAGTAGGGTCCTGGGGAAATGAGATAAGGAACCAGAGAAGAGAGCAGGGACCCTCTGGAAATAATGTCTCTCCCTGTATCCAGTTTCTCGGCTCATGCCAGAAGCTCCATACCAGCTTCTCTGTGTGAGCCAAGAGCTTCAGCCCTCCTCACCCATACTGGGCATGATCACTCGCGTCCCCGGTATGGCTTCCCCCCAGCTGACTGCTCCTGCACCTGTCCCTGTTTCTGCCTTGATTTCAGCTACACTGTTGAATTCTGCTCCTCCCTCTGTCCCCTTTTGGATCTGGCTTTACAGCCAACTTTCAGCCTGGTCTCTGTTCCCTCGGTGATTTCAGCTCCCTCTGTATCCACGGGGGAGGTTCAGGAAGCAGACGGAGCCCCAGTGTGGTCAGGGTCCCGGGAGAGGACTGAGAATGCTGTTTCTGCTGTAGGGGGGAGGTCACCCTCACTTAGGAGGAGGCCTGGGGATTGTTGAGGGGGTGTGCCTGGTGAGGGAGTGGGAAGAACATTGGGCTCTGTTCTATTGTATTTGTAGGGTGCCTGACGAAAGAAGAAAGGAATGATGAATTTGACTTTATGTTTTCTGAAGATTAATTTATTATTTTAAGATATTATATTATATTAGAGAATACTAAATTGTATTATGTTTAAAAATACAGAAAAAATACTTACAGAAAATTATCAAGATAATAATGAAAAACTTGCGACTCTGTTGCAGAGGCCCAGTACAGCTTGACTCTGATTGGCCAATAACTCAAAACAATTTACAGTAGAAATTAATGAAACAATCATGTGTTGAATAAACAATCTCTGAACACATTCCAAAGCAGCAAAACACAGGAGATGCAAATGAAATTATATTGTTTTCTTTTTTTCTCTGAGGCTTATCAGCTTCTTAGGAGAAAAATCCTGGGTAAAGGGATTTTTCAGAAAATATGAATGTGACACTGTTTTCTGAGGGAGGGATGCTATCAGGATCCTTTGATAACTTTAAAAGTAGGCCCCCAAGAGGAAGTATTAGAATTTATAGTTCATACTGATGCAGAGAGAACTTATGCAGTAGATATTCCAGGAGGATGTGATGTAGGTGGTGACATGGTGGAATGGCAGGGAGAGGAGGATAAGAGTTAATATCTCTGTCATTAAAAATGTAGTAATTAAAGGGGAAGCCAGAATGGGGGTAGGAGATGTCTTATTCCTGGAATTCCTGGAGCAGGTGTCAACTTCTTGGGAAAAGACTTACAAATCCAGCTGGAAATAGAGGTTATACCAGAAGAAGAAAGGGCTGTGGACAAACTCTTAGAAATAAACTATTGAGTGTACACCTCATGTGGTCCAAAATGTGTTAAAATCAAAAAGGGAGAAAAAAAGGAAAAGAAAAAGCTGGGGAAAAATTATTAGCAGACTCTAAGATGTCAAAATGTGAAATAATGCTAACTTAACACTAAAAGTTAAAAAAGTTTTAATCCAGCTCAATTTGTTTGGCAAACAAAAAGGTATCTCAACACATGATTGTTCAGAAATTGTGCAATAACAAACTGAAGTTCAGGAGGATGTAGCAGTACAAGCCCTCCTAGAGGCAGAAAAGATATATGTTGGTGGTTCATCCAAATGCTTATTAAAGAAAAAGAATACCTGGGCACACCAGGGTGAGGGTTGTTGACGTTGTGGGGTGTTTGACCGCTCTTGTGCAAGCGGCAGAGTCTCGGGGCTGTGGCAGGGGCTGATCCATGTGGGTGGCCCGGCGTGACAACTTCCAGTGTTTGCCCACTTGGTGGAGGCAGCGCGGGGTGCAGGTTTGTGCGGGCACCGCTGGGGTTCGGGAGCTGCTTGGTGGTGCTGGGGTCTCGGAGGGCGTGGGGTTGCTGGACACACTCACCAGCCTGGCAGCAGTGCTGAGCACAGTTTGCACACTTTGCTGCTGAGGAGCGGGGCTGGCTCAGTGACGGAGCTACCAGGGGGGTTTGTCTCCCAGGCTGCCGGGGTCCCCAGTGCAGGGCAGCAGCCTCAAAACCAGTAGGCAAGTTGAGAAAGAAAGAAAGAAGGTGAAAGGGAGGTCAGGCACACACCCATGGTTCCCGCAGAGGTGGCTGTCTGCGAGCATCCCTGCTACCAGAGCGAGCTGCCAGCTCGCCCTTGCTGGGGCTGCTGCGGTGCGGTGGCGGCAGTGGGAGATGAGCGAGGGAGAGCATTGAAGGTGCTGCTATGAGTGAAGAGAGAGAGAAGGGAGAGCGGTGTGAGAAAAAGCAATAAGACCAAGGCAGAGATAGCCTTGATCTCTCACTAATTCTCAAAACCTTGCCAAGTCATTTATTTTTGTTCTCTTAAAGCAAGATTCTTTCTTTCTTTTCTTTTTCTCTTTTCGATGTTAGGATAGGAGGTTGTTAGAAGGATTGGTCCAACATGGCAAGTTGTTAGAATGATGGGTCTGTGAAGGCTAAACAGCTAAATAATGCTCAGAAGGTAAAAGGCAATAGATGTTATGAAGGGCCTGGCTCTTTTTTGGGGGGTTATTTTTTGAGTTTTTTTGTTTGTTTGTTTGTTTCTTGATTGGTTGGGGGTTTTTTTGTTTAACTAATTGTGGCTCACAAGAAGAGGAATTTGCCTCTGAGTTTTCCCTTCAGTGCTGTTAAGGCTTCCTGCCTTAGAAAGAAGGCAGCATCCTAAGCGCGGTAAGTTCCTCTTTCTCTAGGAGAACTGTCCTTTATATGATCCCAAGAGCTGAACAGCGTAGTGCAGCTGAAGGCTCAGCTAGGTACAAGAAGAAGCAGCAGCTGTGGCCAAAAACCCAGCTTGCTGCTAAACCCAGAAAGTTTTGAAGAATGCTAATGGCAAATCCTGATGTAAAGTTGCCTTTCCTCCGGTCACTGTGCTGTTAAGAAGTCCTTTTCAGGTACTGCTGACAACTGAGGCATCAATCTGAGCCAAGGGAAAAGAGAGTGGATCCACACCAGGAGAATCAAAGGAGCTGTGAAGGAACCTGAGGAGTGGACTAGCACATTTAAACCAGGTAATACCAAATTGACTCTTAAGTTGGAACTGGTTGGTAATGAACTGGGAGGACCCAAATGATCCAAGGAATGTACAAAGAATCACAGCTGATTGAGAAACAAGGCCAAGCGTATATCAGTGGTTTCAAGTGCTGTCTGGAGAAGTCCTGAGACATGTCAGATATCCTCTTTGGGGATGAATACTTTCACTTCAAACAAGAGGATCAGGACTATTTTGGTCAGAGAATTTCGTGTCCTGGCCTTAGACTGTGACTTATACAAAGAGGAGTGCAGCAACGTGTATCTAGCTTTCTAGAGCAGAGAAGGTCAGAGTCCGGCTAGCTGAGGTTAAGGCCGACACCTCGCTGCATAACCTGCCAGCACCCCTCGGCGTCGTAAGGCCTCGGGCTGTGCTGGTTGCGGACTGGATCGCTGCTAAACGACGAGAAGGAAGGAGCTGGACACTTGCCGGGGGGGCTAAACTTGGTTTATTGGAAAGCCCATGATGTCCCAGCGAATGACCAAGAACAGAGGGTGCTTAGGGGTTATAAAGGGAAGAAGTGGATCCGGGAGGGGTTTACAGAAGACCAACAGGGGGAGAAGAGTGGATGAACTTAATACAAATGACATAGTGGAGAGCCCAATAGGTACCAGGTATGGGAGGGGCTCCGGGACCACAGCCAACCACAACCCCCAAAGAGGAGAAGCTTCTGGAATACTAGGTGGAGTGGGGGGTGATTGACTTGGCCCAGGGAGAAGAAAAAGCATACATATAAGGAAAAATGGGAGGAGGAATTATATAACCTAACAGATTGACAACAGAACTGACAAGGCTGTGGCGGGAAAACTGAGGACGGCAAAACCATTTTACACAAAATGGGGGGGAGCAGATACATAAAATGGGGGAGGAATTAAATGAACTTAATGAACACACTACAACATCTCCCCGTTTTTTACCAAATAAAGATAAAAGAACGGAAAAGTCCATGTAAAACTGAAAAGTCCAAGTGAAATAACTTAAAAGGCTGTGACTCGTGGCTGGTCTTGACAAGTGCCTTTGTCTTCTGAACATAGTCCATCGGCCCATGAGTAGCCGAATGTTGGAGCGGTAGCCCCCATCTCCTCTGTGGCTTGCCTCCGAAGAGAGGTTGAAGGAGAGGGGTCGCTCCTTTCCATGGGCTCGTTGCAAGGGACAGTGGCACCCGGCGCTGTCAGTTTTCTCCGGATTAGCTCACGAATCGGGGGGTGAAAATCAAAAGTGAGTTGGGGAAATGTACTAAAAGGCAAAAAGGGAACAGTTAGACACAAAATACTTAAACAGATGGTTCTGTCCCAAATAATAAATCAAGTTCGGTAAAAGGAGAGGAAATGGGGGAGGAAAGTCGGGATTCATAAACCAGAGGTAGTTCAGTGAGGAGAGGGGTAAGTGGAGGAGTCTCAGCTTTGGGGAAGAACTGAATATCTGAGGAAACTGATGGTGTTTGGGAGAGTTTTCTCCGCCGCCGCCAGCACGCCACCTGAACCTGTGGTACTGCCTCCTGCTTTGTCCCCTGCTTTGGGACGAAGGGCCTGACCCACTTAGATGGAACCCACCGGGGGCCTGAGGGAGTGGACACACAAGTGTATCCCCTCCCCCATGTCACCAGGTCAAAGGGGCCCTCCGTCCACCAGGTCTCCGGATCCTTCACAAGAACCGGGGGCCTGGCTTTAGGCTGCAGCTGCTGGTGGCTGCCGAAGTGTCGGATGACTGCAGAATTTTGGCTGTCAAAGGAGCAGTTTAAAAAGTTGAGGGTATGCAATGCCCTTGACAACTGGACGTGGGGGGTCTCCACCTTCATCGCCGGTTGTTGGCGGGACAGGGTCTTCTTAAGGCTCTGGTGGGCCCTTTCCACCATGGCCTGACCTGTCGGGGAATAGGGGATGCCGGTCTGATGAACTATTCCCCATTGCTGCAGGAAGCTCCGCAGCTCCTTGGAAGTATATGCAGGGCCGTTGTCTATTTTTAGGGCCCTAGGGATGCCCAAGACAGCGAATGCTTGAAGCAAATGCCTCTAAACATCCACTGCCTTTTCTCCTGTGTGGGCAGAAGCATAGATAGCCCCGGAGAAGGTATCCACTGAGACATGGACGTAACACAATCGACCAAAAGACGGGATATGTGTCACGTCCATCTGCCACACCTCGCAGCTCGCCAGACCTCGGGGATTGGCTCCCGAGGCCATGGTGGGCATTTGATGTTGTTGGCACTGGGGACATGTGGCCACTAGCGCCTTGGCCTGATCCTGCGTGAGATTGAATTGCCAAACCAGGCCAGGCGCGTTCTGATGGAAGAGTTGGTGGCTGATCTTAGCCTGACCGAACACATCTGGGAGAGGGCCCTGCGTAACGGCAGCCCCGGCCAGGGAATCGGCACGACGGTTACCTTCCACTATAAACCCAGGCAGGTCCGTATGTGATCTCACATGCATAACGTAAAATGGGTGCTCGCGTTGGGAGACCAATTCGACGAGCCTATTAAGCAAATCAAACAATTTTTTGTTCGTGACCTCTTGGAGAACCACCGATTCAGCTCGAGACACTACACCTGCGACATACGCAGAATCTGTCACCAAATTAAAAGGTCCTGGGAATCTCTGGAATGCCCTGACGACTGCGTCCAACTCAGCAACTTGTGGAGAGCCCTCCACAACAGCAACATCGGTCTCCCACTGCCGAGTCTGAGGATCCTTCCAAGTCATCACTGACTTGTGAGATGCTCCAGACGTGTCTGTAAAAATTGTCACAGTGTCCAGTGGCTCCCTGCTTTGAACCTTTTTCAGAGACAATTTGAACTCCGAATTGAATAATTTGTGGGCCGGCCGATCTACTGCGACGCGCCCAGTGTAGCTGTCGAGTGCAAACTGAAGGTATTTGTTAGTTTGCAGCAGTTCCTCAAAGGTCCTTAACTTTAGTTGGCCCAATTCTAATTTAACTGGAATATGTATACATGCGAAATCACACCCTGCCAGCTCCCTGATCCTCGATCTTGCTTTGAGGATCAGCTCGGCTACCAACTCCTGTGGCCGTGTCATCCTTTTGGACCGATGATGGCTGAGGAACACCCACTCTATAATTAAGAGGGGGTTGCCCAGGCCTTGGTCCTTAAGACTACTGTCCCATTGGTGTATTATGCCATGGAGGTGTGGTAACTTTCCTAGTATTGTAAATTTGAAGGGTAGGCCCGGATGGTAGCGGTGGGCCTGCCTGGCCGAAATAGCCTTTTGGATCTTCTCCAAAGCTACCTGTGCCTCTGGGGTGAGAGCCCTAGGGGAACTAAGCCCCTCTCCCCCTTTCAACAAATTGGAAAGGGGGGCCAGGTCCTCGGTTGAAATGCCCAGCCAGGGTCTCACCCAATTTAAAAACCCACACAGTTGATGGACATCCTCTAGGGTCTGGACTTTCGTCCTAATAGCCAATTTTTGCGGAACAATGGTCCGCTTCGTAATTTCGAGGCCCAGGTATTTCCAAGGTGGCATCCGCTGAATTTTGTCCTGCTGGAGCTTGAACCCTGCAGCAACCAACGCATTGGTTGTCAGGTCAAGTGCATGGGCAAGCAGACCGTTATCAAGTGCACACACGAGGATGTCGTCCATGTAATGATGGATGATGACGGCATCCCCGAGGGCTGTACGTATGGGTGACAGCAGTGAAGCAACGTACCACTGGCAGATCACAGGGCTGTTCTTCATGCCCTGAGGAAGGACCCGCCAATGGTAGCGCTTGGCTGGGGACTCACAGTTGATGGATGGAACCGTGAATGCAAAGCGCGGGGCATCGTCTGGGTGAAGGGGAATTTGAAAGAAACAATCCTTTATGTCTATAATGGCCAGATTCCAATTTTGTGGGAGCATTGCTGGGGAGGGCATCCCCGGCTGAAGAGACCCCATATCGATAATTAAATCATTAATTTGTCTGAGGTCGGTCAGGAGCCGCCACTTATCCTTATTAGGCTTCTTAATGACAAACACTGGGGAGTTCCAAGGTAACATGGTCTCCACCAGGTTGCCTTTTAGCAGCTGCTCCTGAACGAGCTCGTTGAGCGCCTTTAATTTTTGCTTATTAAGTGGCCCCTGTAAGACCTGCACTGGTTTGCCTGACAGCCAATTCAGTTTCCAGGTCTGGCGCTCTTCAGTAGCCACCGCCCGAAAAACCTGGAGAGCCTTTGGTAGATCAATTCTGGCTCCCCACTGGGCTAGCAGATCTCTTCCCCAGAGAGGCTCGGTGTAATCTAAAACGAACGGGCGTATAGAAGCCAATCGCCCGTCGGGCCCCCTAATTTGTACAATGCTCTTAGATTGATTTGCCAATTGAAGGCCTCCAACACCCGAGATCGTGCCTGCAGCGCTCTGCAAGCCCCAATGCGACGACCACTCCCGAGAGGGAATGATCGTGACATCTGCCCCCGTGTCCAATAGACCCCTTACGATCTTTTTGTCCCCGCCCAACGAAAGCTGACAAGTCAGGCGGGGTCTCTCCCTCCCTACCAGCTGCGCCCAGGCCACCATCGGAGGCGATGACTCCTCAGCAGGTTGCTTCCAATGATCTTTATCAGGAACTGGCATGGCCTGGGCGATAATCTGTCCCTTAGGGAGGAAGAGAGGGGGTCAGACACAGTACAGCCCTACCGCGAAACGGTCCCGGTCGGTGGTTACCAAACCTGGGATGATGTAGATATCTCACGGCGTGTGCTTAGTGTCCCCGACAACGGTCCACCTGCAACATCCTAGTTTCCTCCAGCAACCCGGGTGTTGCAGGTCGACAGACACCAGCTGAATATCACTATTTGGGAGATAAAGATCCCTAGTAAGCTGCAGCCTGTAGGGGAAAACAGAGGACATGGTGTTAAGCGCAGGATTGGGCGAGGTACCACAAGTTGGAGTAGTCAAGTCCAGGAAATTGGTCAAGTCCGGCAACGTGAACGGCGGCTCTCCCTTTACTCCTCCCTCCCTGCTGGATGTTAACTGACCCGCCGCATTTTTATCGTGGCGCAGGGAGGGGCTGCGCTCAGGGCCTAGTTTTTTGGCCCTTTCTCTTTCTCCTCCTCCTTCCTCCTGTATTCAAAGAACCCCTGCCTCAAGGGGCCCTGGGGCATCCAATGTCCTATTTTGCCACACAAGTGGCAGGGCTGGGTGGCTGCTGATCTTCTGCCGGACCCTGGTGTTGAAGGTCCGGCGACGGGGGCAGCTTCAGCTTCATAAGACTCAGGCTCTGGGCATTCGGCAAAGGCGACTGATGACCTTTTCGGGCGCGATGGTAAAGGAACCCTACTAACCACGGCTTCAATCATTGCTTCCACTGTGGGCCGGGGACTTCGAGGGCGTGTCTTGATAGCCTTCCTACACTCAGAATTGGCGTTGTTATATGCCATCCTTCTGAGCATGTCCTCCCTCTCACTGTCCCCGGACACCTGTGCCTCCACATAACGATATAAACGTTCAAGGAAAGCCATGTAGGGTTCCTGCACCCCCTGCTGAATCTCATCATCTTCCCACTGAGAGGTAACGACAGCCAGCTTATGAAAGGCCCGCTGTGCCGCCTTGCCGGCCTCTACTAGCTGCTGTGGGAAGAGAGCCCTTGCCTGTGCTGCCCCATTTGCCCACTGCCCCTCGCCCACCAGAAGGTCTTCGGAGATCACCAGACCATCCGCATCGTGAGATGCTGAAGGGCTCCCCCAAAGATTTGGGAGAACCTCCAAGATCTCCCTCCTCCATTCTGCCACCCAGACCCTAAACTCCATGGGTCCAGTGAGACTGGAGAAGAGGGCCCTCAGGTCCGCAGGCACCAGATCTCCCTGTGCTAGGGTGTTACGGAGGAGCCCCCTGAAGTACTCCCGGGTATACTCCTTCTGCACCTTGCACAGTTCCTTGATCCGGGCCTGTGCTAAAGGCACCCATTGGGCCTGGGAGCTCCCCTCTCCGCTCAGGTGGTATGTAACTGGAGTGGCTTCCAATATAGGCGCCTGCTCCGGTTTCCGGTCATCCACCCCCCCACCCCCCTCCGGAACACAAAGTGTGGGAACTGGAAGAGGGAGCGTGGGAACCGGAATAGGAGGAGGTTGAGGCGGGGTCTGGCAAAGAGGCGGGACGAGGGCGTGGGCGCAGCACACCACCCCACTCCACCCCCTGGGTGGAGTTCAGAGGCGGGGCAGAATATGAGGGAGGAGCAGGGGAGGAGTCAATTGGGGGCAGAGCTGCAGGTGGGGCAAAGGGAGGAGTCTTGGGAGGAGCTGAGGGCGGAGAAACGGGTGGAAAGAGGGAGGAACCAAAGGAGGGGCAACTGAAACCGGAGAAGGGGCAACAGGAGGAGGGATTGGGTCAAGGGGAAAGAAAGGGGTAGCACTGGGCCGGAAAGGGTTGGGGGAAGAAGAAGGAGCTCTGGCGGGAACGACCACGTGGTCGCTGCCATCTTGAGCTCCATAGGAGCCACTTTGCGAACCTTCAGCAAACCGCACAAACTTCTGAAAACCAACCGGGGAACAGGGGACTGGGTCAGAGGGTGAGGGAAAAGAAGGAGCCTGGCCAGGGCTCCGAGCAGGTCAAGGGGGAGCAGGGGCAGGATGGACCCCCTGCCTCTTGTCAGCCTTTAAAATCCCCCTTGAGGGCTCCTGCCTATGGGAAGAGGGTAAGGGTTGAGGGGTAGGGGCAACCAAACCGGGAGAACAGAGAGACAAACACGAACTAGAAAGGCTTTTCCTCAGCTCCCCTGACGGGCGGAGTGTGGCATGCACTCTGCCTGCCCAATATGGCACAGTGGCCAACTTAGTTTCCCGGAGTTAACAGCCTCATCTTATTTAGCTACAACGGCCGCCCAAAACCGTGGCTGCTTTGCAAGTTCCGGGGAAACTTCGGGGAAATGGGAGAATACCCATCTAATCAACACTATCAATTCTTTCTTGGGGGCAGTAAACCCTCCCCCAAGTAACAAACCCTTAACCACAATAAAAACTCCTTTTTGGGTTTTGCTCAGACCTGCACCCATTATCCTGCTCCTAAAGCACCCTAGACAAGGCGACTTCAGGAGGAGCAAGCACCCAGGATGGAACACTCCACCCGCCCGAGAAAAATGCAAATTAAAACAATGAAGCACACGCTGTCGGCCCCTGGTCCCCCCACTGTCCTCAAGTCTGAGGATTCACTGAGGGGAAAGAAAGGAATTCAGGTGGTAGGACCTGGCCCCAAGTCTGGGGAAGCAGACCCCACAGGAAAGGGAAAACAAAAAACGATAGGGGTGAGGACTGTCCCCAGAAGAACACGCTGCGCCAAGAGGCCCCCCCATCCCCGGACAGAGAGAAGGCAGAGCTTCCCCGCGCCCGCCGGCACGGATTCCAAAAGACAGCAAAACACACCGCAGAGAGAGACAATGCAGCTGTGTATACTGCTTTTAAAATTCCCGGGCAGCAGCAGGGAGCTGGGACACGCCCTGCTGAGCCGAGGCAGGCACAAAGGCTCCCCCGCCGTGGAATGCAGCCCCCCCGCAGAGCCAAGAGCCGCGCCACGTGGCAGGAACCAGGGCCCCCCGCGCCACGCGGCAAAAAGGCGCACAAAAAGCGGCGGGATGGGGGAGCGACCCCGATGCGGCGAACCGAGCGGAAAAACCGCCCCGCGCTGAAAAAACCGCGGCAGCCGCCCGGCGCCGCGCCGAGAGCTGGGAGCTCGACCCGCCGCGGCGAGCAGGGACACCGCGCGCGCGAAAAAGCAGCAGAGGGCTCCGACGCGCGGCACAGCGGGCGGCGCCTGCCGGGGCTTTCGGCGGCACACGAAAAACGGCAGACCACGGCCCCCCACGAAGAGCTCTCCCCCCGTCCCGCGCCGAGAGAGAGAGAATTTCCCCCGGCCCCGAGCAGCGCCCAGGAACCAGTCCCCAAGGGAAGAAGGGTCGGGAGCGCTCCCCAGCGCAGGGAGGGCTCCCAGGGAAAATTAAAAAGGCAGGGGGGGTAACCACCGAGTCCGGGGCTCACCAAACCCAGCAGCGGTGCAAACGAAAAGTTCAGGCGGATGGTTTCTCGTCTCGAAGCCCTCCTCAGGTGCGGGGAGTTGCAGCTTCGAATCCCCCGGGAGCGCCACCCCTAAAACGGGGTCTGTTGCCACCGGAGGTAGTCTGACGGCCAGAGGAATTTATAATCTGTTCGTGGGGTCCGGCAGTCCCAACGACTAAGCGTCCGGGCGTAGTCCAGGCCCCGCGTGGGCGTCACACTGCAGCGACGTGTATCTAGCCTTCTAGAGCAGAGAAGGTCAGTCCGGCTAGCTGAGGTTAAGGCTGACACCTAGCTGCATAACCTGCCAGCACCCCTCGGCGTCGTAAGGCCTCGGGCTGTGCTGGTTGCGGACTGGATCGCTGCTAAACGACGAGAAGGAAGGAGCTGGACACTTGCCGGGGGGGCTAAACTTGGTTTACTGGAAAGCCCACGATGTCCCAGCGAATGACCAAGAACAAAGGGTGCTTAGGGGTTATTAAGGGAAGGAGTGGACCCGGGAGGGGTTTACAGAAGACCAATAGGGGGAGAAGAGGGGATGAACTCAATACAAATGACATAGTGGAGAGCCCAATAGGTACCAGGTATGGGAGAGACCCCGGGACCACAGCCAACCACAACCCCCAAAGAGGAGAAGCTTCTGGAATACTAGGTGGAGTGGGGGGTGATTGACTTGGCCCAGGGAGAAGAAAAAGCATAGATATAAGGGGAAAAGGGGAGGAGGAATTATATAACCTAACAGATTGACAATAGAACTGGCAGGGCTGTGGCGGGAAAACTGAGGATGGCAGAACCATTTTACACAAAATGGGGGGGAGCAGATACATAAAATGGGGGAGGAATTAAATGAACTTAATGAACACACTACAACAGAGGAGGAGGAATTACAACTTCCATCAGTGCCATACCATATACCCTGTTTGCTTCATCCTAATGCCAGACGTGCTGGGTTAAATGTAAATGTTTAAATTGTTGGAAAAATTGGCATTGCAGTTTACACAATCAATGCTCTTGTTGCAAGAAGTGTCGAGTACCAAATCTATCCTCTGTCCAGACAGAACTCAAAACAACTGAAATTATAACATTGTTTTGTGGATGGGAATTATTAGTGCCTGTTGAATGGGAGATACCTGAGGAACTGTGGAAAACTACAGTTACAGAGTGTCATAAAGGATTTGCCTGGAAATTAGCAAAAAGGGAGTGACAAGGAGAAGAGGACAAGACTGGATTGGCCGCTGTACTCGCCACCGAGAAGATCAAATACACCTGCTATGGGCAGCAACCCCATAGGCATGGCAGGTGGGGGTATAAGCCATACCAGACCTCTGTTATTCCTTTTCTGTCACTTATCTTCTGTCTTTTTCCTTTAGGGATACCAGCAAAATTGTGTTACAAATGCTATTAAAAGCATAACCCGGAAAGAAATCAAAGTTCCTCTTTTATTACACACACCCATGTCAGCAGTCACTCCTATGACCCATCCAAATTACGTACCTGTAGGCAAAATGGGGAAAAATACTGTATGGTGAGAAACTTAGGAAAACGTGTTAATAGATTGGGAAGTGAGTGTCCAAAAGGGGAGAGATGGATTTGTTTCACATTTGCCCTTAGGGGTGGAGTCAATGATTTGGTAAAAGAACAATCAGTAAACAAGAAGGCAAAACCAGCACAGCAATCTAACTCTGTATCAACCAAAATAATATCCTGAATCGTATTATAGGACTCCATACAATTGTAGAGATAACAACAAACATAACCAGTTGGGCATTGGAATTAATATCAATCAACAAAGCCAAACAAAACCCATAATGTATCAGAATGGATTGGCTTTAGACTATCTATTGGCTAAAGAAGGGGGTATTTGTGGAAATTTTAATATATCAGGTTGTTGAAAATAGGTGACCATGAGGAAAAATAGCCCATATACTGATCCAAAATTGGGAACCCATGTTGAAAAAACTAGCTGGTGCGATAATGTATTGGAGATAGAATGGTGTAATAAATCAGGCTTCTTCCTTTTATCCAGCTACAGCTGCTTTGATATTTCTTCCTTGTTTGATTCCCTGTTTCATTTGACTAATTACCTGCATAGTCCAAAGCATAAGAAATATTGCTCAAGCCAAATGATTTATAAAGAATAAGAGGGGGGTTTGTTATAAATGCATATTATAGTATTGGCTTTTCATAAATATTAAAATGGATTCTATATGTACTACATTTAAATAACTTTGCTTTTATTTCTGCTATTAACAAAATCTTATACATGGTAGTAGTGGTAGCTGATCTCCTTAGGAGTGAACTGTCTGTTTGGTCAGGATAACATCCAGTGAACATGTCATGAGCACCCTGCTATTGATATGCCAAATATCAGGATCTGATGTCTGAAGAAAGTGTGGAGCAAGGCCCAGAGTGGAAGTGATCAAGAGCGTGAACCAAAACCACAGCCAAGAAACACACATGCTCCAAGGAGGGGCCATGCAAAATAGCTTCTAGAATATGTAAACTAGTTGATGGATATGCATAAGGGTCTGTGAATATGGAACAGGCTGATGTAATGGATAAGGTATTTAAGGGGTATCCCTGACAGTTACAGTGTGATCTTGGCTGAGGGCCATGATGCACCTGGCTGTAATCTTTGCTTTACTGTCTCTGTCTCCTATTGTCCTTTATTAAACTTTTATGTTTTAACTGGAAAGTGAACTGTGTTTTTTTCACAAGAAGCCAACCCTGTTCCTGGTTAAAATACCTTAGAAATGTTTTTCAGCCCATTACTTTTGCCACACGATGCTGCTATTACCTCCAACACCAATCACTCTTATTTTTACCCCACCTGGTCCTGCTACAATGCGTCTTTCACAGTTCTAATTCTCTAAAATATCTGGTCTGTTTGCAAGGCCATCCTTTGAGACTTGTTGAAACTTGTTTCCAGTTCAATCTCACTCTCAACAGTGTCATCTCTGTTCCATGGCCTTCCTAAGCCAGCACAATTCCTCTCAGAGTTTGCATGGACATGGACGAGGCTGTGTGATCTTTCTGCCAGGTTTTGGGAATCCTTTACAGATCCGTTTCTCACATGCCTGGGTCCCCCTGTCCTGGTGCTGTTTCTGAGGGGTCCTGTTGCTCCAAGAGGGTGTCAAAGGGGAGGGGGCAGAACCCCCGTGATGGGTGGGGGGGCACAAAGGGGGGTCCGGGCCCAGTGCTCGGGACGTGTTGGTACAGGAGGGGGGCCCAGTCCCAGTCCCGGTGCTCAGGGGGATCCCGGTGCCCAGTGAGGGGGGTCAGTGTTGGAGGGCGGGTCAGGGGGGACTGAGGGAGATGTGGGTGCGGTTTTTTGGGGGGATCCCGGCACACCCCGGGGCGGGGTCAGTGCTCAGCAGCGGAGCCGCGCCGCTCGCAGTCACTGGCCGGGATCGCGGGTGTTGGGGGGGGAGTCAGGGGTTGCCCGGGGACCCCCCCGGCCCCCCAAATCACAGCCGGGTATGAAGAACAAAGTTCACTCCTTGAAATTTGTAAAAGTTTAATAAGGGATAAGAAAGGTTTTTGGCACTCAGCCAAAACCTCACCCTTAACCCTTTCCTCTCTAGATATGATTACACTGCAGTGCTACATACACATTCCTGAGTTTAGACATTACTCAAACATCTCCAGGAGGTTTGGCTGTTCCAGGAACTTTTGTTTAGTTTTAATCCCTGACTTGTCATGAGGACATTCTGTAGATTAGGTCAATATATTTGATTTCTTCTCTTGGTTCCATCCTGTTGTTTCACACTCCCTGATAAATTCATAAATCTTCTCAGGTTTGTGTCACTCTTACCACCTGGAAAGACTGGTCCACAGATGTGAGAAACAATGGAATTATTTTACACCTAAGTTAGTTACATAAAAACATTTTAACATTGCATAGTCTCTATTTTAATATTTATTATTTATCTATTTAATATTTATCTATTTTTAATATTTCAATGCCTATGATATAATACCTCTTTATTACTCTAGCATTAAATAAGCTATATGGTGCACACATAATCTGATAGATTCTATTGTACCAAAAAGCAGCTAAAAGGAATTATAACCTAGACCATATCAAAATACTTGTGATCAATAACATGCAAAATCCAATACAGAAAGGCAAAATCCAATTACTATATTGTCATTTATGACCCACTTCTGCTGCAGCCATGGCAGAAAGCTGCCTCTGCTGCAAGGCACCGAGGGGTCTCATTCACCCCCTCACCATCCCCACCTCCATGAGTGCCCCCTGAGTGTCCTCAGAATGTCCCCAGGTTTCCCCAGTGATGTCACCCCAGGAATTCCCATCAGGATTCGGGACAATTTCAATGAAAATTCCCATAAAATTCGCCAAAATTGACTCAAATACTGTGTGGGGAGGGGGAGGGGACAAGTGACAGCAGCGATGTCCCCAGTGGCGTCACTGCCCCCATGATGTCCCTGTGCCTGCAGCAGCCTCAGGATGTCCTTGATGGCTCTTTGGCAACGCTCAGTCACTGCTCAGCCACCGGGGCGACCTGGGCCACCACAGGGGCTCGAGAAGAGGGCGTGGATGTCCCCAAGTGTCATATTTGCATGGACCTCCGATGAAGGAAGGAAAGATAAATCTGACTCCATGTTCTTAGAAGGCTAATTTATTATTTTATGATGCTATATTATATAAAAGAATACTATACTAAGCTACACTAAAGAATACAGAAAGGATACAGACAGAAGGTAAGAAGATACTAATGAAAATTTGTGACTTTTTCCAGAGCCTTGACACAGCTTGGCCATGATTGGCCATTAATTTAAAACAATTCACATGAAACAAGTGAAACATTCACCTGTTGGTAAACAATGTCCAAACACATTCCAAAGCAGCAAAACACAGGAGAAGGAAAACAGATAATTATTGTTTTCATTTTTCTCTGAAGCTTCTCAGCTTCCCAGGAGAAAATCCCGGGCAAAGAGATTTTTCAGAAAATATGACGGTGACACCAAATTGTCACCAGCAGGTGACATGTGGCCAGGTGGGTGCTGGCACCCCACAGATGCTTGGCCTCAGCCACTTTGGCCACCAAGGCCTCAGCCACATTGGGGGACCCCTCCCTTATCCCCTGCAGGTCGAACTCACTGACCCTGAGCCGGCGCCGCAGCTGCAGGGGGTTTGCCATGGCTCTGTCACGCGTGTCCTTGGAGTCCCCCAGCAGCCACAGGGCCTCCTCCATGGGCAGTCTCATCCTGGTGGCCGCGTCCTCCCAGGTGTTGCAGAGCTCAGTGGCCTTTGTGCCCAGCCAGATCCAGCTCTCCATGAGGGTGTCCACCGAGTCCCGCCAGGCCCTGGCTGTGGCAGTCACATCAGCCCAGACGGCCATTGAATTTGTAATTCAGGAGGAGCTCTGGCTCTGCTGGGAGATAAAAGCAGCAGTGAGAGATAAAAGGAACAATGGGAAGGATTCCACTGATTGATGACTGGGAAAAAGAGATTTCTCTTCCCAAACAAAATGTAGCTTGGATGATGAATGAAATTGGATATTGAAAGATTAAAGGAACAATGGGGGAAACCCCTAAATTCCATAAGAACTAGAAATTCAGAGGGAGGGTTATACGTGAAAGGGGAATCTTAATTTTTAAAATTTTTGAATTCTTATGGAATTTAGGGTTTTCCACCATTGTTCCTTTTATCTTTCATTATCCAATTTCATTTAGCATCCAAGCTACAGTTTGTTTGGAAAGGCAAATCTCTTTTTCCATTCATCGATCAGTAGAATCCTTCCCATTGTGATAACAGGTGTTAACATGGTGATAACAGGTGTTAACACTGTGATAACAGGTGTTAACATGGTGATAACAGGTGATAACAGATGGTGAGGAGTTAACAGAAAAGAAAAACCTGTCCCCAGCACCTGGGGATGGAACTGGAAGCACTGGGATGGAACTGGGGCAGGACTGGGGACACTGAGATGGAACTGGGAGCACTGGGCTGGTGGCACTGGGATGGAATTTGGAGTACTGGGATGGAACTTGTGACACTGGACGGGTGCCAATGGGACAGGACTGGGGACGCTGAGATGGAACTGGGAGTACTGGGACACAACTGGCAACACTGGAATGGGGACACTGAGACAGGATGAGGGACACAGGGATGGTGGGGACTGGTGACACTGGGATGGTGACATTGGTCTGGGGACAATGGGGTGGTGGCACTGGGTTGGAACTGGGGACACTAGGATGGTGGCACTAGGACAGGACTGGGGACACTGGGCTGGCACTGGGTTGGTGACAGCGGGCTGGCAGCACTCAGGTGGTGACAGAGGGACAGAACTGGTGGCACTGGGTTGGTGACACTGGAATGGAATGGGGTACATCGGGTTGGTGGCACTTAAAATGATGACACTGGGTGGGTGTCACTGGGACAGCCCTGGGGACACTGGGGTGGTGGCAGTGGGACAGAGCTGGTGGCACTGGGATGGAACTAGGGACACCGGGACAGGGCTGGTTGTGTTAGCGTTCAGAAACACATAATCACATAAGCGATTATATGCGGTGCTTTTATTAAGAGCTCTGGGAATCAGGGTGTTAGAACCCAAATCTAATTCCAACCATACATCCGAGATGATAATGTTTTTATACTCCATCATTATATAACTTTCATGTTAATTATTAAACTATATTGTTCTATTGTATACATAGTTTTCAGCTAAAGACAACCCCCTTAAATTTCCAACATAGTTTCTTATGATTCTTCTTATGGTTATATAATAATTATATTTAATTACTAAACAATCATCATATCTAACAATTATATCATTGATCATACTGCTTACGCAGGTGCAGTGATCTGAGAAAACACAAAGCCTAACATTTTCAAAGTTCTATCTTTAACATTTTCCAGGGCTCCACTATCAGTGGCAGTGGCACAGGGACATGACCCTGCACCTGTGGGACCATGCCCAGCAGGTGGCGGTCACCAGGGCCAGCGCCGAGGCCACCGCGGCCCCCAACGAGGCCACCGTGGATGTGCTGGGGCAGCTGGAGGAGGTGACGCAGGCGCTGGAGATGTTGGTGGCCGCTGTCACCCGGGACAGGGAGGTGACACCGTGGGGGACATGGGGACAGGGCTGCCCCGGCGCTGCCCAGGTGCCTGGGGACATCGTGGTGGCCTTGGGGACATGGGGGGAGGAGCACGAGGAGGTGATGTGGAGGCTGGAGGTGGCCCAGGGGGCGCCAGCGGGACAGGAGTAGGGACAGGGAGTGGACACGGGGGTGGCACTGTCAACGCCAGGGCACAGGGACACCCTGAGGGACACTGGGGACCTTGGGGACACCCCCGTGTCCTTCTGTTAGGGACACTGTGGCCACCCTGATGTCTCCTGTCCCGTTTTGGGTCACCACGATGTCCCCAATGTCCCCACAGTGTCCTCAACAGGACCCCGGTGTGTTCTGGGGTCCCCAACAGGACATCGGGGGACACTTGGGCCATGTTGGGGACCCTGAGGGGACATCGAGATCCCATCAGGGACACTCAGTGGACATCGTGGTCCCATTGGGGATATCGGGGGGACATTGGGGACCCAGCCCTGGCCCCGTGGCAGGGGGACAGTGACGTCACCTCTTCCTGCTTTCCCTCTCCGGCCACGCTACGTCCCCAACTGTCCCCCGGGCATGTTTGCCCCTCGGAGTGTCCCTGCAGTGCCCCCGCAGTGTCTCCAGCGGCCATGGAGCCCCAAGAGGTGCGACAGTCACCGTGTATGGTGGGGGGGACAGGACAGGGGTGGCCGAAGGGACAGGAGGGGATAGGAGGGCGTGGCAGGGGAGGTGACAGAGGGGTGGAGGGGACAGAGGGTGGCTGGGGGAGGGGGGACAGCAGGGCGAAGCAGGTGCAGGCAGAGGGGATGAGGGGGGACAAAGGGGACAGAGGGGATAGCAGAGCCCTCCAGGGAGGGGAAAAAGGGGACCCGGGGAGGGCACAGAGGCCACTGCAGGAGGCCACAAGAGCCACCAGGTCCCTGACACCTCCCCTGTCCCCTGCACAGGTGTCCCCTTCTTAGGTGCTCTAGGCTCTGGTGGCTGTGGTGGCCACCCTGGGCGAGGTGGCAGCCGCCATGACCGGGCCACACAGGGAAGGGCAGCAGCAAGTGTCCCCAAAATCCCTGAACACCGCTCTGAGGAAATTCAGCTGGCACCTCCATAGGACCCTGGACCACGGCGGTGTCCCCTCCCTGGGCTGGGCCCTGACTGCCCTTGGGGCCAGCCCAGAGGCCACCGGGGCCCACGTGAGAGCCACAGGCAGTGCCTGGTGGGAGTCGGTGGCTGTGCACACAGAGAGCTGGGAATGGCTGAGCAGGGAGGCTGCTGAGCTCCGTGATGCCTGTGAGGACACGGCCAATGCCATGGCCACCATTGAGGCCACCACCAGGGCTGGGGACCAGCGGGGCGAGGCCACCCACAGGGGGACAGCTGGGGACAGCCTGGAAGCCACAGCCCAGCAGTTGCCGGTGGCCCTGGACAGGCAGGAGGTGGCCTTGGTGGGGGCTGCGCACAAGGCCCAGGGGGCTGCGACCACCAGCAAGGCCGTGGGAGAGGCTGTGGTGGCTACCAGGTGGGCAGGGGTGGCCATCAGGAGGGGACACTGGTCAGAGGTGGCCCTGGGGCCCATGCAGAGCTTGGTGGCTTCGTGTGACAGGGACAGGTTGTTCCTCTTGGAGCTGCAGTGCCAACTTGGGGCCATCAAGGCCACCCTGAAGGGGACATAGGAGGTGTCCCCCTATATCCCCAAGGCTTTGGTGGTCAAAGTGGCCAAGTTTGATCAGCTGTGGAGGGCCAGCACCCGCTTGTTCACGCGTCACCTGCTGGGGACACTGGGGGACATGCACAATCTCTTCTTGAGTTCCTATGGTGACCAAGGTGGTCCCAGTGGCCATGGCAGTCGCGCAGTGGCTGAGAGGTGCCAAAGAGCCATTGAGGACATGGCAAAGCTGCTGCAGGGACAGTAACATCACAGCTGTGATGTCATTGGGGCAGTGACATCATCGGGCACATTGCTGCTGTCACCTGTCCCCTCTCTGCTTGGGATTGGAGACAAATTTGGGGAATTTTCTGAGAATTTTCTTTGAAGTTGTCCCAAATCCTGATGGGAATTCCTGGGGTGATGTCACTGGGGACACTGAGAGGCAGACAGGGACACTCTGGGGACACACAGGGACAGGGACAGGGGTGAATGAGTCTCCTCAAGAACATCCAGCTCTCCGTTGTGCCTGCAGCATAGCCAGGTCATAAATGACAATTTAATAATTGGCTTCTGCAGTTCTGTATTGCCTTTTGCACATTGTTATTGATCACCAAAAATCTGATACAGTATTTGATACTGATATTGATTATTGATGATTCCTTGTAGCTGATGATTGGTGCAATATAATCTACCAGTTCATGTGTGCACCATACAGCCTATAAATAAATAAATAAATAAATAACATCCTCTATATAAATCAGCCTGGGCTGATCTGAACTCTGTGTCAGACACATCACTGACCCTAATAAGGAACGAGTGGTCAATAAACTATCCCAACGTTCCTTGAGGGCAGCACAGCCAGGGAGCTGCTTCAAGGCACTGTCACTATTTCCCCTTGAAAACTCTGGGTGGGATGGAAAACTGGGGACACTGGGCTGGTGGCACTGGGATTGAACTGGTGGCACTGGGCTGGTGGCACTGGGGTTGAACTGGTGGCACTGGGCTGGTGGCACTGGGGTTGAACTGGTGGCACTGGGATGGAACTGGGGACCCTGGGATTGAACCGGTGCCACTGGACTGCTGGCATTGGGCTGGTGGCACTGGGGTGGAACTGGGGACATTGGGACAGGGCTGGTGGCAGTGGCACCCGAACACTGGGATTGACCTGGTGGCACTGGATGGGTGGCACGGCCATGTCCTCAGTGCCACCTGTGCGGTGTCCCCATGTCCCTTCAGTGTCCCTGGGGGTTGCCGAGGACAGTCACCTGCTGCTGGCCCTGCCTGCGGTGGCCGTGTCCTGCCAGGTGGCCCAGTGGGTGAGGGGACATCGTGGTGTCACCTGGCCACCAGCGGGGCCACCAGCGGGGGCGGGGTCTGGGCGGTGACATCATGTCGCCCCGCCTCTTTCCGGCGGGCGCCATTCCTTGGACATCGGCTCTGGCTCTGCGGGGAGATCGAACCGGCACCGAGAGATCAAAGGAACGATGGGAAGGGTTCCCCTGAGCGATGGATGCAAAAAGAGATTTGCCTTCACAAACAATCGGGGCTTGTGGGGGTTAATTAATTAATTAATGCTGGCATCAGCAACCCAGTGCCAGCCCAGTGTCCCCAGTCCTGTCCCACTGACAGCCCAGTGCCACCGCCCCATTGTCCCCATACCAATGTCACCATCCCAGTGTCCCCATCCTGTCCCAGTGTCCCTGTCCCAGTGTTCCCATTTCTGTCCCAGTGTTCCCAGTTCCACCTCAGTGTTCCCACTTCCATCCCAATGCCAGCATCCCAGTGTCCCCCATCCTGTCCCAGTGCCACCACCCTAGTGTTACCAGTCCCATCCCAGTGTCCCCCATCCTGTCCCAGTGTCCCTGGCCCAGTGTTCCCATTTCTGTCCCAGTGTCCCCAGTTCTACCCCAGTGGCAACACAGGAAAAAGAGAAGAATTTATGAATTCTTCTCTCATCACCAGAGAGTGAAAACACGACACGATTTAACTGCAAGGAGAAATAAAATAAATTGGTTTAATCCACAAGATAGCGTGGAGGCAAGTCAAGGGTTAAAACCAAACAAAAGAACATCTGAACTCACAGGAATGTTTGAAAAAAATTTATATAGAATATAGAAAAATAAATGCATAATTTTATATATAAAAAGTAGCAATTTTTAGTTAATATATTAATAATACATAAGTATAAATTATGTTAGTATAAATATATTAATGTAAAATATTTTTATAAAATATATAATATTTCTATTGTATTGCTCTCTATATATAATACTAATATATATTTTGATTAACATTATATTATGAATATGCATAAACCCTAATGAATATGCATGAACCTCTGCAATGTAACAGGACGTAAAGAACACGGCTTAATTAACGGTGAGCTTTTGGCAATTAGCACCAGAATTTTATCCCTTAACAAACTTTTATAAAAATTTCAGTTCTGACCCGTGTTTCTCACAGGGGGTCCCGGCTAACAATGCGGGAGTGGGGGACAGGACTGAGCCCCAAGAGACCCCCCCAGTGCTGGGGACCCCCCTGTGCCCCCCCAGCACTTGGAGCCCCCCTGGTCCCACTCCCGGCTCCCCCCAGTCCCGGTGCTGCTCCCGGGGGTCCCGCGGCTCTGGGGGCTCAAAGGGGAGGGGGCAGAACCCCCGTGATGGGGGGGGGGGGGCACAAAGGGGGTCCCGGCCCCAGTGCTCGGGGGGGTCGGTACACGAGGGGGGGTCCGGTCCCTGTCCCGGTGCTCGGTGAGGGGGGATCAGGGCACGAGGAGGGTCCAGTCCCGGTGCTGGTGCACAGGGGGTGCTCAGTGATTCGGGGGAGTCTCCAGCGGCCCCAGTGCACGAGGGGGAGTCTCGGTGCTCGGTGATTTGGGGGGGTTTCTGATGGTCCCAGTGCCTGAGGGGGGGTCCCAATGAACGATGACAGCACTGATTGATGGGGGGGTCTCCGGTGGTCCCGGTGCACCAGGGGAGGGTCCTGGTACCTCGGGGAGGTCCGGTGGTCCTGGTGCATGAGGAGCAGGGAGGGAAACTCGAGGGTCCTGATGCCTGGGGGGGTCCTGAGGGGGGCGTCCCGGTGCACGAGGACGGTGAAATTCGGGGGTCCCGGTGCTCAGGGCGGTCCCAGTGGGTGCCCGAGGGTAGGGTGTGACACAGAGAGAGATCCCGGTGACACCAGGGACCCCCACACAGTGACTGGGCCAGTCCTGGTGACACTTGGGGGAGCTCTTGGTGGCACAAGGACCCCCCCCAAGGTTCTCCTGCACGAGATCCTGGTGATAGAAGACGCTGGTGGCACTGGAGGGGCTCTTGGTGACTCAAGGAGCTGGTGGCAACTGAGTATCCACAAGTCTCCCCAGTGATGTCACGGCCCCATGACATCACAGCGGTGACATCACTGTCCCTGCAGCAGCCTTGGGATATCCTCGATGACTTTTTGGCACCTCTCAGCCACCGCGAGACTGACGGGGCCACTGGGGCCACCATGGCCACCATAGGGACTCAAGAGGAGGTCGTGGATGTCCCCAAGTGGTGATGATTGAACAGGAGGGCGCTGGCCTCCCACAGCTGCTCAGCCTTGGCCACTTTGGCCACCAAGTCCTCAGGGACATTGGGGGATGCCTCCTTTGTCCCCTCCAGGGCAGCCTCAATGTCCCTGAGCTGGCACTCCATGTAACTGATAAACTCACTGCCTTTGTCACACGCATCCACCAAGCGCTGCAGCGGCTCCAGGGCCACCTCTGCCCAATGTCTCCTCCTGATTGCCGCCCTCGCCCGCCTGGTGGCCACCACAGCCTCTCCCATGGCCTCGGTGGCCATTGCCACCTGGGCATCACGTGTGGCCCCCACTGAGGCCTCCTCATCCCTGTCCAGGGCCACCATGAGCTGCTGGGCTGTGGCTGCCATGTTGTCCCCAGCTGTCCCCCTGCGGGTGGCCTTGTCCTGCTGGTCCCTGGCCCAGGCAAGGGTCACATCCTCGCAGGCATCACGGAGCTTGGTGATCTCCTCGACCAGCTGTTTCCATCTCTCCTCACACGCAGCCACCAACTCCCGCCAGGCGCTGGCCGCGGCTCTCACATCGGCCCAGGTGGCCCCAGGGGTGGCCCCAAAGGTGGCCAGGGCCTGGCCCAGGGAGGTGACACCAGGGTGTTCCAGGCCCTTACGGAGGCTCCAGGTGAAGATCCTCAGGGCCGCGTGCAGCAACTTTGGGGGCGCACAGCGCCGCACGCCCCGGTGTGGCCCGGTCATGGTGGCTATCACATCAACCAGAGTGGCCACCACGGACACCAGAGCCTCCAGCAGCTGGGGAGGGGACAGCTGGGGAGGGGACAGGGGAGGTGTAAGGGACCTGGTGGCACTTGTGGCCTCCTGTGCTGGCCCCTGTGGCATCCTGGGGTCCCCTTTGTCCCCTTCCTGGCGGGCTCTGCTGTCCTCTCTGTCACCCCCTCATCCCCTCTGTCACCCTCTACCACCACACTTGTAGCCCCAGCCACTCTCTGCTGTCCCTTCTGCCACCACCCACCTCCCCGCCTCCAGTCATCCCAATCCTCCATTGCCCCTCTCTCCCCCAACCCCCCCGTCGCACCTCTTGGAGCTCCATGCTCACTGGGACCCAGCGGAGACGCTCTGGGGACACTCCAGGGTTGAAGGAACCTTGAGATGTCCTTGATGACTCTTTGGCACCGCTTGGCCACCTCACAGACACTGGGGCTGGCGGGACCACCATCAAAATAGAACGTGATAATGTCATCAAGTGTTCCCAGCAGGTGATCCTTGGCCAGGCAGGCATTGGCCTCCCACAGCCACTCAGCCATGGCCACCTTGGCCACTAAGGCCTCAGGGACATCAGGGGATACCTCATTTGTCTCCTTCAGGGCAGCCTTGATGTCCCCAATCCTGTGCTGCAGCTCCCAGGGGAACGCGGTGGCTTCGTCACACGCGGCCACCAAGCGCTCCAGCAGCCCCAGGGCCACCTCCACCCGCTGTCTCACCATGGTGGCTCTTGTTGCCTGGCTGGCAGCCACCCTGGCCTCTCTCCTCACCCAGGGTTCAGGCCTGGCCACCACGTTGGCCCCTCCTCCCTGCCTGACCCAGCTCCACCATGTTTTCCTGAGCTGTCCCATAACGGGCAGCCATGGCCTGCAGCTCCCTGGCCCTGGCGGTGGCAGTGGCCGCCTTGGTGGCCGCCCTCCAGCAGATGTTGTAGAGCCCTGGTGGCTGCCCAGGCCAGCTGGGCCCATCTGTTCACAAGCACAGACATCGACCGGTGCCACTTGCTGGCTGCCATTGTCACATCATCCAAGGTGGTCCATGGGGTGTACTTGTAGGCAGACAGGGCCTCACTCAGGAAGGTGACAGGGTCATCATCATCGGAGGTGACATTGCAGCGCCTCCAGCTGTCATCAATGCGGTACAGGGTGGTCTGGAGCTCCCTGGTGAAATCCTCCAGGTCCCGGTACAGGCACCTTGTGGACACGAGCAGCATTTCCTCGTCCCGCCTGGGCAGGGTGGCCAGCAGCTGCCCAGGATGGCCACCACGGTGACCTGTGGCTGCAGCGGGGCCGGGGACAGCTGGGGAGGGGACAGGGGAGGTGTCAGGGACCTGGTGGCTCTTAAGGCCTCCTGCCGTGGCCCCCTGGCACTGAGGGGTCCCCTTTGTCCCCTCCGTCCCTTTGTCAGCCTCTTGCTCCTCTGCCACCCCTTTACCCTCCCCTCTTAGCCCCTCCCGCCCCCTGCCCCTCTACTGTCCCCTCTGCCATTCCCCCGTCCCCTCCATCCCCCACTGCCCCCCCCCCCCCCGGTCCCCTCTGTCCCCCTCTCCCCTCCCCTGTCGCACCTCTTGGGGCTCCATGCTCACTGGGGACCCCGCTCTGTGGACGCTCCGGGGGTCGAACGAGCCGCTCCCGGCCCAGAAGTGGCCCCAGGAACGGAGCGCGGTAACGGCGGAGGCGCCTCAGGAGAACTCCGGAAAGGGGCGAGGCGACAACACGGGAAACGGGGAACGGAAACGGCCCCGGGCGGGCGGCAGCGGCCGCGGCCAGCACCGGGAGAGGGGGGGACGGTGAGGAGGGGCTGGGGGGGTATCTGGGGGTGTGAGGGAAACTGGGGGGTCCTGAGGAGATCTGGGGTCCTGAGGTGTGAAAACGCCACTTATTTTTAAAGTTCTAAAGGTTGAATAGTAATGAAATGGTTATAAAAATAGCAATATAATTTTTTAAAAAATAGCAATATGATTAGAATAATAAAAATTTGAACAATTGAGATTAGGACAATACGAGACAATAAGAACAAAGAGTTACGGACGGTCTGGGTACCTCTTTCTGGGCATAATAAACCCAAAATAGGACACCCGTTAACAAAGGATTAACCCTTAAAAGCAATAGCCTGTTGCATATTCATACATCTCATACATGATGCATAAATTCCATTCAAACACAGGATTCTGTCTGGTCAGTGTCAACTTCTTCCTCTGAATCCTGACTTCAGGGCTGAGCGAGGCGGGAAGAAGTTCGTTTCTTCTGATAAGGGAGCAACAAATTCTCTTTCTCTGAAAGATTTTGGTGTCTTGTGGCTGCTATCTGGTGAGAGTACCTCATTCTTTTCTTAAAAAAAATATCTCACATATATGGTTTCTATTGTAACTACAAAAGTTACATTTTAACTACAAAACTACATTTACAATACTATTAAAATGTTAATACAGCACTACTAATCAATACAACATAATACACACAGTAAATATCTGCATAGAGCCATATAATATGCACTTTTCACATGAGGGGATGTGGAGGGTCCTGAGGGGGTTTGGGGGGTCCTGAGGGGACGTGAGAGGTTTTAGGGGATCCTGAGGGGATTTAGAAAGATCTGAGGGGGACTGGGGGAGTCCTGAGGGAGACCTGGGGGTGCGGAGGGGATGTGAGGGGTTCTGAGGGGGTTTGGGGTGATCTGAGGGAGAATTGGGGGTCTGGAAGGGGTTTGAGGTGGATTTTGTGGGGTTCTGAGGCTGAATTGAGGGTCCTGAGGGGATCTGAGGGGGTTCTTGAGGGGCTTTTGGTGGATTTTGGGTGGTTGTGAGGGAGAATTGGGGCTCCTGAGGGGGTTTGGGGATTCTGACAGGATTGGGGGGGGAATGTGAGAGGGATTTTGGGGGGTCCTGAGGGAGAATTGGGGTCGTGGGGGGATTTGGGGAGGAGTTTGAGGGGGTCCTGAGGGAATTTGAGGGTACTGAGGGAATATAGAGGGATTTTGGGGGTCCTTTACTGGATTTGAGGGTTTTTTACAGAATTTTGGGGGGCCTGGCATGATTTTGGGGTGACCTTGGGGGGTCCTTGACCAGATTTGGGGCAATTTTGGGGGATTTGTGGTAATTTTGGAGTCCCTGGCTAGATTTTAGGGAAATCTCATGTGATTTTTGGGTCCCTGACTGGATTCTGGGGGTATTTGCAGTAATTTCGGGGTATTTTGGAGTAATTTTGGGGTCCCTGGACTGATTTTGAGCATTCCTGCTGGGATTTCAGTGTCTTTTTGGGTAATTTCAAGGTCCCTGACTTGATTTTGGGGGTCTCTGACAGGATTTTGAGGTATTTTGGTGTAATTTTGGGGTCTCTGACCAGATATTGGGGGTCCCTGATGGGATTTTGATGGAATTTTGGGGTATTTAGGGTAATTTTGGGATCCCTGATGGAACTTTGGGCATCCCTGATGGGATTTGGGGGTGATTTGCTGCAATTTCAGGGTCCCTGATGGGATTTCAGGGGTTCTTGATCATATTTTGGGGGAGGGGGTAATTTGGGGGGATTTTGGTGCAATTTCAGGGTCTCTGATAGGATTTTAGGGAGCCTGTGACTGGATTTTGGGGTAATTTCGGGGTCCCTGATGGGACTTTGGGATATTTTGGTGGAATTTTTGGGGTCATTTGGGGTAATTTTGCGGTCCCTGATGGAATTTTGGGGTGTTTTGAGGTAATTTTGGGGTCCCTGTTGGGATTTCAGGGTATTTTGGTATTTTTGGGGTGATTTGGGGTAATTCCAGGGTCTGTTAGGGTATTTGGATGTAATTTTGGGGTATTTTGGTGTATCTTGAACAGAGAGGTGTATGCTGAGGAAGGCAGGAGACCCCCGAAATGGAAAATGTGAACCACCTCCCTCTGAATTGTTATAAATTTGAAATTAAAAGGCGCTCAGGGAAAGATATGGGAGCAAGAATAACAGTTCTTTGTTTGGGAAGGAAAATAAAATAAAATAAAATAAAAATCTGGAAATAAAGATAAAAATAAAATGAAGTATAAAAAGAAAGTAAAATAAAAAATGAAATAAGATAAAATAAATAAAATATAGAAATAAAAATAATATAAAATAAAAAATAAAAATAAAACAAAGCAATAAATAATAAAAAGAGAAATAAAAATAAAAATTAGGTAAAAATAAAATAAAAAATAAAAAATAAAATAATAAATAATCTAAATATAGAAATAAGAATATAAATAAGATAAAAATAAAATGAAGAATAAAAACAAAATTGAAAAAATTTAAAAGAGAGAAATAAAAACAATATAAAAAGAAAATAAAAATAAGAATAAAAGTAGTAAAAATAAAGTAAAAATATAAAAATAATCAAAATAAAGTCAAAAACCAAAATAAGAAGAAAGCTGCTCCTCTGGGAATGCAGTGGGAAAGGCTCTCTGGTGTTCCAAATCTGATATTATCCAGGTAGGAGAGCTTGGCTCCTCTCCCTGGGCGGAGGAACTCCCAATGGGATAATGGAATTTTTATCATCCATGCAGTGACACTCAATGGCCCATGAACAGAAGATAAATAATTATTAATGGCTCATTAACAGAAGATATGTCCTGGAGGGAGGACTGACTGTGGAAGCGATAAAGAAAACTGCCCAATGAGCAGAAGAGAACAGCCCCACCAGGTTGGATAGAATACACACCCCCATTTCCAACCTTTAGACACACCTGGGACACCTGAGTGACACCTGCCGCACCTGGACAGGTGCAGGGACAGGTTTGTGAGGCACACGGGCACCTGTGGGGGGACAGGGACATGGGGGGACTCAGGGTGATGTCATGGGAGTGACATTATCACACCTGGGGGGGTGACACACCCGGGGAGGGGTGGTGACATCACACCTGGTGGAGTTGATGACATCATACCTGGGAGTGTGGACAGGTGAGGAGGGAGGGGACAGCTGGGTACAATGGTGACGTCACGCCCAGGTGAGCCTGGAGGTCACACACCTGGATGATGTCACACCAGGCGGGGGTCACGTCACACCTGGGCAGGAGAGCGGGTGTGGGCAGGTGATGTCATGGCAAGGTGAGCTGGTGACATCACACCTGGGTGGATGGGTGGGTGATGTCATAACCAGGTGACATCACAACTGGATAGCCAGGTCCAACCCACACCCTCACACCTGGAACCCTCACACCTGAGTTCCATCCCACCCAGATATTTGGGTTCCTGCACACCTGGATCACCAGTTCCCAGCACACCTGGGCACCTGCACCCTGCCCAGACACACCTGGATCCCCCACAAAAAGCACCTGGACCCACAGAGGAACACCTGGAACTGCCCCCGGGACCCCTGGAACTCTCCCAAAAACACCTGGAAATGCCACCTGGATCACCCCTGGGACACCTGAACGCCCCTCACCTGGATTCCCTCAAAGTTACCTGGATCGCCCCAAAAAGCACCTGGACCCGTCCCAAAAAGCACCTGGATCAACCCTGGGACAATTGAACCCCCCTCAAGGACACCTGGATCTCCCCAAAACCCACCTGGATCCCCCCAGGGACACCTGGACCCATGCAGGAACACCTAGAACTGCCCCAAAAACATCTGGACCCACCCAAAACTCACCTGGACCTCCCCAAAAACCACCTGGGACCCTCAAAATCCCACCTGTCCCCTCCCCCCATGATGTCATAGATGTGGCTGTTGGTTGGTGGCCCTGGAATGACACAGGGGTGGTGGCACTGGGACAGCCCTGGGGACACTGGGGCAGTGACAGTGGGATAGAACTGGTGGCACTGGGGTGGTGACAGTGGGGCAGCCCTGGGGACACTGGGTTGGTGGCACAGGGATGGAACTGGGGACACTGGGACAGGGCTGGTGGCAGTGGCACAGGGACACTGGGACTGAACTGGTTGCAGTGGGATCAAACTGGTGCCACTGCATGGGTGGCACTGCTGTGTCCCTGGTGCCACCTGTCCAGTGTCCCCGTGTCCCCGCAGTGTCCCTGGGGGTGGCATGGACGGTCACCTGCTGCTGGCCCTGCCCGTGGTGGCCGTGTCCTGCCAGGTGGCCCAGCGGGTGAGGGGACATCACGATGTCACTTGGCCACCAGTGGGGCCGCCAGCGGGCCGTGGCCATGTGGAGACAGGGCCTGGGGGGTGACTCATGTCCCTCTGTCCCTCCCAGCTTGGGCCGTTATTCAGGCCTGTTCTCGGCTGGGACAGGGGCTTGTCACCCGGCCATGTTCGCCCTCCGGAGTGTCCCCAGAGTGTTCCCGGAGTGTCCCCAGCAGCCATGGAGCCCCACAAGGTGCGAGAAGCTCGGCTTGGGGTGGCGGGAGGGGACAGGGGATCGCAAAGGGGACAGGAGGGCGTGGCAGGAAGGGAGGAGGTGACAGAGGGGTGGAGGGGACTCAGAGTGGCAGGGGCATGGCAGAGGGGACAACACGGGGTCGCAGAGGGGATAAGGGGGTGACAAAGGGACAGACGAGACAGCAGAGCCCTCCAGGGAGTGGAGAAAGGGGACCCCGGGAGAGTACAGGGGCCCCCGCAGGAGGTCACAAGTGCCAGCTGACACCACCCCTGTCCCCTTCAAGTGCTGGAGCTGCTGGTGGCCATGGTGGCCATCCTGGGCGAGCTGCTGGCCACCGACGCAGGGCTTTTTCCCAGGGTCCCTGAACAAGGCCCTGGAGACCTTCATGGATCACCTCCAGGACAGCCTGCTCCACCAGTGACACCTCCCTGGGCCACAGCAGCTGATACCCCTGGTGGCACTATGGTATCGCTCTGCGTCCCATCAGTCTCACCTGCATGGACCATCTTGATTTCACCTCCCTGGGCTGGGCCTTGGCCAACCTCGGGGCCACCCCTGGGACCACCTGGGCTGATGTGAGAGCTGAGGCCAGCGTCTGGTGGGAGTGGGTGGACATGCTCACGGAGAGCTGGTCCCGGCTGGTTGAGAAGGCCACCAAGCTCCACCACAACTGGAGATGGGATGGTGGGTGGAGATGGCCCTGGGGCTGCTGGAGCACTTGGTGGCCGCATGTGACAAAGCCATGGCATTCTGCCAGGAGCTACAGCACCGGCTCAGGTACATTGAGTCAGCCCTGGAAGGGACAGAGGAGCCATCCCCTGATTTCTGTGTGGTATTGGTGGCCACGGTGGCAGAGGCCGAGTGGCTGTGGAAGGCCAGCGCACACCTGTTCAGGCGTCACCTGCAGGGGGTACTTGGGGACATCCACAGGCTCCTTTCAAATCCCCATGGTGGCCATGGTGGCCCTGCAGTGGGTGAGCAGTGCCAAAGAGCCATCAAGGACATCCTGAGGCTGCTGCAGGGACAGCCATGTCACCAGTGAGCAGTCATCGGGCTGGTGGCACCTCTGTGGAGACTCAGAGATGCTCTGGGAACACTGTGGGGACACCTGAGGACACTTTGGGAAGGCATGTGTGTCTGGCATGGGTGGGGGGGTGAATGAGCCCCCTTGGTGCCTTGCAGCAGACTCGGCTGCAATTTGGGGGTCCGGGGGGGGGTCCCTGGGCAGCCCCTGCTGCTGAATACTGACCCTGCCCCGGGGGGCACTGGGACCCCCAAAAACTGCACCTGCACCCCCTCCAGTGCTCCGAACACCCCCTCGAGCACTGACCCCCCCTCATCGTGAACCAGGACCCCCCAAAAACCACACCTGCACCCCATACAGTGCCCTTGACCTCCCTCGAGCACTGACCCCCCCTCACTGAGCCCTGGGACCCCCCAAAAACGGCACCCGCACCCCCTTGGTTCCTTCCAATCCCCCTTTGAGCACTAATCCCACTCTGAGGGGCACCGGGACCCCCCAAGAATCGTTCCTGCACCCCCTTAGGTCCAACTGGTGCCTGGAGAGCATGAAAGACAAAGGTTAAAAGTTTGCCCAGGGGTAAAAAGAGGGGGGCACCCAGCACTGGGGGTTACCTCGATTTCCCCCTTCACCTTCTGGAGGGAAAACAAAAGCCCTGAATTGTGTCTGGCACTTGGGAAGAAAAGGAAAAGGAGAAGGAAGGGTGGGGAGGATGAGGGGTAATAAATTCTTAAATTAAGAATTCAAACCTTCAGGGGAGAGGATGCCACATTTCCGGCTGTGGTAGGAACTTGGCAGCAGAGCCACAGAATCTGGTTTATACCTTTAGATACTTTACGTTTAGATCTTTAGATTTTTCCCCATTTATTAATGCCAGTGTTAATTGTGTTCCACAAACTGTGCACAGGTTCTGTGGCAGGGGTAAATACACATTCCTGAGTTTAGACATTATTCAAATATTCCTGAGAGGTTTGGATGTTCCAGGAGCTCTTGTTTGGTTTTAACCTCTCACTTGTCTGCAGGACATCCTGTTGATTAGGTCAATACATTTGATTTCTTCTCCTGGTCCCATCCTGTTGTTTCACACCCCCTGATAAATTAATGAATTCTTGTCACGTTTGTGTCACTGTTATCATCACCTGGAGAAGTCGGTCTGCAGATGTGAGAAAGACCAGAACTGTTTTACATTTGAGTCAGTTACACAAAAGCATTTTAACATTGCATAGTCCCTATTTTAACATTTATTATTTATCTATTTAATATTTGTCTATTTTTAGTGTTTTAAAGCTTATGATATATTGATTTATTACTCCAGCATTAAATCAGTTACATGATGCACAGATAAACTGATCAATTATATTGAACCAGCGAGCAACTGCAAGGAATTATCAATAATCAATAATCAAGTACCAGAGCAGAATACTTGTGAAAGTATTCTTTTGCAGAAGCAAATACAGAATTGCTGCAGCCCATGCAGAATTGCAGAGGCCAATGCAGAATGGCAGAGGCCAATGCAGAATTACAGAAGCCAATTGCTAAATTGTCATTTACGACCCAGCTCTGTTGCAGGCACAGTGGAAAGCTGGAAGCTGCTGAGGGGACTCATTCACCCCTGTCCCCTTTCCCTGACTGTCCCCAGAGTGTCCCTGAGTGCCCCTGAGTGTCCTCAGAGTGCCCCTAAGTCTCCTTGTGTGTCCCCAGAATGTCCCTGTTTGTCCTCTCTGTGTGTCCTTATGTGTCCCCAGTGATGTCATCCCAGGAACTCCCATCAGGATTTGGGACAGTATCAATGAAATTTCCCAGAAAATTCCCCAGATTTGTCTCAACTCCCACGTGGGGGGGGGGGGGGGGGGAACGGACAGGTGTGATGTCCCAGATGATGTCACTGCCCTGATGACATCACAGCAGTGACATCACTGATCCCGCAGCAGCCTCGGGATGTCCCTGATGGCTTTTTGGCATCGCTCGGCCACCATGTGGCCACAGGAGCCATCAGAGCTCCCAGGGCCGTCAGAGCCACCAGGGCCACCTGAGCCACCAGGGCTTCCAGGGGCATTCATGAGGAGCCTGCAGATGTCCCCAAGTGTCCCCAGCAGGGGACGCATGGCCAGGCAGGCTTTGGCCTCCCACAGCTGCTCAGCCTTGGCCACTGTGGCCACCAAGGCCCTGGGGACATTGGGGGACTCCTCATTTGTCCCCTTCAGGATGGCCTTGGTGGCCTTGAGCCAGTGGATCATCTCGAAGACGAAATACCTGGCTCTGTCACATGCCAGCATCAAGTGCTCCAGTGGCCCCAGGGCCACCTGCGAACACTGTCCCCTCCTGATGGCCGCCTCCTCCTCGCTGGCTGCCTCCTCCTCCTCCTCGGTGGCTGCTGCTGAGGCCACTCCTGTGCAGCCCCTGCTGAGGCCACCTGCTCCCTGTCCAGGGCCACTGGTGACTGCTGGGCCGTGGCCACCAGGTTGTCCCCAGCTGTCTCCCTGAGGTGGTCTCATCCTGCAGGTCCTCGACCTGGTGATGACCTCAGTGGTGGCCTGGGTGGTGGCCTCGGTGGTGGCCTTGTCCTCACAAGCCTCACAGAACACGGAGGTCCCCCAGGCCAGCAGGTACCAACTCTCTCCAAGCAGGCACCACCGACTCCTGCCAGGCCCAGGCTGAGGCTCTCACCTTGGCCCAGGTGGTGCCTGGGGTGGACCCGAGGGTGGCCAGGGACTGGCCCAGGGAGGGGACACTGCGGTGGCCCAGGGAGGTGACACCACGGTGGTTCAGGGCCTTATGGAGGCTCCAGGCAAAGCTCCTCAGGGACTCTGGGGACACTCTGGGGACACGCGCTGCTGCTCGTCCCTCTGCGGCCCGGTCACGGTGGCCGCCACCTTGCCCAGGGTGGCCACCACGGCCACCAGCGCCCAGAGCACCTGAGAAGGGGACAGCTGGGGAGGGGACAGGGGAGGTGTCAGGGACCTGGTGGCACTTACGGCCTCCTGCTGTAGCCGTAAGTCCCCTTTGTTCCCTCCTGCAGGGCTCTGCTGTCCCCTCTGTCTCTTTGCCACCCCCTAGTCCCCTCTGCCACCCCCTGCCACTCTCCTGCTGTCCCCTCTGCCACCCTCGGTCCCCTCCACCCCTCTGTCGCCTTCCCCCTTCCTGCCACACCCTCCTGTCCCCTCTGTCACCCTCGTGTCCCCCCATGCAGGGATTGTCGCACCTCGCGGGGCTCCATGGCCACTGGGGACACTCTGGCGACACTCTGGGGACACTCCAGGTGACAAACACACCCAGGTGACAGCTGGGGACACACGGGAATGTGGCATGGCCAGATGGAGGGAGCAGGAAGAGGTGACATCACTGTCCCCTGTGCCTCCCCCCACCTGTAGGGCCAGGGCAGGGTCCCCCCAATGTCCCCTCGATGTCCCCAATGGAGCCCCGATGTCCCCTGAGTGTCCCTACATGGCCCTGGTGTTGCCCCAATGTCCCCCACAAGGCCCAAGTGTCCCCCTGATATCCAGCTGGGGATACCAGGGACTCACCGGGGTCCTGTTGGGGACCTTGGGGACACCCCTGTGTCCTTCTCTTGGGGACACTGGGGCCACCCTGACGTTCGCTGTGCCGCTTTGGGTTACCACGATGTCCCCAATGTCCCTTCAGTGTCCCCAACAGGACCCTGGTGTGTCGCCCGTGTCCCCAACAGGACACTGGGGGACACTTGAGCCTTGTTGGGACCCTGAGGGGACACTGGGTGCCGTTGGGGACATCGGGGGGACATTGGGCACACTGCCCTGGCCCCGAGGGGGGAGGAGGGGGGGCAGTGACATCACCTCTTCCTGCTTCCTCCATCTGGCTGTGTCCCGTTCCTGCTTGTCCCCAACCGTCACCCGGGCATGTTTGTCAGCCGGAGTGGCCCCAGAGTGTCCCCAAGGCATCCCCAGAGTGTCCCTGGAGTGTTCCTGGAGTGTCCCCAGCTGCCATGGAGCCCCTTGAGGTGCGATAATTCTGGAGTGGTGGTGGGGGGAGGAGACAGAGGGGACACGGGGGTGACAGGGGGGGGGGAGGGGGGAAAAAGGGGGCAGTGGGGGATGGAGGAGACACGGGGGTGGTGGGAGGGGACAGGGGGTCGCAAGGGGGACAAGACGGTGTAAGAGGAAGGGGGAGGGTGACAGAGGGGGATGGGGAGGACAACAGGGGGTGGCGGGGGGTGGCAGAGAGGTCGGGGAGTGACAAAGGGACAGAGGGACAACAGAGCCCTCCAGGGAGGTGACAAAGGGGACCCCGGGAGGGGACAGGGGCCTCTCCAGGAGGCTGTAAGTGCCACTAGGTCCCTGACACCTCCCCTGTCCCCTCCCCAGCTGTCCCCGGCCCTGCTGCAGCCACAGGACACCATGGTGGCCATCCTGGGCGAGCTGCTGGCCACCCTGCCCAGTCTGGATGAGACGCTGTCCGTGTCCCTAAGATGCCTGTACTTGGACCTGGTGAAATTCACCAGGGACCTCCGGGCCACCCTGTACCGCACTGATGACACATGGTGGCATCGGGATGTCACCACGGATGATGATGACCCTCCCACCTCCCGGAGCCAGGCCCTGGCTGCCTACGAGAGCACCCCATTTAACATGCAAAAGGATATGATATGGAGGGACTTCATACGGCAGTGGTCGGTGCATGCGCTTGTGAACAGCTGGGCCGAGCTGGCCAGGGCGGCCACCAAGCTCCGTGACACCTGCAGGGATTTGGCCACCAAGGCGGCCACTGAGGCGGCCAATGCCACTGCCCGGGCCAGGGAGCTGCAGGACAAGGCTGCCCGTTATGGGACAGCTCAGGAAAACATGGTGGAGCTGGGTCAGGCCCTGGGCAGGGAGGAGGGGGCTGAGGTGGTGGCCAGGCGTGAAGCCCAGGTGAGGAGAGAGGCCAGGGTGGCTGCCAGTGAGGCAAGAAGGGCCACCATGGAGAGACAGTGGATGGAGGTGGCCCTGGGGCTGCTGGAGCGCTTGGTGGCCGCGTCTGAAGAAGCCACCGCGTTCCCCCGGGAGCTGCAGCGCCTGCTCAGGGGCACCAAAGCCACCCTGGAGGGGACAAATGAGGCATCCCCCGATGTCCCCAAGGACGTGGTGAATAAATTGGCCATGGCTGAGCGGCTGTGGGAGGCCAATGCCCGACAGGCTATGCGTCACCTGGTAGGGACACTTCCAGACACCATCAAGTTCTTGTTCACTGGTGATCCCACCAGCCCCAGTGTCTGTGGGGTGGCCGAGCGGTGCCAAAGAGCCATCGAGGACATCCCAAGACTCCTTCAACCCCCAGAGTGTCCTCAGAGTGTCCCCAAGGTGTCTCCAGTGAGCATGGAGGTCCAAGAGGTTTGACGGGGGGGGAAGGGGGTAAGGGGGACAGAGGGGACATTGGGGGGGAAGGGGTGATGGGGGATGAGGAAGGGGGCAATGGGGGATGTGAGGACACAGAGGGATTGGTGGGAGGGGACGGGGTTGCAAAGGGGACAGGAAGGAGTGGCAGGAAGGGGGGAGGTGACATGGCGGGGGCAGTGGGAGATGGGGAGGTCACGGGGATGGGGGTGTGGCAGAGGGGACAGGAGAGAGGCAGAGGGTGGGAGGGGCTATGAGGGGAGGGTAAGGGGGTGGCAGAGGGAACAAGAGGCCGACAAAGGGATGGAGGGAACAAAGGGGCCGCCTCAGTGGCAGGGGGCCACCCCCAGAGGCCATAAGGGCCACCAGCTCCCTGACACCTCCCTTGTCCCCTCCCCAGCTGACTCCGGCCCTGTTGCAGCCACAGATCACTGTGGTGACCATCCTGGGCGAGCTGCTGGCCACCCTGCCCAGTCAAGACGAGATGATTCTGCTCAGCTATGCAGGGAGACTGTGCAAGGACCTGGAGGACATCACCAAGGACCTCCGGGTCACCCTGTACTGCACTGATGACACCTGGTGGCACAGCAATGTGACCTCCGATGATGATGATGATGCTCCCACCTCCGATGATGATGAACCTCCCGTCTGCTTGAGCCGGGCTCTGGCTGCCTGGGAGAACACCCCATGGACCCCCCAGAACCGTGTGACACGGGAGGCCAGCAAGTGGCAGCGGTCGCTAGCTGTGCTTGTGGACAGCTGGGCCAAACTGGCCACGACAGCCACCCATCTCCACGAAATCTGCAGCTGGATGGCCACTGAGGCAGCTGACATGGTGGCCACCGCCCAGGCCTGGGAGCTGCAGGCCGTGGCTGCCCGTTATGGGACAGCTCAGGAAAACATGGTGGAGCTGGGTCAGGCCCTGGGCAGGGAGGAGGGGGCCGAGGTGGTGGCCGGGCATGGAGCCCAGGTGAGGAGAGATGCCATGGTGGCTGCCAGCTGGGCAAGAAGGGCCACCACGGTGAGACAGCGGGTGGAGGCGGCCCTGGGGCTGCTGGAGCGCTTGGTGGCTGCGTGTGACGAAGCCACGGCGTTCCCCAGGGAGCTGCAGTGGCGGCTTAGGGACACCAAGGCTGCCCTGAAGGGGACAAATGAGGCATCCCCTGATATCCCCGAGGACTTGGTGGCCAAGGTGGCCGAGTGTGAGCAGTTGTGGGAGGCCAATGCCCGTCTGGTCAAGGATCACCTGTTGAGGGCAGTTGACGACATAATCAAGTTCTATTTTGATGGTGGTCCCGTCAGCCCCAGTGCCTGTGAGGTGGCCGAGCGGTGCCAAAGAGCGATTGAGGACATCCCAAGGCTCCTCAGACCCCTGGATCATCTCCAAGATGTCCCCAGGGTATCCCCAGTGAGCAGGGAGCTACAAGAGGTGCGAATGGGGGGGGGGGGGGCTGGAGAGAGAGGGGGAGAGAGAGGATGCTGTGGGGAAGGGGAAGCAGCAATGGGGGGGACATGGAGGATGGTGAGAGGGGACAGGGGGTCACAAAGAGGACAGGAGGGGGAGTGACAGGAAGGGGGGAGGTGACAGAGGGGTGGAGTGGAGAAGGGGGTGATGAGTGGCAGTGGGGGGTGGGGGTACATAGGGGGAGGGGACATAGGAGGTGGGAGAGGGGGCAGCAGTGGGAGCAGGGGGACGGAGAACCTATGAGGGGAGGGGCAGAGAGTGGCAGAGGGAACAAGAGACTAAGAAAGGGATGGAGGGGACAAAGAGGACCCCTCGGGGCCAGGGGGCTATCCCAGGAGGCTGTAAGTGCCATGAGGTTCCTGACACCTCCCCTGTCCCCTTCCCAGCTGTCCCTGGCCCTGCTGCAGCCACAGGTCACCGTGGTAGCCATCCTGGGCGAGCTGCTGGCCACCCTGCGCAGTCAGGCCAAGATGAAGGTCGTGTCGGCATTGCGCCTGTACTGGGATCTGGTGGACTTCACCAAGGACCTCTGGATCACCCTGTACTGCACTGATGACACCTGGTGGCGCCGGAATGTGACCTCCGATGATGATGACCCTGTCACCTCCTTGAGCCAGGCCCTGACTGCCTTCAAGAGCATCCTATGGACTCGCTGGAACCATGTGACAATGGTGGCCAGCATGTGGCAGGGGTCAGTGGCTGCGCTTGTGAACAGGTGGGCCCAGATGGTCAGGAAGGCCACCAAGCTCCGTAACACCCGCAGGAGGGTGGCCACTGAGGAAGCCAACAGGGTGGCCTCCGCCACCACCTGGGCCAGGGAGCTGCAGGCCAAGGCTGCACGTTTTGGGACAGCTCAGGAAAACATGGTGGAGCTGGGTCAGGCCCTGGGCTGGGAGGAGGGGGCCAAGGTGGTGGCCGGGCATGGAGCCCGGGTGAGGAGAGAGGCCAGGGTGGCTGCCAGCGAGGCAACAAGGGCCACCGTGGAGAGACAGCGGGTGGAGGCGGCCCTGGGGCTGCTGGAGCGCTTGGTGGCCGCATGTGATGAAGCCACCGCGTTCCCCCGGGAGCTGCAGCGCAGGGTTGGAGACATCGAGGCCACCCTGAAGGGGACAAATGCGGTGTCCCCTGATGTCCCCGAGGACTTGGTGGCCAAGGTGGCCATGGCCAAGCAGCTGTGGGAGGCCAACACCCGCCTGGCCAAGGATCACCTGCTGGGGACACTTCAAGACACCATCAAATTCTTGTTCACTGGTGGTCCTGCCAACCTCAGTGAGGTGGCTGAGAGGTGCCAAAGAGCCATCGAGGACATCCCAAGGCTTGTTCGCCCCCAGGAGGGTCCCCAAGGTGTCCCCAAGGTGTCCCCAGTGGGCAAGGAGCTCCAAGAGGTGCAACGAGGATGAGGGGGGTGGGGGGGGACAGAGGGGATAGTGGGTGGGGAGGGGAGGGGGCAATGGGGGATGGGGGCGATATTGAGGATGGTGGGAGGGGACAGGGGGTCACAAAGGGGACAGGAGGAAGTAGCAGGAAAGGGAGAAGGTGATGGGGTGGGGGGGACATAGCGGGGAGGAGGCAGTGGAGGATGAGTGGGAGATGGGACGGTAGGGACATAGGAGGTGGCAGGGGGGGTCAGAGGGGAAAGCAGTGTGGACAGGGGACAGGAGGGGCTACGAGGGGAGGGGCAGGGGGTGGCAGAGGGAACCAGAGGCGGACAAAGGAATGGAGGGGACAAAGGGGACCCCTCAGTGGCAGGGGGCTATCCCATGAGGCTGAAAGTGCCACCACATCTGTGACACCTCCTCTGTTCCCTCCCCAGCTGTCCCCGAACCTGCTGCAGCCACAGGTCGCCGTGGTATCCATCCTGGGCGAATTGCTGGCCACCCTGACCAGTCTGGATAAAATGATTCTGCTCGAGTCTCCAGGGTGCCTGTACAAGGACCTGGATGAATTCACCAATGAGCTCTGGGAGACCATGGAGTGCATTAAGGGCATCTGGTGGCGCGTCGATATCACCTTGAACGGGGATTTCTCTCTCATCTCCCTGAACCAAGCCCTGGCCGCCTACAAGAGCACCCCATGGACCACCTGGGACGATGTGACAGAGGAGGCACTCAAGTGGCAGTGGTCAGTGGATGCCCTTGTGAACAGCTGGGCCAAGCTCACCAGGGCAGCCACTGAGCTCCGCAACACCTGCAGGGTGATGGCCACCAAGGTGGCCACTGAGGCAACCAACACAGTCGCCCGGGCCAGGGAGCTGCAGTACAAGGTTAACCATTATTGGACGGCTCAGGAAAACATGGTGGAGCTGGGTCAGGCCCTGGGCAGGGAGGAGGGGGCCGAGGTGGTGGCTGGGCATGAAGCCCAGGTGAGGCAAGAGGCCTGGGTGGCTGCCAGCGAGGCAACAAGGGCCACCATGGAGAGACAGCGGGTGGAGGCAGCCCTGGGGCTGCTGGAGCGCTTGGTGGCCACGTGTGACGAAGCCACCGCGTTCCCCCGGGAGCTGCAGCGCAGGGTTGGGGACATCAAGGCTGCCCTGGAGGGGACAAATGAGGCATCCCCTGATGTCCCTGAGGCCTTGGTGGCCCAAGTGGCTGTTGCTGAGCGGATGTGGGAGGCCAATGCCCGCCTGGTCAAGGATCACTTGACGGGGACACTTAAAGACATCAAGGACTATTTCAATGGTGGTTCCGCCAGCTCCAGTGCCTGTGGGGTGGCCGAGCGGTGCCAAAGAGCCATCGAGGACATCCCAAGGTTCCTTCGATGCCCAAAGCATCCCCAGAGCGTCCCCAAGGTGTCCCCCTTGAGTATGGAGCTCCAAAAGGTGTGACGGGGGTTGGGGGAGGGTTGCAAGGGGAACAGAGAGGCGGAGTGGGGGCAATGGGAGATGGAGGGGACACGGGGGGTGGCGAATGGGACAGGGGGTCACAAAGGGGACAGGAGCGAGTGGCAGGAAGGGAGGAGGTGATGGGGGGGAGGGGACACGGGAGGGAAGGGGTCAGTGGAGAATGAGGAGGACACGGGGGGGGTGGTGGGGGGTGGCAGAGGGGGCAGCAGAGGGGCGGGGATGGGAGGGGCTATGAGGGGTGGGGCAGGGGGTGGCAGAGGGAACAAGAGGCTGACAAAGGGATGGAGGGAACAAAGGGGACCCCTCAGTGGCAGGGGGCCACCCCCAGAGGCCGTAAGTGCCACCAGGTACATGACATCTCCCCTGTCCCGTCTTCAGCTGTCCCTGGCCGTGCTGCAGCCACAGGTCACAGTGGTGGCCACCCTGGGTGAGCTGCTGGCCACCCTGCCCAGTCAGGCCAAGATGATGCTGCCTGTGTCCATGGCAAGCCTGTGCTGGGACCTGGTGTTCTTCACTGAGAAACTCCGGGTCACCCTGTACTGCACTGATGATGCCTGGTGGCACTGCAATGTCACCTCCGATGATGATGGCCCTGTCACCTCCTTGAGCCAGGCCCTGACTGCCTACAGGAGCACCCCATGGACGACTCGGAATCATGTGACAATGGTGGCCTGTGATTGGCAGGGGTTGGTGGCTGTGCTTGTGAGCAGGTGGGCCCAGCTGGCCAGGAAAGCCACCAAGCTCCGTGACACCTGCAGGGATTTGGCCACTGAGGCGGCTGACAAGGCGGCCACCACCACCACCCGGGCCAGAGAGCTGCAGGACGAGACTGCTCATTATGGGACAGCTCAGGAAAATATGGTGGAGCTGGGTCAGGCCCTGAGCAGGGAGGAGAGGGCCGAGGTGATGGCCAGGCATGAAGCCCAGGTGAGGAGAGAGGCCAGGGTGGCTGCCAGCGAGGCAACAAGGGTCACCATGGTGAGACAGCGGGTGGAGGCAGCCCTGGGGCTGCTGGAGCGCTTGGTGGCCGCGTGTGACGAAGCCACCGCGTTCCCCCGGGAGCTGCAGCGCCTGCTCAGGGACATCGAGGCCACCCTGAAGGGGACAAATGCGGCGTCCCCTGATGTCCCTGAGGACTTGGTGGCCAAGGTGGCCATGGCTGAGCGGCTGTGGGAGGCCAACGCCCGCCTGGCCAAGGATCACCTGCTGGGGACACTTCCAGACATCATCAAATTCTTGTTCAATGGTGGTCCCGCCAGCCCCAGTGCCTGTGTGTTTGCCGAGAGGTGCCAAAGAGCCACTGAGGACATTCCAAGGCTCATTCGACCCCTGGAGCATCCTCAGAGTGTCCCCAAGGTGTCAGCAGTGAGCATGGAGCCCCAAAAGGTGCGACAGGGGAGGGGACGTTGGGGAGGCAGACAGAGAGGACACAAGGGGGTGGAGGGGTCATGGGGGGAGGGGGCAATGGGGGATGGGGGGCCCACGGTGGGGAGGGGACATGGGGGCCGGTGGGCGCTGGCAGCGGGGACAAGAGGCTGACAAATGGACGGAGGGGCAAAGCAGAACCCCTCGGGGGCATGGGGCCACTGCAGGAGGCCACAAATGCCACAAGGTCCCTGACACCTCCCATGTCCCCTCTCCAGGTGTCCCCTCCACAGCTGCAGACGCTGGTGGCCGTGGTGGCCACCCTGGGTGAGGTGGTGGCCGCCGTGACTGGGCCACACTGGGGTACGTGCCTGCGTGACTCCCCAGACTCCCTGCATAAGGACCTGAAGAACTTCACCCAGAGCCTCCGTGCGATCCTGAACCATGGCGGTGTCACCTCCCTTGGCCACCCTGGTGTCCCCTCCCTGAGAAGGGCCCTGGCCACCCTCTGGGCCACCCCTGGGACCCCCTGGGCTGATGTGAGAGCTGCAGCCAAGGCATGGCAGAAGTTGGTGGCCAGGCTTGTGGACAGCTGGGACTGGCTGGCCAGGGAGGCCACCAAACTCTGTGACATCTGGGGGAAGGTGGTCCCAGACCAGCAGCTGATGGTGGCCCTGGGCAAGGAGGTGGTGGCCTTGGAAATGGCCACGCACAATGCCCAGGTGGCAGCAGCCACCAGTGAGGCCATGGGAGAGGCTGTGGCGGCCACCAGGAGGGGACATTGGGCAGAGGTGGCCCTGGGGCTGCTGCAGCGCTTGGTAGCCACCTGTGACAGAGCCACCTTGTTCTACTGGAACATGGAGTGGTGGCTCAGGGACATGAAGGCCATCCTGAAGGGGACAAATGAGGTGTCCCCTGATGTCCTCCAGGCCTTGGTAGCCAAAGTGGCCAAGTTTGAGTGGCTGTGGGAGGCCAGCACCCACCTGGCCAAGGATCACCTGCTTGGGACACTTGGGGTCATCGACAACATCCTCTTGAGTCCCTGTGGTGGCTGGGGTGGCCCCGGTGGCCCTGGCAGCTGCACAGTGGCCAAGCAGTGCCAAAAAGCCATTGAGGACATCCCGAGGCTGCTGCAGGAAAGTTTCACATGGGAGCACTGACATCATTGGGGACATCGCTGCTGTCACCTGTGCAGTATTTGAGACAGATTTGGGGAATTTTCTGGGAATTTTCAATGATACTGTCCCAAATCCTGATGGGAATTCCTGGGGTGACATCACTGGGGACACTCTGGGGACACTCAGGGACACTCTGGGGACAGTCAGGGAAAGGGGACAGGGGTGAATGAGTCCCCTCAAGAGCTTCCAGCTTTCCACTGTGCCTGCAGCCCAGCTGGGTCATAAATGCCAATTTAATAATTGCCTTTTGCACTTTTGTATTGCCTTTTACGCATTGTTATTGATCACCACCAATTTGATACGGTGTTCGATACCGATATTGATTATTGATGATTCATTGTAGCTGCTGGTTGGTGCAATATAATCTCTTAGTTCATGTGTGCACCATACAGCCTATTAATAAATGAATGAATGAATGAATGAATGAATGAATGAATGAATGAATGAATGAATGAATGAATGAATGAATGTCCTCTGTATTCACACCGGGCTGATCTGAAGTCTGTGTCAGACACATCACTTGACCATTGTCACTGCCATATTTTCTGAAAAAATCCTCTTTGCCCAGGATTCTTCTCGTGGGAAGCCGTGAAGCTTCAGAGAAAAAAGAAAACTATTATCTGATTTGCTTCTCCTGTGTTTTGCTGCTTTGGAATGTGGTTGGAGATTGTTTATGCAACATGTGAATTGTTTTTACTTAATGACCAATCACCATCCAGCTCTGTTGGGACTCTGGAAGGAGTCACAAGTTTTTATTACTCATTCTTGTTAAGCCTTCTGTCTGTATCCTTTCTCTATTCTTTAGTAGATATTCAGTATATCACTCTTTAATATAAAGCAATACCATAAAATAATAAATTAGCCTTCTAGGAACATGGAGTCAGATTCTCAGTTCCTCCTTCATCCTGGGGACCCAGCAAATACCACAGACCCCACTGAGGGACAAGTGGTCAATAAATCCACCTCAATGTTCCTTGAGGGGAGCACAGCAAGGGAGCTGCTTCAAGGCGCTGTCACTGAGATATTTCCCCTTGGAAACCCTGGGTGGGAGGCAAATACACTGGAGCAGGTGGCAAAATTAAAATTATATCAAAGCCTCGTGGAATGTGGGTTAAAACTTGGGGTCTCTAAAGCTGTAAATTAGTCAAAGTTTTACCCAGTGAGGCAAAATTATGATGAATCACACACTGATTTTTGAACAGGTGAAGAGATCTGCCATCAAATATACTGATGTAGATCCTGAATCGACTGATGGTAAAGAACACCTGGTTTTGTTTTGTGTGGGTCAGGCTTCAAATGATATAAGAAGAAAAGATAAAGGGAGTTCAAGACATGGATAAACTGCTGGAGGTTGCCTGGAAGGTATTTTGAGACAGGGGCCCAACTGAAAGAGTTAATCCCAGCCTAGCAAGAAGGCAACTCTGGAAAAGTCACCCAAGAAAGCTTCCCCTCTGGAGAAGGCCCAGAGTGCATCCTGTAAGAAATGGGGACATTGGAAAAAGGACTGTCCAGCGCTGAAAGAAAAATCATCAGTCCCTGTTGTAGCAGTGGTCCCCCAAGGGGAATAATGAGCATTGACTCCATGATTGCAGCAGGCTGATCAATCGCTTTGTTATACCATACTTTACTACTAAGAATAACCCATGGCCCTTGCCTGACAGTCACAACACACACATGGATCCAATTGGTCAATCAAGCCAAACAACCATCGCCAGTGGCCAATTGTTCTGGTTTGAAAGTAAAACCAGTGAGAGACTCCAAGTCAGAAATGCAATTTATTAATAAATGGGAAAAAACCAAAATACATGCTATAATACAAAAGAAAAACCACTGAGAAAGTCAGAATTCAACCTGACACCCTGCTAGTTAAGGCAGAAATGGCTCCTGGAGGGAGTTATCTCTGAGTCATGGGCAAGACACTGATGGGTCCATTAACAAGAGATAAGGAAAAAACAATGTCCCTCCTGGTTTCAGTAGCTCTTGAGGATGGGAATAGAATACATCTTTATATTGGAACCTAGGACATAATCCACCCCTTATTCTACTACCATTTATACCCGAACCAATACCCTCTTATGTGTATATATATATATATATAACTGATATAGATATATACATATGTAAAAATGTATATATAATACAGAATGAAACTTTACACACAGTTCTCACTTAAAATGAGGTCTCCTTGTGGTACACAAGGAGTTTCCCTATCCTTCTGCATTACCCACCCAGTGTAACCAGTTCCTTGAGCACAAACCTTGGTTCCCCACTTTTGGCGCCAAAATTATGTTCTGGTTTGAAAGCAAAACCTGTGAGAGATTCTAAGCCAGAAATACAATTTAAAAAAGAAAAAAAAAACCCAACAAACATGCAATAATACAAAAGAAGACCACTGACAGAGTCAGAACACAACCTGACACTCTGCTAGTTAGGGTGGTGGTAGCAATAAAGATAAAATGGTGTTGTTGATGTAGTGATCCCATAGGAAAGATCTGGTAGCTCTTGTCCTCTGGAAACCAGTGGGTAAGGGTGGCCCACTCTGTCCAAAAGCCCAGATTACATCCAGGCTTAGCTCCTCCCACTGGGCAGGGCATCTCCCAATGGGCTGATATCGTTCTGAGTCATGATTAGTCCTTGATTGCCCATCAAACAGAAACGGCTGCTGGAGGGAGTTATCTCTGAGGCAAGGCACTGATGGACCCAGAAACAGGAGATAAGCAAAAAACAATGCTCTGTGGCCCTGGTTTTTTATGTTTTTCTGCACCTTCTGATGTTTACATTTTTGTAAGGAACTTTCTCCCAAACTTTATGTAAATAACTTATTGCTTTGCATTCTTTTATGGAGGAGGAGAAATTTGATGGCCTGTTGATTGTCCAGTGTCATTGGAGAGATGGCACTTTCACCCTTCAATCCACGGTCACTTTTGGAAATCTATAAATGCCACAGTCAGAAATTAAAAGTGCTCTTTTTTACCTTGGGAGAGCTGCGTGTCCACATCGTGTTATTTCCTGTCCTGTAGCGACATCTGGTGGCCTTGGTGTGTTGAACAGCCATGGTTGAGGTCATATCGTTTAACTCCCCCTCCCAGTTTTGGCGTGGCGACTGCGAGCGTTTGGCACTTTCCCTGCAGCTCTTGAGATAATGGCAAATCCTGTGGCTTTCATGGAGGATTCTCTGGTTTTGGACCTCTGGAAGGGTCTCATGGAGCGGAAATAGATTTCCGTTTCCTGGAGTGATTTTGAAAGATTATTTCTGTGGGCCAGAGAGCAAGGGTTTTTTTCCAACCCTGCAGACTCATTCTCTAGGGAGGCATGGTCTCTTGTGGAAGGCCAAGAGCTTTTTGATGATTGCACGATAGACGTGGTATCACTGCTGGTGCAGGGGAAAAAGTTTGACGCGATTTGGCAGAGGTCTGGGTTTTGTAGCTCTCAGAGATCCCAGGGGGACCCTTCTGTCCCAGATGTGGATGAGGGGGTGTAAGAGCCTAAACGATGGATGTGGGACTGCAGGCAGCTCTTCAAAATGCAATTTATTACATCCAAGATGTTACAGCAGTTCAGGGTCACGGGCGACAGGCATGTGCCTACATCTGCCAGCTCCAGCTGCAGGCAGGCCTGGAGACCCGCATTCCTCACTCAGGCTCTTACTGATGGCACCCCACTTTGAGCACCACTATAAGCTAGAAGATGTTTTTCAGTTTTCTTGCAGTGGAAAATTCTGAGACCTTTTTTCTACTTGCACCATTGGCAGGCTTGTTTGCCTGTGCTATCTTTCTGCTCGGTAAAAACATCTTCTTGTTTGAGGTGAGTTTATCCTTTGCTCTAAGCCCTAAAACCCCCTTCTAACTAACACACCCTTTGCCTCCTTGCTTATCCAGTAAGACTGGCTCAGCAATTCTTTTCCTCTACATCACAACTTGCTTCCATCTCTATTCCATCTTCAGATTCTCCATTCAAAAATCTTTCTGCCCAGCACACACACCTGTGAGACTTTCTTGGCAAACTTTCATCCTTCCCAACAGAAGTGGGTTTCCCATCCCACCTTCCTGTGTCTTCCCCATGGTCACACAGACAGAACCACAGGTCAGCCCGTGGGGTGCACCCTCTCTGTCGAGCTGGGGGACGTTGGGCTCTGACTTTGGGGCCTGTGACTCACACGGGTGCTGCATTGATCTTCCTCACCACCTCCCTCATCTCCCTCATCTCCTCTTTGAGTTCCTTGACCGTGGCAGAGACATGAGCCTGCATGGGGCTGTTGATCATACTCTCATAATTTCTGTGAAAAATGCCAATCACTTGGTTTTAGAATTTTAAAAGGTTAATAGTAATAAAACAGTTATAAAATTAGTTATATAATTAGCGTAATAAAAATTTGAAAAATTTGGATTAAGACAATACAAGACAATAAAAATAAAGAGTTACAAAGAGTCCAGGTACTTCTTTCTGGACAGAATAAGCCCAAAAAGGGGACACCTGTTAACAAAGGATTAACCCTCAAAAACTATAGCCTGTTGCATATTCATACACCTCATAATGCATAAATTCCATTCAAACGCAGGATTCTGTCTGGTCAGTGTCAACTTCGTCGTCTTAATCCTGACAGCGTCTTAGGGCTGAGCAAGGCAGGAAGAAGTTTGTTTCTTCTGATAATGGAGCAATAAATTCTCTTTATCTGAAAGATTTAGATGTCCTGTGGCTGCTATCTGGTGTGAGAACCTCATTCCTTTGTTTTTAAAAATATCCCATGTAATGGATAGCCCTGTTCACTAAACCCCGATATAGAAAGCCATATGATTGTGAATAACAAATACATGGTCAGCCTGGTCAGCCTTATGATTGTGATTAAGAGATACATAGTCAACCATGTGATTAAGAAATACATAACTGCATAACCTAAAAATAATATATATCAAGTTACTATTGTTTGCGAAATTCAACCATGTATTGCGCAAACACTAACCATGCGAAAGGCTAAGGTTTTAGGAACTAAGAAGAGCTAGCCGAGAAACAGAAACCAGCCAAACACCACCCCATATAAGGAAGGCAAGAGCTCCGAGGTCAAGAGTACAGGCCTGAGGAAGACTTCAAGCCTTCATCCAGCGACCACCAGAGGGTAGAAGACGACCCCCTAGCAACAACTGGAGCAGGCGCCAAGGGAAGAACACGTCTACGGAAATGGACTCGTATAAAAAAGGAACTTGTGAGATACTGGGTGCGGCAGTTGGTGGAGTTGGACTCCCCACAACTCCCCTGTCGCCCAGCGCTGCTTTGTTTATTACCTATGCTTGCTGTAATTAATAAATTCCAATTGGGCAACTTAACTCATTGCAGAGTTCCATTTATAACAATTTGGTGCCGTGACTCGGATGGTCATAGGTGAGGGAGCGAAGGTGTTTGGGAGGCGTCCCACCCCATTTTTGGGTGGCCTAACATCCGACCTTCCTACCATACGTCCACCGACAAACCTAAAACTTTAGGTAATAAGCAAAGGGAGACACCAGTGAACCCCTTAATCTTCTGTGCACAGGGTCCGGACCAAGACGCAGGACACATAAGTTTGGGTCCCGGAGTGCAAAGGCACTCCGGAAGAAATGAGATCCGTCCGGTTACAGGATGGACAGAAGAATGCTCCAGATGAGCCCGTGGAGGGCGAGGGATCCTGGAGTGCGAGCAAGTGAGGTGTGCGTGAGAGGGGAACCGACAGTCGGATTCCCCAAGTGAGTGTGGACCCTCAGTAGTGCGGTTCCCATTAGTCCGCGAGGACGTGGGCCATGAACAAGGGGAGACGAATGGTGATTTGTGTATGAGAGGCACTCCAAAAGGATGGGACAGGGGAAAAGCAAGCCCCCTATTTTCATTAGGTTTCTCCGGTGCCAAAAGATAGTTCGTTGGGGTTTATGTTAAAAAATTGGAGACATTAGAAAATTGGAGACATTTTCCAGGCACTAAGGAGAAGAATAAAGCTAAGACGATTCACTATTGTGTTGAAATTTGGGGAGAAAAGAAAAGAAATTTTTAAAAGTGTATATTGGCCCATCAGTAAAGATCCCTTTAGTCAAGAAGAAAGTGATTAGCAATATGGGTCAAGCAACCAGATACATTGGTGTTTAAATTGGCGGAACAAAAGAAACAGGAGAAGAAGAAGAGGGACTCTCCTGAGGAGGACCCCCTAATACCTCTACCCCCCCTCAGGCTCCCCCTCTCCCACTAGACCCAGACTCACAGCTTAGGCAGGCACTGCTGCGGATGCATTCTATAGCATAGGCATGGGAAAGATTCTATATTAGACAAAAGTTGAAGAAAGTAGACAAAGGTTGGAAAAGGGTAGATAATTGGCAAGATGGAGGATAAATTGCTGCGGGAGGTACAAACAAGGAGTTAGGAAGGAATGAGTTTGGAAAGCGAAGACAGGGGAATAGTCAGGACACTGGGATGAAAGGGAATGGTCGGGACACTGAGACGAAGGAGCCTAAAGCCTGCTTTTACTGCGGAAGGAAGGGACATTTCAAACGAGTGTGTAGGGTCAGGATCCAGGATGAGAAAACTTCTCAGGAGAATCAGAGAGGGCGGGAGCTAACAAAGAGGACCGAATTACACCCAGAAGAGGCCTTGATGATAAAGCTAAGAGTAGGTCCTCAGAGCGAAAAACTTGTATTTTTGGTAAATACAGGAGTTTCTCAGTCGTCAGTGGCAAAATTACTCCAGGGATGTGAGATAAGTAGTGAGTGAGTTTCAATAATCGGAATTACGGGAGAGGCTTTCCCTGTTCCTGTAATAAAAGGAGTGCAAATTGAAACAGATAACAAATTTGAAGTAAATGATTTGTTGTTAATGCCAGAGGCCGGGAATAATATGTTAGGCAGAGATCTAATAATAGCCTTAAAATTACAGATAACACCCTGTGAAGGAAAACTTAAAATTCATTCTTTAACTGAAGAAGATAATCTAGAAATTAATGACACAGGTGGGCATTCAGGTGAAGTGGGAAAAGTTTAGGATAGAGGAGTCTGGTCCCCTTAGTCCCTCCTGGTCAGCACAAGCCTGTGAATTTTATATATTACTCTGTGCATTATTAATACTAAAAAGGCAAGAAGGGACTACTTATACAGACTCCAAATATGCTTTTAGTGTAGTACATACTTTTAGAAAAACTTGGAAGGGGACTTATAAACATTCAAAAGAAAGGATTAATACATGGGAGATTGATAATTCAGATACTTGAAGCTTTAAAAGGCTCAAAGAAAATAGCAGTAGTTCATGTAAAAGAACACCAGAGAGGGAGGGATATTAGAGTAAGAGAAATAATTTGGCTGATAAAGAAGGAAAAAAAGCGACCTTAATTGGCAGCTATAAGGAAATTAATAGCAACATTTAAGGAGGAAAAGTGGGTTTTTCCTGATGGCAGGATTATGATGCCAAAAACCAGTGGCACATTAGATTTTAGATAACTTGTATAGACAGACACACTGGGAAACAAGGGCTTTTTGTGATCACTTTTTAAAATTTTATGGGAATATAGGGATATTTGGAATTAGAAAATAAATTACCCAGGGGTGTCTTACCTGTTAAAAGGTAAATAAGAAGGTGCTAAGAAGCCCTCCCTTTGGAGAATGCAAAACAGCCTACCGGCTATTTGAAAAGATCCAGGTTGATTTTATAGAATTGTTTAAAGTGGGTCGGTAGAAATATTTGTTAGTTAGTTATAATAGATCAATTAACTCAGTGAGTTAAAAGCATTTCCAGCAGCTTGAGCTACAGTTCAAACAGTAGCTAAAATATTGTTGAAGCATGATTTATATTAACCCTGATTTATTAAGAAGGAACTAAGCATCCTGGAGTGGCTGTGGACCGCAATTCCCCTGAGCTCGGAGGCAGAAAAAATGCTGGTGGGAAAAAAAAAAAATATAAAGGACTTTCTAAATTGGTGGGAACAGCCTAAAAAGATCAAAGATCTCCTCCAGGGTCACCCACCAGCAACTGATTACAAATCTGAAATTCCAAAACCAGAAATTGATAACACCTGTTGTTAAAAGAGCTCAGAAACAAGTAAAATGTTGGGAGTGCGGTAAACATGGTTTAGGGTGTCATCCATGAATATGTATTGTTTGTACATTTTGCTTTAACTCATGGTGGAGAGTAACTAAGGGAGAAAAGAAGGAGAGACAATTAATTTGTTTGTTTTGCTATGGTTATGTATTTAGTCAGCTAATTATAGAACATATTGCTAGTGATTTTTTTGGGATACTTTGAGATTGGGAGACAGGACCCTTCCAGCAGCAATTGGATTAATAAGAAACTTAGATCAATTGGTTCCTGCTATATTGGCTATAGCACAAATAAAAGAAGGAGCAACTCATAATAATAACATTAATGAAATTCAGGAGAGCCCTATGGGAAAAGGGAATGACTGCTCAAAGACCTCCTTTGGATCTTGCATTACATCAGGTAGAGCGTGGACATTGGGTCCTGGTCCGTAGCTGGAAGGAGAGCCCCCTCACACCAAAGTGGGAGGGACCCTACCAAGCCTTACTAACAACGCCAAGCCTTACTAACAACAGACACTGCAATTAGAACCACAGAAAAAGGCTGGATCCATGCGAGCCAAATAAAAGGACCAATAGAACCACCCCGACCAGTGGACCAAAAACACAAAGAACTATGAGTAGGAAGTGAGTGAAGTACCGGGAGACCTCAAGGGCTAAGATGGATAGCACAGAGGAACCTCAGAAAAAAAAAGTCTTTAAAGCACAAAAAACCATGAGAGTAAGTGATCGGCAACAACTTAAAGCTGTCTATAAGGTTAAAGAGGAGTTGTTGAAGACAACTGAAGTGAAACTGGTAAATGGAAAACATGAGGATGGAGACTCTGATATAAATTCCCCTTTAAGCAATACAGATTGTACAGAAGTCAAGAAAGACGATCTCTGTGATGAGAAGGAGGAATACCTGTAACAAATTCAGAAGTAATAAGTGACCTTGGGTGTATGTATGAATATTGGGATTGGGTATATCGGACTTTTCTGTTGGTAGATAGGAAGTCGGGAGAAATAATCGAAGAAGGGGAAGGATTACCGAACTCAAAATAAGGGTTATATGTAATGCTCAAGGGTGTTGGAGAAATTGTAATCCATTTGTCTGTATTATTTGTATAATATGTAATGAAAGGTGGTGGACCCATTGTCGCAGCAGCTATTCCCCTAAGGGAGCATGTTATAACTGTTATTACACACAGCAAAAATTAACTGAACAGACATTGGCACTTTGTATAATATCTGAGACCCTTAAAATAGGCTCCAAGAATTGGTGGAGCATTTATGCTAAAGGAATAAACCCCCAGTATTATTGTTACCACTCAAACGAACCAACACCATTCGTAACGAAAATTGTTGCAGGGGTTTGCTGAAGGTGGATCCATGATCTGAGCTGTCTAGCTCCTCAGGTGAAAGACACAAAGTGGTCTAGATACCTCCAACGAATTAGGAGAAAGGGGCACAAAAATCCTCCTGAAGACTACCCTTGCTGCCGAGAAGATAGATCACCCCATAGCTCACAGCAGCCGAGTTGATGGGCGAGGCAGAGGGGTTGATAACTGTGGGGGAGAGGGCCCTAGAATAAGACCTGAACAAACTCGGGACCACTCTAAGCAAAAGCAACAATATCGGAAACAACAAAATTTGGAACAGGGAAATTATGGCAGCCGCTATGACAATTGGGAAAACTACCTTAGGATTTTTAGAATACCTTTAATAATGCCAATGATTGGGAACTGTAAATCTCAAACACACGAGCCCTTTAAATGGTCATTAATTAGGTGGGAAGATCAGGTTGTGATCAGTAACATCGCACTAACGGGACCCCCTTCATTTAAAGTAAACCTAACACAGTTAATCACCTCCTGGGGAACTACGCTCTCAAGTGTCAGTTCCTACATCGGTTTTTACATGTGCCCAGCCTCTAACCCTGGAAAAAGCCTATTGCAATTACCCAGGATATAATTATTGCGGATGTTGGGGCTGTGAAACAATAGCTCAGGGATTCACCCCAGGGGGAGGACCCAGGCTGGCTAATAGGAAAAACCTGGGGAATCCAACTATGGCAACCAGGGAGAGATTAAGGAGGGATGATACTCATTAAAAAGGAAATTGTTCCCCATGACCCCGAACCTGTTGGATCCAACCATGTGATAGTAAACCCAGATAATAGCTTAAGAGGACCCAACCATGTGATGGGTAATAGCTTAGGAGGGGTGAAGAATGAAATAGAGAATAACAAGACGCAGGTAGAACAGGTAGAAGCGACTTCGGCTGATGAGGGAAGTGACATACTTTGGAAGAAGATCTTACAAACCACCTCTGAGGTATTGAACAGTACCCATGCCAACTTAACAAAGGAATGTTGGTTATGCTACAGTGCCAAGCCTCCTTTCTATGAAGCCATAAGGAACACTGCGAAGCCCAAAAGAATAAATGGGACTAATCCTGCACAATGTTTATGGGAAAAAGGGCAAGATAGAACTCCGGGAATTACCCTATCACAAGTAACCGGGAAAGGGAGATGTATTGGAACTGTTCATTTGTGTCAAATAACTAAATCGGTGCAGGATACCTCAAGACCAGATAAGTGGTTAATTCCGACAGCTAATACCAAATGGGTATGTGTAATAACCTAGGCATGACCCCCTGCATCTCTATAACAGCTTTTAATGAGAATTTTGCATACAGGTAGTAATGGTTCCCCGGATTATCTATCATCCCAGGGAATACGTATACTCCCAAAGCCATATTTCGAAACATCAGTTGCAAAAACGGGAACCCTTTACAGCCCTCACGGTTGCAGCATTATTAACCATTGGGGGAGCTGGGATAGGAACAGGCACAGCGGCCCTTGTACATCAACAACGGGGGTTTAAGGCCTCAAGAGCCGCTGTAGATGAGGATCTTAAGAAAATTGACAAATCTATCAATGAATTGGTAAACTCACTCTGGTCACTTTCGGAAGTGGTTTTACAAAATCGAAGGGGATTAGATTTACTGTTTTTACAACAAGGTGGCCTTTGCGTAGCCCTTCGGGAGGAATGCTGCACATATGTTGATACTACAGAGATAGCAGTAGACACCATGGCCGAATTACGTAAACAAATAGAGAAGAGGGAGAAAGAGAGAAAATCCCAACAAAACTGGTATGAATCTTTATTTAACTATTCTCCATGGCTTACCACCTTATTGTCCACCTTTGCCGGACCAGTGATCTTGCTGTTGTTAGGATTGACCTTTGGGCCATGTATATTCAGTAAAGTAGTTAGCTTAGTGAACTCCCGATGTGAAGCAGCCCATTTGATGATGATAAAAACAGAGTATGAATCTCTAGGTGCCGTAGAAATAGAGGACTATTTGGACCTAAGTAAGAAAGAACGTCAAAGGTTTAGTGAACAGAATGATAAATAGAAAAGGGGGGGATTGTAATGGATAGCCCTGTTCACTAAACCCCGATATAGAAAGCCATATGATTGTGAATAACAAATACATGGTCAGCCTGGTGATTGTGATTAAGAGATACATAGTCAACCATGTGATTAAGAAATACATAACTGCATAACCTAAAAATAATATATATCAAGTTACTAATGTTTGCTAAATTCAACCATGTATTGCGCAAACACTAACCATGCGAAAGGCTAAGGTTTTAGGAACTAAGAAGAGCTAGCCGAGAAACAGAAACCAGCCAAACACCACCCCATATAAGGAAGGCAAGAGCTCTGAGGTCAAGAGTACAGGCCTGAGGAAGACTTCAAGCCTTCATCCAGCGACCACCAGAGGGTAGAAGACGACCCCCTAGCAACAACTGGAGCAGGCGCCAAGGGAAGAACACGTCTACGGAAATGGACTAGTATAAAAAGGGAACTTGTGAGATACTGGGTGCGGCAGTTGGTGGAGTTGGACTCCCCACAACTCCCCTGTCGCCCAGCGCTGCTTTGCTTATTACCTATGCTTGCTGTAATTAATAAATTCCAATTGGGCAACTTAACTCATTGCGGAGTTCCATTTATAACATCCCACATGCATAGTTTCTTTTTGCACATTATGTTTTAACTTAGAACTATATTTAACACACTACTTAAAAAAATTAATACAGCATCATTTTCTATCATAATGCATAATATTAATTTTCATATTTGCCAAAAGCCAATCATAAAATATGCATTTTTCACAGCTGACTAAAAACATTGCAAACCCCAGCCAGAAGATGTCAGGAGAGTGCCCTGTGAAAGAAAGATGGGTGTGTTTTGAACAAGAAAGTGAAACCAACTTAGAGGATGCATTCACAGAGAAAGAAGTGCAATTGAAAAGACAAAGGGATAGAGAGGGAACAAATATATGGAAAGATTCTTTTTATTGATATGGTGGAAAAGATTACAAAATAATTTAATTTCACTGATTGATGGGTGTGTGGGGGGGACTTACTTAGCCATGGGACGGTATCAGTTTAGGTCCCCCTGGACATTTTAAAATGGATTACATCAAGAAAAAGCATAGTAGTACCCAGAAGAAGGGAAGGAGAGTGGAAGCTGAAATCAAGAATAATAGGGGAAGAGTGTTGATCAAGAAAAGAGAAAATGTATCCTACAGAAGCAGGAGAAACACTGTGTAAAAGATATCTGGCAGCAAATGACACACACACCAGGTGGATCCCAGAAACTCCCCATTCATATTGGTCAATAGAAAAAACTGAAAGTCGATGTGTATACAGTGAAAAAGAAAAAATATTTGAATACTCAGGAGATCATATTGACACATTTGCGCTAATAGAAAGCTTATGCAAATATTGGAAACATAAATCAAGATTCTAATTTCTGGGATCATTTTGGTTTGAAAAGGAAGTGAGTTTTTTGAGAGTTTGGTGGTTAAACTATATAAGTGTTGAGATTGGAATATTGGCATTTGGTGTGGCTATAGAGGATATGGACACGCTTCTGAGAACACAGGGTCTTAGAAGCAGAGAACTCTCAGGGGAAGCTCTTTCAGTTCTGGTCTGTGAGAGAAGTCAGAGCTCTCCTGCTCAGCTGTGGGCTAAGAAGGGGAGGGGAAGCCATGCGGCCGGGTAAGGGAGGTGAGAGCTTGGGACAGAGAAGGGAAGTGAAGGCTTTGGCAAGATAGAAGGGGAGAAGAACGCTGAGAAGCAGCGGGCAGCTCTTCCCCTGCCCCGGGAGAGAGACAGAGAGCTTGTGCTTGTGTCTGTGTTTGTGCTCCTTTGAAATTGGATATCATGTGCTGGCAGCAGGGCTGGCTGAGAAGGAGAAGGGGCGGGTGGTGCAGCAAGAAGGTGCTGGGCAGGGCAGCGTGAGAGTTCTGGACAGGCAGAGCCTGAGATTTGAACTTTTCTCTTAGATGATAGAAACTTTACACATGCTGATTATTCTGAAGCTGAATGAGAAGAGAGAGAGATGAAAGAAAAAGAAATAGGCTAGTGTGATGGAAGTGTGTGCAAGTGAAAGATGTCTGAAGAGTTGAGAAGAATCCTTCTGGGCAGAGGGCAGTGATGACGGATTGGCCTTTTAGCTGGACTTTTCTTGTATAGCTGTATACAGAACTTTTTTTTTTTTTTTTTTTGTGTGACACAAAGATTGCATTTAGGGGGAGGCAATGGCTTGGAGCCAAGAGAGTGCAGTGATGTGATGTGAAAGAGTGGCGTGAACAGAGATGACAGGTGAGAAAGGTGGTGGTGCCCTCGATCTTCAACGACGAAGAAGATCTCTGTTCTTGAGACCCCTCAGGCCTAGGGGGTGAATTTGGAGGGGACAGGTGTCCCAAAAGTGAGAGACTGTTGCCCTTTTGGAACTGTGCAAAGCATCCTTAAAAGGGAACCCTAGAAGCAGCTCTGGTCCAGGTGCAGTGGTGCGAGCACTGGTCATGGAAGGAAGATATCACGAGGGCAAATGTTCTCTGGACAGTGCCATGTGTGACATGGAAACACACGAGGTTCCAACTGTGCTTCCTGAAGAAGCCTATGGCACAAGAGGGACTCCCCTCTTCTTGATGAACTGAAAATTGATTATCTGAAAAAGGGTGATGGACTGAGAGTTAGGTATCTGAAGAATAGTAACTGAATTGAGAATCAAAAGTTTAGTCTTACTGTAATGTGTTAGAAATTTAGTGGGGGGAGGAAGAATTATTTAGAAAATTTTCATTCTGAGTTCTGTATATTGTTCTTTTCATATAGTTGTAGGGCAATAAAGTTTTTGTTCTTTATTCCTAAGCTAGAGCCTGCTTTGCTCTATTTCTAATCACATCTCACGGTAGACACCAGAGAGAATATATTTTCATAAATCACTAGCATTGTGCCAGCGTCAAACCATGACAGGGATGCACCTAAAAATTTATTTTGGATCTGTGGTAACACAGCCAATGTGAAGTTACCAGGAGGGTGGTGTGGGAGTTGCACAATTGGAGCAATAAAACCATCCTTTTTCTTACTGCCTAAGGATGTGAAATCAAACTTGGGAGTCGCAGTGTATCATGATCTGTGCTGAAAGAAAAGAAGTCTAAGTGGTGGAACCCAAAATTGGAACAATGACATTTGGACCCCAGAAAGGATTTTAGATCCTGAAGGGCCAGCTCCCTGGGCCCAAGATGGACCCTGGGGGTACAGAACCACAGAATACACGCTCAATCCAATCATCCGTGTACAAGCAGTGCTTGAAATCATATCCAATCAAACAACTCTGACCATCGATCTCTTAAACCAGCAGCAACAACAAACACCGTCAGTAATTTACCAGATCCCATTGGCAGTGGACTACCTCCCTGCAGAGGAAGGAGGCATCTGTGGGAAATTTAATATTTCAGAATGCTGCCTAGAGATCCATGACCACAGTCATGTAATTAAAAATATTCCTCAAAATATTAGAAAACTAACCAATGTTGGAACACAAAAATGGACTCCCTTGTTTGGAGACTCCGACAGGTGGGACAACTTGTTCACCTGGAATGGTAAATGGTGGAAGAAACTGGTCTTCTTTGTGGTGTGTGCACTATAGCAAGTGTAATATTCCTACCGTGTGTAATTCCATGTCTAGTCCGGATAGTGACCAGCATTGTCCACAGCATCATCATGCTGCAAGGGAACGTGGAAGGGAAAAGCAGTGAAAAAGTAATGTTAATGAAAGAACAGAGTTATCAGAATGCCAGAGATGTGCTAGAACAGTGCGAGAAACTGAGGAAAGTAGAAATTGAACTCTAAAAGTTTGATGCAGGCTGGAAGCCTGATCAAATAGTTAGAGGGGTAATTGTTAAAAATAGGTTAGAAAGTGTTGTAAATACTTGATAGATAGTTAGGCATGTACTGTTAGTTTGGTTATTATATTGTAAAAGGGTTTAAAAGGGTAGTTATAAGAAATACGGTACTCAATGTACCATAACACACCTCAGTATAGCGCACCACGCCCCAAGAGAAAGGAGCCTGCCTGCCACAACTGTAATGGGCCAATCATGCACCTTAAACCTTCATGCAAATGAAGGATCCAAAAAGAAACCAATCCAAAGGGACAAAAAACAGGATAAAAAGGGGCTTCTGACCCACTGAATTTGTGCCGCTCCCTTTGGGACATCAGGGACATTGCTGCTGTTGAATCAGCCCCAGCGCCACTGCTGCAGCATCCTCGAGGGGAACGCCCCTGCTTGGCCCAGGGGCCCCCTTGCTTTAGGCCTCTCTTTTTCTTATAATAAATGCTGGAATCACTTTAGTACCAGGAACCTGCTTTTAACAACACAAAATTCAGGATCCCTGGTGCACACAAAGTTCAGGATTTCCGGGGCACACGAGCAGACGGTGATCGGTACCTCAGGGCTGAGCTCCAGCAATGCCCGTGAATTCTCTCTGCAGTGACAGCCTGGCTGCCCTCCTCAGATGCCAAAGAGCGACAGAGAGAGGCTGCCCCCAACCCTGTAATTTTTATCTGCCCCCCATTCTCCCCGTATCTCTGTGCCCCCCTCCCAGAGAAACTCCCAAAAACCAGAGGAGTTCCCCCTCCCCACCTTCTCAAGCACTCACCCATCAGGGCCTCTCAGCAACTCAATGGGAAAAAAATCCACAAGTAACAAGGAAAGAACAGAAAAAACCCAACCCCCAACAAGGGCTGGTGGTGGCTGCGGTTTTTGGGGGTTTCAGCGACACCCGGGGCGGGGTCAGTGCTCAGCAGTAGGGGGCCCCCAAACCACAGCCGGGTGTGAGAAACAAAGTTCACTGCTTGAAAGTTGTAAAAGTTTAATAAGGGCTATAAAAGGATTTCAGTAGTCGGCCAAAGAACTCGCCCTGAACTTAACCCATCGTTCTCCAAATCCGGTTCCACTGCAGGGCTACAAACACATTCCTGAGGTTAGACATTATTCAAACATCCCTGGGAGGTTTTGATGTTCCAGAAGCTTGTTTGGTTTTAACCTCTGACTTGTCTGCAGGACATTCTGTAAATTGGGTTCATGTATTTGATTTCTTCTCCTGGTTCTATCCTGTTGTTTCACACCCCCTGATAAATTCATAAATTCTTCTCTGATGCTCAGGTTTCTGTCAGTGTTATCACCTGGAGAGGCCAGGCCCAGGTGTGAGAAGCAAGGGAATTGTTTTATAACTGAGTCAGTTACACAAAAGCATTTTAATATTGCACAGTCTCTATTTTAACACTTACCATTTATTCAATATTTATCTATTTTTAATATTTTAAGGTCTATGATAAAATATCAATTTATTACTCCAGCATTAAATTGGCTACACAGTGCACAGATAAGCTGATCCATTTTATTGTACCAGCAGGCAGCTACAAGGAATTATCAACAATCAATAATCAAGTACCAGAGCAAATTACTTGTGAAAGTATTTTTTTGCAGAAGCCAACACAGAATTGCAGAACCAATGCAAAATTGCATCAGAAAATTATTAAATTTTTGTTTATGACCCAGCTCTGCTGCAGGCGCATTGGAAAGCTGGAAGCTGCTGAGGGGACCCATTCTCCCCTGTCCCTGAGTGTCCTCCTTGAGCATCTTCCCTGACTGTTACTAAGTTCCCTGAGTGTCCCAGAGTGTCCCCAGTGATGTCACCCCAGGAATTCCCATCAGGATTTGGGACAGTATCAATGAAAATTCCCAGAAAATTCCCCAGATTTGTCTCAGATCCCTTGTGGGGAGGGGAGAGGGGACAGCAGAGATGTCCCTGATGATGTCACCACCCTGATGAGGTCACAGCCATGATATCACTGACCCTGCAGCAGCCTCAGGATGTCCTCGATGGCTTTTTGGCACTGCTTAGCCACCGCACGGCTGCCGGGACCATTGGGGCCACCACGGCCACCACAGGGACTCAAGAGGAGGTTGTGGATATCCCCAAGTGTCCCCAGCAGGTGATGCTTGAATAGGTGGGCACTGACGTCCCAGTGGTGCTCAAATTTTACCACTTCGGCCACCAAGGCCTCTGGGACATCAGTGGACTCCTCATCTATCTCCTCCAGATCAGCCTCGATGGCCCTCAGCTGATGCTGCAGCTCTGAGAGGAACAACCTGGCTCTGTCACACACATCCACCAAGCGCTGCAGCGGCTCCAGGGCCACCTCTGCCCAATGTCTCCTCCTGATGGCCGCCCTTGCCTGCCTGGTGGCCACCACAGCCTCTCCCATGGCCTCGTTGGTGGCCATTGCCACCTGGGCATCACGTGTGGCCCCCACTGAGGCCTCCTCATCCCTGTCCAGGGCCACCATGAGCTGTTGGGCTGTGGCTGCCAGGTTGTCCCCAGCTGTCCCCCTGCGGGTGGCCTTGTCCTGCTGGTCCCTGGCCCAGGCGAGGGCCGCGTCCTCGCAGGCATCACGGAGCTTGGTGACCTTCTCGACCAGCTGTTTCCATCTCTCCTCACACGCAGACACCAACTCCTGCCAGGCGCTGCCCGCGGCTCTGACATCGGCCCAGGTGGCCCCCAGGGTGACCCCGAGGGTGGCCAGGGCCTGGCCCAGGGAGGGGACACAACACTGGCCCAGGAGGGTGACATTGTTGTGGTCCAGGATCTCATGCAGTCTCCAGGTGAATCTCCCCAGGGCATGGGCAGGGACTTTGCAGACACGCGCTGCTGCTGCTGCATGTCCCTGTGTGACCCGGTCATGGTGGCTGTCACCTCACCCAGGGTGGCCACCACAGTTACCTGCCACTCCAGCAGGGACAGGAACGGCTGGGGAGAGGACAGAAGAGGTGTCAGGGACCTGGTGGCACTTGTGGCCTCCTACGGTGGCCTTGGTGCCCTCCTGGGGGTCCCCTTCGTCCCTCCCTTTGTCACCCCTTTGTCAGCTCTGCCACCTCCCGCTACCTCCTGTTGTGCCTGCTCCTCCAGCCATCCTTGGTTCCCTCCACCCCTCTGTCACCTCCCTCCTTCCTGCCATGCCCTCCTGTCCCTTCCTGTCTCCTCGGTCACCCCTGTGGCCCCCCATGCCAGGACTGTCGCACCTTGAGGGGCTCCATGGCCACTGGGGACTTGCTGGGGACACTCTGTGGACCCTCTGGGGACAGTCTGGGAACATTCTGCGGATACTTTGGGGACACTCTGAGCATACTCCAGGTAACAAACACGCCTGGGTGACAGTTGGGGACACACAGGAACATGGTGCAGCCAGATGAAGGAAGCAGGAAGAGGTGACGTCACTGTCCTCCCTGGCCCCCTGACTATGGGGTCAGGCCAGGGTCCCCAATGTCCCCCCAACATCCTCAACGGGACCCTGATGTACCCTCAGGGTCCCCACATGGCCCCAATGTTGCCCTGATGTCCCCCACAAGGCCCAAGTGTCCCTCAATGTCCAGATGGCGACACCAGGGACACACCAGGGTCCTGTTGGGGACCTTAGGAACACCACTGTATCCTTCCCTTGGGGACACTGGGGCCTACCTGAAGTCCCCTGTACCGTTTTGGGTCACTACAATGTCCCTGATGCCCCTACAGTGTCCCCAACAGGATCCTGGTGTGTCCCAGTGTTCCCAACAGGACATCGGGGAATACTTGGGCCTTGTTGGAGACTCTGAGGGGACAGGGGGTCCTACTGGGGACATTGGGCGGGACATTGGGGACCCTGCCCTGCCTCCACAGCCAGGGAGGCAGTGACGTCATCTCTTCCGGTTTCCTCTATTCGCCTGCGCCACGTTCCTGTGTGTCCCCAGCTGCCACTCGGGCGTGTTTGTCAACCAGAGTGCCCCAAGAGTGTCCCTGGACTGTTTCCAGAGTGTCCCGGAGTCTCCCCAGCTGCCATGGAGCCTCTTGAGGTGCAACAATCACAGAGTGGTGGGGGGGGAGGGGACAGAGGGGACACGGGGGGGGTGGTGAAAGGGGGCAGTGGGGGATGGACGGGACACGGGGGTGGGGGGAGGGGACACGGGGGTGGGAGGAGGGGACAGGAGGTCAGAAAGGGACAGGAGGGCATAGGAGGAAGGGTGGAGGGTGATAGAGGGGTGGATGGGGGGGACAACAAGAGATGATGGGGGTGGCAGAGGGGATGACAGGGTGAGAAAGGGACAGCACAGCCCTCCAGGGATGGGACAAAGGGGACCCTGGGAGAGGACAGAGGCCACCTCAGGAGGCCACAAATGCCACAAGGTCCCTGACACCTCCCCTGTCCCCTCCCCAGCTGTTGCCGGCCCTGCTGCAGCCACAGGACACTGTGGTGGCCACCCTGGGCAAGCTGCTGGCCACCCTGCCCGGTCGGGATGAGGAGATGCTGCCTGTGTCCACAGTGAGCCTGTACTCGGACCTGGTGAAATTCACCAAGGAACTCCGGGACATCCTGTACCGCACTGATGACATCTGGTGGCGCCGCAGTGTCACCATGGATGAGTTTGACCCAGTCACCTCCAATGATGACGACCCTGTTACCTCCCTGAGCCAGGCCCTGGCCACCTGGGAGAGCACCCCATGGATCACCCAGAACTGTGTGACAATGGCAACCTGGAGGTGGCAGTGGTTAGTGGAAACACTCCTGGACAGGTGGGCCCAGCTAGCCAGGGCAGCCACCAAGCTCTGCAACACCTGCAAAGAGGTGGCCGCTGAGGTGGCCAACATGGTGGCCATCTTCACCACCAGGGCCAGGGAGCTGCAGGCCATGGCTGCCCGTTATGGGACAGCTCAGGAAAACATGGGGGAGCTGGGTCAGGCACTGGGCAGCGAGGAGGGGCCCGAGGTGGTGGCTGGGCATGGAGCCCAGGTGAGGAGAGAGGCCATGGTGGCTGCCACCCAGGCAAGAAGGGCCACCATGGTGAGACAGTGGGTGGAGGCGGCCCTGGGGCTGCTGGAGCGCTTGGTGGCCACGTGTGACGAAGCCACTGCGTTCCCCCAGGAGCTGCAGCGCAGGATTGGGGACATTGAGGGTGCTCTGAGGGGGACAAAGAAGCAGTCCCATGATGTCCCCGAGGACTTGGTGGCCAAGGTGGCCATGGGCAAGCAGCTGTGGGAGGCCAACGCCCGCCAGGCCGTGTGTCACCTGGTGGGGACACTCCCAGACATCATCAAGCTCTTGTTCGATGGTGATGATCTCTCCAGCCCCAGTGCCTGTGGGGTGGCCGAGCGATGCCAAAGAGCCATCAAGGACATCTCAAGGCTCCTTCGACGCCCAGATTGTCCCCAAGGTGTCCCCAAGATGTCTCCAGTGAGCATGGAGCCACAAGAGGTGTGACAGGGGGAGGGAGACAGAAGGGACACTGAGGGGGAAGGGCACAGGGGGGAGAGGGCAATAGGGAATGGAAGGAGATGGTGGGGCAGCGGGAGGGGACAGGGGGTTGCAAAGGGGACAGAAGGAAATGCCAGGAAGGGAGGAGGTGACACAGGAGGAAAGGTGCAGTGGGGGATGGGGGAGACATGGCATGGCGGGAACATGGGAGGTGGCTGGTGGTGGCATAGGGGACAGCAGTGGGCTTGGGGGGTGGCAGAGGGGACAGCAGGAGGGCCAGGGGGCTGGAGGGGCTATGAGAGGAGGGACAGGGGCTGACAGAGGGAACAAGAGGCTGACGAACGGATGGAGGGGACAAAAGGGACTCCTCGGGAGTAGGGGGCCACCCCAAGAGGCCGTAAGAGCCACCAGGTCCCTGACACCGCCCCTGTCCCCTCCCCAGCTGTCCCCGGCCCTGCTGCAGCCACAGGTGACCGTGGTGGCCATCCTGAGTAAGCTACTGGATACCCTGCCCACGCGGGACGACATGATTCTCCTCGGGTCTGCACCAAGACTGTACTGGGACCTGGAGGACTTCACCAGGGACCTCCGGATCACCCTGTACAGCATTGATGACACCTGGTGGCTCCGCAATGTAACCTACGATGATGATGACCCTCCCGCCTCCCTTAGCCAGGCCCTGGCCGCCTGGGAGAGCAACCCATGGACCTCCCAAAACCTCCCAAATGTGACAATGGTGGCCAGTGATTGGCAGCAGTCAGTGGCCACGCTTGTGAACAGGTGGGCCCAGCTGGCCATGAAAGCCACCAAGCTCCCATACACCTGGAGGGAGGTGGCCACCGAGGCGGCCAACAGGGCGGCCACTGCCACTACCCAGGCAAGGGATCGGCAGGACAGGGCTGCCCGTTATGAGACAGCTCAAGAAAACATGGTGGAGCAGGGTCAGGCCCTGGGTAGGGAGGAGAGGGCCGAGGTGGTGGCCGGGTATGAAGCCTGGGTGAGAAGAGATGCCTGGGTGGCTGCCAGCGAGGCAAGAAGGGCCACCATGGTGAGACAGTGGATGGAGGCAGCCACGGGGCTGCTGGAGCGCTTGGTGGCCGCGTGTGATGAAGCCACCTGTGTTCCCCCGGGAGCTGCAGTGGCGGCTCAGGGACACCAAGGCCGCCCTGAAGGGGGCAAATGAGGCGTCCCCCACTGTCCCCAAGGCCTTGGTGGCCAAGGTGGCCGAAGCCGAGAGGCTCTGGGAGGCCAACACCCGCCTGGTCAAGAATCACCTGCTGGGGGCACTTCAAGACATCATCGACTTCTATTTCGACGGTGATCCCGTCAGCCCCAGTCCCTGTGAGGTGGCCGAGTGGTGCCAAAGAGCCATCGAGGACCTTCCAAGGCTCCTTCAACCCCCAGAGTGTCCCCAAGGTGTCCCCAAGGTGTTCCCAGTGAGCATGGAGCTCCAAGAGGTGCGACTGTGGGGGGGGAGGGGTGGAGAGAGGGGGACAGAGGGGACACTGGATGGGACAGGGCAATGAGGGATGGGGGGACATGGGGGATAGCGGGAGGCGACAGGGGGTCACAAAGGGGACAGGAGGGAGCAGCAGGAAGGAAGGAGGTGATAGAGGGATGGAAGGAAAAGGGGGTGGAGGGAACAGAGGAGGATGGGGAGACATGGGGGGTGGGGACAAAAGTGGTGGCAGAAGGGACAGCAGAGGTTGGCAGGGGCTACGAGTGTGGTGGCAGGGAGTATCAGAGGGGACACCAGTGGGGGCCTGGTGTGGCACAGGGGACAGCAGAGCGGCAGGGGGCTATAGGGGCTATGAGAGCAGGAGGAAGGGGCCGGCAGAGGGAACAAGAGGCTCCCTCAAAGGGACGGAGGGGACAAAAGGGACCCCTCAGGGGCAGGGGGTCACCACAGGAGGCTGAAAGTGCCATGAGGTCACTGACACCTCCCCTGTCCCCTCCCCAGCTGTGCCCGGCTCTGCTGCAGCCACAGGTCACCGTGGTGGCCACCCTGGGCAAGCTGCTGGCCACCCTGCCCAGCTGGGACAAGATGAAGTACGTGTCCACAGGGCGCCTGTACTGGGATCTGGGAGACTTCAGGAAGGACCTCAGAGTCACCCTGTATTGCACTGCTGACACCTGGTGGCGCCACAATTACACTGTGGATGATGATGATCCCAACATTGCCCTGAGTCGGGCCCTGACCACCTACAAGAGAACCCAAAGGACCACCTGGGACAATGGGACAGTGGAGGCTCACATGTTGCATGGGTTGGTGCATGCGCTTGAGGACAGGTGGGCCCAGCTGGCCAGGGCAGCCACCAAGCTGCGCAACGCCTGCAAGGAGGTGGCCACTGAGGCAGCTGACAGGGCAGCTGTCATCACTGCCGAGGCTAGGGAGCTGCAGGACGAGGCTGCCCATTATGGTACAGATCAGGAACACATGGGGGTGCTGGGTCAGGCCCTGGGCAGGGAGGAGGAGACCGAGGTGGAGGCTGAGTATGAAGCCTGGGTGAGGAGAGAGGCCTGGGTTGCTGCCAGCAAGGCAAGAAGGGCCACCATGGTGAGACAGCGGGTGGAGGCGGCCCTGGGGCTGCTGGAGCGCTTGGTGGCCGCGTGTGACGAAGCCACCGCGTTCCCCCGGGAGCTGCAGCGACGGCTCAGGGACATCGATGCCACCCTGGAGGAGACAAATGAGGCATCCCCCGATGTCCCCGAGAACTTGGTGGACAAGGTGGCTGAGGCCGAGTGGCTGTGTGAGGCCAACGCCCGCCTGGCCAAGGATCACCTGCTGGGGGCAGTTCCAGACACCATCAAGTTATTGTTCAATTATGGTCCTGACAACCTCAGTGTGGTGGCAGAGCGGTGCCAAAGAGCCATCGAGGACATCCCAAAGCTTGTTCAACCCCCAAAGGGTCCCCAGAGGATCCCCAAGGTGTCCCCAGTGAGCATGGAGCTCCAAGAGGTGTGATATGGGGGGGGGGGGGGGGGGAGAGGGGGACAGAGGGGACACTGGGGGGGAGAGGTCAATAGCGGGGGATGGAGGGGAAACGGCAGCGGAAGGGGACAGGAAGTTGCAAAGGGGACAGGAGGGAGTCACAGGAAGGAGGGAGGTGACAGAGGGGTTTAAGAGAAAGGGGAGGAGGGGGCAGAGGAGGATGGGGATGCACGGGGGGGAGGGGACACAGGGGCTGGCAGGGGTGGCAGAGGGGACAGTATGTGGTTAGGGAGGGGTGGCATAGCGGACAGCAGAGGGGCAGGGGTTGTCAGAGGGAACAAGAGGCTGACAAAGCGATGGAGGGGATAAAGGTGATCCTCAGGGCCAGGGGGCCACCCCAGGAAGCAGTAAGTGCATCGAGGTCCCTGACACCTTCCCTGTCTCCTCCCCAGCTATCCTCAGCCCTGCTGCATGCACAGGTGACCGTGGTGGCCACCCTGAGTGAGCTGCTGGACACCCTGCCCAGGCAGGATGAGGAGATGATGCTGCTGCTTGTGTCCCCAGGGTGCCTGTACAGGGACCTGGAGGAATTCACCAATGAGCTCCGGGCCACAGTGAAGCGCATTGAAGACACCTGGTGGTGCTGCAATCTCACCTCCAATGATGATGACCTTCCCACCTCTCTGAGCCGGGCCCTGGCCGCCTACAAGAGCACCCCATGGACCACCTGGAATCATGTGACAATGGTGGCCCGCAAGTGGCAGCAGTCAGTGTCTGTGCTCCTGGACAGCTGGGCCAAGCTGGCCAGGGCAGCCACCAAGCTCTGCAACACCTGCAAAGAGGTGGCCACTGAGGCGGCCGACAGGGAGGCCACTGCCACCTCTCAGGCAAGGGACCTGCAGACCATGGCTGCCCGTGATGGGACAGCACAGGATAACATGGTGGAACTGGGTCAGGCACTGGGCAGCGAGGAGGGGCACGAGGTGGTGGCTGGGCATGGAGCCCGGGTGAGGAGAGAGGCCAGGGTGGCTGCCACCCAGGCAAGAAGGGCCACCAGGAGGAGACAGCATGTGGAGGCGGCCCTGGGGCTGCTGGAGCGCTTGGTGGCCACGTGTGACAAAGCCGCCGCGTTGCCCCAGGAGCTGCAGCGCAGGGTTGGGGACATCGAGGTTGCCCTGAAGGGGACAAATGAGGCTTCCAGAGATGTCCCTGAGGACTTGGTGGCCAAGGTGGCCATGGCTGAGTGGCTGTGGGAGGCCAACTCTTGCCTAGCCAAGGATCACCTGGTGGGGACACTTCAAGACATCATCAAGTTTTATTTCACTGGTGATGCTGACAGCCGCAGTGCCTGTGGGGTGGCTGAGCGGTGCCAAAGAGCCATCGAGGACATCCCAAGCCTCCTTCAACCTCCAGAGCATCCCCGAGGTGTCCCCAGTGTGTCACCAGTGAGCAAAGAGCCCCAAGAAGAGGTGCGATGGGGGGGGGATGACACAGAGGGGAATGGGGGGAAACGGGCGGTGGAGGGGACATGGGGGCTGCTGGGATGTAGCAGAGGGGACAGCAGAGGAGCAGGGGGCTATAGGGGCTCTGAGAGGACACAGGGGCTGGCAGAGGGAACAAGAGGCTGACAGAAGGATGGAGAGGACAAAGGAGATCCCTCGGGCGCTGGGGGTCACCCCAGGAAGCCACAAATGCCATGAGGTCCCTGACACCTCCCCTGTCCCCTCAGCGGTCCCTGGCCCTGCTGCAGCCACAGGTCACCGTGGTGGCCATCCTGGACAAGCTGCTGGCCACCCTGCCCAGGATGGACGAGGAGAGGCTGCTGTTCATGTTTCCAGGGTGCCTGTACTGGGACCTGGAGGAATTCACCAATGAGCTCTGGGCCACAGTGAAGTGCATTGAGGGCACCTGGTGGTGCTGCAATGTCACCTCCGATGAAGATGATCTTCTCACCTCCCTGAGTCAGGCCCTGACTGCCAGGGAGAGGACGCCATGGACCAGGCAGCACCTTGTGACTACGGCACCCTGGCGGTGGCCGGGGTTGGTGGCCACACTTGTGAACAGCTGGGCCCAGCTGGCCATGGCAGCCACCAAGCTCCACAACACCTGCAGGGTGATGGCCGCTGAGGCAGCCACTAAGGCCACCAGTGCCACCGCCCGGGCTAGGGAGCTGCAGAACGAGGCTGCCCTTTTTGGGACAGCTCAGGAAAACATGGTGGAGCTAGGTCAGGCACTGGGCAGGGAGGAGGGGGCTGAGGTGGTGGCAGGGTATGGAGCCCAGGTGAGGAGAGAGGCCATGGTGGCTGCCATCAAGGCAACAACATCCACCATGGTGAGACAGTGGCTGGAGGTGGCCCTGGGGCTGCTGGAGCGCTTGGTGGCCGCGTGTGACAAAGCCACCGCGTTCCCCTGGGAGCTGCAGCGCAGGATTGGGGACATCAAGGCCGCCCTGGAAGGGACAAATGAGGTGTCCGGTGATGTCCCTGAGGACTTGGTGGACAAGGCGGCCGAGGCTGAGCGGCTGTGGGAGGCCAACGCCCGCCTGGCCAAGGATCACCTGCTGGGGACACTTCAAGACATCATCAGATTCTATTTCAATGGTGGTCCTGCCAGCCCCAGTGTGGTGGCCAAGCGGTGCCAAAGAGCCATCGAGGACATCCCAAAGCTTGTTCGACCTCCGGAGCATCCCCAAGGTGTTCCCAAGGTGTCCCCAGTGAGCATGGAGCTCCAAGAGGTGCGACGGGGCAGGGGAGAGGACAGAGGGGACACTGGGGGCGAGGGGACAATAGTGGGAAGTGGAGGGGACATGGCGGTGGCGGGAGGGGACAGGAGGTCGCAAAGGGGACAGGAGGGAGTGGCAGGAAGGGGGAGGTGATGGGGGAGAGGGGGCAGTGGAGGACGAGGGGGACACAGGGGCTTGGGGGTGGCACAGAGGATAGCAGAGGGGCAGGAGGTGGGAGGGGCTCCAAGGGGAGGGACAGAGGGTGGCAGTGGGAACAAGAGGCTGACAAAAGGATGGAGGGGACAAAGGGGAACCCTCAGGGGCAGGGGGCCACTCCAGGAAGACGTAAGTGCCACCAGGGCCCTTACACCTCCCCTGTCCCCTCCCCAGCTGTCCCCTGCCCTGCTGCAGCCACAGGTCACCGTGGTGGCCACCCTGGGCGAACTGCTGGACACCCTGCCCAATCCGGATGCGATGATTTTGTTCCTGTCCACAGTGAGCCTGTACTGGGACCTGGTGGACTTAACCGAGAATCTCAGGGCCACCCTGTACCACACTGACGACACCTGGTGGCATGACATTGTCACCTCCAATGATGATGAACCTGTCACTTCCCTTAGCCAGGCCCTGGCTGCCTATAAGAGCACGCCATGGACCACCTGGTTCCATGTGACAATGGTGGCCCGCAAGTGGCACAGGTCAGTGTCTGTGCTTGTGGACAGCTGGGCCAAGCTGGTCAGGAAGGCCGCCAAGCTGCGCAAGACCTGCAGGAGGGTGGCCACTGAGGCAGCCGATAGGGCGGCCACTGCCACCGCCCAGGCCAGGGATCTGAAGGACGAGGCTGCCCATGATGGGACAGCTCAGGAAAACATGGTGGAGCTCAGTCAGGCCCTGGGCTGGGAGGAGGGGGCCAAGGTGGTGGCCGGGCATGGAGCCCAGGTGAGGGAAGAGACCAGGGTGGCTGCCAGCCAGGCAACAAGGGCCACCATGGTGAGACAGCGGCTGAAGGTGGCCCTGGGGCTGCTGGAGCGCTTGGTGGCTGCGTGTGACGAAGCCACCGCGTTCCCCCAGGAGCTGCAGCGCAGGATTGGGGACATCGAGGCTGCCCTGAAGGGGACAAATGAGGCTTCCAGAGATGTCCCCGAGACCTTGGTGGCCAAGGTGGCCGCGGCCGAGTGGCTGTGGGAGGCCAATGCCCGCCTGGTCAAGGATCACCTGCTGGGGGCAGTTCCAGATATCATCAAGTTCTATATCAATGGTGGTCCTGACAGCCCCAGTGCCTGTGGGGTGGCTGAGCGGTGCCAAAGAGCCATTGAGGACATCCCAAGGCTCGTTCAACATCGGAGCATTCCCAGCATGTCCCCAAGGTGCCCCCAGTGAGCATGGAACTCCAAGAGGAGAGAGGGAGACAGAGGGGACACTATGGGGGAGGGGAGGGGGCAGTGGGGGATGGGTGGGAAATGAGGGGGTGGTGGGAGGGGACAAGGACTCACAAAGGGGATGGGAGGGAGTGGCAGGAAGGGGGGAGATGACAGAGAGGGGGATGGGAAACGGGGGGTAGGGGACAATGGGGGATGGAAACGATTGTGGTGGGGAGGGGACACGGGGGCTGGCGGAGATGGCAGAAGGGACAGCAGCAGGTGGCAGGTGCTACAAGGGGAGGGGTAGGCGGTGGCAGAGGGGATAGCGGGGAGGGTGGAAGGGGGTCGCAGAGGGGACAAAGGGGTGACAAAGGGACAGAGTTGACAGCAGAATCTTCCTGGAAGGAGATAAAGGGGACCCCGGGAGGGTGCAGGGGCCACCTCAGGAGGCCACAAATACCACCAGGTCCCTGACACCTCTCCTGTCCCCTCCCCAGCTGTCCCCTTCCCAGGTTCTGTGGGCTCTGGTGGACATGGTGGTCACCTTGGGTGAAGTGGTGGCCACAGTGACCAGGCTGCAGAGGGACAAGCAGCAGCGAGTGTCCCCAAAGTCCCTGAGGAGCTTCGCCTGGCACCTCTGGGACATCCTGAACTACCCCGGTGTCACCTCTCCAAGCTATCTTGATGTCCCCTCCCTGGGCCAAGCCCTGGCCAGCCTTGGGTCCACCCCATAGGCCACCTGGGGCAAGGTGGGAGACGCAGCAACAGCCTGGTGGTACATGGTGGACATGTTCGCAGAGAGCTGGTACCTGCTGGCCCTCAAGGCCTCTGAGCTCTGCAAGGCTTGCGAGGAGGAGGCCACCACCAAGGTCACCACCAAGGCCACAACTGAGGCCACCACCCAGGCTGAGGAATTACAGGACAAGGCTACCCGCAGGGGGACAGCTGGGGACAACCTGGTGGCCACAGCCCAGCAGCCACTGGTGGCCCTGGACAGGGAGGAGGTGGCCTCAGCGGGAGCCATGCATGAGGCCCGGGTGGCAGTTGCCAAGAGCAAGGAGGAGGAGGCAGCCAGTGAGGAGGAGGCAGCCACCAGGAGGGGACAGCGCTCAGAGGTGGCCCTGGGGCCGCTGTAGCGCTTGGAGGTCACGTGTGAAAGAGCCAGGTATTTCGTCTTTGAGATGTACCGCCGGCTTGATGCCATCGAGGCCATCCTTAAGGGGACAAATGAGGCATCCCCTGATGTCCCCGCAGCCTTGGTGGCTGTGGCGGCAGAGACTGAGTGGCTGTGGGAGGCCAGGACCCGCCTGGCCACGCGTCACCTGCTGGGAATACTTGGGGACATCTGCAGGCTCCTTACCAAGCCCCTTGGGGGCTCCAGTGGCCCTGATGGCTCTGATGGCTGCACAATGGCTGAGAAGTGCCAAGAAGCCATCAAGGACATCCCGAGGCTGCTGCAAGGACAGTGATGTCACCACTGTGATGTCATTGAGGGCGGTGCCATCATTGGGTACATCCCTGCTGTCACCTGTCCCCTCTCCCCCCCCCCCCATGGGATTTGAGACAAATCTGGGGAATTTTCTGGGAATTTTCATTGACACTGTCCCAATTCCTGATGGCAGTTCCTGCCGTGACATCACTGAGGACACTCAGTGATATGCAGGGAGGACACACAGGGACATTCAGGAACTCTCTGGGGACACTCAGGGACACACAGGGACACTCAGGGTCATGCAGCAACACTCTGGGGACACTCAGGGACAGGGAGAATGGGTCCCCTCAGCAGCTTTCAGCTTTCCCCTGTGCCTGCAGCACAGCTGGATCATAAATAACAATTTAATAACTGGCATCTGCAATTCTGCAGTGGCTGCTGCAGTTCTGCATTGGTTTTGCAAAAAACTACTTTCACACGTATTTTGCTCTGGTAATTGATTATTGATTATTGATAATTCCTTGTAGCTGCTCGCTGGTACAATATCATCTATCAGTTTATCTGTGCACTGTATAACCGATTTATTGCTGGAGTAATAAAGAGATATTATATCATAGGCATTAAAATACTAAAAATAGATAAATCTTAAATGTTATAAACAAAAATCTGCCAATTTTTTTTGTGAGGAAAAAAGTTACAAAAACTAATCAGACCACTGTTGCTGCTGGGGTGCTGCTTGTTTGTTATGGTTATTACGAGTCGTTGTTGTTAATAGCTGTTTTTGTATCAGTAAAAGCCCTGGCTGGGGCCGAGTTAATGGCTCTCCTCTCAGACAGTGATGGGCGGGGACCTCCCCAAAAGGTGAGGAGAAGAGACTTAGGAGCGGGGGAGACATGCAAAACTCCAAGACCGGCATGCCATGAGAGGCTACTGCTACGAGCTTGCTAAAAGGACCCCCAAAACAACGAGCCAACATAGAGTTGAGAGATTGGAGTGATGTCTGGACGTGAGGAACGGAGTGCTGAGCCTGCAGAGATGCTGAACACCTTTGTGACCTCTCACCCTGAGCACCAGAGTCGTCCCAACACCGGGAGTCAGAGAAAAAAGGGCGGTCATCAACATCTTGGTCACCACACCCAAAAGACTCCCACGAGGACTGGACCCCCAGCTCTGCCCCTAGTGGACAAAGTTGCGCATATCCTCCTCCTCCTCGCCCTGGGAGAGACAACAGAGACTGCAGACCCGTCAAGCTGCCCAATCCTGAGCTGATAACTTTTAATAAAGGCATTAAAAGGAGAAAAAAATCTCCTGCTCTGTTTATTTCAGCTCGTCCGGGATAGCCACGCTGGAAGAGGACACCAGGACTGGCCATCTTGGACCTCCAGGACAGCTGGCTATCAGGACCAGAGGGATCGGCTCAGGACCAGCGACGCAGAGGAGCACCGGAGCACCAGACTGGTGAGAAATCTGGTGGCGGGAGTGGGAGACGTGCGCATGTGTGTGTGAGTGAGACGAGGGCTGGCAGCCGGACCCTCGACCTGAGAGTGGACCCCTCAGTACCGCGTTTCCGAACTTCCGTGAGGAAGCTGTCTGGGAACAGGGGAAAGCGCGTGTAATCAGCGTGAGTGAGTCGTCTCCTAAGGGGGAAAAAGGGCTCCCCCCTCTCCGGGCGTGCAGAGGGAATAGTTGTATGAGTGGCATGCACCCCCAAAAGTCCTGACAGAGGGAAGTCAGGCAGATTGTAAGTCCCGAGGAGGATTTGGGCAAGCTCACAAGCCCTGCAGGCAAAGTAAGTCCTGACAAAGGGAGTCAGGCACAAATCCCAGTGAAGGAGGCTGCGGTTTGTTTTTACGTCCTGATACGGTGAGGCCTAAAGATTGGAAGGTTAGGCAAACTAGAAATCAGGCAGTTGTTTTTCCTGACTGAGGGAGTCAGGCATGAACTGGCTTCTTACGCCGGCGTTTCATGTTTTCAAGTCCTGATAGATATAAGACCTGATGTTAGGAAAGTTAGGCAATCAACAGATCGGGCAGTTGTTTCAGTATAAAGTCGTGAGCATCAGGCAAATAAATTTTTCTTAAAATTACCTGTCAGTAGAGGCACCTTAGGGATTTTTTTCTGTTGAGACCTGAAAAATGGCAGGGTGTAATAGTAAAAAGATCGGCAAGAGACTGAGGAATATACCTCGCAATAGTCCCTTAGGAGAACTGTTAGAGAAATGGGATTCTATAGACATCACGGAGGGATTAGATAAAGTGAAGATGATCCACTACTGTGTAGAAGTCTGGCCGGAATTAGAGGCGCAAGGAGGTAGGCCTTGGTGTGGGACAAAGGATAAGTGGATGTGCCAACAACTACATCATTATCTGACAGCTCGAGGAGATAGTGATCCTGAGCAACTATTGTATGTGGCTTGCTGGGTAAAGAATGCTATTGGGGAGGAAGGGGTGCGAATTTGTAAGGTACAGAAGAAGAAAGAGGGGAATGAAGGAGGGAATGATGGAATTAGTAAAAGATGGGACCCCCTGGATTATTTGCCTCCTTCTGTCCCTCCACCTTATAATCCTCTTCCTCAAGCACCTCAAATGGCAGGTCCGGTTCTTCCCCCAGCTGCCATCTCATTACCACCTGCTCAAATTCCTCCTTCTACCTCTTCAGCTTCCCCTATGATAAACCCAGTATCTCCCCCAGTAGCCACTCCTTCACCACCCCCTTCACTCCTCCAGTTCCTTCTGCATCACCACAAGTGCCTACTCCACCTACTGCATTCTCCACCCCTTCTCCAGTTCTGCTTAATATCCACTCAGGCTCTTCTCCTCCTCCTATTGCTGTCCCTTTACCTCCTCCTAGTTGGGACACAAATGCCTTCTTGCCCGGTTAACAGCTACCACCAAATACACCTGCTGATCTGCATGAAATTCAGGGTAACCCAGCTGCCCCTCAAACTAGTAGTCTGGCATCTGAAGATGGGCCATACTGTAGCACCAGATCCAAGACCTCCAAGGCAGAGAAACTCTTTCCCCTCAGAGAGGTTCCTATGGGAGGAGTAGCGGGAGGTGTTGGCTTTGTGAATGCTCCCCTAACTGCTTCTGAGGTGAGAGGACTCAAGAAAGAGTTGGGGCATTTAGTTGAGGACCCAGTGGCATAGCCCACAAAGTGGATCAATTTCTAGGTCCAAATATCTACACTTGGAGGGAGATGAATTCCATCCTGAGTATATTATTTTCCCCAGAAGAGGTCCAGATGATAAGGGCGGCCGGCCTAAGAATTTGGGAGAAAGATAACAGTCCAGGACCCCAGGTGCCATCAGGTGAACAGAAATTGCCACTAACGGATCCCAATTGGAACCCAAATCAGGAGGAGGGGAGGAAAGCCATGATGGAATATAGGTCTTTGATAATACGAGGGATCAAAGAGTCAGTTCCCAAAGGAACTAATACCAAATTGGCATTTGAATGTGCACAAGAGAAGGATGAAGCTCCTGCTGCCTCGCTTAATCACCTAATGCGGAACTTCCAATTATACTCCAGAATAGACCCAGACACCCCAGAAGGTCAAGTGTTACTAAAAGTCCAATTTGTTACCAAATCTTGGCCTGATATACAGAGAAAACTAGAAAAGATTGAAGATTGGCAAGAGAAGGACATCAATGAGTTATTAAGAGAGGCATTGAAGGTGCATGTAAGGAGGGACAAAGAAGAAGCAAAGGCCAAGGCTAGGATCATGGTTGCTGTAGCTAGAGAAAGTGTGGGGCAGGCGGATCCACCACCAGGAGGAGGCAAGGATAGGCCTCCTGTACTGTCAGGTGCAAGAAGGATGGAGAGACCTCAAGTCCCTTTGAGAGAGCGACATTGCTATTACTGTGGAGAGGCAGGACACATCAGGAGGTTTTGTAGAAAGCTGAGTCTCGATGAAGCAATAGCCAGGGAACAAGATAATTTAGGGAAGATCCTTAGAGGTGATGATTAAAGGTGTCAAGGGCTTTACACTTTAGGAGACCCAATGCAACATCCAGAAGAGCCCTTGGTAAACATTGAAGTGGGACCCCTAAATAAAGAATTAGAAATTTTTAGTAGATACAGGAGCAGATAAGTCCTGTCTCAACAAAGTACTAAAAAGTATAGTAAAATACCCTAAAACATGTGAGGTTAGACAAAAACAGCTAGGTAGAAAGGATATCCAATAGCACCAAAACTGGCCAGTAACACTAAACTTGTAATAAGTGATGTGAAAGTAAAAGGTACCTTATTGTTGTCTTGTTATGTGTGTGAGAGTGAGTCACAAGCAAAGTCAAAGGTGATGGGGGCCCACAGAGATTTTCTAGCAATAAAGATCCAGTTTGTGTGTTGAAGGTGTGAAGGAATGTGTGAAAATGAATGAGAAATAAAAGAGAGTGAATGTAGATGAATTAGAATAGAGGTAATGTAGATTGTGCATTTTATGTTTTACCAATCTTCTTAGAGGGAAGTGTATTGGGTTGAAAAATTGTGTGAGAAAAAAAAATTAAGCGTAAGGGTTTGAAAGAAAAGTAGTATTTAATCTGTAAGTGAAAGTAAGAAACAGAAGCAAGAGATAAATAGATAAGATCTTGAAAATAGAACAGAAAACCAGTAAGTTAGATACACAGAAAAATAAGAGAATAAAAGCACTTTGGGCGTTAAGTTAGCGAACAGAAATACAACCCCTTGCAAAATACAGAGTATACAGAAGTTGATGAGAGAAACATGCAAGCTATGGAAAAAGAGAAATTAACCAATTGTACATTAAACAACCAGAGAAACTGATTTTTGATAGAATCATAAAATAGCAGACTATTAATGCCTATATTTGAAAGCCCCTTTCAGGTACTCTTCATTGCTCATTTGACTGTGCAGACCAAAAGAAAAGGGTTGGATCCACATCACTCTCACCCCCTGGCATTGGATCGGACTACACATCAGTTTGTCCCTCTGGCATTGGACCGGACTCCACCCCATTCTCTTTCTGGCATTGGGCCAGACTCCCAGTTTTTCCCTCTGCCATTGGGCCAGAGTCCACCACTTTCACCTCCGGGCACTGGACAGGATTCAACCATATCACAAGTTAATTCACCTGAGTATACCATGATAAAAAGACCAAAGGAATTAAAGCTGACTCTCAGAAGGAAGAGTCAAAAAGACTGAACTGTATGGGAAAATAATTGGTGTCAGAGCTCTAACATAGCTTAAAATGTTTCAAGACAGTTCTGTGTAAAATATGTTGGAAAAAAAGTTTAAGACTGTAAATAAGTAATTCTGGTTAAGTTCCCCAACTTGGTGCTAAAGACTCCCGGTTAATCCTCTACAGAGCACTCCCCTAGGAGAAACCAAAATTGGTAGGGAATAGACCAAGAGAGGTTTAACCAGAAAAGCGGGTGGAAGGGACTCTAAAGAGCTTGGAAGCTTCTTCTCAGTAAAATTCCCCAAGAGGCAAGAAGAGGCAAGGCCGGGTGGGCAGGCTGTGCAAGATGACCCATACCGGACTCTTGGGAAGGGTAGTACTGATGGCTCTGATTGCTGGTGGTGCTCAGGGGAGCCCACATCAGTTCTAACCCTGATTGTGTTAACCCCTCCCAAATGGTCCTTTATCAAAAAAATAAGAGAATGCATTGGATAGCCCAGAATACTGCCACTTTGAGGCAGCCACTCCTGGGAGAGTGCCCTATAGGAGAAGCCTGGTTGTGCTTTGAATGTGAGGCTGCTGAAACAAGCTCAGTAGATCTAGTAAAAAGAAAAGAAATGGTAAAAAAACAGTAAGAAAGATGGTTTGTAAAAAGTATTTAGCAGTAAAGTATTCAGCTACCCAGTGGATCTCAAGAGATCCAAACAAATTAGAGTCTGTTGAGAAAAGAGAAGGAGACAAGTGTACCCACTATGAAGTATATGAATGTTATGAGTGTACTGAAAAAGAGATAAACGCCTCTTGGAAAATGAAAGAACTGTGTAAATATAAGGAATGCCTAACAGAAACACATTTCGGGAGAGCTCTAAACACCTGGTTTTGATCTCTAGTACTACAGCACACACTAAATTGTCAGGAGACTGGTCTGGCAGCTACACAGCTAGAATAATAAAACCAGCTTTCTTCTTATTACCCAAAGAAACTGGATCATATTTAGGAGTTCCTACATACAATGATTTAGGAGAAACCAAACAGAAGAAGCAAAGTGCAATAGAAATTCAATAATGTAAAAGCCAAGTTCAGACTCCAATATCTATGTTAAACAGAATCATCAGGCTCCAGGGAGTATTAAAAATAAAGGATGCAATTATCAGAAACATTTCAAACGAAATTAAAAAAAAATAGCATGTGTAAATAACCAAGAACAAACTCCTACACTTGATTCCAGTTGGTGGGACAACCTATGGATTTTCAATAAGAGTGTATGGGAAAAAGTTTTTCTCACCGTGTGTATACTTGGAGGATTGCTCTTTTTACTATGCTTGTTTCCCTGTTTCATTATACTTTAATGAATTGGCTGCGCAGACCAACCTAAAGAAACCAAGAAAGGTAACGAAGTTAAGTAACCATGATTACCAGAGTGCTCAAGAAATTTATAATCATACAAAAAATTAAATATGAAGCTCATGAGTAAAAAATTGTAAGTTGATGCGAGCTTAAATTTAAGCTCGATCAAAGAAAGAGGGGGGACTGTTATAAACAAAAATCTGCCAGTTTTTTTGTGAGAAAAAGGTTACCACTGTTGCTGCTGGGGTGCTGCTTGTGTGTTATGGTAATTACAGGTCGTTGTCGTTAATAGTTGCTTTTGTATCAGTAAAAGCCCTGGCTGGGGCCGAGTTAATGGCTCTTCTCTGGGACAGTGAAGGGTGGGGACCTCCCCAAACAGTGAGGAGAAGAGACTTGCGGGGGGAAGGGGGGCGAGGGGGCGGGGGGGATATGCAAAATATCTCCAGGACCAGCATGCCATGAGAAGCTACTGCTCCAAATGAAATTAACAGGGCCAGGAGACTTCTTCTCCTTTTTAATGCCTTTATTATAAGTGATCAGCTCAGGATTGGGCGGCTCGACGGGTCTGCAGCGTCCGTCGTCTGCCAGGGCGACTCAGAGGAGGAGGATATGCACAGCTCTGTCCACCAGGGGCAGGGCTGGGGGAATCCGGTCCTCGTGGGAGCCTTTAGGGCGTGATGTCCCTGTCAGATGGTGCTTCGGTCCCGGTCCCGGTCTCGCTCCCTCCCAGACCTGGCCCGGGGGATCTCAAAGACAGGGTGAGGAACGATGAAGGTTTCCCGCATCTCTGCAGGCCTAGCGCTCGGCTCCTCACATCCAGACATCACTCCAGTCTCTCAACTCTTAGGTGGCTCGTTCTTTTTGGGGTATCTCTGTGAGTTTGGAGTCGGGGGTCCCGCAAAGCATTCTGGTCTTGGGAGTCACTTTGCATAACCCACCCCCCCCCACCTTCTCAGGTGTCTTCACTATTCTGAGAAAGGTAAAACAGCCTCGGGCAAGGCTCTGCTAATACAAAAGGAGCGATTAGCCTCAACGACCCGTGATTACAATAACAAAACACACAGAACTTGGGCAGGGCCAGTGATCTGGCTGCCTCTTTGTAACTTTTTCCTCACAAAAAAATATTAACCGAATTTTTGTTCATAACACCAAACATACTGAGAAAACCCCAAAACACTGAGCCAATGTAGAGTTGAGAAGTTAGAGTGATGCCTGGACGTGAGGAGCAGAGTGCTGGACCTGCAGAGACGGTGAAAACCTTTATAGTCTCTCTCATCCTGAGCACGGGAGTCATCCCGAAACCGGGAGTGGACAGGGCGAAGCAGCAAACCACAACATCTCAGAGACCACCATGCCCTAAAGGCACCCATGAGGACTGCCCCTAGTGGACAAAGCTGAATATCCTTCTCCTCCTCGTCGCCCTTGGAGAGAGAGAGGGAGACTGCAGACATGCCGAGCTGCCCAATCCTGAGCTGATCGCTTTTAATACAGGCATTAAAAGGAAAAAAAGTCTCCTGCCCTGTTTATTTCACCGGCACTGCCACTTCGATGGCTCCGGCTCAGCGGAAAGCCCTACAGCCTCACTTCTCCTACCCCTAATTGGGAGCATCAGGGCATCGCTTTGATTTCCCCCAAAAAGGGAAAACGGCTCAAAACCCCTGTGGGTGAGTGGGGAGGGGGAGAGATTTCTGACAGAAATCTCCAAAAACTCAGAGCAGGATAATGAGAAGTGTGGTAAATAGGTATGATTCGTACTGACAAAACTGAAACAGTATTATGTTAGTTTTGGCTTACATTATATTGGCTTGGTGCACATGTGTAACCCAAAGGTGAATGAAAGGACAAAGAGGAAGAGGAGAGGCCTTCATCAGTGACGACCCCCAAAGACGTGTGTGACCACCAAACCAGCGGTGGAGCATGCGCGGTAAAGGTGGTGATGAGGGCGGAGGTAGAAGTGTGATGATTCGAAAATGGGAGGAGATGGCATTGACACATGGCACAACAGGGGGAATTTTCCCTTGGCAAGCTCTCCTGTGAGGTGGAAAGGTCCAAGGGCCCTGCACTCCATACCCCTCGCCGTTTTTTTTTTTTTTTGCTTATGTGCTTTATTGGAACCAAATTATCCCTTATTTTAATCAATTTACATTGTCAATATTTCAAGTGTATCTGATTTTATATATTCTAAGCTATTCAATGAAAATTGCTGCTACCTTTAATATTGTTTGGTTTTGTTAATGATGGGATAATTGGGCAAATATAACACCACTCTTCTCCCTCTCTCGGGCCTCCTCCAGCTGTGCCTGGCAGCTCCAAGCAGGGCCCTGCACCCAGGCCCTTTGCAATAAACCCCAAGTTCCATGACCTGGCTGCAGAGATCTCTTGTCTCTCTCCATCCTGACCATCCTTCCCCTGTTGTCCTACAAAAATACCCCAAAAAAACCCCAAACTCCAGTGAGAGATCACAAAATTACTCCAAAATACCCCCCAAAAAACCCCAAACTCTGGTCAGGGACCATGAATTTACCTCAAAATGGCCAAAATCTGGTGAGGAACCCCGAAATGACCCGAAAATACCCCAAACTCCAGTCAGGTATGCCAAAATAGCCCAAAATCAGAGCAGGCACCCCAAAATCTGGTCAGAAGGCCAAACTTACCCCAAAAACACCTGAAAATACCCCAAAATCCCATCAGGGACTCCAAAATTACCCCAAATCCTCCCAGAATCCAGTCAGGGACCCCAAAATTACCTGAAAATACCCCAAAATCCAGCTAGGGATCCCCAAATTCCCCAAATGCTGCAAAATCCAGTCAGGGACCTCAAAATAACCCCAAATCACCCCCAAATCAACCTTAATCCAGTCAAGGACCCATAAAATCCACTCAGAGATCTCCAAAATTCCCTCAGGATGCCCCCAATCCAGTCAGAAACTCCCAAAATCCTCCCAAACCCACGCAGAACACCCCCAAATGCCCACACAATCCTCCAAACTACCCTCAGTACCCCAGGTCCCCCGCAGGGCTCCCATATCCTCCTTATGACCCTCGAAAATCTCCTCAGAATCCCCCCAGATTTCCTCATGAGTTCCCCATATCCCCTTAATACCCCCCCTCCAGATCTCCTGAGAACCTCACAAACCCCCTCAGGATACCTAATTCTCCCCCAGGACCCTCCACATCCCCTCACCACGTCCCAAACCCCCTCACAACCCCTCAGCCCCCTCACATCCCCCCAAACCCCCTCAGGACCCCCCAAACACCCTCAGGATCCCCAGTTCTCCCTCTTACCCCTTCACATCCCCTCACAACCCCTCCAATCCCCTCAGGAGCCCCCAAATCTCCTCACGACCCCCAGTTCTCCCTCTCGATCTCCCCAAACGCCCTCAGGACCCCCAGTTCTCCCTCAGTCCCTCCCAATCCTTTCATAACCCCTCCAAACCCCCCCCTCATCGCCCCTCCCCCTCTCCCCGCTCCCGGTGCTGACCGCGGTCGCTGTCGCCCATCCCGCGCTGCCGGGGGGGGTCCCGGGGCTCCCTCGGCGCGCGCAGATTCCCGCCCCGCCCCCTCCCCCCCGCGGCCTCAGCCCCGCTCCGCCGCCGCTGGGCCCCACGGGGACCACAATACCCACAATGCACCGCGGATTCGCCGGAAGCAGCTGCCGACGCCAAAGCAACGGGAACTTCTGCCAGTACTTCTGGCCGGCGCGGCTTCTGATTGGTCCGCGCCTCCTTTGGCCCTTCTCGGCAGAGGTCTCGCGAGAGAAGCAGCGCGGGAATCTTGATGGAGGGCAACTCTGCGGGCTCCTCAGAGCGCTCCGCGTTCCCTCATAAATTCAGCCGGGAACGGCGGAATTAATCCGCCTGGAAATGGAGAAACGGAGCCTAAACATCGTGGGATGGAGCCTAAATTCCCTGGGACTGAGCCTAAATCCCCTGGGATTCAACAAAAGCGCCCAAATCCTGGAGCTTCCGTGGATTGGAGCAGTACTAGAAAGGGCGGGCGGGCCCCTCCTGAGGGGACCGGCGCCCGTCCCGGGGCTCCTTCGCCACCGGAGCGCACTCAAGGTGTCCCCAAGGTGTCCCCAGTGAGCATGGAGCCCCAAGAGGTGCGACAGGGGGGAGAGGACGGGAAACGGGGGGTGGTGAAAGGGGGCAGTGAGGGAGTGGAGAGGATACGGGGGCTGGCGGGGCGGTGCCAGTGAGAACAACAAAGGGGACAGTGGGGAGGTGGCAGAGGGGACAGCAGTGGAGGCAGGAGGGTGGCAGAGGCTATGAGGGAAGTGGCAAAGGTGGCAGCAGGAACAAGGGAGGGACAGACGGGCAGCAGAACCCTCCAGGGAGGAGCCAAAAGGACCCCTCGGGGGCAGCGGGTCAGGAGGCCATCCCACCAGGTCACTGACACCTCCCCTGTCCCCTCCACAACTGCCACAGCTGTCCCTGGCCCTGCTGCAGCCACAAGTCACCATGGTGGCCACCCTGGGTGAGCTGCTGGCCACCTTGCCCAGGCGGGACGAGACGCTGCTGCTGTCCACAGTGAGCCTGTACCGGGACATGGTGAAATTCACCAGGGAGCTCCAGGACATCCTGTACCACACTGATGACGCCTGGCAGCACCACAGTGTCACCTCCGATGGTGATGACCTTTCCACCTCCCTGAGCCCCGCCCTGGCCACCTACAAGAGCAACCCCAGGGACCACCTGGGAGGATGTGACATGGGCGGTCAGTGAGTGGCACAGGTCGGTGGCTGCTCTTGCGAACAGCGGGTCCGAGCGGGCCAGGACAGCCACCAAGCTCTGTGATACCTGCAGGGATGTGGCCACTGAGGCAGCCGGCACGGCAGCCACAGCCACCGCCCGGGCAAGGAAGCTGCAGGACAAGGCTGCCCGTTATGGGACAGCTCAGGAAAACATGGTGGAGCTGGGTCAGGCCCTGGCCAGGGAGGAGGGGGTTGAGGTGGTGGCCGGGCATGAAGCCCAGGTGAGGGAAGAGACCAGGGTAGCTGCCAGTGAAGCAACAAGGGTCACCATGGTGAGACAGCGGGTGGAGGCAGCCCTGGGCTGCTGGAGCGCTTGGTGGACGCATGTGACGAAGCCACCGCGTTCCCCCGGGAGCTGCAGCGCAGTGTTTGGGGACATTGAGGCTGCCCTGAAGGGGACAAATGAGGCATCCACCAATCTCCCCGAGGACTTGGTGGCCAAGGTGGCTATAGCTGAGTGGCTGTGGGAGGCCAAGGCTCACCTAGCCAAGGATCACCTGCTGGGGCCAGTTGAAGACGTCATCGACTTCTATTTCAATGGTGATCCCGCCAGCCCCAGTGCCTTTGGGGTGGCTGAGCGGTGCCAAAGAGCCACAGAGGACATCCCAAGGCTCCTTTGACCTCAGAAGTGTCCCCACAGCATCCCCAAAGTGTCCCCAGTAAGCATGGAGCTTCACGAGGTGCAACGGGGTGGGAGGGGGACACGGGGCTGGTGGGTGGTGGCAGCATGGACAAGACGCTGACAAAGGGATGGAGGGGCAAAGGGGACCCCTCGGGGGCACAGGAGCTGCTGTAGGAGGCCATAAGTGCCACCAGATCCCTGACACCTCCCCTGTCCCCTCCGCAGTTGTCTCCTCCACAGCTGCAGGTGCTGGTGGCCATGGTGGCCACCCTGGGTAAGGTGGTGGCCACCATGACTGGGCCACAGAGGGTCAAGCGCGTGCAGAAGTCCCCGAACTCCCTGAATGAGGACCTGAAGAACTTCACCCGGAGCTTCTGTGCCATCCTGAACCATGGCGCTGTCACCTCCCTGGGCCAGCCTGGTGTTCGCTCCCTGGGCCGTGCCCTGGCCACCCTCTGAGCCACCCCTGGGACCACCTGGGCTGATGTGAGAGCCGCGACCAAGGCCTGGTGGGAGTTGGTGGCCAGGCTTGTGGACAGCTGGGACTGGCTGGCCAGGGAGGCAAGAAGATGGTCACGGAGCAGCTGCTGATGGTGGCCCTGCACAAGGAGGAGGTGGCCTTGGAAATGGCCCCGCACAATGCCCAGGTGGCGGCAGTCACCAGTGAGGCCATGGGAGAGGATGTGGTTGCCACCAGGAGGGGACATTGGGCAGAGGTGGCCCTGAGGCTGCTGCAGCGCTTGGTGGCCATGTGTGACAGAGCCACCTTGTTCTACTGGAACATGGAGTGGCGGCTCAGGGATATCAAGGCCATCCTGAAGGGGACAAATGAGGTGTTCCTTGATGTCCTCCAGGCTTTGGTAGCCAAAGTGGCCAAGTTTGAGCAGCTGTGGGTGGCCAGCACCCGCCTGGCCAAGGATCACCTGCTGGGGACACTTGGGGTGATCAACAACACCCCTTGATTCCCTGTGGTGGCCCCCGTTGCCCTGGTGACCTTGGCAGCCATGCAATGGCCAAGCAGTTCCAAAAAGCTGTTGAGGACATCCCGAGGCTGCTGCAGGAAGGTTTCACATGGGAGCACTGACATCATCAGGGACATCGCTGCTGTCACCTGTGCCCTCCCTGTGCTCTATTTGAGACAAATTTGGGGAGTTTTCTGGGAATTTTCAATGATACTGTCCCAAATCCTGATGGGAATTCGTGGGGTGACATCACTGGGGACACTCAGGGACACTCTGGGGACCCTCAGGGACAGGGGACAGGGGTGAATGAGTCCCCTCAAGAGCTTCCAGCTTTCCACTGTGCCTGCAGCAGAGCTGGGTCATAAATGACAATTTAATAATTGCCTTTTGCCCTTTTGTATTGCCTTTTAGCAATTTGATACTGTGTTTTATACCAATATTGATTATTGTAGCTGCTGGTTGGTGCAATATAATCTATCAGTTCATGTGCGCACTGTCCAGCCTATTAATTAATTAATTATTAATATCCTCTATATAAATCAGCCTGGGCTGATCTGAACTCTGTGTCAGACACATTACTTGATCCCATTGAGAGACAAGGGTCAATAAAGCCATCCCAACGTTCCTTGAGGGGAGTACTGTGACAGTGGTCATAAGGGTCTTCAGGGTGGGAGAGAGATGAAAATGTTGACCTCATGTTCAGAAGGCTTGATTTGTTATTTTATGATATATATGCTACATTGTAACTACACTAAAAGAAATAGAAGGAAAGTTCTCAGAAGGCTAGCTAAGCTAAGAATAGAAAAGAATGAATAACAAAGGTCCGTGTCTCAGCAGAGAGGAGACCCAGCTCTGCCGTGAGTGGTCAGTAAATCCAAACATCCACAGGAGATCAATCACAGATCCACCTGTTGCATTCCACAGCAGCAGATAAACATTGTTTACACTTTGTTGCTGAAACTTCTCAGCTTCAGCAAGAAAAATCCTAACGAAAGGATTTTAATGAAAAGATGTCTGTGACATGTCAGCTTTTTAATTTAGTTTAATTAAAAAGAAAAGTGTTTTTAATTTTCTCTGCTGTGCACATGCAGAGGAAAGAACAAACACTTAACAGGTTATGTTTCCAATCAAAACCCCACTCAAGTGCTGGTGTGGAATGAACAGGGAATTTCTTCCCCTGTAGAACATACAATTCAATCAAATCACCAAAACAATCTTACAGTATAAGAAAGTGCAATAACAATGCAAAGAAAATTCCAGTCCAAGGAGCTGAGTTTCAGAAAAAAAATCCATGGACTGAAGATGTTCCTCTTGGACATATCTGAAAGTCCTTTTTGGTCCTGAATCAGGCTTGCTGCAGAAAAGTCCATCAATATTTATCAAAATTGACAGTAGTCAAACAATTTGCGACAACTTCTGGAATGTCCTGGCCACAGCCCTTTATTGAACAACTTTGGGCCGAAGCTAATTTTTGCCCCTTCAATGCTTCAGAGCTGCTGCCAGCTATTTCAACTCTTTTTATTTAATTTAATTTTTTTTTTTGGATCCAAAAAAGCAGCAGCAGCAGAGCAGCCCAGGACCCAAGAGAGGCCCTGGGGGGCCCTGGCCCACAGAAGGCGGCCCAGGGCCAGAAGGGGGAAGCAAAACCCCCAAACTCAGCAGGAGGCTGGGAGGTGGCCCTGGTCCATGGACCTGAGCCCAACAGCCCAGGCCCAGCCCACAAGGCAGGCTCTGCCTTCCCACAGGCCTGCACCCTGCTGCCAGAACAATGGCAGAACAGGTGGTGAGATACTTCCTTTCCCCAAAATCACCAAAGCATGCAAGCAGCAGGGCAATAGAAGACCCAAGAGCCTTCATCTCGGGTCTAGGAATGTTTGTCCCCCACAGCAAACAAGCCACGATCGCTTCCCGCTGTGCCCTCTGCAATGCAAATGCAACAGGTGTGTCTCCCATCTGCCTCACAGCACCACCCCCTCTGGGCTGGGGACCAAAGGCAGAACTTTTGGGACCCACCTGACCCTCGCCACTGGGGTGCGCAGGGGGCGGCAGAGAGATTTGCACCCCTCCCTCATCTCCTCTTTGAGGTCCTTGACCACAGCAGAGACATGAGCTTGCATGGGGCTGTTGATCATACTCTCATAATTTCTGTGAAAAACACCAATCACTTGTTTTTAGAATTTTAAAAGTTTAATAGTAATAAAATGGTAATAAAAATAGTAATATAGTTAGAGTGATAAAAATTTGAACAATTGGGATTTAGGACAATATGAGGCAATAAAAACAAAGAGTTACCAACAGTTCAGGTACCTCTTTCTGGGCAAAATTAACCCAAAAATGGACACCCGTTAACAGAGGATTAACCCTTAAAAACAATAGCCTGCTGCTTATTCATTCACCTTGTACATGATGCATCAATTCCGTTCAAACAAAGGTACTGTCTGGTCAGTGTCAACTTCTTCCTCTTAATCTTAATCATGTTTTCAGGGCTGAGCAAGGCATGGCAGGAAGAAGTTAATTTCTTCTGATAAGGGAGCAATAACTTCTCTTTCTCTGAAAGATTTGGGTGTCCTGTGGCTGCTATCTTGGTGGGAGTACCTCATTCCTTTCTTAAAAAAAATATCCCACATACATAGTTTCTATTTAAACATTATATTTTAACCTAGAACTATATTTACCACACTACTTAAAACAATTAATACAGCATAACTTTCTAACATAGCACATTCATTTTATGCAAATATTATGCAAATATTCATTTTAATATTTGCAAAAAGCCAATCATAAAATATGCATTTCTCACAGATGGCTAAAAATATTGCAAACCCCAGCCAGAAGATGTCAGGAGAGTGCCCTGTGAAAGATAGATGGGTATGTTTTGAACAAGAAAGTGAAACCAACTTAGAGGATACATTCAAAGAGAAAGTAGTGCAACTGAAAAGACAAAGGGATAGAGAGGGACAAATATATGGAAAAAGGTGGTAAAGATTGCAAAATAATTTAATTTGACTGATTGTTGGGTGTGTGGGGAGAAGCACTTAAGTGAAATTTGGGCATGAGGCAGTACCACTTTAGATCCCCTAGACATTTGAAAATGGATTACATCAAGAAAAAGCATGGTAGTACCCAAAATAAGGGAAGGAGAGTGGAAGATTAAATCAACAATCATAGGAGAAGGGTGTTTATCAAGAAAATGGAAAATGTATCCTATAGAAGTAGGAGAAATGCCATGTAAAAGATATCTGGCAGCAAATGACACACACACACCAGGTGGATCCCAGAAACCCCCCATTCATATTGGTCAATAGAAAAAACTGAAAGTCAATGTGTATACAGTGAAAAAGAAAAAATGTTTGAGTGATTAGGAGATTATACCAACCCATTCTCGGCAATAGAAAACCTATCCAAACATAGGAAACATAACAAATCAAGATTCTAATTTCTGGGATTGTTTTACTTTGAAAAGGAAGTGAGTTTTTTGAGAGTTTTGTGGTTAAACTATATAAGTGTTGAGATTTGAATATTGACATTTGGTGTGGCTACTGATACTATAGATACGCTTCTGAGAACACAGGGGGTTAAAAGCGGAGAACTCTCAGGGGAAGCTCTTTCAGTTCTGGTCTGTGAGAGAAGTCAGAGCTCTCCTGCTCAGCTGTGGGCTGAGAAGGGGAGGGGAAGCCATGTGGCCGGGTGAGGGAGGTGAGAGCTTGGGACAGAGAGGGGAAGTGAAGGCTTTGGCAAGAGAGAAGGGGAGAAGAACGCTGAGAAGCAGCGGGCAGCTCTTCCCCTGCCCCGGGAGAGAGACAGAGAGCTTGTGCTTGTGTCTGTGTTTGTGCTCCTTTGAAATTGGATATCATGTGCTGGCAGCAGGGCTGGCTGAGAAGGAGAAGGGGCGGGTGGGGCAGCGAGGGTGCAGCGAGAAGGTGCTGGGCAGGGCAGCGTGAGAGTTCTGGACAGGCAGAGCCTGAGATTTGAACTCTTCTCTTAGATGATAGAAACTTTGCACATGCTGATTATTCTGAAGCTGAGTGAGAAGGAAGGTAGAGATGAAATAAAAAGAAATAGGCTAGTGTGATGAAAGTCTGTGCAAGTGAAAGATGTCTGAAGTGTTGAGAAGAATCTGAAGTGGGAGGAGATGATGGAGTGGCCTTTTAGCTGGACTTTTCTGGTATAGCTATAGGTAGAACTATTTTTGTTTTTTTCTGTGACACAGAGAGTGCATTTAGGGGGACGCAATGGCTTGGAGCCAAGAGAGTGCAGTGATGTGATGTGAAGGAGCGGTATAAACAGAGACGATGAGAGAAGAGAGTAGTGTTGCCTTTGATCTTCAGTGAAGAAGAAGATCTCTGTTCTTGAGACCCTTCGTCCCCAGGCGGTGAATTTGAGGGGGACTGAGGTCCCAAAAGTGAGATACTGCGCCTTTTTGGAACTGAGGAAAGCATCCTTAAAAGGGGAACCCCAGAAGCTGCTCTGGTCCATGTGCAGTAGTGAGAACCCTGGACATGGAAGGAAGATATCACGAGGGCAAATGTTCTCCGGGTAGTGCCACGTGTGAATGGAAACACAAGAGGTTTCAGCTGTATTTCCTGGGGAGAAGCCTGTGGCACAAGAGGGACTCCTCTCTCCTTGATGAACTGAAAATTGATTATCTGAGAAATGATGATAGACTGAGAGTTAAGTATCTGAAGAATAGTAACTGAATTGAGAATTCAAAGTTTTGTCTTACTGTAATTGTCTTAGAAATTTACTAGAGGGAGGAAGAATTATTTAGAAAATTTTCATTCTGACTTCTGTATATTGTTCTTTTCATATAGTTGTAGGATAATAAAGTTTTTGTTCTTTATTCCTAAGTTAGAGCCTGCTTTGCTCTATTTCTAATCACATCTCACAGTAGACACCAGAGAGAATATATTTTCATAAAAGCACTAGCAGTGCACCAGCATCAAACCATGACAGGGATGCACCTAAAAATTGATTTTGGATCTGTGGTAACACAGCCAATGTGAAGTTACCAGGAGGGTGGTGTGGGAGTTGCACAATTGGAGCAATAAAACTATCCTTTTTCTTACTGCCTGAGGATGCGAAATCAAACTTGGGAGTCACAGTGTATCATGATCTGTGCTGAAAGAAAAGAAGTCTAAGTGGTGGAACCCAAAATTGGAACAATGACATTTGGATCCCAGAAAGGATTATAGATCCTGAAGGGCCAGCTCCCTGGGCCCAAGATGGACCCTGGGGGTACAGAACCACAGAATACACGCTCAATCCAATCATCCGTGTACAAGCAGTGCTTGAAATCATATCCAATCAAACAACTCTGACCATCGATCTCTTAAACCAGCAGCAACAACAAACACCGTCAGTAATTTACCAGATCCCATTGGCAGTGGACTACCTCCCTGCAGAGGAAGGAGGGATCTGTGGGAAATTTTATATTTCAGAATGCTGCCAAGAGATCAATGACCATAGTCATGTAATTAAAAATATTCCTCAAAATATTAGAAAACTAACCAATGTTGGAACACAAAAATGGACCCCCTTGTTTGGAGACTCCGATTGGTGGGACAACTTGTTCACTTGGAATGGTAAATGGTGGAAGAAACTGGTCTTCTTTGTGGTGTGTGCACTAGCAAGTGTAATATTCCTACCATGTGTAATTCCATGTCTAGTCTGGATAGTGACCAGCATTGTCCACAGCATCATCATGCTGCAAGGGAACGTGGAAGGGAAAAGCAGTGAAAAAGTAATGTTAATGAAAGAACAGAGTTATCAGAATGCCAGAGATGTGCTAGAACAGTACAGGAAACAGAAAAGTAGAAGTTGAACTTCAAATTGTTGATGCAAGCTGGAAGCCCAATCCAATAGTTAGAGGGGGGAATTGTTAAAAATAGGTTAGAAACTGTTGTAAATAGTTGATAAATGGTTAAGCATGTACTGTTCATTTGGGTTGTTATATTGTAAAAGTTATATTTCTTATTACTACTTTTATATTTAAAAGAGTAGTTATAAAAAATACGGTACTCAATGTACCATAACACACCTCAGTAAAGCACCACCCACCAAGCGAAACTACCCAGCCTGGACAGAGCTATAATGGACCATTCAAGGGCCTTAAACCTTCATGCAAATGATGGATCCAAAAGGAAACCAATCCTTTTGGAATAATTACCAATATAGCAGGACAGGACGTGCCTGAGCTTGTCTGGGCCTTGGTGCTGAACCAAATAGTGGCAACTGTGGTGTTTCACCCCAGAGACAATTTGGCTAGCTGGATGTTGCAGCTGAGCATGTGGAGGCAAGTCCAGGCATGCCGGGCCTCTGGTGGTGGCGGGATGGAGCTTCCTCCCGTGGAGGGGCCGCTCCCCAGGTTTACCTCTGCTGGAGAAGCTTTAAGGTGATGGTAAAGGAAAGGAGTCAGTTCTCATGAAGAATTTCAATCCAGAGCTTTATTCTGGCCCACAGGCCTCTGAATCCAGCAACAGCTCCAGCAGAACTCCCTGAACTGCCTGGTAGCTGTTCCTTTTAGCCCAGGGGAGGAGGAGGAGAAGGAGGGAAGGCATAGGGAGCCCACCAATCAGGTACATAGGAGGAGGTCTTAAAGGACAAAGGACACCTGGATGGCCCAATGCCCCCAGGGGTAGACAGCATCCTTTGAATCTGCCAATCACCCTAGCCCTTCTGGAATTCCAGGACTGACAGACAGTGCTCGCCAGGGGTCAGGGAGGGGAAAGGAGAGGTGATCGACGCACCTGAGAGGGAATCTTCAGGGCAGGGACCAGGTTTCTGAGGTAAACCCTGAAATCACAATGCAACATCTCCAAAGGGACAAAAAACAGGATAAAAAGAGGCTTCTCACCCACTGAACTTGTGTTGCTCCATCAGGGATGTGGTTAAATTGCTGCTGAAGAAGCCCCAGCGCCAGTGCTGCAGCATCCTCTACGTGAACGCTCCTGCTCAGCCTGCAGGCCAGCTTGCTTTGGGCCTTTCTTTTTCTTATAATAAATACTGAAATCACTTTTAGTACCATGTGTGTGCTTTATTTTTATTGGCTTGGGAACTCATCCAAGATATGACCTCGCCAAACCAAAGGATGAGCCGGGCCCAAGGGGTTGGGGGAACGGGGTCTGAGTGAGAGGCTGTGTGTGTGTATGTGTGTGTGTGTGTGTGTGTTTGTGTGTGTTTGAGATGGGGCCAGCAGCCCAAGCAGCTCGGAGCCCCAAAATGACTGTGGACCTTCTACTACCACAGTTCTGAGTTCTCCACGAGGAGACCAACTGGCTGGGAATGGAGGTAAGCGAAAGAGGGCAGTGAGGCAGGGAAGTGAGGTGAGTGAGGCGCCCCCCCAACCCCTCTTGTTCCAGCACCCAGCAGCAGGTCCGGTTAAAGCCTGACAAGCCATTGCCCTCCAAGCATGGGGAGAGGCTTGGTGAAAGAGTGAATCACACGCAAATCAGCTTCAGCTCCCTGTGCGTGTGGGGAGCTGCCGAGAAGAGTTTTGAGTGACACGCAGACAGCCTCATTGGTGAACTGACACCAGAGGCAATCAGTTTTAGAATCCTTCCCAGAGACTCAGCAATACTGAAGCCCAGAGAGGCCAACCCCACGTGATGGGGGTTGCAGTATCATAGGACATTTTAGCACCGCAGATGCAAGGAGTAGTCCTGTGGCACATCCTTCAGGGTGCCAAGGTGGGAAGTCCAGTTTGGGCAAGGTGCGGAGGTCCGAACCCCTGACTCTGAGGCTATCTCTAGGGAAGAGGGAGAGCCAAGCCTCGGGGGAGGTACAAGGAGTCACGGTAGGGCCCTACATGAACCAGCGATTCTTTGACAACAGGGATCCACTTTGTGTGAGTCTAAGAGGTTTGCTAACGTTTCCTTCTTCTGTTCAATAAAAGGAAAAGGGAAACTCCGGGGTGCTGAACCTAGGTCAGTGCGGAAAATTAGGGGTGTCAGTACTTAAGGTTCTGGGGTGTCAAAAAAAGGTACCTAACCTAGTCCAGGAGGGCAAGGCACCAAGAACCAGAGAAGTGTAAATGAACAGGCCTGAGATGTGAATGGACCCGTGATTGAATGGGACATAGGGTGTCTCTCCTGCAGAGTGTGTGTGAGTGAAAAAGAGTAAGTGCTCCTTAGGTAAAGAGCCAGATAAGAGTGCCCAGGGGCGCCCAAAACGATTGCTACAAGGAGACTTTTTTTCATAAACAGAAAGATCAGAAAGATATACTCGCTTAAGTAAAAAAAAGAATAAAACAGAACTTTCCTTGAATGTCTGATGGGCATGCTCAATAATTGCCTGACCAGTAGGATTGTGAGGTATACCAGTGTCATGTCGAATACCCCATAAATTACAGAAATGTTTGAATCTTAAGGAACAGTGAGCAGGACCATTATCAGTCTTAATTGCTGAGAGGATACCTAATATGGCAAAGCAATTTGACAAATGTTTCTCAACATGACGCGCTGTCTCACCTGTTAAGGGAGTAACCCACATAACACAAGAATAGGTATCAATGCAATCGTACAAACTTTTTAGGACCAAATTCTGCTACGTGAGTTACATCCATTTGCCATAATTGCAAGGGTTGAGTACCCCTAGGGTTAACACCAGTGCCTAAACTAATGCCATCTCATTGACAATCAGGACAGGATCGCACAATACCAGAAGCATCAGTAAGAGGAACACCAAATTGTTTAACTGACATTTTTGCAGATTGATGAAGAAATGCATGGGAAGTTTTAGCTTGCTGAAATTTATCAGAGTTCGGCATTGGCCAGAGAGTGGCTACCAACTGATCAGCTTGAGCATTACCTTCAGACTGACCAGGGAGAGCTTGATGACTACAAACATAAGTAATAAAGTATTCCTGCCGTCATTGATTTAGGTTTTTAAGCAATCAGCTTAAAAGGGAATACAAATGTTCATTACTCACCTTATTAAGTGCTGCTCTTCCTAGGCGTTGGACACAGCCAACTACATAAAGCAAATCAGAAGCAATGTTAATGGCCTCATTATTCCAATTTTCAAAAGCCCAAATCACAGCTTTCAGTTCTAATATCTGCAGCATATCTTTTACCTCTCTAAAAATGCCATGCTTTTTCTACACTTTGTCTTGCTGCCAAGTGCAGGCAGCCCTTTTTGACCTTTTGTCTGCATCTGTAAATGCTGTCTGCCCAGACGGGACAGCCAGATCTCCAGGGTCTGTCCTCCAGACGCTGATGCTCCAATAAAGATAACACCCGGTGCCGTGGATAAGTATCGTGAACTTTACCATCCTATCCAACCAAAGCTATCTGTAAAGAAACAGAATGCCTAATTCCCCATTCATGATACCAGTTAGCCAATGGTACTACAATTGCATATGGTTCACGTCCCCAGATTTCCAATATTCTCCCTCTGCCCTTCATAATCAAATGAGCAAAATGTTCCAGTCGAATGGTAATAGTTCTAGATTGTTTTACAGGTAAAAATACCCATTCCAAAATAACTAAAGGATTAGCCCGAGTTTTAACTAATTTAACAAATCAAGGCAAAAGGATGCTTGGCATAATTGTCATCCTCCTTGCTCTGATTGATGATCATCAATTGAACTGGAACATCTTCGATTAGACGATGTGCATGCGATGTAGCAACCCTTGTGGCAATGTGATCCCAAAAAGGCTGTGTAGCAATGGTAGCTTTTAACTGGCTTAACAGGTCCCTACCAAGGAAACCTAGTAAGGCACCAGGAGTTTGCATGACATAAGGCCTTGTAGATACATTCACTCCATCTGAAAAAGTAAAAGTAATTACTTCCCCACTCATCTGAGTTGCCTGAGTCCCTCCAATGCCTGCAATGCCTAAAGAAGGATCAACTAATGCCCAATTTTTTGGCTCTATGTTGTTTGAAATGATGGTTACATCTGCTCCAGTGTCAATTATGAGTTTCTTAGTAATAGAATCACCATTAGGATGTGTCAGGGTTACCTGTTTTTCTGGTTTACCTCTTGTGATGTCCATGGCCCAATAAACTTCTGGTTTACCTTTGGAACCAAAGCTTCCTGTTCCCCATTCCTTGTAGTCTGTACAGGGGACACAAGACTTAAAAGGGAAAAGCTGAGCAATTCATTAACCTTTTGGAATAGATACAGGAGGGAAAAATGTTCAAACCGTAATTTTAACAACCCCTTGATAGTCTGCATCAATAACCCCAGGAATTACATCCAATCCCTCTTTACTGGCAGATGATCTCCCTAATAGAAAAGCAACTCAGCCCATCCCCCAAGGGTCCTTTTACATTGGTATCTATCAGGTGAACAGCAGAGTCGGTGATGGTAACATCTGCTGCGGTTTCCACGTCCGCTCCGGCACTTCCAGAAGCTGATGATGTGAGTGAGCAAAGCCCTCCTCCTCCATGGGAGGCTGAGCTATCCAGGCAGCTCTCCGTACTTGTTTTGTCACGCCTGGAGAGAAGGCACTCTGAGACCTGTTTCACTGGAACCGACATTCTTTAGTATTGTGGTTATCTTTTTTGCAGATAGAACAAAATTTTTTCACAGTTGTAGAGCAACACTGATTCCTAAGATGTCCGATTTTACCACATCCAAAGCACTTAATGTTCTTTCCTTCCGCTCTCTTTTGCAGTTTAGAAAGCAATAGTTTTACCACATCCTGTACTGCAGCAGCTACATGGGCTGCTTTTTGTGTCTCTGTAGTTCTAGCCATAACTTCCAGCTTTTCTGTAACATCAGCTCCCTTCCTTAATGTTCCCAAAATCTGCCGAGTTTTATCATTAGCATTGTCAAAAACAAACAAAACCAAAACAATTTTGCTTTTGTTCTGTATCCAAATCAGGATGAGCATAGATAGCCTCATGCAATCTGTCTACAAATTTATCAAAGCCCTCATTCCCTCCTTGGCGAATCTGTGTCAAAGACTTAATACATAACTCATCTGGAAGTGCAAGGATAGCATTATATGCTAGTTGTTGGCTCATCTGTAAGACTTGATCAATGCTCCTAGCCTGGGCAGTGGCAGCAGCCCAGGGCCCTTTGCCAAGGAACTGTTGTGCTGTTAAACCATACAGAGGATCACCCTGCACTCTAGGTCTTGCTGCTTTCTGAGCACACTTTTCCTCCCAGCTTTTATGGAACATCACCTGCTGACAGGGTGGCATTATAAGTCTTAGGGTATGCACATCAGCTGGAATTAATGTGTTAGATGTAAAAATATACTGCAGAAGTGACTGTGCAAGTTGGGATTTTAAACCAAATTGTGAAATTGCAGCTCTTAACCTTTCTAAAATCTTCCAATCGAAAGGTTCCCAAACTCTACTTGCAGCATTAGTCACTACAGGAAAAGCCTCTACATCATTTGAGAAAAAAGTCCCTTCTACAATAGCCTCTGAAATAACTCCCTTCCACTTTCGTTTCTGAGCTGCTTCTATTTCAGGATCACATTCCAACTCTAATTCCACATTTTTTACAGCGTGAGAGGGAGGAATTTGTTTAACCGGCTTGAATGCTCGCTCAGAGACAAACTGGGAGGGTGGTAACCGCTTTCCTGGTTGTCTGTCTGAACCTACTATCATTGGCAAGTCCATTTTCCCAAAAGAATAGTCTCTTTTGGGGAAAACTGAATCCTTTTGTTGAATTATCAATTTTTGCAAATTGTCCACTAAAGATTTTAAATCCTCTTCAATAGAAGTATTATTCATAATAAGATCTCCTTCCTTATCCTTTTCACATACAGCATGTTTAGTTTCTAAGTTACTGTTATCAGCAGTTTCTTCACTCCGAGTACAACTGTCCTTTGTTCTGCAGGCTTATCCCCCTGAAGAGGTTTTTTCACTCTGAGTACAACTGACCTTTGTCTGACAGCCCAACCCCCCCGAAGAGGCAGCAGCTTCCTCTTTCTCGCTCTGAGCTGGAGGAGCAGTCGGGGCAATGCTCGATTCTGAGCTGAGGGGTTGTGGGCTGCGTGAGGGAATATCTAAGGTGGTAGAAAACAGTTGCTGGACTGAATTTGCTGGAAATGCCTGAGGCTGTTCTGACTCAGAGGCAAGGGCTGCACAAGCCGCAGCAGCAGCTTTCCTCTCCGCCTTTAAGGCTTGTAACACCTCTATGACAATTTTCCATAAAGTAGCATATTTAGACACCTCTTTTGCCTCACTCCTGTCAGATGCAACGCTATCCCACAACATCTGCCCCAGAGCTTCCCATGTCAAAATCTCAAAAGCAACCTGTGCTCCTGCTATGAGATTATGGTCCCAAGCCCATTGCAATAGTCCCTTCAAATTGGAGGCATCATACTTTTGTTCTCTCTTAGAGAGGATATGTTGGAGGAGTTTCTGAACACCTTCCCTTTCATGTTCAGACCCCGGCTGCTCACATTGATCAGGGTGAGATTCAAGCCATCTATGACTGGAGCTCCAATAACCTTTTCCTCTCACCAGGGCACTGAGGATACTTTACACCGGCTGCTCCGCTCTTCGAGGGTTGGCTCCAATCCCTGCACAGCAGCCAAATTGCCAACCTCGAGTCCCTTTAGTGCTACGACATTGGGCCTGCCTGCATTCTCCACCAAAAATGCGGGGTGCGGAGGTTCAGAGACAACACACCATGACCAATATGAGCCAGTGAGCCAAATTTATTATCCTTAAAAAGACTATATTTATAATAAATCTCTACTGTCCACGCATCTCTAGCTAATACATTATTGGTTAATCCTAGCTGTTCAGGTGTCTAAATTAGAATGCTGATTGGATCACCTAATTTTTCACATGTCTTGCTGTGCTCGTCTGGCCCACCCACGACTCACTTTTTAGTTACATTCCCAAGCTTGCTGACAAACCTGCTGAGTCCTTATGGCTCTTCTTCTTGTATCTTTTTCAAGGATATACCGACCCCATTTCTTAATACGTCCATTATTCATTGTTTGTGAACGTGTCCATTGTCCATTAGTACAATCAGGCTGGATTGTGCATCAGCTGAATATGGCCATTGTCCAGCAAGAACTCCTCAACCTGCAAAAAACTCTCAACATGTATCAATGAAAATTCCCAGAAAATTCCCCAGATTTGTCTCAAATCCCATATGGGGAGGGGAGAAGGGACAGGTGACAGCAGCAATGTACCCAATTATGTCATCGCCCTCAATGACATCACAGTGGTGACATCACTCTCCCCGCAGCATCCTCAGGATGTCCTCAATGGCTTTTTGGCACCGCTTGGCCACCGTGTGGCCATCGGAGCCATCAGATCCACCAGAGCTCCCAGGGCCGTCAGAGCCACCAGAGCCATCAGGAGGCTTCATGAGGAGCCTGCTGATGTCCCCAAGTGTCCCCATCAGGTGACGCATGGCCAGGCGGGCATTGGCCTCCCACAGCCGCTCAGCCTCAGCCACCATGGCCACCAAGGCCTCGGGGACATTGGGGGGCGCCGCCTTTGTTCCCTTCAGGATGGCCTCAATGGAGCCAGCACCGCAGCTCCCAGACGAAATACTCTTCGGCTCTTTCACAGGCGACTCCCAAGTGCTCCAGTGGCCTCAGGGCCACCTGCGATCACTGTCCCCTCCTGGTGGCCGCCTCCTCCTCCTCCTTGTTGGTGGCTGCTGCCACCCGGGTCTCGTGTGCAGCCCCTGCCGAGGCCACCTCCTCCCTGTCCAGAGCCACTGGTGGCTGGGCCATGGCCACTGGGTTGCCCCAGCTGTCTTCCTGCAGGTGGCCTCATCCTGCAGGTCCCTGGCCTGGGTGGTGGCCTCAGTGGTGGCCTCGGTGATGGCCTCATCCTCACTGGCCTCGCAGAACTCGGAGGCCTCTCAGGCCAGCAGGTACCAACTCTCTCCAAGCAGGCACCACCGACTCCCGCCAGGTCCAGGCTGAGGCTCTCACCTTGGCCCAGGTGACCCCAGGGTGGACCCGAGGGCGGCCAGGGCCTGGCCCAGGGAGGTGACACCACGGTGGTTCAGGGTGTTATGGAGGCTCCAGGCAAAGCTCCCCAGGGACTCTGGGGACACTCTGGGGACACGCGCTGATGCTCGTCCCTCTGCGGCCCGGTCACAGTGGCAGTCACCTTGCCCAGGGTGGCCACCACGGCCACCAGAGCCCAGAGCACCTGAGAAAGGGACACCTGGGCAGGGGACAGGGGAGGTGTCAGGGAGCTGATGGCCTTGTGGCCTCCTGTGGTGGCCCCTGTGGCTTTCTGGAGTCCCCTTTGTCCCCTCCCTGCAGGACTCTGCTGTCCCCTCTGTCCCTTTGTCATCCCCACCAACCCCTCTGCCACCCCCTGCCACCTTCCCGCTGTCCCCTCTGCCATCCTCGGTCCCCTCCACCCCTCTGTCACCTCCCCCCTTCCTGTCACGCCCTCCTTTCCCCTCTGTCATTCCCGTGTCCCCCCACACTGGGATTGTCACACGTCACAAGGTTCCATCGCCGCTGGGGACACTCCGGGGACACTCCAGGTGACAAACACGCCCAGGTGACAGTTGGGGACACACAGGAATGTGGCACAGCCGGATGGAGGAAGCAGGAAGAGGTGACGTCACTGTCCCCCATGCCCCCCTACCTATAGGGCCTGGGCAGGGTCCCCACTGTCCCCCCAATGTCCCCAGTATGACCCCGATGTCCCCTGAGTGTCCCCTCATGGCCCTGGTGCTGCCCCGATGTCCCCCACAAGGCCCAAGTGTCCCCCTGATGTCTGGTTGGGGACACCAGGGACTCACCGGGGTCCTGTTGGGGACGTTGGGGACACTCCTATGTCCTTCCACTGGGGACACCGGGGCCACCCTGACATCCCCTGTTTCGTTTTGGGTCACCATGATGTCCCTGATGTCCCCACAGTGTCCCCAACAGGACATCAGGGGACACTTGGGCCTTGTTGGGGACCCTTAGGACACATTGGGGTCCGGGTGGGGACATCAGGGGCATCGGGGGCCCCGTCCTTGCAACACAGCCAGGGAGGCAGTGACATCACCTCTTCCTGTTTCCTCCATCCGGCCACGCGACGTTCCTGCGTGTCCCCAGCTGTCACGCGGGCGTGTTTGTTACCCAGAGTGTACCCGGAGTATCCCTGGAGTGTCCCCAAGGCATCCCTGGAGTGTCCCCAAGGCATCCCTGGAGTGTCCCCAAGGCATCCCTGGAGTGTTCCCAGCGGCCATGGAGCCCCTCGAGGTGCGACAATCCCGGAGTGGTGGGGGGGGAGGGGGGGACAGAGGGGACAGGGAGGTGGTGAAGGGGGACAGTGGGGGACGGAGGGGACATGGGGGTTGTAAAGTGGCCAGAAGGGCTTAGTAGGAAGGGGGCAGGTGACAGAGGGGTGGGGGAGGGGGACAACGCGGGGCAGGGGAGGTGGGGCCAGATGTGATGAGGGGGTGACAAAGGGAAAAAGGAGACAGCAGATCCCTCCAGGGAGGGGACAAAGGGGACCCCGAGAGGGGACAGGGCCCACACCAGGAGGCCAGAAGGGCCCTGAGGTCCCTGACACCTCCCCTGTCCCGCCCGCAGCTGTCCCTGGCCCTGCTGCAGCCACAGGTCACCGTGGTGGCAACCCTGGGAGAGCTGCTGGCCACCCTGCCCAGTCGGGACAAGATGATGCTCGTGTCCGCAGTCAACCTGTACTGGGATCTGGTGAACTTCACCAGGGACCTCCGGGCCACCCTGTACCGCACTGCTGACACTTGGTGGCACCACAATGTCACCTCCGACAGTGATGACCCTGACACTTCCCGGAGCCAGGCCCTGGCTGCCTACAAGAGCACCCCAGGGACCGCCTGGAAGCGTGTGACAAAGGCAGCTAAAGAGTGGCAGTGGCCAGTGTCTGATCTTGTGAACAGCTGGGCCCGGCTGGCCAGCGCAGCCACCAAGCTCCACAACACCTGCACAGAGGTGGCCGCTGAGGCGACCACTGAGGCAGCCACCGCCACCGCCCGGGCCAGGGAGCTGCAGGACAAAGCTGCCCGTTATGGGACAGCTCAGGAAAACATGGGGGAGCTGGGTCAGGCCCTGGGTGGGGAGGAGGGAGCCGAGGTGGTGGCCAGGTATAAAGCCCAGGTGAGGAGAGAGGCCACAGTGGCTGCCAGCGAGGCAACAAGGGCCACCATGGAGAGACAACGGGTGGAGGTGGCCCTGGGGCTGCTGGAGCGCTTGGTGGCCGCGTGTGACGAAGCCACTGCGTTCCCCCGGGAGCTGCAGCGCCTGCTCAGGGACATCGAAGCCACCCTGAAGGGGACAAATGAGGCGTCCCCCGATGTCCCTGAGGCCTTGGTGGCCAAGGTGGCCGTGGCTGAGCAGCTGTGGGAGGCCAGTGCCCGCCTGGCCACGCATCACCTGGTGGGGACAGTTCCAGACATCATCAAGTTGTTGTTCACTGGTGGTCCCGATTGCCTCAGTGTCTGTGGAGTGGCCGAGCGGTGCCAAAGAGCCATCGAGGACATCCCAAGTCTCCTTCGACCCCTGGAGCACCTCGAAGGTATCCCCAAGGTGTCTCCAGTGAGCATGGAGCCCCAAGAGGTGCGATGAGGGGAGAGGGAGAGGTGGACAGAGGGGACACTGGGGGGGTGAGGGTGCATGGATGGAGGAGGGGGCAATGGGGGGACACGGGGAGGGGTGGCAGGAGGCTAGAGGAGGTCTCACAGGGAACAGGAGGGAGTGGCAGGAAGGGGGGAGGTGACAGAGAGGTGGAAGAGGGGTGGAGAGGGCAGTGGGGGATGGAGGCACACAAGGGGGAGGGGGCACGAGTGGTGGCAGAAGGGACAGCAGAGTGTGGCCGTGGCTACGAGTGTGGTGGTGGGGGTTGGCACAAAGGACAGCAGAGGGGCAGGGGGTGGAAGGGGCTATGTCGGGAGCGGCAGGAGGTGGTCGAGGGAACAAGATGCTGACAAATGGACAGAGGAGACAAAGGGGACCCTTCTGAGGCAGGGGGCCCCCCAGGAGGTGCAAGTGCCACCAGGTCCCTGACACCTCCCTTGTCCCCTCCCCAGCTGTCCCCAGCTGTGCTGTTGCCACAGGTCACTGTGGTGGCCATCTTGGGTGAGCTGCTGGCCACCCTGCCCAGTCGGGACGAGATGATGCAGCCCTGGTCCCCATTCAGCCTGCACTGGGACCTGGTGAGATTCACCGAGGATCTCCAGGTCACTCTGTACTGCATTGATGACACCTGGTGGTGCCACAATGTCACCTCCAATGATGATGACCCTGTCACCTCCCTGAGCCAGGCCCTGGTCGCCTACAAGAGCAGCCCCGGGACCGCACGGAACCGTGTGACAATGGCAGCCAGCAAGTGGCACCGGTCGGTGTCTGTGCTTCTGAACAGATGGGTCTGCCTGGGCAGACAAGCCACCCATCTCCCCTACGCCTGCAGGAAGGTCCTCACTGAGGCAGCCACTGCCACCGCCCGGGCCACGGAGCTGCAGGACGAGGCTACCCGTGATGGGACATCTCAAGAAAACATGGTGGAGCTGGGTCAGGCCCTGGGCAGGGAGGAGGGGACTGAGATGGTGGCTGGGCATGAAGCTTCAATGAGGAGAGAGGCCAGGGTTGCTGCCAGCGAGTCAACAAGGGCCACCATGGTGAGACAGCGGGTGGAGGCGGCCCTGGGGCTGCTGGAGCGCTTGGTGGCCGCGTGTGATGAAGCCACCGCGTTCCCCCGGGAGCTTCAGTGGCAGCTCAGGGACACCAAGGCCATCCTGAAGGGGACAAATGAGGCATCCACCAATGTCCCTGAGGACTTGGTGGCCAAGGTGGCCGTGGCCGAGCGGCTGTGGGAGGCCAACGCCCGCCTGGCCAAGGATCACCTGGTGGGGGCACTTCCAGACAACATCAAGTTCTATATCAACGGTGATCCCACGGGCCCCAGTGTCTGTGAGGTGGCCGAACGGTGCCAAAGAGCCATAGAGGACATCCCAAGGCTTCTTCGATCCCCGGAGCATCGCCAAGGTGTCCCTAAGGTGTCCCCAGTGAGCATGGAGCTCCAAGAGGTGCGACGGAGGGGGGGAGGGGGGCGGGCAAGGAAGGAGGGGGACAGAGGGGACACTGAGGGGGAGGGGGGCAATGGGGGATTGGGGACACGGGAGGATGGGGGGGACATGGGGGGGGCAGAAGAGACAGCTGGAGGTGGCAGAGCATACAAGTGTGTGGCAGGGTGTGGCAGAGGGGACAGCAGTGTGGGCAGGGGTGTAGCAGAGGGAACAAGAGGCTGACAAAAGGATAGAGGGGACAAAGGGGAAGTCTGGGGACAGGGGGCCGCCCCAGGGGGCCACAGGTGCCACCAAGACAAGTCTGCTGTCCTCTCCCCAGCTGTCCCCAGCCCTGCTGCAGCCACAGGTCACCACTGTGGCCATCCTGGACGAGCTGCTGGCCACCCTGCCCAGGCAGGACAAGATGATGCTCGTGTCTACAGTGAGCCTGTACTGGGACCTGGTGGATTTCACTGAGAACCTCCGGGTCACCCTGTACTGCATTGATGACACCTGGTGGCACTGCAATGTCACCTCCGACGATGATGATGATCCTGTCACCTCCCTGAGCCAGGTCCTGGCCACCTACAAGAGCAACCCACGGACCCCCCAGAACCATGTGACAATGGCGGCCAGCAAGTGGCAGAGATCGGTGTCTGTGCTTGTGGACAAGTCCACTGAGCTGGCCAGGGCAGCCACCAAGCTCTGCAACACCTGCAGGCAGGTGCTCACTGAGGCAGCCACCAAGGCGGCCACTGCCACCGCCCATGCAAGGGAGCTGCAGGACACGGCTGCCCATTCTGGGACAGCTCAGGAAAACATGGGGGAGCTGGGTGAGGCCCTGGGCAGGGAGGAGGGGGCTGAGGTGATGTCTCGGTATAAAGCCCAGGTGAGGAGAGAGGCCAGAGTGGCAGCCAGTGAGGCAACAAGGGCCACCATGGTGAGACAGCGGGTGGAGGTGGCCCTGGGGCTGCTGGAGCGCTTGGTGGCCACGTGTGACGAAGCCACCGCGTTCCCCCGGGAGCTGCAGCGCAGGGTTGGGGACATTGAGACTGCCCTGAAGGGGACAAATGAGGCATCCACCAATGTCCCTGAGGACTTGGTGGCCAAGGTGGCCACGGCCGAGTGGCTGTGGGAGGCCAATGCCCGCCTGGTCAAGGATCACCTGCTGGGGACACTTCCAGACATCACCAAGTTCTATATCAACGGTGCTCCCACCAGCCCCAGTGCCTGTGAGGTGGCCGAGCGGTGCCAAAGAGCCATTGAGGACATCCCAAGACTCCTTCGACCCCCGGAGCACCTCAAAAGTGTCCCCAAGGTGTCTCCAGTGAGCATGGAGGTCCAAGAGGTGCGACAGGGGGGGAAGAGGGGGAGGAAGGAGGGGAACAAAGGGGAAGCTGGGGGGGAGGGGGCAATGGGGAATGGGGGTGACACAGGAGGATGGGAAGGACATGGGAGGTGGCAGAGGAGACAGCAGTGGGGCAGGGGGTGGGACAGGCTATGAGTTGAGGCGCAGGGGCTGGAAGAGGGAACAAGATGCTGACAAACTGACAGAGAGGAGAAAGGGGACCCCTCAGGGTCAGAGGGCCACACCAGGATGCCGTAAGTGCCACAGGGTCCCTGACATCTCCTCTGTCCCCTCCCCAGCTGTCTCTGGCCCTGCTGCAGCCACAGGTCACCGTGGTGGCCATCCTGGGCGAGCTGCTGGCCACCCTGCCCTGTCAAGACGAGATGATGCTGCTGCTCAAGTCCCCAGGGTGCCTATACTCGGTCCTGGCAAACTTCATCGTGGAGCTCTGGAGCACCATGATATACACTGAGGGCATCTGGTGGCGCTGCGTTTTCAGCTCTCATGGTGATGATGACGCTCTCACCTCCCTGAGCTGGACCCTGGCTGCTTGGGAAAGCACCCCATGGACCACCTGGGACCATGTGACATGGACGGCCAGCAAGTGGCAATGGTCGGTGGCCAATCTCGTGGACAGCTGGGCCCAGCTGGCCAGGAAGGCCACCAAGATCCGCAACACCTGGAGGGAGATGGCCGCTGAGGCAGCTGACATGGTGGCCACCTTCACCGTCCTGGCCAGTGAGCTGCAGGACAAAGCTGCCCGTTATAGGACAGCTCAGGAAAACATGGTGGAGCTGGGTCAGGCGCCGGCCAGGGAGGAGTGGGCCGAAGTGGTAGCTGGGCATGAAGCCCAGGTGAGGAGAGATGCCAGGGTGGCTGCCACCCAGGCAAGAAGGGCCACCAGGAGGAGACAGCGGGTGCAGGTGGCCCTGGGGCTGCTGGAGCGCTTGGTGGCCGCGTGTGACGAAGTCACCACACTCCTCCGGGAGTTGCAGCGCAGAGTTGGGGACATTGAAGCCACCCTGAAGAGGACAAATGAGGCATCCACCAATGTCCCTGAGGACTTGGTGGCCAAGGTGGCTGAGGCCGAGTGGCTGTGGGAGGCCAATGCCCGCCTAGCCAAGGATCACCTGGGAGAGACACTTGAGGACATCATTCGCTTCTATTTCAATGATGATTCCGCTGTGCCCAGTGCCTGTGGGGTGGCTGAGCGGTGCCAAAGAGCCATCAAGGACATCCCAAGGCTCCTTCGACCACTGGCGCATCCCCAGAGCATCCCCGCCGGGTCCCCAGTAAGCGTGGAGCTCCAAAAGGTGTGACAGGGGTGGGGGGGGCAGAGGAGGACAGAGGGGACACTGGGGGTGAGGGGGCCTGGAGGAGGGCAGGGGGCAGTAGGGGGCAGATGGGATACCGGGGGTGGCAGGAGGGGGCAGGAGGGAGTGGTAGGAAGGGAGAAGGTGACAGGATGAGGAGGGGACACCGGGGTGGGGAGGGGGCAGTGGTGTATGAGTGGAACACGGAGGAGGGGGGGGACATGGGGGCTGGCAGAGGGGACAGCAGAGGGGCAGGAGATGGGAGGGGCAGGGAGCGGGAGGGGTTGGCAGAGGGAACAAGATGCTAAGTGACAGTGGGGACAAATGGGACCCCTCGGGGACAGGGGGCCACCCCAGAAGGCCACAAGTGCCACCAGGTCCCTGACACCTCCCCTGTCCCCCCCACAGCTGTCCCCAGCCCTGCTGCAGCCGCAGGTCACCGTGGTGGCCATTCTGGGAGAGCTGGTGGCCACCCTGCCCAGGCGGGACGAGGAGATGCTGGTGTTCATGTCGCCAGGGTGCCCGTACTGGGACCTGGAGAACTTCACCAATGAGCTCTGGGTCACTCTGTACTGCATTGATGACACCTGGCGGCACCACAATGTCACCTCCAATGATGATGGCCCTATCACCTCCCTGAGCCAGGCTCTGGCCGCCTACAAGAGCACCCCAGGGACCACCTGGGACAATGTGACAATGGCAGCCAGCAGGTGGCTGTGGTCGGTGTCTGTGCTTGTGGACAGCTGGGCCAAGCTGGCCAGGAAGGCCACCAAGCTCCGGAACGTCTGCAGGGATTTGGCCACCAAGGCGGCCGACAGGGCTGCCAGAGCCACTGCCTGGGCCAGGGAGCTGCAGGACGAGGCTGCCCATGATGGGACAGCTCAGGAAAACATGGGGGAGTTGGGTCAGGCCCTGGATGGGGAAGAGGAGGCCGAGGTGGCATCTGGGTATGAAGCCTGGATGAGGGAAGAGGCCATGGAGGCTGCCAGTGAGGCAACAACAGCCACCATGGTGAGACAGCGGGTGGAGACGGCCCTGGGGCTGCTGGAGCGCTTGGTGGCCGCGTGTGACAAAGCCACCGCGCTCCCCCGGGAGCTGCAGCGCCTGCTCAGGGACATCGAGGCCACCCTGAAGAGGACAAATGAGGCGTCCCCCAAAGTCCCTGAGGACTTGGTGGCCAAGGTGGCCGTGGCTGAGCAGCTGTGGGAGGCCAACGCCCACCTGGCCAAGGATCACCTGCTGGGGACACTACCAGACATCATTGACTTGTATTTTGAAGGTCATCCCACTGGACCCAGTGTCTGTGGGGTGGCTGATCGGTGCCAAAGAGCCATTGAGGACATCCCAAGGCTCCTTCGACCACTGGAGTGTCCCCACAGCATCCCCAAGGTGTCCCCACTGAGCATGGAGGTGCAAGAGGTGAGACAGGGGGAGAGGGGGACAGGAGAGACAGTGGAGGAGTGGGTAATGAGGGATGGGGGGACACCTGGGGTGGCGGGAGGAGATTAGGGGATCACAAAGGGGACAGGAGGGAGTGGCAGGAAGGGGGAAGGGGGTGGGAGGGAGGGGGCAGTGAGGAATGAGGTGGCCGGCAGGGGGTGGCAGAGGGGACAGCAGTGGGGGCAGGGAGCGGGAGGTCTACAAGGGAAGGGGCAGGGGGTGGCAGAGAGAACAAGAGTCTGACAGAGGGACGGAGGGGACAGAGGAGTCCCCTCGGGGACAGGGGGCCACACCAGGATGCTGTAAGTGCCACAGGGTCCCTGACACCTCCCCTGTCCCCTCCCCAGCTGTCCCTGGCCCTGCTGCAGCCACAGGTCACCGTGGTGGCCATCCTGGGTGAGCTGCTGGCCTCTCTGCGCAGTAAGGATGAAATGATTTTGCTCGTGGCCCCAGTGAGCCTGTATTGGGACCTGGTGGACTTCAACAAGAACCTCCGGGCCACCCTCTACCACATTGATGACACCTGGTGGCACCGCAATGTCACCTCCAATGACGATGACCCTCTCACCTCCCTGAGCCAGGTCCTGGCCGCCTATATGAGCACCCCATGGACCACCCGGGACCATGTGACAATGGTGGCTGGCCAGTGGCTCCGGTCGGTGGGTGCCCTGGTGGACAGCTGGGCCCGGCTGGCCAGGGCAGCCACCAAGCTCCGCAACACCTGCAGGGAGATGGCCACTGAGGCAGCTACCATGGTGGCCACTGTTACTGCCCGGGCCAGGAAGCCGCAGGATGAGGCTGCCCATGATGGGACAGCTCAGGAAAACATGGTGGAGCTGGGTCAGGCCCTGGGCAGGGAGGAGGGGGCCGAGGTGGTGGCCGGGCATGGAGCCCAGGTGAGGAGAGAGGCCTGGGTGGCTGCCAGTGAAACAACAAGGGCCACCATGGTGAGACAGTGGATGGAGGTGGCCCTGGGGCTGCTGGAGCACTTGGTGGCTGCGTGTGACGAAGCCACCGCGTTCCCCCGGGAGCTGCAGCGCAGAGTTGGGGACATCCATGAGGCTGCCCTGAAGGCCACATATCAGTTCTCCCCTGATATCCCTGAGGACTTGGTGGCCAAGGTGGTCGAGGCCGAGTGGCTGTGGGTGGCCAACACCCGCCTGGTCAAGGATCACCTGCTGGGGGCAGTTCCAGACACCATCAAGTTCTTGTTCCCTGGTGGTCCCGACTGCCCCAGTGCCTGTGGGGTGGCTGATCGGTGCCAAAGAGCCATCGAGGACATCCCAAGGCTCCTTCAACGCCCTGAGCATCTCCAAGGTGTCCCCAAGGCGTCCCCAGTGAGCGTGGAGCCCCAAGAGGTGTGACAACTGGCGGGGGGAGGGTAGAGGGGGACAGATGGGACACTGGCGAGGGAGGGGAGGGGAAGGGGCAGTGTGGATAGGGGGGATATGAGGTGTGTTGGGAGAGGACAGGTGGGCACAAAGGGGACAAGATGAAGTGGCAGGAAGAGGGGAGGTGACAAAAGGGTGGATGGTAAAGTGGGGGGGAGGGGCCAGTGTGGGGTGTGGATGATGGGGCCAGGAGGGTAGGGGACATGGTGACTGGTGGGTGATGAATGTGGTGGCAGTAGGGTGGCAGAGGGGACCAGGGAGTGACACAGTGGCAGAGGAGACAGCAGAGCCCTCCAGGAAGGGGACAAATGGGATCCCAGGAGGGCACAGGGGCCCCACCAGGAGGCCACAAATGCCACCAATCCCTGACACCTCCCCTGTCCCCTCCCCAGCTGTCCCCTTCCCAGCTGCTGGAGGCTCTGGTGTCCGTGGTGGCCACCCTAGGCGAGGTGACAGCCACCGTGACCGGGCCACACCGGGGCGTGCGGCGCTGTGTGCCCCCAAAGTCCCTGCATGTGGCCCTGAGGAACTTCACCTGGAGCCTCCGTAAGGCCCTGGAACACCCCGGTGTCACCTCCCTGGGTGACCGTGGTGTCACCTCCCTGGGCCAGACCCTGGCCACCCTCGGGGCCACCCCGGGGGCCACCTGGGCCGATGTGAGAGCTGCGGGCAGCGCCTGGTGGGAGTTGGTGGCCGTGCACGAGAAGAGATGGAAACAGCTGGTCGAGGAGGTCACCAAGCTCCGTGATGCCTGGGAGGACGCGGCCCCTGCCCAGGCCAGGGACCAGCAGGACAAGGCCACCCGCAGGGGCACAGCTGGGGACAACCTGGCAGCCACAGCCCAGCAGCTCATGGTGGCCCTGGACAGGGAGGAGGTGGCCTCAACAGGGACCATGCCCAAGGCCTGGCTGGCAATGGCCACCAAGGAGGAGATGGCTGCCAGCAAGGATGAGGAGGCTGCCAGTGAGGAGGAGGCGGCCACCAGGAGGGGACAGCGCTTGGAGGTGGCCCTGGAGCCACTGGAGAACTTGGTAATTGCATGTGAAAGAGCCAAAGAGTATTTCGCCTTCGAGATGATCCGCCGGCTCGAGGCCATCCAAGCCATCCTGAAGGGGACAAATGAAGTGTCCCCCAATGTCCCCGAGGCTTTGGTGGCCACGGTGGCCAAGGCCGAGCAGCTCTGGGAGGCCAGTGCCAGCCTGGCCACGCGTCACCTGTTGGGGATACTTGGGGACATCGGCAGGCTCCTCACGAAGCCCCCTGGAAGCTCTGATGGCCCCGGAAGCTCTGATGGCCGCACAGTGGCCAAGAAGTGCCAAAGAGCCATTGAGGACATCCCAAGGCTGCTGCAGGGACAGTAATGTCACCACTGTGATGTCATTGAGGGTAGTGACATAATTGGGAACATCGCTGCTGTCACCTGTCCCCTCTCCCCTCCCGACATGGGATTTGAGACAAATCTGGGGAATTTTCTGGGAATTTTCATTGACACTGTCACAAATTCTGATAGGAATTCCTGGGGTGATGTCACTGGGAACATTGTGAGATGCTCAGGGACAATCAGGGACACTCAGAGACAGGGAAGACTCTCAGGAACATTCAGGGAGGAGGACACTCAAGGAGGCCACTCGGAGACTTGCAGGGACACTCTGGGGACACTTGGGGACACTTTGGACACTCTGAGGATCCTCAAGGACACTTAGAGACACTCCAGGACACTCAGGGACACTCAGGGGCACTCAGGGACAGGGGACATGCATGAATGAGTCCACTCAGCAGCTCCCAGCTTTCCACTGTGCCTGCAGCAGAGCTGGGTAAAATGACAATTTAATAATTGGTTTCTGCAATTCTGCATTGGCTTCTGCAGTTCTGCATTGGCTTTTCCAAAAAAATACTTACACAAGTCTTTTGCTCTGGTACTTCATTATTGATTATTGATAATTCCTTGTAGCTGCTCACTGGTACAATATAATCGATCAGTTTATCTGTGCACCATGTAACCAATTTAATGCTGGAGTAATAAATCAATAGGCATTAAAATATTAAAAATATACAAGTATTAAATAGTTAATAATCAATGTTAAAATAGACACTTTGCAATATTAAAATGCTTTTTTGTAACTGACTCAGGTGTAAAACAATTCCCTTGTTCCTCACACCTGAGCCCAGCCTCTCCGGGTGATGATAACAGTGACACAAACGTGAGAAGAATTTATGAATTTATCAGGGAGTGTGAAACGACGGGATGGAACCAGGAGAAGAAATCAAATATATTGACCTAATCTACAGAATGTCCTGCAGACAAGTCCGAGGTTAAAACCAAACAAGAATTCTTGGAACATCCAAATATCCCGGGAATGTTTGAATAATGTCTGAACTTAGGAATGTGTTTGTAGCCCTGCAGTGGAACCAGATCTGGAGAACGATGGGTTAAGTTAAGGGCGAGTTCTTTGGCTGACTGCTAAAATCCTTTCATAGCCCTTATTAAACTTTTACAATTTTCAAAGCGTGAACTTTGTTTGGCGCACCCGGCTGCGATCTGGGGGGGGCCCTGCTGCTGAGCACTGACCCCGCCCCGGGTGTCGCTGGAACCCCCAAAAACCGCAGCCACCACCAGCCCTTGTTGGGGGTTGGGTTTTCTCTGTTCTTTCCTTGTTGCTTGTGGATTTTTTTTCCATTGAGATACTGAGAGGCGCTGATGGCTGAGTGCTTGAGAAGGCGGGGAAGGGGAACTCCTCTGGTTTTTGGGAGTTTCTCTGGGAGGGGGGAACAGAGACAAAGGGAGAATGGGGAGCAGGGGTTGGGGGCAGCCTCTCTCTGTCGCTCTTTGGCATCGGAGGAGGGCGGCCAGGCTGTCACTGCGGAGAGAATTCACTGGCACCGCTGGAGCTCAGCCCTGAGGGACCGATCACCGTCTGCTCGTGTGCCCTGGGAATCCTCAAATTTGTGTGCTCTGGGAATCCTGAACTTCGTGTGCCCCAGGAATCCTGAACTTCCCTGTGCTCTAGATATCCTTAATTTTGTGTGTCCGGGAATCCTGAATTTTGTGTTATTAAATAAGAGAACAGGCTCCAGGTGAAAAGTGATTTCAGCATTTATTATAATAAAAACAAAGGCCCAAAGCAAGGGGCCCATGGGCCAAGCCAGAGTGTTCCCATTGAGGATGCTGCAGCGTCAGCGCTGGGGCCGCTCAGCAGCGATGGCCCTGATGTTTCAGATGGAGCGGCACAAATTCAGTGCGTCAGAAGCCTCTTTTCATCCTGCTTTTCATCCGTTTGGACTGGTTTCCTTTGGATTCTTCATTTGCATGAAGGTTTAATGCGCTTTATTGGCCCATTAATGTTCTCTCCAGGCTGGCTGGTTTTGCTTGGGGGGTGGTGCACTTTACTGAGGTGCGTTATGTTGAGTACTGTATTTCTTATCACTACCCTTTAAACCCTTTTTACAATCTAATAACCAAACTAACAGTACATGCTTAACGATCTATCAAGTATTTACAACAGTTTCTAACCTATGTTTAACAATTTTCCCCTCCAACTATTTGATCACGCTTGGAACGTGCCTCAATCTTTTAAAATTCAACTTCTACTTTGCTCAGTTTCTCGTACTGTTTTAGCACATCTCTGGCATTCTGATCACTCTGTTCTTTCATTAGCGTGACTTTTTCACCATTTTTCCCTTCCACATTCCCTTGCAGCATGATGCTGCTGTGGACAATGCTGGTCACTATCCGGACTAGACATGGAATTACACATGGTAGTAATATTACACTTGCTAGTGCACACACCACAAAGAAGACCAATTTCTTCCACCATTTACCATTCCAGTTGAACAAGTTGTGCCACCAATCAGAGCCTCCAAACAAAGGAGTCCATTTTTGTGCTCCAAAACAGGTAACTTTTTCCTCAAAAAATATTTAGAGGAATACTTTTAATTACATGACTGTGGTCATTGATCTCTTGGCAGCATTCTGAAGTATTAAATTTCCCACAGATCCCTCCTTCCTCTGCAGCGAGGTAGTCTACTGCCAATCAGATCTGGTAAATTACTGACGGTGTTTGTTGTTGCTGCTGGTTTAAGAGATCGATGGTCAGGGTTGTTTGATTGGATATGATTTCAAGCACTGCTTGCAGACGGATGATTGGATTGAGCGTGTATTCTGTGGTTCTGTACCCTCAGGGTCCATCTTGGGCCCAGGGAGCTGGCCCATCAGGATCTAAAATCCTTTCTGGGGTCCAAATGTCACTGTTCCAATTTTGGGTTCCACCAATTAAACTCCTTTTCTTTCAGCACAGATCATGATACACTGCGACTCCCAAGTTTGATTTCACATCCTCAGGCAGTAAGAAAAAGGATGGTTTTATTGCTCCAATTGTGCCATCCCCGCTCCACCCTCCTGGTAACTTCACATTGGCTGTGTTACCACAGATCCAAAATCAATTTTTAGGTGCATCCCTGTCATGGTTTGATGCTAGTGCACTGCTAGTGCTTTTATGAAAATATATTCTCTCTGGTGTCTACTGTGAGATGTGATTAGAAATAGAGCAAAGCAGGCTCTAGCTTAGGAATAAAAAAAAAAAATTAACCTACAACTATATGAAAAGAACAACACACAGAACTCAGAATGAAAACTTTCTAAAACATTCTTCTTCCCCCCAACGAAATTTCTAACACATTAAAGTAAGACAAAACTTTAGATTCTTAATTCTGTTACTACTCTTCAATTAACCAACTCTCAGTCTATCATCATTTTTCAGATAATCAATTTTCAGTTTATGAAGAAGAGAAGAGTCCCTCTTGTGCTGCAGGCTTCCCCAGGAAACACAGTTGAGACCTCTTGTGTTTCCATGTCACACGTGGCACCACCCGGAGATCATTTCCCATCGTGACATCTTCCTTCCATGCCCAGTGCTCTCACCACTGCACCTGGACCAGAGCTGCTTCTAGGGTTCCCTTTTAAGGATGCTTTGCCCAGTTCCAAAAGGAGCACAGTCTCTCACTTTTGGGACACCTGTCCCTCCCAAATTCACCCCCTGGGGCTGAGGGGTCTCAAGAACAGAGATCTTCTTTGTCACTGAAGATCGAGGGCACCACCACCCTCCTCGTACATCTCTGTTCATGCCACTCCTTCACATCACATCACTGCACTCTCTTGGCTCCAAGCCATTGCCTCCCCCTAAATGCACTCTGTGTGTCACAGAAAAAAAATAAATTAAAAATAGTTCTTTCTATAGCTATACAAGAAAAGTCCAGCTAAAAGGCTGCTCCGTCAGCTCCGCCCACCTAGGATTCTTCTCTACTTCTTGAGATATCTTTCACTTGCACAGACTTTCATCACACTAGCCTATTTCTTTTTATTTCATCTCTACCTTCCTTCTCACTCAGCTTCAGAATAATCAGCATGTGCAAAGTTTCTATCATCTAAGAGAAGAGTTCAAATCTCAGGCTCTGCCTGTCCAGAACTCTCACGCTGCCCTGCCCAGCACCTTCTCGCTGCACCCTCGCTGCCCCACCCGCCCCTTCTCCTTCTCAGCCAGCCCTGCTGCCAGCACATGATATCCAATTTCAAAGGAGCACAAACACAGACACAAGCACGAGCTCTCTGTCTCTCTCCCGGGGCAGGGGAAGAGCTGCCCGCTGCTTCTCAGCGTTCTTCTCCCCTTCTCTCTTGCCAAAGCCTTCACTTCCCTTCTCTGTCCCAAGCTCTCACCTCCCTCACCCGGCCGCATGGCTTCCCCTGCCCCTCTCAGCCCGCAGCTGAGCAGGAGAGCTCTGACTTCTCTCACAGACCAGAACTGAAAGAGCTTCCCCTGAGAGTTCTCTGCTTTTAACCTCCTGTATTCTCAGAAGCGTATCCACAGCCTCAGTAGACGCACCAAATGCCAATATTCCAATCTCAACACTTATTAGTTTAACCAAGAAACTCTCAAAAACTCACTTCCTTTTCAAAGCAAAACAATCCCAGAAATAAGAATCTTGATTTGTTATATGCTTCCAATATTTGGATAGGTTTTCTATTGCCCAGAATGGGTCAATATTATCTCCTGAGCATTCAAACTTTTTTTCTTTTTCATTGTATACACATCGACTTTCAGTTTTCTCTATTGACCAATATGAATGGGGGGTTTCTGGGATTCACCTGGTGTGTGTGTGTCATTTGCTGCCAGATATCTTTTATGTGGAATTTCTCCTACTTCTATAGGATACATTTTCCATTTTCTCGATCAACACTCTTCCCCTATTATTGTTGACTTAAGCTTCCACTTTCCTTCCCTTCTTTTGGGTACTGCCGTGTTTTTTCCTGATGTAATCCATTTTCAAATGTCCAGGGTACCTAAACTGATACTGTCCCATGCCCAAATTTCACTTAAATGAGTCCGCTCACACACCCAACAATCAGTCTAATTAAATTATTTTGTAATCTTTTCCATCATATCAATAAAAAGATTTTTTCCATATATTTGTCCCTCTCTAGCCCTTTGTATTTTCAGTTGCACTTCCTTCTCTTTGAATGTATCCTCTAAATTGGTTTCACTTTCTTGTTCAAAACATACCCATCTTTCTTTCATAGGGTACTCTCCTGACATCTTCTGGCTGGGGTTTGCAATATTTTTAGCCAGCTGTGAAAAATGTGTGTTTTATGATTGGCTTTTTGCAAGTATTACAATTAATATTAGATGTGTTATGTTAGGAAGTTATGCTGTATTAATTTTTTAAAGTAGTGTGTAAATAGAGTTCTAGATTATAACATAATGTTTAATTAGAAACTATGTCTGTGGAATATTTTTTTAAAGAAAGGAATTAGGTCCTCACACTGAGATAGCAGTCACAGGACACCTAAATCTTTCAGAGAAAGAGAATTTATTGTTCTCTTATTAGAAAAAATGAACCTTTTCCTGCCTCACTCAGCCCTGAAAATGCCATCAGGATTAAGAGGAAGAAGTTGACAGTGACCAGACAGAATCCTGTCTTTGAATAGAATTTATGTATCATGTATGAGATGTATGAATATGCAACAGGCTATTGCGTTTAAGGGTTAGTCCTCTGTTAACATGTGTCCTTGTTTGGGCTTATTTTGCCCAGAAAGAGGTACCCAGACTGTCCGTAACTCTTTGTTCTTATTGTCTCGTATTGTCCTACATCTCAGTTCTTCAAGTTCTTATTACTCTAATTATATTGCTATTTTTATAACCATTTTATTACTGTTAAACTTTAAAAATTTTAAAGACAAGTGATTGGCATTTTTCACACCAGCCAATATATTTTATTATCCTCTTTACAGGCTGTTAACTGGGAGTGATGGATACATTTGGGATTCATGTTTGTGCGTACTCTGATTAATACACTTACTGTTTCTGCTCTGTACAAGGGACAGTAACACTTCTCACCAGTGTTTCCTCCACTTCCTTTGCAGAGAGCGAGTAGCAGCACTGCTACCAGTGGGAGTCTGGTATACGGGCTGCCCTCCTCACCTATCGATCCACAGGGGTTTTCTCCGTGCCCTGAGAGTTTTCCTGGAGGGAGTTCCCGATCCAGTCTTGCCTCCCACCTCTGGTTTTCCCTTCTTCTGGAGACATTCTGCCATGACCCTCATCATACCAACTGCCTTCCCTCAGTTTGGTCTCAATTAGGGTTGCAAGGAGAGTGCTCTATGGAACAGTACCAGACACCAAGACATTATTTTGGCTGTCAATTCTTAGCTGAACAAAACTTGAACCTTATAACTATAACTAATAAAAACTAGAGCAGGCTCCCGGTACTAAAGTGATTTCAGCATTTATTGTAAGAAAAAGAAAGGCCTGAAGCAAGGGGGCCAATGGGTCGGGAGGGAGCATTCCCATCGAGGATGCTGCAGCACCAGCGCTGGGTCTGCTTCAGCAGCGATGGCCCCGATGTTCCAGATGGAGCAACATGGATTCAGTGGGTCAGATGCCCCTTTCTATGCTGTTTTTTGTCCCTTTGGATTGGTTTCTTTTTGGATCCTTCATTTGCATGAAGGTTTAAGGCCCTTGATTGGCCCACTACAGTTCTGTCCACACTGGCATGTTTCGCTTGGGGGGTGGTGCACTTTACTGAGGTGTGTTATGGTACGTTGAGTACCATATTTCTCATAATAACCCCTTTTACAGTGTAATAACCAAACTAACAGTACATGATTAATGATCTATCAAGTATTTTACAACAGTTTCTAACCTTTTTTTAAGGTGCCCTGGGAATCCTGAACCTCATGTGCCCCAGGAACCATGAGTCTCGTGTGCCCCAGAAATCCTGAATGTTCTGTGCCCCAGGAATCCTGCACTTCATGTGTCCTGGGACTCCTGAATTTTGTGTGCCCTGGGAATCCTGAATTTCCTGGGCCCCGGGAATCCTGAACCACATGTGCCCTGGGAATACTGAATATCGTGTGCCCCAGGAATTGATCTGTTTTTGTGCTCTTGGAATCCTGAACCTCCTGTGCTCTGGGAATACTGAACTTCATTTGCTCTGGGAATTCTGAACTTCGCATATCTCAGGAATCCTGACTTTCGTGTGCCCCAGGAATCCTGAATTTCATGTGCTGTGGGAATCCTGAACTTCTTGTGCTCTGGGAATCCCGCATCTCCTGTGCCCTGGGAATCCTGAACTTCGCCTCTCCCTGCCCTGCTTGGAGCTGGGCTGCCGCTGTCCCGTCCTCACTGTTTTCTTCATTACCGCTCTGCATTTTCTCCACACCATAGCCACACCCTGCTGCCTTGCTGGCATGTCCCCACAGTTCCACCTCCCGTGAAAGTTCTGATACATCTCAAACCTTCTGATACATCTCAAACTTCTGACACATCTCGGTGTCATGGATTGCCAAGCAAATTGTATTCTATTTGCTATCGGGATGGCAGTTGTCTTCTGCTAATTGGGCAGTTTTCCTTATCTCTTCTACAACCACTCCTCCCTCCAGGGAACATCTGCTGATAACAGGCTATTGAATGTCACTGCATGGCTGATAAGAACTACAGCATCCCACTGGGAGATGTGAGCCCAGAGGGAGGGGCTAAGAATTCCTACCTGGATATAATCTGGAGATTCTGGAACACTAGCATGGCTTCTCCACTGGATTCCCAGAGGAACAGCAGCTGCCTCTTCATCCACTGGATCTTCAGAGGAAGACTACATCTTTCTACAGGATCCCTGCTGCAACAGAACCACCTCTGACACTGCAGGAGGGCTGCAGCCACATTTCCAATGGGATTGCTACCCACACCCTGACCCACAGGGTGTCAGGTTGTGTTCTGAGTCTGTCAGTTTACTGCATTGTTTATTTTATCTTTTTATTTTCTTCCCTAGTAAAGAACTGTTATGCCTGCTCCCATATCTTTGCCTTAGAGCCCCTTAATTCCAAATTTATAGCAATTTGGAAGGGTGGGGAGGGTTTACATTCTCCATTTCAGGGGAAGTTCCTGCCTTCCTTAGCAGATTCCTGTCTTTCCAAACCAAGATAGATTTTGGCACCCAACATGCGGCTCAAGGGCACAGAAACAAAAAGGGGATAACAGTTCTTGAGTAATCTAATTTTTGTGTGTGGCTATAGAAACCTCGTTAGGTGTCACCATGTGGTCCAGCTTACCCTGGTTTGGGTGGCATGTGATCGTGGCTACATTTCTCCCATTTGAAGGGCCTTATCTAAACATGGGTCCTGTAACCAGAGCTACTGTGGCTGTTATACAGTTTCCTTTACAGGTTAATAAGGTGAGCCATTAATGGATTTTTAAATTCCTCTGGAAGGCAGGCTCATGGATTCAGAGCTATCACACCCTATCTCTATGGTTTTGGGGTCACTTTAATAGTGATACCCACTGTGAGGCAATTACACCGGGAAATTTTCTCCCAGCCCTTCATCCAGCTCTTTGGGTCTTCTCCACCAGCTTTTGAAGGGCTCAAACCCTCTCTAAATGCTAATGATATCATACAGTGGCTAGTGTTGCTGATAGGCCTGTTAACCCTTTTTATTTAGCATTCAGAGATAAGGGAAGGCTGACTTGGATAAACACCCTGACACCTATGGTAATCACATATCCTCTGAACAGACAGACACAGCTCTCCCAGGATTTCCCAGGACAATAATTCAAACAATTATTATCTCTCTTTCTGTAATTGTTGTTTATAGATGTGGTTCTCCAGAGTGTGCTATTCATAGTTCACCAATAGTGCGGGAGGTTTTTACTTTGGGACCAATCAGGTCTCACCTTAGTGAGTCACATTATAAAAAGAGCCGCTACCTTCATTAAACGCTTTTTGCCTCCTGATCCACCTGAGGACTGGAGTCCTTCATTCTGTCCCTGACTCAACAGCGTCTTCCGGTGACCGCCGAGTGTACTGCAGCCTAGGCTGGAGGCACAGGGTCTGCTGGACTCCGATGTTTGGTGCAGCCAAGGTTGAAGAAACAGGACCTTAAGGGATCTGGCCGAGTTCACATCTGAGGCTGAACATGGGGGGAGGTCTGGTGACCCCTCGTGGAATCGCAGGACAGCCGGGACATGTCCCGAAATGAGTGACCCAGCGACCCTTTGTGATTGGACACCGTTTGTCCTCTTGGGTGAGGTAATGCTGCCTTTACCCCGTGTCTTTCTGAGGAGACTGGTCCCTTTCAGATCACGGGGTTAGGGGAAAACAACAGACCAAACAAATCTTCCCTGGGAGACCGAGAACTGAGTAGGGGACAGCTTTTCCCAACACAACAGACTGTCTGTCTCTTGAAGTGGACGCCTGCTGAGGGACAGGTTTTCCCTATAAATGGGGAACCAGCCTTCTAGAGATCAACAACTCATTCTGACCATGTGGAGGAATGTCATACGTCCCATGGGAATTGCAGTCTCGGATGAAGCACTCTGATCTGCTGGGCTGGACCAGACATCAGAGGTTCCTGGTGGAGTTGGGCACTGCACTGAGTCCGAGAACTTGGGAGGAATTGGGGGATTGCCTCTTAGACGAGGTTTGCAGAGGGGACACAGTCGTGTCCACACCAATTGTCACCTGGAGATGCATTTGTAAATCCCTTCGACGCAAGGCCCTGGGGAGCAGAACACTGACAAAGCCAACTTGTTTTTCACCTGTTGAGAAAAGTGCATATTATATGGCTCTAGGCAGATATTTACTATATGTATTATATTGTATTGATTAGTAGTATTAACATTTTAATAGTATTGTAAATGTAGTTTTGCAGTTAAAATGTAACATAATGACTTTTGGTGATTGGAAAAAATAACATGAATATGGTAATTATAGTAATTATGATAGGCTATATGTAAAAGTAAAGGTATAGATTGGTTCTGCTGCATTAAGATGCACAGCAAAGAAAAGTATATGATGCATTGTAACCAAAATTAAAGGGTCTCCAGGCCTGCCTGCGGCTGAAGCTGACAGCTGTAGGTGCAGCCTCTGTCGCCCTTGACCCTGAAATGCTGTAATATCTTGGATGGAATAAACTGCATTTTGAAGAGCCACCCTAAGTCCCACATCCCTCATTCAGGCTCTTACAGTGGCACCCAACGTGGGGCATCATTACTAAGAGCATGAGTGAGGGATGCAGGTCGCCAGGCCTTTCTGCAGCTGCAGCTGACAGCTGCAGGCACAGGCTCTGTCACCCATGACTCTGGACTGCTGTAACGACTTGGATGTAATAAATTGCATTTTGAAGAGCTGCCTGCAGTCCCACATCCCTCATTCAGGCTCTTACACCCCCTCATCCACATCTGAGACAGAAGGGTCCCCCTGGGATCTCTGAGAGCTACAAAACCCAGACCTCTGCCAAATCGCGTCAAACTTTTTCCACTGCACCAGCAGTGATCCCATGTCTATCATGCAACCATCAAAAAATGCTTGGCCTCCCACGAGAGACCATGCCTCCCTAGAGAATCCCTCTGAAGGGTTGGGAAAAAAACCTTGCTCTCTGGCCCACAGAAATAATCTTCCAAAATCACTCCAGGAAACAGAAACCCATTTCATTTCCAGGAGACCCTTTCAGAGGTACAAAAGCCAAGAATCCTCCATGAAACCCACAGGATTTGCCATTATCTCAAGAGCTGCAAGCAAAGTGCCAAAGGGCTCACAGCCACCACGCCAAAACATGGAAGGGGAGTAAAACGATATGACCTCAACCATGGCTGTTCAACACACCAAGGCCACCAGATGTCGCTACAGGACAGGAAAGAAAACAACGTGGACACGCAGCTCTCCCGAGGTAAAAAAGAGCACTTTTAATTTCTGACTCCAACATTTATAAATTTCCAAAAGTCACAGTGCAAGTGCCACATCTCCAATGACACTGGACAATCAACAGTCCATCAAATTTCTCCTCCTCCATAAAAGAATGCAAAACAATAAGTTATTTACATAAAGTCTGGGAGAAAGTTCATTACAAGAATGAAAACATCAGAAGGCTTTAAAAAATATAAAAAACCAGGGCCACAGGGCATTGTATTTTCCTTATCTCCTGTTAATGGGCCCATCAAAGCCTTGCCCCATAACTCAGAGATAACTCCCTCCAGGAGCCATTTCTGTTTAATGGGCAATCAAGGACCAATCACGACTCAGAATATCAGCCATTGGAAGATGCTCAGCATCCCCACTTGGATCTCATCTGGGCTTTGGGACAGAACAGGCAGCCCTTACCCACTGGTTTCCAGAGGACGAGAGCTACCAGATCTTTTCTACAGGATCACCACTTCAACAAGACCATTTCATCTGGACTGCTGCCACCACCCTAACTAGTAGGGTATCAGGTTTTGTTCTGACTCTGTCAGTAGTTTTATTTTGTATTGCATGTCTTTTGGGTTTTTTTCCCTTTTTGTAATAACTTGTATTTCTGACTTGTAGCCTCTCACTGCTTTTGCTTTCAAACCAGAACAATTGGCCACTGGCGATGGTTGTTTGGCTTGATTGACCAATTGGATCCAGGTGTGTGTTGTGACTGACAAGGGCCATGGGTTTTTCTTGGTAGTAAAGTATGGTATAACAAAGGGATTGATCAGCCTGCTGCAATCATAGAGTCAATGCTCATTATTCCCCTTGGGGGACCACTGCTAAAACAGGGACTGATGATTTTTCTTTCAGCACTGGACAGTCCTTTTTCCAATGCCCCCATTTCTTACAGGATGCACTCTGAGCCTTCTCTGGAGAGGAAGCTTTCTTGGGTGACTTTTCCCGAGTTGCCTTCTTGCTAGGCTGGGATTAACTCTTTCAGTTGGGCCCCTGTCTCAAAACACCTTCCAGGCAACCTCCTGTTTATCTTTGTCTTGAACTCCCTTAATCTTCTTATATCATTTGAAGCCTGACCCACACAAAACAAAACCAGGTGTGTGTGGAGGCCCTGGAGGGGCTTCTCCTAAGTTACACTCCATTGGCTCCTTTCCCTGTTCCTATGCCTGAACATAGGTGCTCCTGAGGCTCTTCCTCCCTTTTCCCTGATTGAGCCTTACCTTGATACTGCCTGGAGACCGAGGTCAGCTGGGAGGCCCCTGGGAGAGAGAGCTGGACCTTGGGGGAGAGTGTGTGTCTGAGAGGAGAACATCTGACCGCACGGCTGAATTAAACATCTGTGGACATTATGCAAAAGACTTTTTTGCTTCTTTTCCTGGACTTTACTAACAACAATTCAAGCTGCAACAAATGGCACCCAACGTGGGGTGTCCGGATTAGTCTGAGACCTCTTCTCTGGAAAACAGCCACACTAGACCACCCCGAGAATTTTCTTACCCCAGTGTGGTGAGTTTGAAATTTTATTTCCTTCCTCCTTGTACTCTCAGGTGTTGGGAAGAGACTGGGCTAAGATGGAGACAACACTCATCCACGCACAAAAAGAAGTTTACCTCTACCTTAAAGAGTGTTTTCCTCATGAAAATTTTTGCTTTTCAGAGGAGGAGTTGAAGTATTTTGCACAGTTGTTAAGCATTTTCCTTTTATTTCAGGGAACTTAGCCCTAACCAATGATTCTTAGAAGTTCTTTGTGAAAGGTCAAGAGCTAACACAGAATTGCGTTCTTTATTTGGTATGCTGATAAAATGTGCTGTGAGTCTTGGGGATGAACACCAGCTGAAAACCCCTCAACTGTGTTCCCCTCTTCGTGCCCCTGCACCCCCTCCCCTGTTGTGGGGAGGGACTCCCCCGGGTTCTCCCGTCCATAGTCCTGCTGCCCAAGATGATGAACACATGGCAGGGGCCGCGGGGTCTCCCTTTCCACCCTCAGGTCCCCACACCTCCTCTGCAAGACATGGCAGGGGTGGCAAGAGCCGTAGCCCCTCGCACAGGGCTGCCACCGCTCCATACCCTGCTGCGGCTCTCCCCTCCATGGAAAGCCCGCGGCTGCCCCGCCGGCGCTCAGCAAGGCCAGAGCGAGCCGGCCGATACTTGCTGTCCAGTGCTCCTTTGGGCAGAGGGCGGGCGAGACCAGTGGGCCCAGGGCACCGCTGTCACAGGGCAGGCGGACAGCCCCGCCAGGGGATGGCTCAGAAGCGCACTCTTGGCAGCGAAACTGCTGCTCCCCACCCACCGTCGCTGCTCTGAGAGCCCCGCACTGGCCATGCCCGCAGAAACCTGCTGAGACAGACCCTTGGGAGGGGGCCAATCCTGCATGCAGCCGCCAGTGCCGGGAGCAGAATGCACTTCGCTCCGCAGCACACCAGCACCAGCAACGCATCCGGAAACACCAACACAAACCCACTGGCAAAGGTAGAAAGGTCCTTGCCATGAATGTTTTGGGGACAGTAAAATGGTTCAACAAAAAAAAACAAATACGGTTTCATAACCTGGAATGATAACAAAGATGATGTGTTTGTTCATCAGACTGTTATAAAAAGGAAGAAATACAGGAAATACCTCCACAGTCTAAGACATGGAGAAATTGTGGAATTCAATATAACACAAGAAAAGGCCCCCGAGCAGCTGATGTGACAGGACCTGGTGGAGTTCCAGTGCAAGGTAGTAAACATGCACCAGACTACATCAAAACACACAGAGAAAATAGCCCTGCCACCTTTCCTGATACACCCAGAACATTTCAGATCACTGCTCTGTCTCACCCAACACCCATCTATCCTAAGTCTCAACCTGGTCCTGAAGCTAACACTGGAAAGCTGATCAGGAAAGGCACACAGATATCAGGGTAGTCAATGTACATCCCATCTCCAGCTCCCCTCATCACTTTGCCAGTCCACAGTGAACACTCATCCTTCAGAGTTGTTCAGCCATATCGACAGCAGGTGTTTGGGGAAGATGACCTACCAGCAAGCGAAAATGAAAAGCCTTCCAGTCAGATAAGTGCCATTTTTTCTAATACCCTTCCCCAATTCCTGTGGCCTTCCCACCCCCCTCTCACCTTCCCCTTTTCCTTTCCATTGTCCTATTACCCCTCCATGTGAGGGCCATGAGATGACTGCGATCATGAGATAACAACAACCATGACCCAACCACAGCTAAGAGATGACCATGACAAGATTGTGGCAAATGAGTTGAACATGACATGATCATAAAATGACCGTGACCGTTACAATGACCATGGGATGACCGTTACAATGAGATAACCATGACTGTGAGATGACCATGAGCATGTGATAATTGTCACCGAGAGATGACCATGAGATGATCACAACACACCATGGCCATGTGTGATCATGATTGTGAGATGACTGTGAGCTAAGATAACCATGAGCTTAAGATTATGGTCATCAGGAAATGACCATCACCCTGAGATGGCCATGAGATGACCGTGACCATGACACTACCATGATCGTGAGATGACCATCACAGTCAGATTACTATGAATGTGACCATGACAGGACCATGACCATGAGATGACCACGAGCATGAGATGATTGTGACCATGACATGACCACAATACAACCATGACCATGTGGTGATCAAGACCATAAGAATGATGGCTTGCATTGTTGCGTTCATATTTTCAATATTCTGTACTGTGCTAGTATATAACTCTGAAATTCATATCAAGTGTTAGCAAGTTCTCTTGTGAGTGACAGCAGGGCTGGGGGGACACACAACCCCCCGAAAATCAGCGGAGCGGGGACAGAGCGGGGGGTTCCGGCCGGGCCCGAGCCCATGGGCAGGGGCTGCGGCTGCCGTCGGCTCAGGAGCTCTGTGGGCAGAGAAAAGGGGGCGACACCGGGCTGGGGGCCCCGGCGGGAGCGCACACGCTCCGCCACGGCGGGGACGCCACCCCCGGCATCCGCCCTGACCTTCTTGCACAGGGAGAAGCCGAGCCCCAGCGCCAGGAAGACGGAGCCCAAGACGAAGCCCCCGATGCCCGTCAGCATCTTGCTGCGGGCGGCGTCCGGCGGCATCTCTGGGGGGTCCGCAGGGCTCAGCACCCCCAAAACCTCTCACCGACACCCCAAGCCCCTCCCAGCGCCCACCCTGTTACCCACCCAGCCCAGCCAGGACTCTGTGAAACCTCCCCCCGATCCCTTTTTGGCCTGCCCAGGAGCCACCAAAGCCCCTCCCGTCCCTCTCAGCATCCCACAGCCCCCTCCCAGGTGCCCCCAGCGCCCCAGGACCCCCAAAGCCTCTCGCAGTCCCTTGGCAGCCCCAGCAGGACTCAGCCAGAGCCCTTCCAGGCTGTGCCCAGCACAACCGAGCTCATGGGGAGCCCCGCTTTGCCATCGCCGATCCCCTTCCAGCCCCTCCGGGCTCACTGCAATCCCTCCCAGTCACAGCCAGCACCCCAAACTCCCTCCCAGTCACACCCAGCACCTCCAAACTCCCTCCCACGGCCCACCCAGAACCCCCCAACCCCATCCCACCCTCTCCAGCATCCCCCAGACCCCTTCCCAGCCCTTGCCCAGCCCCCAGCCCCTCTCCCTCTTCCAGCCCGGGTCTCTCCAGCTCCCTCCCAGTGCCTCCCAGCACAGCCCAGTGCCTCTGCCAGCGCCCCCAGGGGCTCCCCCGTACCCCAGTGCCGCCTCAGGGGCTGCTCCAGGCTGACGTGCTCCACCTGGCAGCTGTAGCTGAGCCCGCGCCGGGGCGGCGTTTCCAGCAGCACCAGCAGCTGGTGGGTCCAGTCCCCGTTGGGGACCACGTCGGTGGCCACCACGTGCTCCGAGAGCTCCTGCTGGCCCTGGAACCACCTCACCTGGATGGCAGCAGGGTAGAAATCCATCACGGAGCAGAGCAGGCGGCCGGGGTCAGGCTGGGAACTCGAGGGGGGCACTAGCGAGATGGACACGCTGGGGGGCACTGGGAGAGAGAGAGAGCGGGGACACACTGGGTTCAGCTGGGGGGCACTGGGAGAGAGAGGGGAGGGCTGGGAGGGGCTGGGGAAGGACTGGGATGAGCTGGAGCGGCAGTGAGAAAGAACGAAGGGGATGCGGGGCACTGGGAGAAAGGCTAGAAGTCTGAGAGTGAACTGTGAATGAAGTGGGAATAGACTGCGAATGGGCTGCGAGGGACTTGGAGGGACTGTGCTTGCAATGGGAGGGATTTTGTGGCGGTGGGATGAACTGGGAATGAAGCGCGAGGCACTGCGAGGCAGAGTCCAGCGCGGGGCACTCGGAGTTGCGGGTCTGCCTGGCAACAGGAGAGTCATCATAGAAACTCGATCTGATTGGCTGAAAAGCGTCAGCTTCACCCGTCGCTGAAATGGACCCGGGGGGGGGCCACTGATAGGGATTGGGATGGACTGGGAGGGACTGGAGGCCCCGGGGATGGGCACAAAGAGGGCTGAGGGCTCTGGGCGATTCTCAGGGATCCAGGGGCTCCAGGGTTACTGGCAGGGCAGGGCCCGAGGGGACACGCTCTGCCCCGCGCTCACCTCGGCGCTCCACAGTGAACGGGCGAACCACCTCGTAATTGTCCCGGCAGTATCAGTCCACCGTTGTCCGTTGTTCCTCCATCCATTTCGGGTCGCTGTTCATCTCCCTGGCAAACCTCTCCCCATAGGGGGTGAACCCCACGTGCACCCCCACATCGCTTTCGAACACCACGTACGTCTCCCGGTTATAGATGTACTTCTGCACGAACCTCACCTTCTCCGTGCCGTTAATGAAGTAACACTCATGCGTTCCCACGGGCAGGAACACCGCTACGAGTGCAGGACACAGCTCAGGGGGTGCCCCCCCAGCAGCCCTTAGCAGCACCCCAGAGCTCCGGGGGCCACCCCGGATCCCCACTCCGCACCCCCTGTGCCCCACGGCCGCCATGGGACCTTCCTGCCCGCGCTGCCGCTTCCTCTATGCCGCCCTTCCCCTATTTCCTCTTCCACATCCTCTCCCCTCCCACATCCAGCCACTCCCAAATCACTTTTGGGGTGCCATTTCCCCATTTTCCCACAAATTCCCTAATCCTCACCCCTTCGGGACCAGTTTTGGGGTTCCTCCTCCCCTTTCCCCCCCTTCCCCACCCTCTCCCACCCCTCCCTCCCCGCCCCTCAGCCCCTCCCGCTCTCCCTTTGGGGGGTCCCCTCCTCCTCCCCCTCCATTCCGGGCTCTCCCCTTCGCCCCCTTTTCCCCATTCTCCCCTCCTGTCCCAGCGCCTCCCGCCCCCCGCTCACCCGACAGCTCCGCGCCCGCAGCCGCGGGGGCTCCCAGCACCACCAGTGCCACCAGCAGGGCCCCAGCTGCCGCCCCTCGCCCCATGGCCGGGGCCGGGCAGGGAGCAGCAGCCCCAAAGCAGCCGCGCTGCGCTGGGAGCGCCAGTCCGGAGCAGGGCGGGCTCGGCAGCGCCGCGCGCTCTCATTGGCTGCCGCCGCTTGGGGGCAGCGATCGGCCACGGGCTCCGCCCGGCAACCGATGAGAAAATCTAACGCCCCGAGCTTTCATTGGCTAAACCGCCTTATGCCTGCGTTGTCATTGGCTGAGGACTTTCCGGGACGCTGCAGCCCCGGGCTGGGGTTTTTTGGGCAGGGGGAACCTTGGGGCGCTGGGCAGGTGGGGGCGGGGATGGAGAGGTGCGGGCTGTGCTGGGCCAGCCAATGAGAGCCGCTCATTTCACATTTAACCCCTATTTTTGGGTTACTGAGCTCGTTCAGGATTTTCTGTTCGGAACCCTTGGTCCCGCTGTCCTGGTTTGAAAAGGAAGTGAGTTTTTTGAGATGCTGTGGTCAAATCAATCAGGGCTCAGATTTGAATATTGGCCCCTGGTGTGGCCCCTGAGGACATGGATACGTCTCTGAGCACACAGGGGGTTAAAAGCAGAGAACTCCCAGGGGAAGCTCTCTTGGTTCCGGTGGGTGAAAGGTTCAGAGCTGCCCTGCCCGGCTGCGGGCTGGGTGCGGGAGGGGAAGCCATGCGGCCGGATGAGGAGAGCCGGGCCTTGGACAGAGAAAGGAGGTGAAGGCCCCTGCAGGATGGAAGGGTGGTTTAGCAGTGCCAAGTGTCTCCTGCAATCTGCCATCAGGGACCTGGCCAGGTGAGTTTTGTTTCCAAGGGAAATGGCTGGCGTTGCTGTTCAGGGGCCTGTGTCCCGGAGTGGCCAGCTGGCTGCTGAAATTCCACATTGTGCAGGATGCCTCCCAGACTCAAGTTGGCACCAGTGCCCACTCGGGTTGGTTTGATAGTGCCAAGTGGCTCCTGCAATCTGCCATCAGGAACTTGGTCTGATGAGTTTTGTGTGCAAGGAACAATGGTGGCGTTGGTGTTCGGGTGCCTGTGGTGCTGAGTGCCCGGCCGTCTGCTGGGGTTCTGAAATCCAGGTCGCCCCTGCCCCATCCCTCATTTCCTCCACTGACCACGGGTGACTCCCTGAAGCAGCTCATGGGATCCTGAACGCGGCTCTGGGAGACACGCAGACATTGCTGAGGGGCAAAGATGGGGGGGCTGGACAGCTGGAGAGCTGACCCTGAGGGTTGGATTGCACAGGACACGGGGTGCCAGGCAGGGTTAGGGTACAGGTGCCACCCTCATGGTGGGACAGCCCCAGAGCCCTCCCAGCAGCTGCAGGCAGTTACCCCGATTGGAAGGTAGAGATGAGGTTTGGAGGCCACAGAGTTACAGGTAGGAGTTGAACAGCCTTTTAGGGGTTTTATTATTTTTTTTTTCAGGGATTTTAAAGGATACTTTAGGGAGCTTTTTAAAGGAGATTTTAGGAATTCTATGGGAATGTATAGGATACCTTTAGGGCTTTTAAAAGAACTTTTTAGGGTGTTTTAAGGGCTGTCTTAGTACTAACTGGAATTGTTAGTGGTGTTTTGGGGTATTTTGGGGACTCTTTTAGGACTACTTAAAAGGTTTTAGGGCTTTTTAAAGAGTATTGAGGGTATATGGAGAACTTTTCTTATGACTAGGGTATTTCTAGGGTTTTGGGGGGAATTTTTTAGGCTTTTTTAGGATCTTATCAGGGCATTTTCAAGATTTTAGGGGTATTCTCAGAGCTCTTTAAACAATCTCTAAGTAGTCTCAAAAGGTTCTTTGGGGATTTTTAGGGGTGTTTTAGGGGCTTTTTAAAAGTAGGGTGTTTTTAGTGTATTCTGAGGCTATTTTTATATTTTTGTGGGATGTTTAGGACACTTTGAAAACTAGGCCTTTTTTAGGGAATTGAGAGGGTTTTTTAGGGTCCTTTCAGGGCATGACAGAGGCTGAGGGGCAGCTTGAGGGGTACTGTGGGGGCTGGAGGGTGGCAGAGGCTGGGAGCTGAGGGAGGAGCAGGGAGAGGGGACAGTGGGTGACACACAGAGATGCTGAGGGTGGCAGGGGCAGCTGGAGGATGACGCCGAGAAGCTGGGGACTGAGGGGCAAAGGAAAGGGATTAAGGGTGACACACAGGAGCTGAGGGGCAGCTGAGAGGGGCCTTAAGGGGCATTGGGGGGCTCAAGGGTGACAGACAGAGCCTGAGGGGTTGAGGGAGGGCTTGAGTGGTCAAGGGAGAAGGCTTGAGGGCTGCACAGTGCACTGGAGATCAGAGCTACAGAGAACAGCTTAGGAGGCAAGTTAGGGTACAGGTGCACCAGCCCTCAGCCCAGCCCTAACCTCAGCCTAAGCAGCCCCCCTAACAACAGCACAGCCTTTTCCCCCAACAGCAGCACAACACAGCAACCCTGACAGCGAGACCAGAGCGGAACCCTCCTGGTGGGACAGGACAGCAACCCTCACACCAGGACAATGACAGAACTCTCAGAGGATAAGATTGTTGCCTTCTGATATCAGGCAAAGCGACCTGGTTTCGAGGAGCAGCACGGCGACCCAAACTCACCCGGGTCACTTGGGCCAAAGAGCACGCAGATACCAATGTGGTAGATGGTCAAAAGGCCTTTATTATCTCATCTCGTGGGGTTTTATAGTCTAAGGGGTTTCTCTACGTCAGAGGGGGTCTGCAGTACTATCTATGGTTAGTAAGGAGTGGAAAGTTACCAGCATTACTATCTTTAGGAGGGCTACATTCCTAGCTACATTCCTAGGGTGATCTCTTATCTTAGGGGAGTAGGGGAAAAGGAATCCTGCCGCCTTCCGTTACATCGCGTGATCTTCCGATCGCCTGTCCCTCTCTACCACATCGCCCCCCCACCTTTTTAACAAATGAATGAGGTAGTCATATACATAGGCACTGAAATGAGGTATAAGGTTGTAATTCGACAAGGGAAAGGGGTTTGGTAAACCTGAGTAAGTTTTTGCCAGGCAAGTTTAGAAAACCTTGTGACTGGCAGTGTTCCCTGGTTGAATTCACAGCATTTGTTGCCGGCCTATGAACAGGATGTTGGCCCGTTCTAGGCGGGTCTGAACGAATGAGACCAGCTTGTTCAGCAGGCATGGTCCGAATGTAACAGCTAAAAGTAGCATTGCCAAAGGACCTATTAGGGTAGAAATTAGGGTGGTTAGCCATGGTGATTGATTGAACCAGGACTCGAACCAACCCTGTTGGGCTTCCCTGTCTTTCTGTCTCTGAGCCAGTCTGTTTTGGAGTTCCGCCATGGAGTCTCTTACAACTCCCATGTGGTCTGCGTAGAAGCAGCACTCCTCTTTGAAGGCGGCACACAGGCCTCCTTGCTGCATGAACAGGAGGTCCAGTCCTCACCTGTTCTGCAAGCCCACTTCTGAGAGTGGGGAGACTGACTTCTCTAGAAAGGAAATGGATTTCTCGATCCTTTGCAGATCCTCATTGATGGTCATTTGCAGCTGGGACAGTCCTTGGTGTTGGGTCACTAGGGCTGAGACACCCGTTGCTGTTCCTGCTGCTCCTAGGCCGAGCAGCATTGTGATAGTTATACCTGTCATTATTTCTCTTTTGTGGAGCCGGCTAGGTTCCTCAAAAAGGTGGTACACTTCTTTGTCTGAGTGGTACAGGACCCTAGGAACAATCAGAACTTGGACACAAAAGTCGTTAGAGTCATTGATTTTGGCAAGGAACACACAGGGACTCACTCCAGATCGCTTGCAAACCCACAACCCAGATGCGGATGGGACTACCCACTTATTGTTTTACCTGTCGGGCTTGACAACTTTGGTGCAGACGTTGCTTTTCCACCTAGCTAGGGTGGCATTGCCAAAGCATCTGCCCTGGCCTGTGACTTGACTCGAGGTGATTCCTTTGATGGGGTTATCCCACCTGCACTGGTGAGGGGCATCGGCTGTGGAGTAACTGAAGGGAGTGTTTAAAGCGACTCCTTCATAAAAGGGGGGTTTAACATTGTAACAAAGCCAGCAGGAGTCGGTTAAGTTAGGGTTGGATTCATTCAGGGATAGAAAGGAAGCTTCTAGCATGCGAAGGATTTGGTTTGAGTCTGACCCGGCTGAGCGGCCTATCTGAAAGCCTTCCGTATGGCCGGTCGGGATATTGGTGACCTTTGTGGGCAAGGCTTTGGGGTAGGTTGTGTTTCTCCCTTTCTGCGTGCTTTTAATCACTTTGTTGGGTCTGACCGCTCGGGGTGCTGACGGTTGGAGCCTGATAATTCGCACATTCATCCTCTCTTTCGACCCTTGAAGGACTACTGTCCACGTTCTGCCTATGGCCCAACTAGGGTGATCTGGCTGCAAAACCATCATGTTGTAGTCAGTGCATTTCTGAATTTTAGGGATTTTATGATGGTTTCGATAGAAACTTCCCTGGAGGAAGACTGGTGTTTTGCAGCTGGTGAGTGCCCAGGTGAACTGTAAGAATTTGTCAGGCTCTTGTGGATCCCACCCAGGCCCCGACGGTCTGGCATCTGTAACTATGGTTTTGCAGCCCCAGTGCCCACAATATCCCCACCCTGGGTGAATGCAGTAGCTTTTTCCTGGGTTTGAAGCTTGGCACCAATAGGATAGGTACATGTGTGTGGCATGTGGGGAATAGGGGTCTACCTTTGGTTGTCCTGGAAACAGGTCGGTAATGCGGAGCACAAAGGATGGGGCGTTCGGTGTGGTGATTTCTTTGAGCACCTTGTCGCTACTAAGGTGTCACATGATCCACCTGAATGGCCGATGGGGGTAGTGATCTGGGCTGGCTTGCCCTCTGGCAACAAGCCCCAACAGCAAAATCACACAGAAACACCATTGATGCTTGGGTCTCACCTGTGTGGGTCTCTCGGGCACTGCCTGGCGGCTTGGTGGTCTGTCACTTTCGTCTGGAACCGGGATAAACACGTCACAAGGACGCCCCACAAGCATGTCCTGTAAACAGAAACTCGCAATTCTCATCAGTCTCATTCTGCTCATTGTGAAGGTCGGGCTTGATTGACTTAAGTGGACACCAACTGATTTTGCCGTCCTTTTTGACAGCTGCGTACCCTTGCCCCGTGAGCATCAGCCTCCAGCCCCATTCCCATTCGCCTAGCTCATTTCTAAGCTCATTTCTAATTACAACCTGTGGGCCCTCCTCTAGCGCTCGGGTGGCCCAGTGTTTTTGAACGGGACTGTTTGTTTCATCTCCCCTAGGGAATTGATTCAATGCCAGCAAGGTGGTTGCCAGTATACGTGCCTGATCTCCTGGGGGAATGAAATTGGCAAAGCCCTCTGCTTTCACCAACACTTCTAGCCTGGTTTTCAGGGTCTGATTTGCTCGCTTAACTATGGCCTGCTCGGTACTGTTATACGGGTTACCTTGCACTAATGTGATGCCCCATTTTGAGGCGAATTCTTGCACTGGTTTGGAGGTGAAATTGGAACCGTTGTCAGTTTTGATCTGCTTGGGGATACCAAGCCAAACCATGGCTGTCAGCCATTGCTGAATTGTGTCCTTGGAGTTAGTTTTGTGGTGCTGTGTGGCTATGATTGTTCCGCTCTAAGTGTCCACTGTCACTGCAAGCCATGCTCGGGGCTTCAGCAGTTGACATAAGGTGAAGTCCGACTGCCAGATCTCCGAAGGCTTGAGACCTCTCGGGTTGACCCCACAGGTCCATAGGGGTGACTTCTGGCAATGAGGGCAGGTGGCTACCACATGTTTTGCGTCCGCTGTCAAGATTCCACATCTCTTCGCCAGTGCTTTGGTTCCGATGTGGAGCGACTCGTGCAGTTGATGAGCTTCCTGCAACGTCCATACGCCTTTTGCTGCGGCGTCCGCTTTGTCGTTGCCGATCTGGAAGTAACCTTTGACTGGGTTGTGGCTGTTGATGTGAATGACTGATACGGTGCCCTGTCGCGAGGACAGTGCTTCTTCCAGCATTAGGGCTGCTGCTGATGTTGACACTCCTGGTCCTGCCATGGCTAGGCAGAGCCTTGCCACGAATATAGAGTCCGTTACAATGTTGAGGTGTTCGTCTTGGAAGAGTCCGCACGCCAAAACCACTGCTGCTGCCTCCAGTTGTTACACTGACAGTGTGCGGTCACACGCTTTGATGCAATGCCATTGCTCTCCTGCCTGCCACATTGCTGCTGCGGTTGAAGTCGTGGAGGAAGCGTCTGTGAAGACTGTTGGTCCTGGCTGCGGTCGGTCCTTGACCTTTGGCGGCATGTCCATGTCGACTACGGTCAGCAGCTGAGTCCAGGGTGGTCTGGAAGAGTAGGAGATTTCTCCTCTGAAGCCGGTGAAAGCAAGAGCTAGGTGCTCCAATATTGTGGCTGACTCCGTGGTCGGTTGCTTGCGGAACGGAAGGTGGATGCTTGTCGGCTCTGTACCTAGGTGTTTCAAGGCAAGTTTCCTGCCTTTCATGATGAGGTTAGCGATGCATTCGATTCCTGGGGAAAATGCATGAGCGGCTCTTCCGAGGACCACCCATTGGATTGGTCGGGCCTTTTCAGAGGGTCCTTGGCCCAGTGCTCCCACTCCCCCCTTCGGTGTAAAGTGGATGTATAGGTCCAGCGGCATGGCTGGGTTCCACCTGGCAAGTGTGCCAGTGGACATCTGCCTTTCGATGAAGTCGAGGGAGCTCGTTTCTTGCGGTGTCAGCTCCTTGGGTTCCCAGGGGCATCGAAAAGAAACAGTCTTTGATGTCCAGTACTGCGCATGGCTGCCCTGCGGGGATGGCTGAGTTCTTGGGTAGCAGTGTCTGGACTGGGCCCATGGGTTGGATTGTCTTGTTCACTTCTCTCAAGTCGTGGATGAGGCGATAACCTTCTCCAGATCTTTTGGGCATCACAAATACAGGGGTGTTCCATAGGCTGATGGAGGGTTCTATGTGACCCTTTTGCAGTTCGCGATCGGCCAGTTCCAGCAAGGCTGCCGCTCGAGGCTCTGTCAGAGGTCACTGCTCGACCCATACGGATTCTGATGATTTCCAAGTCAGTTTGATTGGCAGCGGGGGGTGCACGGCAGTGGCCCTCAGGATAAATTTGTGATCCTGACTCCTAGCATAGCAAGGGCGTCCCTTCCTATCAGGGGTGGAGAATTTTGCAAAATGTAGGGGTAGATTGCTACTGTCTCTTCTGGTCCCTTTTTCGTGTGAAGTGTTATAGCCACCAGCTGGGTGCTTTTCCATGCCTGGGACTGCCCTCCCACTCCGTTCACTGGAGGGACTTCTTTGAATTGCCAATGTCCGGGCCAATGCGCTTGGGGAAAAATCGTGCAGTCTGATCCCGTGTCTGCCCAAAACTGAAGGCCTATGATGTGGGGATCCTGACTGCCATAAAGGCGGCATGTCCCCCACACCATCAGGGGTTCCTTCCCTATTTTCATGGCCAGGGCCACCCAGGAGTCCCACTCTGGGGCGTCCCCTGCTGGCCCTGTGGCACTGGCTCGGCTTGTGGTGGTAGAGGATGCGAAAGTACTGCTGGCGGTGCTACGCAAGTCTGCCATTGTGCTGCTGGCGGGGGTGTGAAACTGACTGTTCCCTGTGGGGGCATGGGGTATGAGGGTCCCCTGCCCCACTGGGCGTTGGCATAGATGGACTGTCTTGCATTCGCAGCGGGAGGAGGCTGAGTATGGCCCATGTACCCCCTCCCTCTCCCATTTCCCTGGGGCTGGGATCTACAGTCCCTAGCGAGGTGCCCTCTCTTCCTGCAGCTCCAACAGATCCCTCTCGGGCGTGCTTGGAGTGGGGGTGCTGCCAGGGAAAGCTGTGCTGGCTGGGGACAGCTCGCTGCCACATGGCCTGCCTGACCACATTTAAAGCAAGCCATTGCAGGCTGTGGACGGCTGCTTGAATGGGTGTCAGTTGTTTTCCTCTTCCCTAGCAGTCTGACCAGGCTCAAGCCGTGTAGTTGCTGCCCTTCCCCAGAAGTCTGGGCTAGCGCGGCTGTGCAATGATCCCACCATTCCTGCTTAAATACAATCAGCCCCGCCCCATCAAAAAGCATGCGGCTTATTTGGGTAATATCGAAAGGGAGCAGATCGTTATTGCTCGTTATTGATCGTTAAAAAGGCCATCCACAAGAGTGGATACTACAGCTGAGCTGAACCCTTTTTCTGAAATCGCTTTGACAATCGCTTGTACATCTTTGGAGTTTACCGGGGTATATGTCCCTTGTTGATTTCCCTGTGCTCCAGTGACCCTCACCGGGAAGGCATGTATCGTGGCTGCTGGTGCCCAGTCCGCACAAGCTATTTTTATTTCTCCCCAATCGGTGAGTTTGTGTTGCAATTGTTTCCTGATATTGTTTAAAGCTTTATTCAGTTTTGCTCGAAACCGCATTAATTCTTCTCTCTCGGCTTCCGAGTCCGAGCCAGACTCGTTCGGCTCCTTTGAGATGTCTGAGCAACTGTAGCTCGACTCTGAGCCGAAAGTTGACTGCCGGTATATTTCCGGCGCTCCAAGCCATTTTGTGCAGCTTCGACCCCGCTCCTCCCTTCGGGGGTGGTGCTGCTCCTGCCCCCTGGGCTTACCCTGCCTCCCGGAGGGAGGGATCTCTCCCTTGTATGGTAGCAGCATTGGGCACGGCTCTTGATCGAATATGCGCTCTTTGTTGCTCCCCCACGCATGCGCGCTTGCGGGGACCCGCGGCTCTGGACTGAGCATGCGCTCTGTGCTGGTCTCCCACGCATGTGCATCTGCGACTACTCGCGCCTCCGGGGTTTCCCCGCCGTGGACTCGCACGCTTCGCCCATCCCCTGGGTTGCCGGTGCCATGTTTTGCCGTGTACAGCAGCGGCGGCACTGCCGCTCGCGTGTCCGTGCCAGCCGCTCCCTCGGCATCTCGGGCCCCCCCCACGAGATCCCCCCAAAAGGACTGCGCGTGCTGCTCTGCCCCCTGCATCAGCTCAGCGACCGGCGGGGGAGGGACGGGTAGAGAAACCGCGGAGTTTTCAGAAGGTGCCGCAGGGGGGCCAGGACCCAGCGGACTCCGCAGGAGGGTCAGGGGGTTTCCTGCGGGCTCCAGGGGGTTTGGGCTCGGGCTCGGGGAGGGGTAGAACGCGCCCAGCCCCCACGTATTCCCACCTTCAATCAGATTGCTCTCAGAGGCGGTTTGCATCGCTGCTCCCACCCCCAGCTTTGGTGTAGGTAATAAACGTGTACGCACAGCTTTCCACGTCTCCTGTTCTTTAAACGCCTTGCGCAGGTCCTCTTCTACTTTCCCCCATGCTCTGAGGCTTTTACCACTGTTTGAGGACTTAGTGTCCTCTGCTAAGGCGGCAGTGCATTTCTCCCACACTTCCGAATATAATATATCTACAGACGGTCAATCGTCCCCACCTCTAGGAGCCTTGCGATAGCAAGATTAAAATTCCTGAGCTCACATTTAATTCCCCATTTCTCATGAGCCTGACTTACGACCTTCGCTATGGCCTCCATGGTCCATGCGGGTCCGGGGGCGTACCCCCGCTGCAGACGGTCCCGCCGCTGCAGCCGCTGTCCTCTGTCCAGGTGAATCCCGTTACCCGAGCTCCCTCACGGGGGTCGGCACCAGTTGTTGCCTTCTGATGTAAGGCAAAGCGACCTGGTTTCGAGGAGCAGCACGGCGACCCAAACTCACCCGGGTCACTCGGTCCAAAGAGCACGCAGATACCAATGTGGTAGACAGTCAAAAGGACTTTATTATCTCATCTCATGGGGTTTTATAGTCTAAGGGGTTTCTCTACGTCAGAGGGGGTCTGCAGTACTATCTATGGTTAGTAAGGAGTGGAAAGTTACCAGCATTACTATCGTTAGGGGGGCTACATTCCTAGCTACATTCCTAGGGTGATCTCTTATTTTAGGGGATTAGGGGAAAAGGAATCCTGCTGCTTTCCATCACATCACGTGATCTTCCAATCGCCTGTCCCTATCTACCACACAAGATCCACGGCAAAAAGGTAGGCAATGCATCTGAGGGTTAGAGAAATAGGTGGGGTGTCACAGACATCTTTTCATAAAAATCCTTTCTTTAGGATTTTTCTCCCTTCTGAGAAGCTGTGGCCTAGGCGACAAAGTGTAAACAATGGTAATCTGCTGCTGTGGAATGTAACAGGTGGATCCATGATTGGTCTCCTGTGGATGTTTGGATTTACTGACCACTCACGGCAGAGCTGCTCTCGCTTTCTGCCGGGACACAGACCTTTGTTATTCATTCTTTTCTATTCTTAGCTTAGCTAGCCTTCTGAGAACTTTTCCTGCTTTTTCTTTGTAGTATAGTAATAATGTAATATATATCATAAAATAATAAATCAGGCCTTAAGAACATGAGGTCAACATTCTCGCCTCTCTACACCCTGAAGACCCTTGTGACCACTGTGACAATTGGTGAACCCTGAGTGAGTGAGGAGGACAAAACCATCAATTGATGACCCCTCGTCTGAAGAGCAAATTACTTGGAGAGACCCCCAGAGGAGTAATTGCTGCACTGGGTAAACCCTGAATGTGTGGCATTGATGGTTGCTTCACAAGTGACCACAGAAGTGGATTCTAGCCAGGAGCTGAAAAACTGAAGATCCTGATTTGGACAGAGTTCACAGCAAGGCTGACCACAAAGAGAACCTTCTGAAAAGCCTCCAGGAAGATGTTCAGAAAGCACAGCAGCACTGTGGGGCTGGCCAGAGCATGCTGGACTCTTTCAAAAGGTACTGTTGGCTTTTCCCTTCCTGAAAATGTGGCCCTTCGTAGTTTGTGACTGCTGATATGGGGAATGTCCCCCATAGAAGATGAGGTTCATTTCTCCCCTTCAGAGGAGAAGCTTATTGCCCTCTGGCAAAAATGGGGTGAAGACGACAGATTTTGCCTGTTGGAGACAGATTTCTATGAGTTTTTTCGATGGGCAAAGTTCTTTGGATTCTTTACGAATGTGCTGTATGCACTGGATGTTTTCATATGGGAGAGCATGGACTCCATTTTCCAATTCATTTTGGACCGAGGGTTTGGATACCCCAGATTTATCCAGCATTCAGGATGCTCTTTCCAGTTTTGAACCGGAGAGCAGCTGTTTTTCCCTGGATTGCTAACTGCAACGGGCTCACTCCATTTTCCCTGACCCCAGCAGGAGAAGATCCTTTGGAGGGGGACGATCTTCTGGTTCCCAATCTCCCCTGCATCCCGGCGGGGAGGCGAAGTTTCGCCAGGAGCCGAGAAAATTTTTTTCTCTGTGTCTTCAGAACATGCTCAGATGGAGCAGTCTTTCTCCCCCCCTTCTCTCTCTACAGGGAGTGAAGAGTCGGCAGTGCCACCCTGGCCAGCCCTGCGAGCACTGCCCCGGCCAGCCCCGTGAGCACCGCCCCGGCCAGCCCCATGAGCACCGAGAGTGCTGCCTCAACCCGCCCCGTGGGTGAGGGCGCTTTCCCGTACGGCCTCTCCCATAGCCGTCCCGCAGCTTCCCTGCCTGCGAGCTCAGAAACGCCGTTTCCCACAGCTGAGCCGCTGTTGCTAGGCGACAACAACGCGGCTGCTGCTTCCGGCTCAGTGGGAGAGGCATTCTCTCCGGCCTCGCCCCTCCACCAGCCCCCTCGGCCTCCCTGCCGCCTCCACCGGCCGCCCCAGCAGTTCTGCTGCCATCGGGGACTTTGTCCTTCATGTCTGTGTCAGAGGCTGCTCTGGAACCGGCGGATTCTTCGAGCTGGGACTGTCCCAGGCCAGCTGCCCTTGCAGCAGCAGCCGCAGAGGCTGGCCTCTCCTTCCGTGAAGAGGGGGTGCTCGCCAGCTGGCTGTGGGTGCAGCCCGTCTGCCTGTGTTCAAGATCAGCGTTCTCAGCGGGTTGGGGGGTGTTTTGCTTCCCCTTGGAGGTTTCCATCTCTGCCGTCCCCTGCGCACCCCAGTGGCGAGGGTCAGGTGGGTCCTGAGAGTTCTGCCTTTGGTCCCCAGGCCAGAGGGGGTGGTGCCGTGAGGCAGATGGGAGACACACCTGTTGCATTTGCATTGCAGAGGCAGAGGTCACAGCAGGAAGTGATCATGGCTTGCTTGCTGTGGGGAGCAAACATTCCTAGACCCGAGATGAGGGTTTTTGGGGCTGCTTCTATTCCCCTGCTGCTGGTATGCCTTGGTGATTTTGGGGAAAAGAAGCTTTTGGCCACCTGTTCTGCCATTGTACTGACAGCAGAGTGCAGGTTTGTGACAATGTAGAGCCTGCCTCGTGGGTTGGGCCTGGGCTTTTGGGCTCAGGTCCCTGGGCCAGGGCCACCGCCTGGCCTCCTGATGGGTTTGGGGGTTTTGCTTCCCCCTTCCGGCCCTGGGCTGCCTTCTGTGGGCCAGGGCCCCCCAGGGCCTCTCTTGGGTCCAGGGCTGCTCTGCTGCTGCTGCTTTTTTGGATCAAAAAAAAAGAAAAAAACAAATGAAATAAAAAGAGTTGAAATAGATGGCAGCAGCTCTGAAGCATTGAAGGGGCAAAAATTAGCTTCAGCCTAAGTTGTTAAAAAAGGGCTGTGGCCAGGACATTTCAGAAGTTGTCTCAAATTGTTTGAAATTGTTTGATGACTGCCAATGGCTTTTGATAACTATTGATGGACTTTTCTGCAGCAAGCCTGTTTCAGGACTGTCACAGACATTTTTTCATAAAATCCTTTCTTTTAGGATTATCCCTTCTGGGAAGCTGAGGCCCCAGAAGAAGAATGTAAACAATTGTTGTCGGCTGCTGTGAAATTTGGCAGGTTGCCCCTGTGATTGGCTCATGTTCCATGTTTACAATTGGGGGCCAATCACAGGAGCAAGCTCGGGGACAGATTCCCTGGACACAGAACTTTGTTATTCATTCTTTCCTATGCTATTCTTAGCTTAGCAGCTTCTTCAATCTCTCTCTCTTCGTTTTAGCATAGTCATAATGTATTATATATCATATATTAATAAATCCAGCCTTCTGATCATGAACCAAGATTCTCATCCATCTCTATCACCCTGAGGAAACCTCATCAAGTCGCTGTAATACAGGGCCAAAAAGGACTTGCAGATATGTCAAAGAGGAACATCCTCAGTCCATGGACTTTTTCTGAAACTTAGCTGCTTGGACTGGAATTTTCTTTGCGTTGTTTTTTTTTTTTTTGCATTTTTTTTATATTGTAAGATTGTTTTGGTGATTTGATAGAATTGTATGTTCTACAGGTGAAGAAATTCCCTGCTCATTCCACACCAGCACTTGAGTGAGGTTTTAATTGGCAACAGATAACCTTGTTCTTTCCTCTGCATATGCACAGCAGAGAAAATTACAAACACTTTTCTTTTTAATTAAACTAAATTAAAGAGCGGACATGTCACAGACATCTTTTCATAAAAATCCTTTCTTTAGGATTTTTCTCCCTTCTGAGAAGCTGTGGCCTCAGCAACAAAGTGTAAACAATGGTTATCTGCTGCTGTGGAATGTAACAGGTGGATCCATGATTGGTCTCCTGTGGATGTTTGGATTTACTGACCACTCACGGCAGAGCTGCTCTCGCTCTCTGCTGAGACACAGACCTTTGTTATTCATTCTTTTCTATTCTTAGCTTAGCTAGCCTTCTGAGAACTTTTCCTGCTTTTTCTTTGTAGTATAGTAATAATGTAATATATATCATAAAATAATAAATCAAGCCTTCTGAACATGAGGTCAACATTCTTGTCTCTCTCTACACCCTGATGACCGCTGTGAACACTGTGACAGGTGGGGCTTTGAGGCTGAGCAGGTTTTTTTCAGGAGTTTTCCACACCTCCTGAGGATATTTATAGGGGGTTCTTGAAGGTTTCTTGGGACATTTTTCGCTTACCCTTAGCCTAAGGCTGCGTTTACTGCCTAGGGTTACGGTTACAGCTAGGGTTAGGGTTTTGAAACCACAAAATCCAGAGCTCCAGGCACACTGCAGCTGCAGAATGCATCCCAAGGGAAACACAAAACTGCCACAACATGACTTCCACCACAGCTTTTTCATTGGAATCAGCCTCAGTGAGAGTGGCCAGCTGGCTGCTGAAATTCTGCAGTGCTCAGGATGCCTCCCAGACCCAAGCTGGCACCAGTGCCAAGTCGGGCTGGTTTAGCAGTGCCAAGTGGCTCCTGCAATCTGCCATCAGGGACCTGGAAAGGTGAATTTTGTTTCCTAGGGAAAAGGGCAGCATTGGTCTTAAGGAGTTTCTGATCTGGAGTGATTGGGTGCCTTCTGAAATTCCACATTGCGCAGGATGCCTCCCAGACCCCAGCTGGTGCCAGTGCCTACTCAGACTGCTTGGACAGTGCCAAGCACCATCTGCAAACTGACATCAGGAACCTGGGATGGTGAGTGTTGTTTCCAAGGGGAAAGGGCCGATATTAATGTTCAGGAACTTGTGGCCGTGCCTCTGTGTTATGGTTTGGGCCTGGCAAAGCCAGAGCCCCCATGAGTACACCTTCTCCCCAGTGTCTGCTGTGAGATGTGGCCAGGAATAAGCAAAGCAGGCTCCAAACTTAAACATAAAGAAAATTTTATTAACTAAGCTACACACAAACAATTACTAAACTATACACAAAAGAAGAAAGAAAGAAAGGAAAAAAAACACGAGGAAAATGAAAACCTCACAAAAAACACTCTCCCCCTCCTCCCCCCTAAATTCCCAATACAATACATCCTCCAAAATCACCAATTCTAGGTCCAACACCACCCTTTAGATTACTCAAACTTTCAGCTCCTCAAGAGGAGAGGGAGTCCTTCCATGTGTCATGGTGGCCTCTTCCGTCCTTGTTCCGGTGCTCTCACCACCGAACAGGGATCAGGGCTGCTTCCAGGGTTGTCTTTTTTTAAGGATGCTTTGTCCAGTTCCAGAAAAGCACAGTATCTCACCTTCTCACCTTTGGGACATCAATCCCCCCCATATTTTATATACCCCCTGGGGCCGAGGGGTCCCCACACTGAATCTTCTTTGGCACTGGGACATTTCTCCCCCTGGACTCAGTCTCTGTATCACACGGAAACATGGCTCTGTCCATGGCTACACGAAAGAGTCCAGCATAACATGCCACTCCATCTTCTCCATTCTTTCAACATCTCTCACTCTCTCTCTCTCTGGTCCAGACCTCCATCACTCGTTCATTTCCTTCGTCCTCCTCCACTCTTATCACTCGTCTAGGAAGGGTTAATGTTCTGTAAGGCTTTCATTGTCCAAAAAAGGGTTAAAAAACTCCTCCAGGCGGCTGGACTCCTGGCTGCACCCCCCCCATCTCCTCAGCTGGGCTGCCTGCTGCCCGCACATATTTACTGAATTTCAAGGTAACGACACAGGCTGCACTCTCTCTCTCTCTCTCTCTCTGTCTCCAAAGGGGGAGGGGGGGGCGGAATGGCTGCCCGACGTCTCTTGTTGCTCTCCACCCTTTCATCCTCCAAGGCCTCCTCACTCCCATCTCTGTCCAGGCCCAGGCCTACCACATGGCTGCCCCTCCCCCGCCCAGCAGCAGCGGCTGGACGGGGGAGAGCTCCGTCCTCTGTCTCTCGAAGTCCCAAGAGAGCGTCCCAGGGCCAAAGCTCTGCTTTTAACCCCTGGGTGTTCTCGGAGGTGTGTCCTAAAACCCACTGGCTACACCAGGTGCCAATATCAAAATCCAAGCACCCATTGGTTTGACCACAACATCCCAGAATTCCCACTTCTTCCTGGTCAAACCACCACACTCTGCTTGTGTTCTGATGATGCCAGAGCTTCCGGAAAACTACACCTGGGTATGGCATTCCAGGGGGAGAACAAAACTTGCACAACAAGGCTTCCACCACAGGTTTTTCCTTGGAACCAGCCCTAGCCTAAGATACTGTTTACTGCCTAAGGTTAGGGTTAGAGCTAGGGTTAGGGTTTTGAAACCACAAAGGCCAGAGCTCCAGGCACACTGCAGCTGCAAAATGCATGCCAAGGGGAACACAAAACTGCCACAATGTCGCTTCCTCCACAGCTACTTCCTTGGAACCAGCCCTAGCCCAAAGCAGCTTTTGCTGCCTCAGGTGAGGGTTAGGGTTATGCCTAGGATCAGGGATCCTAAATCTACAAAGCCCAGAGCTCCAGTAATTCTGCAGCTGCAAAAGGCATGCCAGGGGGTACACAGAACTGCCAAAACACAGCTCCTTCTCCTTGCCCCCCACTCTGGGCCCCAGGCTTCGTGTTGAAATTCCACACGGCTTAGCATGTCTCCCAAACCCAAGCGGGAACCATTTGCCACTCAGTCTGGTTTGGCAGTGCCAAGTGGCTCCTGCAATCTGCCATCAGGAACCTGGATAGGTGAGTTTTGTTTGCCAGGGAAAAGGGCCGGTGTTGGTGTTCGAGGTCCTGTGGCCCAGTTCTGGTGCTGCTGCTTTTCCTCTTCCTGTTCTTTCTGGTTCCTCCTTCCCACGGCTCCTCCTCCTCCTCCTCTCGCTCCCCCCAGGCCCAGCCCCCACCCTTTGTCCCCCTCCCTTTGCCCAAATCCGTCCCATCGCCCCCCCCAAACCCCTCCCCGTCGCTCCCCAGTAAACAGACCCAGGGCCCAACTGGGAAGCTTTACTGGGAGCACTGGGAGCAGGCACTGGGTGGGGGCAGAGCGCCAGCAGGGCTGGGGGGGACACGGGACTCCGCCAAAATCAGCAGAGTGGGGACGGAGCGGGGGGTCCCGGTCGGGCCTGAGCCCACAGGGAGGGGCTGCGGCCGCCGCCAGCTCAGGAGCTCCTTTGGCAGAGAAAAGGGGGTGACACCGGGCTGGGGGCCCCGGCGGGAGCGCACACTCTGTCACGGGGACGGACGCCACCCCCGGCACCCGCCCTGACCTTCTTGCGCAGGGAGAAGCCGAGCCCCAGCGCCAGGAAGACGAAGCCCCCATGCCCGTCAGCATCTTGCTGCTGGCGGCATCCGGCAGCATCTCTGGGGGGTCCACAGGGCTCAGCACCCCCAAAACCTCTCACCGACACCCTGAGCCTCTCCCAGCGCCCTCCCAGTTGCCCCCAGCCCAGCCAGGGCCCCCTGAAACCTCCCCCCGATCCCTTTTTGGCCTGCCCAGGAGCCACCAAAGCCCCTCCCATCCCTCTCAGCATCCCACAGCCCCCTCCCAGTTGCCCCCAGCGCCCCAGGACCCCCAAAGCCTCTCGCAGTCCCTTGGCAGCCCCAACAGGACTCAGCCAGAGCCCTCCCAGGCTGTGCCCAGCACAACTGAGCTCATGGGGAGCCCCGCTTTGCCATCGCCGATCTCCTTCCAGCCCCTCCGGACTCACTGCGATCCCTCCCAGTCACACCCAGCACCCCCAAACTCCCTCCCAGTCACACCCAGCACCTCCAAACTCCCTCCCAGTCACACCCAGCACCCCAAAACTCCTTCCCAGTCACACCCAGCACCTCCAAACTCCCTCCCAGTGCCCACCAGGATCCTCCCAAGCCCATCCCACTCTCCCCAGCATCCCCCAGACCCCTGCCCAGCCCTTGCCCAGCCCCCAGCCCCTCTCCCACTTCCAGCCCGGCTCTTTCCATCTCCCTCCCAGTGCCTCCCAGCACAGCCCAGTGCCTCTGCCAGCACCCCCAGGGGCTCCCCCGTACCCCAGTGCCGCCTCAGGGGCTGCTCCAGGCTGACGTGCTCCACCTGGCAGCTGTAGCTGAGCCCACGCCGGGGGGGAGGGGTTTCCAGCAGCACCAGCAGCTGGTAGGTCCAGTCCTCGTTGGGGACCACGTCGGTGGCCACCGCGTGCTCCGAGAGCTCCTGCTGGCCCTGGAACCACCTCACCTGGATGGCAGCAGGGTAGAAATCCATCACGGAGCAGAGCAGGCAGCCGGAGCCGGGCAAGGAGCTCGAGGGGGGCACCAGCGAGATGGACACGCTGGGGGGCACTGGGAGAGAGAGAGAGCAGGGACATACTGGTGTCAGCTGGGGGACACTGGAAGAGAGAGGGGAGGGCTGGAGAGGGACTGGGAATGGACTGGGAGGGACTAAGTTTGCACTCAGAGAAATGGGAGGGGATGAGGATCCCTGAGTTTGAGGATGGTTGTCTGGGAATGAACTGGGAATGGACTGGAAATGACCTGAGTATAAGTGGAAGGGACTGGGAGGGATCTGGGAATGGACTGGGAGGGACTGGCATGGAACTGGGAATGAAGTGCGCAGCACTGGGAGGCCGATTACAGCGCGGGACACTCGGCGCTGCGAGTCTGCCTGGCAACAGATGAGTCATTAGTGCCATGCGATATGATTTGATGAAAAGCGACAGCTTTCCGCGTCGCTGAAATGGAAGCGCGTGGGGGCACTGAGAGGGACTGAGGGGGACTGGGAGTTACCGGAATGTGACAGGAGGCCCCGGGGATGGGCACAAGGAGGGCTGAGGGCCCTGTGGCTTTGCCCAGGGAGGTTTTGAGCGGCTCCAGGGTCATTGGCAGGGCAGGGCCCGAGGGGACACGCTCTGCCCCGCGCTCACCTCGGCGCTCCGTGAGGAACGGGGTGCACACCTCGTAGCTGACCCGGCAGATCGTGTCCACCGCAGTCCGTACGTACTCCAGTGTGGCTGGGACACTGTTCACGTACCTGGCAAACCCCTCCCCATAGCGGGTGAATCCCACAAAGTGCCCCACATCGCTGTCGAACATCATGTTCTGCTGCCTGTTGTAAATGTACCTCTGGATGTATCTCATCTTCTCGGTGCTGTTAATAAAGCGACACTCGGCCTTTTGCATGTTCAGGAACACCCCTGTGAGAGCAGGCCACAGCTCAGGGGGTGCACTCCCAGCACCCCTGTTGCCTTCTCAAGGCATGGCGACCTGGTTCTTAGTCCGGCACAGTTGCCCAAAGCCCAGGGTCACTCGGTCCATATGCTCCTGACAGCAACGTGGTGGACAGCAAATGGCGTTTATTGAGGGGTCTCAGGGGTCCTTTATAGCTTGGGCGGTCAGTGTCATTTCCTTCTGCTCACGTCCGGCTGGGTGTGGCCAGGCACGGAGCAAAGGTCTGACTGCAGGGTGGGGGGTGTCCTGACTGACCGTACAGCCCGAATTCTTCCACTCGCATGTCCCTAGCTCTCCACATTTCCCCCCTCCCTCATGATTAGCAAAAATCGTATAAAGTTATAAAATGTAGAGGTTACAAAATTTCCATGGGTTAGTAAAATTAGTATACAATTTTAAGTGTGTTAGTAACTGGCACGCCTTAAAGTAATTGTTGGCACTCAACATAATAATAATAATGTTAACCGTTTTTAAACGCCTTTTAACAAATAGCACCAGTTTGTTTAATATGCAAGGCCTGAAGATTAGAGTTAGTAAGATTATAGTGAGTGGGTCTATTAGGGTAGAAATCAGGGTGGTGAGCCATGGGGACCAGTTGAACCACGACTCGAACCAGCCCTGTTGAGCTTCTCTGTCCATTTTTCTTAGGTTTAGCCGATTTCTCAGTTCGGCCATGGAGTCTTTGACGACTCCGGTGTGGTCTGCATAAAAGCAGCATTCCTCTCTCAAGGCGGCACACAGGCCTCCTTGCTGCATGAACAAGAGGTCCAGTCCTCACCTATTTTGGAGGACAACCTCTGAGAGCGAGGAAAGGGATTTTTCTAAAGAAGAGATGGATTTCTCGATCCTTTTCAAGTCCTCGTCGACAGTTATCTGCAGTTGTGCCAGTCCTTGATGTTGTATTGCTAGGGCCGAGATGCCTGTGGCAGCGCCGGTAGCTCCTAAACCGAGGAGCATTGCGATGGTGATGCCAGTTATCAGTTCTCGTTTGTGGAGCCAGTCAGGTTCCTCGAACAAAGCGGTACACCTCTTCTTCCTGGTGATACAAGACTTTGGGGACAATTAGAACTTGGACACAAAAGTCGGTAGAATGATCGAATTTGTCAAGGAGTACACATGGGCTTACCCCGGATCGTTGACAGACCCACATTCCCGATGCAGCTGGGATCACCCACTGGAACTTCCCTCCCTTAAGTTTGACGAATTCCTTGCAGACGTTGCCCATCTGCTTTGCCAAGGTTGCATTGCCAAAGCATTTGCCCTGGCCCGTAACCTGACTTAGGGTAACGCCTCTCCGGGGGGTGTCCCATCTGCATTGGCGTGGATTGTGTGACTTTGAGAAGATGAATGGGAAACCAAGGGCAACACCTTCATAAAAAGGGGGTTGTGCATCATAGCATAACCAGCATGACTCTGTGAAGTTTGGGTTGGATTGATTTAACGATAAGAAGGTGGCATTTAACACACTTAGGAATGGATTGGAGAGGGTTGGTTTGGCTAAGAGATCGGATGGGGAGGTAAGTTTTGGCATTTGTGTTTTGCCGCTAGAACTACCATTACCTGCGATCCCCTTCCGGGGTCTACTCATTGCTAGAACCGGATTGGGTCCGACTGATTGGAATATTGGAGCTGGGAGTCTGATAATTTGTACGTTCGCCCAGATGCAGCGAGAGATATGAAAAAACGCTGTCCACACTTTGCCCGTGGCCCAGCCATCATGGGTCGGCTGCAGGATTGTCATTATATAGCCTGTGCAGGTGTGCTGTTTCCAGCCTTGGGGCGAAATCGCGTACCCATCCATATAGAGTTTTGGTTCGAGACAGCTGTGGGGAGTATACTTAATTTGCAGGAACTTATCAGGCTGTTGTGGTTTCCATCTATTGCTTGTCACAATAGTTTTGCACCCCCAATACCCACAATATCCATACCCTGGGTAATTGCAGTAACTTTTTCCTGGGTTGGAAGCAGGGCACCAGTAGGTCTGAAATAATGTTGCCTCCTGAAATTTGGGGTGCCCTGAATTCCGCATACGAGGGAAAAATTACTTTTAGCTGGAACTCGAAAGATGGGGTGTCAGCTGTAACAGTTTCTTTGATGACCCCCTCACCTGAGAGATGGCGTAGAACCCACCTGAACGGCTGGTGAGGGTAATGTTTTGTGTCTGCCTGTCCTCCGCCTACTAACCCTAGAAACAAGATCACACAGAGATACCATTGCTGCTTCGATTTTGATGGTGTGAGTTTCTCAGGTGATGTCGGGTTGCTCAGTGGTCTCTCTCTCTTTCCCGGTAGTGGGGCATACGAGTTGCGGGGGCGTCCAAAGATCCAGTCCTGCAAACAAAGTCTCACAATTCTCATGAGTTTCACTCTGAAGGTCTGGTTTAATAGATTTGAGTGGACACCATTTAATGTCCCCATCCTTTTCAATGGCCATATATCCCCGCCCCGTGAGCACTAGTCTCCAACCTTGTTCCCACTCCCCTAGTTCATTTTTCATCACAACCCGTGGGCCTTCCTCTAGTGCTCAAGTGGCCCAGTGTCTCTGGGCAGGACTGTTTGTTTCATCCCCCCTAGGGAATTGATTTAACGCTAGCAGCGCAGTTGCTAGTATGCGCACCTGGTCACTCGGGGGAATGGCATTGGTGAAGCCTTCTGTCTTTGCTAATACTTCCAGCTTAGTTTTCAGAGTCTGGTTTGCTCTTTCGACAATGGCTTGTCCGGTGCTGTTGTATGGGATGCCATGTACCAAGGCGATGTTCCATTTCGAGACGAATGCTTGGACCGTCTTTGAGATGAAGTTTGAGACGTTGTCTGTTTTGATTTGTTTTGGAACTCCAAGCCATGCCATGGCTGTTAGCCAATGTTGGATGGTCGCTTTGGAATCGGTCTTGAGATGCTGTGTGGCCACAATCATGCCGCTGTATGTATCTACGGTAACTGCAAGCCATGCTTGGGGTTTCAACAGCTGGCATTGTGTAAAGTCTGTTTGCCATATTTCTGAGGCTTTGAGGCCTCTGGGGTTGATGCCACTTGACCACAGTGGTGACTTCTGGCAGTGGGGGCACGTGGCGATGACGTGCTTTGCGTTCGCGGTAGAAATCCCGCACTTTTTTGCAAGTGCTTTAGCTCCGATGTGAAGGGATTCGTGCAACTGACGAGCTTCTTTCGGTGTCCATACGCCTTTTGTGGCGGCGTCAGCCTTGTCGTTGCCAATTTGGTAGAATCCTTTGATCGGGTCATGGCTGTTGACGTGGATGACTGATATGGTGACTTTCCGTGAATAGAACGCTTCCTCCAGCATCGTTGCCACTGTGGACACTGACACATCTGGTCTGGACATGGCTAGGCAGAGCTTGGCCACAAATATGGAGTCAGTCACAATGTTAAGCTAGCACTACGGCTGCTGCTTCAAGCTGTTGGACTGAAAGCGTGGGGTCGGTTGTCTTGACACATTGCCACTGTTCTCCTGACTGCCATACTGCTACTGCGGTGGAGGTCTGTGATGATGCGTCCGTGAAGATGGTTGGTCCTGCCTGCAGTCGGTCGATTACTTTTGATGGGAGGTCGATATCGATGACCGTGAGCAGCCGAGTCCAAGGGGGTTTTGCCGCGTAGCAAATCTCTCCTCCAAAGCCTGCAAGGGCCATGGCTAGATATTCCAATATTGTTGTTGACTGCGCAGAGAGCTGTTTGCAGAAGGGCAAGTATATCTTGGAAGGTTCAATGCCCAGATGTCTTAGGGTGAGTTTCCTGCCTTTCATGATGAGGCTGCTGAGGCACTGGACTCCCGGGGAAAAGGCATGTGACGGTTTCCCCAAGACCACCCATAGTATCGGTTGGGCTTTGTGGGGGGGTCCTTGGGCTAAGGCTCCCACTCCCCCCTTTTTTGTAAAGTGGACATACAGATCGACTGAGGCACTTGAATCCCATCTGGTGAGCATGCTCTCTGATATCTGGTGTTCGATGAAGTTGAGCAAGCTTATCGCTTCCGGTGTCAGGGTTTTCTGCTCCCATGGGTTCTGCCCTTTCACGAGGTCATTTAGAGGGTCCATGACCTCGGGAGGAATCAGGACAATGTTGTGGAGCCACTGTAAGGACCCTACTAGCTGCTGCACATCGTGGAGCGTCTTGATGTCTTGGTGGATTTTCATCTGAGGAGGAGTTATGTAGGAGCTTGTGATTCCCACTCCTAGGAAGGTCACACACGGTCCCTTTTTTATTTTCACACCTGCTACTTTGAAGCCATTTGTCTTTAAGGTCTCGGAGATGGTTGATACCAGCTGGTCTACTTGTCTTGTTGATGGCACAGTGATCAGGATGTCGTCCGTGTACTGCATGATGGTCACAGTAGGATTGCTCTGCCGGACTGGTGCTAGCGCTCGGTCTACTGTGATCTGGCAGATAGTGGGAGAGTTGACCATTCCTTGGGGAAACATCCTCCACTGGAAGTGTAGTTTGGGCCACTGGCTGTTCGGAAAGGCGATGGAAAAGGCGAACCGCTCCTTGTCATCTTCGTGCAGGGGAATAGAAAAGAAGCAGTCTTTGATGTCGAGCACTGCACAGGGTTGTCCTCTCGGTATCATCGAGTTCATGGGCAGCGAAGTTTGTACGGGGCCCATAGGCTGGATTCTCTTGTTCACTTCCCACCGGTCGTGCAGGAGACGAAAGCCTTCACCAAACCGCTTAGATATTATGAAGATCGGGGTGTTCCATGGGCTCATGGAGGGTTCTATATGATTCTTGTGTAACTCACAGCTAACTAGGTCAAGGAGAGCGGTCATTCGAGGTGTTGACAAGGGCCACTGCTCAATCCACAGCAGATAGACTGATTTCCAAGTCAGCTTGATGGGCAATGGCGGGTATGTGACCAGTGGCCCTTAGAATAAATTTGTTACCCTAACGTCCAGCAGGGCAAGGGCATCCCTCCCCAACAAGGGTGGGCAATCCGACATAACATATGTAGTGAAGGTGGTAGTTCTTCCTGGTCCTCTCTCGGTGCAGAGGGTTATTGCTACTGGTTGGGTGCTTTTGTGGGCTTGGGACAGCCCTCCAACTCCACCCACCATGGGGGCTTCTTCTAGCTTCCATGGTAGAGGCCAGTGTTCTCTGATATCCCCTTAACACATGCAGGAGCACTGTGGCTCGTGATTTTATATGCTGCTGCTCTCTTTCTGTTAAAACCCGAATCCGTGTTGGAATCGTCCTCTGAGCACCTTTCGAGCCCATCCCAGCTCGAGTCAGAGTCCAAGCCGGAAGTCGATTGGCCGGACGTTTCCGGGCTGCTCTGCTGTTTTCTCGGGCTCTGACCCCGCCCCTTCTGGGGGGGTGGGGCCGTTCCCTCCCCTGGGCTCCCTCCGCCTCCTGCTGGGGGAGGTCCTTGCCCTATAAGGACCTAATTTGAATAGAGCGCTCTGATTGGTCTTACGCTCCTTCTTGGGGGCCACCCCTCCTCCCCGCTCGCCCACGCTTGCGCTGTTCAGCGAGCCTTCTGCATTTCCGCCCCCCGTGTCATCTTTCCAGCCCTGGTCGCGCGCTCCGGCGCCATTTTCAAACGCATATGGTGGGGGTGCCATTTTATCAACCGCTTCGGGGTCCGATATCACAGCCGCATTCCGCGCCTCCTCTGCTAGCCCCTGCCAAAACGTCCGCGCGCACTTCCCCCCTTCTGATGGTGAGTCTGCTCGCTGAGGGGGTTCTGGCGTTTGCGCCTCCACGTGCCCGACCAGGTCAAAGTCCTCTGCGGTTTGTGTCACTGCCCCTAACCCCAGCTGCGGCGTGGCTAATAAAAAAGTTCACACGGCTTTCCAGGTTTCTTGCTCTTGCCGAGCTTTCTGAAGAGCCTGGATAACTCTGCCCCATGATTTGAGGGCTTTCCCTGAGCCTGAGGACATGGTTTCCTCGGCCAGAGCCTTTGTGCAATTATCCCAAATCTCTGGATGGAGAATGTCTACCGGGCTTTCAATAGCCCCAAGCTTAATCAGTCTCGGTAATGCAAGACATAAATCTTTAAGCTTACACTCGATACCCCACTGCGCATGGATCTGACTTACGACCTACACGATAGCGTCCATGCTCCTCGCTGGTCCGGGGGCGTCCCCCCCGCTGCACTAGGCCAGCTGTGCAGCTGCCAGTTCCTCGTCCAGGTGATCCCCGAACCCCGGGTCGTGATCATGTCCCACCTTTCGGCACCAGATGTTGCCTTCTCAAGGCGCGGTGACCTGGTTCTTAGTCCGGCACGGTGGCCCTAACCCCAGGGTCACTCAGTCCATATGCTCCTACACCAACATGGTGGACAGCAAATGGCATTTATTGAGGGGTCAAAGGGGTCCTTTATGGCTTGGGCAGTCAGTGTCATCTCCTTCTGCTCACGTCCGGCTGGGTGCGGCCAGGCAAAGAGCAAAGGTCTGACTGCAGGGGGAGGTGGTGTCCTGACCGACCATACAGCCCGAATTCTTCCACTCACATGTCCCTAGCTCTGCACACACCCCCCAGCAGCAACCCAGAGCTGCGGGGGCCACCCTGGATCCCCACTCTGCACTCCCTGTGCCCCACGGCCGCCATGGGACCCTCCTGCCCGCGTTGCCGTTTCCTCTTTGCCGCCCTTCCCCCATTTCCTCTTTCACATCCACTCCCCTCCCGCCTCCGGCCGCTCCCAAATCACATTTGGGGTGCCATTTCACCACAAATCCCTCAATCCCCAACCCCTTCAGGATCAGTTTGGGGGCCCCCCTCCCCTTTTCCCCCCTTCCCCACCCCCCCCCCCACCCCTCAGTCCCTCCCGCTCTCCCTTTGGGGGGTCCCCTCCTCCTCCCCATCCATTCCCCCTCCCTTCACCCCCTTTTCCCCCCTCTCCCTCCCGTCCCAGCGCCTCCCGCCCCCTCTCACCCGAGAGCTCCGCGCCCGCAGCCGGGGGGGCTCCCAGCACCACCAGTGCCACCAGCAGGGCCCCAGCTGCCGCCCCTCGCCCCATGGCCGGGGCCGGGCAGGGAGCAGCAGCCCCAAAGCAGCCGCGCTGCGCTGGGAGCGCCAGTCCGGAGCAGGGCGGGCTCGGCAGCGCCGCGCGCTCTCATTGGCTGCCGCCGCTTCTGGGCAGCGATCGGCCACGGGCTCTGCCCGGCAACCGATGAGAAAATCTAACGCCCCGAGCTTTCATTGGCTAAACCGCCTTATGCCTGCGCTGCCATTGGCTGAGGCCTTTCCGGGACGCTGCAGCCCCGGGCTGGGGTTTTTTTTTGGGCAGAGGGAACCTTGGGGCGCTGGGCAGGTGGGGGCGGGGATGGAGAGGTGCGGGCTGTGCTGGGCCAGCCAATCACAGCCGCTCATTTCACATTTAAGCCCATTTTTTGGGTTACTGAGCTCGTTCAGGATTTTCTGTTCGGAACCCTTGGTCCCGCTGTCCTGGTTTGAAAAGGAAGTGAGTTTTTAGGGATGCTGTGGTCAAATCAATCAGGGCTCAGATTTGAATATTGGCGCCTGGTGTGGCCCCCGTGGACATGGATTCACCTCTGAGCACACAGGGGGTTAAAAGCAGAGAACTCCCAGGGGAAGCTCTCTTGGTTCCGGTGGGTGAAAGGTTCAGAGCTGCCCTGCCCGGCTGCGGGCTGGGTGCGGGAGGGGAAGCCAAGCGGCCGGGTGAGGGGAGCCGGGCCTTGGAGAGAGAAGGGAGGTGAAGGCCCCTGCAGGATGGAAGGGTGGAGGAGCGCTGAGAGGCATCGGGCAGCGCCCCCAGAGAGAGAGGGAGAGCCGGTGCCTGTGCCTGTGCCACCTTGAAATTTGCTCTCTTGTGCTGGCAGCACAGCCGAGAAGGAGAAGGGGTGCAGAGAGAAGGTGCCCGGCAGGGCAAGCGTGGGAGTTCTGGGCAGGAAGAGCCCGAGATTTTAACCCTTTTCTTGGATGATGGAAACCTTAAAAATGCTGATCCTCCTGGAGTTGAATGAGAAGAGAGACATGGATGAAATAGGAGAAAATGGGCAAGTGTGATGAAAGTCCGTGTAAGTGAAAGATGTCAGAAGAAGTTGAGAAGAATCCTAGGTGGGAGGAGACGATGGAGTGACCTTTGGCTGGACTTTTCTTGCATAGCCATGGACAGAACCATTTTTCCTGTGACACAGAGACTGCATTTAGGGGGAGGCAATGGCTTGGAACCAAGAGAGTGCAGGGATGTGATGTGAAGGAGTGGCATGAACAGAGATGGATGAGGAGGGTGGTGGTGCCCTCTGCCTTCAGTGAGGAAGAAGATCTTTGTTCTTGAGGCCCCTCGCCCCAGGGGGTGAATTTGGGAGGGAGAGGTGTCCCAAAAGTGAGAGACTGTGCTCATTTTTGGAACCTGGCAAAGCATCCTTAAAAGGGGAACCCCAGAAGCAGCTCTGGTCCATGTGCAGTGCTGAGAGCACTGGGCATGGAAGGAAGATGTCATTATGGCAAATGATCCCCGGGCAGTGCCATGTGTGACATGGAAACACAAGAGGTTTCAACCGTGTATCCTGGGGAAGCCTGTGGCACAAGAGGGACTCCTCTCCCCTTGATGAACTGAGAGTTGATTATCTGAGGGGTGGTGATGGACTGACAGTTGGTGACCTGAGGGGTGGCAACTGAATTGCATGTCCAAGGTTTTGCCTTACTGGGATTTATTGGGAATTTGGTTGGGGTGAGGAGGAATGTTTGGAAGGTTTTCATTTTTTCTGTGTGTTTCTTTTATATATTGTAAGTTAATAAGGTTTTTTTCTTTGTATTCCGAAGCTGGAGCCTGCTTCACTCTATTCCTGGTCACATCTCACAGCAGACACCAGGGAGAATGTATTTTCATGGGGGCACTGGCGTTGTGCCAGCATCAAACTGTGACACCAGGGAAAATGGCTGCTCATGCCAGTCCATCCCCTTGCCCAGAAGGCGCTCGCTTGTGTTTGGGCACGAGCTGCTGGCCACAGCCAGACAGGCAGCACCCGCAGCATTGGCCATCAGACGCTGGGCTGATGTTTTCATCCAGAGAGAAAGAAAAACAGCCAGAAGCACACAAGGCAACTTGACAGCATCTCTGTAAGAATGGCATTATCCTGTGAATGTCAATAGTGGATGGTGGTTTTGCGCTGCAGATAATCACTTCCGAGCAAAAATCATTCCAGGAAGGGACAACAGCTTCTGCCTTCTGACAGATACCAAGTGTGGCCACCAATTGTTCCAGGTACTCCTGCCAACAGCCACCTGCAGAAAAGATCACATAGACCCCAAGGCACGTTGGCTTTGGCTGTCCTCTGGCAGAGATGTCCCCCGAGGCCACAGGTCTCTGTGGCAGGAGAGAGGCACCAGCATTGGCAGGCCTTGGGCATGGCAAATCTCCTTTGGCAGGGACTCTTCCACAGCTGCTGCTGCTGCCAGCGCTGCCCAGGGGACAGAGCAGCATTGAAGCTCTGGGCCACACGTCCCGTGTCTGTGTCACGCCCCTGTGAGTGTGCCGGCCACCCAGCACCGGGACTGGTCCCAAAGAGGCCGTGGCAGGGCCTGTGGAAGGCCCCGGTGCCCTTCCTGCTCTGCTGCGCTGGCAGCCATGGGGGCTCATTCTGCTGCCCTGAGCAGGCAGAGCAGAGGAGCAGCTGCTTCTTGTTTGGGCTGTTGCTAAAGTTCCTGCTGGGCTGTGTCTTCAACACTTGGGGCAAGGTCTTGCCTGCAAGCTGGGGCAGTTTGGGTGGGGTGGGGGTGTCCCCAGGGCACGTGGAGGTGTGTCCTGGGGCTCTCTGTGACACAGCGCACCGTGGTCACCGTGGAATGGAAAGGGACAGAGTGTGCAAGGGTGACCCTTTGTGACACGCCGTGATGTAGGTGCTGCGGCATCACGGCCACACCACAGTGCTCGGTGCACGCGACGGGGACAGGACGGGACAGAGCAGTGCTGTGAGGAGCCCCCACACAGCCAGCTCGTTCCTTGCTGACCCGGAGCTTTTCCGAGGCATTCCCGGTGCAGGTGACTTCGAGGCCAGGCTGCGGGACTCGGGGACGTGGAGCATTTCCCAAGCGTCTGCCATCCCTGTGGCCGGTGCCCTCGAGGACAAGACTGTGGGACTTGCAGTCCTATTTCTTTCCTGGGACTTCTCTCTTGCTGCTGCCCTCGAGGACAGACTGCAGGACTTCCTGTCCTGTAGCCTTCCCGAGGCTCCTCTGTTGCAGGTGCCTTCAAGGCACGACTGCAGCACTTGCTCATCTCCAGCTCTTCTGAGGCCTCTCTGCTTCAGCAAGCACTCCTAACTGCAAAGAGTGACATGGAGCAGAGACCCCACAGTGTGCCCAAGCTGGCCTGGCTGGAGGAGGAAGAGGCTGGAGCTACCTCAGCACAGCAGCCTGAAGAACTGGAGCAGTTCCAGCTGCTGCAGGAGCGTGAGTGTCAGTGCTGGGCTGCAGGGCTGGTGCCTGTAGCCAGCTTGGCCCCATCCCATCCCATCCCATCCCATCCCATCCCATCCCATCCCATCCCATCCCATCCCATCCCATCCCATCCCATCCCATCCCTGTGGACATATCCATGGATAGGACAGAAGCTGGGCTGGAGCCCCTGGCAGCTGCGCTCCATCCCCTGGGGCATCCCGAGGCTCTCCCTGCCTGGGGAGCCCAGGGCTGGGCTGTGTTCTCTGGCCTCTCCCGCAGCCCCTCAGCTCTGGCTGCGCTCTCTCTTTGCCAGATGCAGCCAAGGACGGGACACAAGAACAGGAAGCCGCCCGTGGCCGCTTCGGCAGAACGGCGCAGGTACCTGCGGCCATCCCTGCCTGGGCTGGGCCTGCTGGCACTGCTCAGCCAAGCACCAGGCTTGGAGTGCTCCATGGATTCTCCCTCCCTTGCTGCCCTTCTCCTGCAGACCCTCTGTCAATTCATCACTTGCCCTTGGCAGGAAGAGACCGCCGGTGTGGGCACGGGTGTCTTGGCCAACCTTCTGTTCCTCGATGCCGAGAGCGGTGCTGCCATGCTGGATTTGCTTGTGGAGAAGGGTGTCTCCAACCCAACACAAGTAAGAAGCCTGGGCAAGGGCTCGATGCTCCCAGCAGTGGTGTGGCACCTCCAGCCGGCTCTGCCGGGCTCCCTTGGCCTCTGAGACCTGGCCCAGTGCGGTTGGAAGGGAAGCACTTCTCAGGGGAAGTTGCTGCTCTGGCAGCTCTGCGAGTCTCCCTGTGCCCTCTGCAGGTGCCCGCCATGGTGAGGTACATCCACCAGTGGCTCACGGCCAATGAGTCTGCTGGGCACAGGCTGGACAAGGCCCTTCTGGAGCTGACCCAGGAACACCCCTGTGACGTGCTGATCACCCTCTTGCGCTGGGCCCCATCGTGTGACAGGTAGGGCAGCCCCATGTGCCTTGAGGGCTTAGGCTTCACCTGCCCGTCACCCTGTAGAGCCTGTCCCTGCTGACTGCCAGACAGGCGGGCAGTTCCAGGATCCTCTGGCTCCTCTGTTTTCCAGTGCTGTCATGTCAGCTCCTGAGCCTGGTGCCATGCTCCCTCCCTGCCCCTCCGGGCCTGTACCCACGTGGGCTGGCTGGCCGCTGCCGGCCAGGGGCAGTGGGCAGAGGCAGGGCTGAGGGCCAGCGCGGGGCCCTGCAGCTGCCCAGGCCACGGCGCTGTGGCCAAGCCCGCCCTGACACAGAGCTCTGACCCCACAGAGCTGCCGCCACCATGTGGGGAACCATCATGTCCTCGAGCAGGACTGCGGAGCCGGCGCTGCAGCTGCTCCTCCATGTGCTGAGCGCCTGGCCCGTGCACAGCGTGTGCACCTCTGATGGGGACGACGCAGGAGTCTTTGCCCTGGCTGTGAGTTTCTGGTGCCGGCCTTTGCCAGCCCCCAGGCCGCCTCTCCAGCAGCCAGCTCTCTGTGCCCCCCCCAGCTGCATCTCCCTGCCTCAGGCACTGGGCTGAATCCTGCCTTAGGGGCAGGGCTCAGGGGCACCAGGCCGGCTGCTCCCCCCGTGTCTCCCCTGGCCTCTCCCTTGCACACTCAGGCCCTGCCACATGGAGGTCTTGGCACTGAGCGTTGTCTCTGGCTGTTTTATTTCTTGCAGGCAACCGTGGCACTGTGGAAAATCTTCAATCTGGCCTGGCGCTCGCCTGTTGTGCTGGAGTATTTCCCCAGTCTCTTTCTGCATCTGCTCTTCCAAGCTTACATCAGCACGCAGGATATACCAGAAGAGGTTGAGACCTTCTGGCAGGGATGCCAGGAGCAACACGGCCTCTCCGCCAACCCCAACAGGTGCTCGGTGCCAGTCCTCCTAGTCTCCCCATCCCTCCCATGCCCCAGGGCAGGAGCCGGGGCTCCCAGCGTGACCTGGCCTTTGCTCTGCACACAGCTTTGCGCTGCAGACCCTGAAGGCCCTGCTCTGCCAAATGCACTATGAGCACGTGGTGCTGTCCATGGAACGCAAGCGTGCCTGGGACACGCTGCTCCGTGCCGACACCCACCACTGTGCAGTGGGTCTGCTGGCCAGGTGAGACCTCGTTCTCCCCACCGCCCCTCTCCTTTGTGCCCGCAACGCCCCACACAGTCCCCGTGCTCGTGGGCGACAGGGCCTTGTCACCAAGGGAGGGATGAGCAGACTGGAAAAGGCCGGCAGAGGAGGGTGCCCGGGAACAGCCACCTCCCAAAGCGCCCCCGGGGAGCTCGGGAGCAGAGCAGAGCTCTGCCAGTCAGCCCTGGGAGAGGTTTGCCCGCCCGGCCCAGGAGCAATGGTGCCTTTTTCTCCCTGCCAGGGAGATGCGCTGTGTCTCCACCATCTGGTGCTGCAGCATGGCATCCTGCCTCTTTGAGCTGCTCAGCCAAGGCATTTCAGACTGGGAACTGCCCGCCCTGGCCTTCCTGGTGGAGGTGAGCCCCATGGCCAGCGCTGCCTGGCTGAGCTGCCTCCCAGCCCTCTGCCCTCTCGTAGCCGCAGCTGCCTGGGACGCTGCCTGTGCCCTGTGCTGCTGCCTTGGCTCGGCCCTGTGCACTTCTGAGCTCCTGCCAGCTGGCACCTCTGTGCCTGCTCTGTGCCTTGCAGCTCCTGGATTGCCTGGACTTGAACGAATGCGCTGAACAAGTCCTGGAGATCCTGACAAGGCACCTGCAGAGCCAGTCCAGGGAGATGCGTCGCGTGGCGGTCCGAGGCCTCGTGGTGCTCACCTCGATGGTAAGGAGGAGGCAGCAGCTGAAGCTGTGCTGGCAGCGTGAGGCTGGGGCAAGCAGCCACTTGGGCTTAGCTGGGCTTTGGCAGCTGTGGCAGCTGCTCCCAGCTCTCCAGGCTCGCTGTTCAGCTGCCTGAGTGCTTCGGGACAGGCCTTTGGCCTCTGAGCCCTGCAGCAGCAGCAGCAGCAGCAGCAGCAGCAGCAGTGTGGGGTTGCCCAGCCTTGTTTTGCACACAGGATCCAAGCATGTACAGCCTGAGCGAAAGCCTTGTGAAGCTACTGTGGGATAGGGATGAAGACATCGTGGAGAAGACCCTCATTGTGCTCATCCTCCTGATGCTGCAGGAAGACCTGGCAATAGCCAGCCCCATCGCCCTGCAGCTGGCTGAGGCGCTCTGGCACCTCTTTGACAATGTGAGGCTCTGTGCCCTCAGCCACGGGCACTTGGGTGCTGCCTTGGGCCTGGGCACAGGGGGGCCTGGAGCAGCTGATGTGGAGGGCTTTGGCTTCCTTTCCAACAGGACAACAGCCTTGTGCAGCTGCTCTCCATTCGCCTCTTCCAAGATGTGATTGCCTTTGTAGTGGCAAAGGGAGAAAAGCCTCTGAAGAAGCCTGTGAGCCAGAGCCTGCTCCCACTCTTCTTCCACTGCCACGATAAGAACCAGTGTGTGGCACAGGTGAGGCCTCCTGGGTGTCCCCATGGAAGGGGGCTCAGCTGTCTCCCCACCCCCTGGCACCTGACGGGCTCCAGCCTCCTCCCAGCCCTGGCACAGAGATTCGGCTCCTGTGCCCTGGGCTGCGGTGCCACCTCTGGGTCTCTGCTGCTCTGCAGGCCTCTCGGGAAACGCTGCTTTCTGCAGTGAGCTTCCTGAAGAGGAAGGATCTCAAGCAGCTGCTGCAGACGGATCAAATGTGGAGATTTGCTGAGTGCTTGGTAAGTACAGCCGGAATCCCCAGCCCAATCCCTGGAGCAGCCGCCTGCCCACGGCGCCCAGTCTGTGGGGCTGGCAGCTGTGGCCCCTGCCCAGTGCCGCACGCAGGGGCACCGGCCTGCGCCCCACAGGCCGCTCCCTTCCCTAGGCCGTGCGGGCTCTGCTCCAGGCTCCTGTGGCCCCACGGCCGGTGCCGACGGAGCCCCGAGCCAGCCGGGCTCTGCTGCGGGGCGGCACCGCGGCCCGCCGGGCCCTGTGCCCCGTGCCGAGCCCGGCGCCTGCGGCTGCTGGCCGGGCCTCGGGGCTCTGTGGGCAGGGGGAGCAGCGCCGGCCGTAGGGAGCGCCCGGCCAGGGGCAGGGCCCGCATCAACCCTTTCCCTCCGTGCCCTGCCGCTCTCTGCAGCTGGCAGAGGACAGGAGCCGAGCGGCCGAGCACCTGCGCCGGGCCCTGCCGTACCTGCGGAGCGCACAGGAGCCCCTGCGAGAGGCGGCCGTCAGGTTCATGGGTGAGCGCCAAGCCCGGCTCCCTCCCCGGCCCGCCCCATTGCCGCAGCTCGGCCCCGGCCCCGCCTGCTGTGCCGGCAGCAGGATCCGGGCGCGGGCATGGGCAGCCCCCGCTGGCCTGGGCATTGCTGCTGCCGCCCTCTGGCAGCCGTGCCCTGGGGCGGCAGCGTGCGCCAGGGGCCCGGGCTGAGCCCTGCCGGGCCAGCAGGGCGTGTGGCCTCAGGGCTGGCAGCGCCCGTGGGCGGCAGCTGTGGCTCTGAAGGCAGGACACGCTCTGTGTTCCCCAGGAATGGCCGGGCGCTACCTGACAGGGCAGCAGCCGCAGTTCCGCATCATCTGCAGCGGTGAGTGAGGCCCGCGGGCTCTCGGCGGGGGCTGCCGCTGGCAGCTGCGTTCCCTGGCCCGCCCGCCGACGGCTCCGCTCCCTGCGCGCCCCAAGGGCAGCGGGGCCACAGCGCAGACACCTTGCAGGGGCCTGCGGGACATTCCTGGCCAGCAGCTGCCAGCTCGTCCTTCTTGGCTCCTGCTTCCTCCAGGCCGTGCCAGCAGCTGCGTGGCACGGACGAGGCTGGAGGCTCTGCCCAGCTCCCCGCAGATCCAGCCTCTGACTGTGCCTCTGTTTCTCTCTCTGCAGCCCTTCAGGCCATGACGGATGACACCAGCCCTGCCATCTCATGCCTGGCACTTCAAGCTCTGTACATCCTTTTAGCCGTACAGAGCGTTCCCTCCTCCCAGCTCCAGAGGATGCGAGACCAACTCCGCCGCCTCTGGAAGTCGCGGCCTTTCCTGTGTGCCCGTGGCTGAGTGTCCTGCCGCGGCGCTGTGCAGAACTGATCCGGGAGGCTGCGTCTGGTGGGGCCGCCTGAGCCTGCGGGGAACACCTCTCCTGTGCCAGCACTTCCTTTCCCTTCACCCACTAGAGGAACATTAAATTGCTGTGTTGGATACCCGGGTGTCCAGGAGCTTTCTCTTGGTGCAGAGTGTCTTCAGGCCAATGGGGAAGAGGGGAAAGGCTGCTTGGTCTGCGCAATTTGCCCGAGCGTGCAGTGTGGAAGTGAAAGTGGCCAAACGGTCCTTGGCCTTTGGTGGTTCCTGCAGGAATGTTTTTGTTCCTGCATCAAGTTTTCTGGAGCTGGGGGAACAAATGTGTTCCGTGTTGTGAGTGTGTGTCTGAAATATCCCTCATCTGCCTTACCATTGTCATGGAGAGAGACCACCAAAAAATTAAAACCCCCGTTTGCTGATCCGGTGGCCGGGAAAGTCATGTGCCTGAGGCCTGAAAGCGTTGCTAAGTTGCTGTTTTCACAGATGTTGTTTGTTATACGCTACACTGAGCTCACAGGGCATCCTGCCCTTTTGCACAATAGCTCTGGAATCCTCCCTACCTCTCAGCCTGGCTGGTTTGAGCTTTAGGGTAGTCCCCTCCTCCAAGAGAAGACCGTTCATAACCACTGTGACAGACAAGTAGAGATGTAAGAAACCTCTTCATCAAGGGACTGAGACATGAAATCCCTATGTGAGAAGGCCCCTCTCACCTTCTTCCAGAGACTGGGACCGAAAGCCCCAACTCGGGGGAGGTGTACAGGGTGAGGAAGGAAAGCTGCCCAAAGCAAGGTGGATGTTGCAGGTGTAGGGAGTGGACAACGAAATCAATGACCCTCGCCTGCTGCCAAACTTGGACTGTGTGTATCCTTTTTTCCCATCCCCCCCGAAGATAGAATAAACTACCTTTGTTTCGGCAGCAAAATCCATCCCCTTTGCCCCAATGAAAAAGAGTATAATTGGGGTCCAGATGAACTGGGCCTCTGAGACTTCCCCGATGCAACAGGCGGGTCCTCGACTGGACTGGACCAAAGGACTTCGTCTCTACGTTTGGCAGCTCTATCCCCCTCTTTCTCTCTCTCTCTCTTTTGTCTCTCTCTTCCTTTATCTTTTTCTCTCCCTTAATCCCTCTATCGCATTTTGCTGTGGTCATTCAATAAAGGTGCATTTGTTTCGATTATCATTGCAAACCCCCTTGTACCGTGTCAGTTCTTTTTACACCCTGAGATCAAATCCTTGAACCACCACGAAACCCGTCTGTGAGGATGGATCGTGACACCCCCCGAGGACCCCTCCCCAAATTCCCCCCAAGGCCCCTCCAGCACCCCCAGACCCCACTAAAACCCCCTCAAGTTCCCCCAAGACCCTCCCCAAATCCCCCCCAAGCCTCCTCAAGGCCCCTCCCCAAATTCCCCTCACGACCCCTCCAGGACCCCTCACCTGTCCCTGCGCCTCCTCAGCAGCTCCCGGAGCCCCCCGTCCTCTCCCAGCGCCTCCCCCGCTCTCTCCAGCAGACCTTCGAGCAAAGGTTGTTGTGGCCACTAAGACCCCCTAGTTATTTTCAAGGACACCCCTTAATAATTCTGATTTAATTACATCAGCCTGTTGCATATCCATAGACCCTCATGAATATCCATAAAATAATTTACATATTTCAGGAACTATTTTACATGGGCCATCCTTGAGGGTGTCTCCCCATTTCAGGAGCCTCCACTGAAATGGAAAAATAAAACCACCTCCCTTTGATTATTATTATTTTTATTTTTATTACTATTACTATTATTATTATTATTTAAATTCAGGGGCTCTCAGGCAAAGATACTGGAGTAGAAATAACAGTTCTTTATTAGGAAAAATTAAAAATACAAATGCAGTAGTACAAACAAAAAAAAACAGTGACACAGTCAGAATCCTCTGGGAATCCAGTGAAAAAGGTTGATCCTCTGTGAATCCAGTGGGAAAATATTTATCCTCTGGGAATCCAGTGGGAAAAGGTGGACAATCTAGGAATCCAGTGGAAAAAAGGTTGATCCTTTGGGAATCCAGTGGGAAAAGCTGAAATTTTTGGAATCCGGTCGGAAAAAGGCTAATCCTCTAAGAATCCAGTGGGAAAAGCTGAAATTTTGGGAATCCAGTGGGGAAAGGGCTGATCCTTTGGGAATCCAGTGGGAAAAGATTTAGCCTCTGTGAATCCATTGGGAAAAGTTTGATCCTCCAGGAATCCAGTGGAGAATGAGGCTGATCCTTTGGAATCCAGTGGAAATAGGGCTGATCCTTTGGGAATCCATTTCTTACCCCCCAAAGACAGGGCAAATGCAGGGCCATGGACTTTTTATAGGGTATCCAAAAGGTGGAATTGGGGTTGGGGTCAGGGGAGGAGTTCTTAGCAACACAAGAAGGATGAGATCAAATTCCTGACTCTTAGCAACAGCAGCACTCCACACAGAACGTGTCCCCAAATCCTAAATTCCCTCTAAAACAACTGAGAAATTATGGAACTTGAGATATATTCAATCAATTTCCTTCCTCTAACCCAGTTTTGGGTGTTTTTTAAGGATGAAGGTGAAGCAGAGGAAAATTAAGGCCAAACCAAAAGGAGAAGCAGCCAGGTGTGTTCCCAACATGGATCACAGGGAATGTGAGTGACCAGGGCTGTGCCCAAAGTGCCTCCTCCAGTGGGGGGTGGAGCTGGAGCAGCGCACGAAGCTCTGCCCGCACTTGGGGCACTCGCAGGGCTTCCCTTAGTGGTGCCTCCGTTGGTGTCGGGTCAAGTGAGAGCTGCTGGAGAAGCTCTTCCCACACTGGGGACACTCGTAGGGCCTCTCCCCAGTGTGGGTCCTCTGGTGCATGATCAGGCTGGAGCTCTCTCTGAAGCACATCCCACACTCAGAACACTTGTATGGCCTTTCTCCAGTGTGGATCCTCTGGTGCCTCATCAGGCTGGAGCTGAGGATGGGTTCGCTGTGCACATGGACCTTGCAGCAGTTCTAGAGACAAGCAGAAGGCTGCCATGGCTCTACCTCTGCTATCCTTTGTAAGACGGTGGATAGAGACAAGCAAAGCTTTGGCTCCAGTTTTGCCATGTTTAACAGAGATTCTCCCCATGCCAAGTAGCCTAAAAATCAGGATGAACATTTTGAGACAACAGGTGGAAAGGAGGAGAGCAGCAAAGGGCAGTGCTGTTATGGTATGGTTCTCTACTGCCAACAGCAGCACTCATTCCACTGCCAGCCTGGCCTCTTCCTGTCCACCAGTGCTTCCATTAGTTGCATACATCAGAAAACCTCATGCTATGATACTTAAGTCAGTGCATCAGAGACCACGGACCCTCTCAGGGATGTAGCAGAGCTTAACAGGTCTAGCACTGAATGAATTGGCAGTGAAACACAACTTTGAGTCACAGGCATAGATGCAAAAAAGAAACAAATCAGACATAGGTTTCAGTACTTCGGAGCATGGGGACTTGGATATAGACTTTGGCTTGGTTTACTAGAAAGGTGGGAGCTTTTGCAAGAATTTGGCTCGAGCAGGATTGGAAATGCAAAGGAGTTGTTCCTGGGCAGTTGTTTGAGTTAAATCTCATGCATCCAACTTACTTGGGATAAAGAAATTGCTTGAAAGCAATTTTATATTTATCTATCTGCCCTCCTTCTCCTGGTTAGTAATACACCAGGCTGAGTCCTGGCAGCTGCTAGTTATTGTGCAACTGGAAAAATAACTTGGACTTAAAAGTCCCATGAAAGTGAAGCCTTGGGACAGGAGATGATTGGGAGGGTATTTACCTTTGAAAGATTTAAGTTTCTCTATTAGGCTATGCTAACTGCAACATAGAAATATCCTAGAAAGCAATTTTAACATTATGCGGAGCAAAGTTCTAGAGTCTTAGGTGGGACACATCTGCTCCTTTCACTCCCTACCAATTACCTCGGGTATTAGCTAGTTCAGTGTCACCACCTTCTTGTGACTGGGGAAGCAGGCTTATTCTCCAGGCACAGGAAACCCAGCTTCCCAGGGCTACACATGATCACTCACCACCAGTTACAGGCATATATTTCAATCCAGGGAATCCTATTTACCTCTAGGGTGATTACAGAGCCATGTAACTCTTTGAAAGGGCTACTAGGCAAGTAGCACAAACTACCCTGAGACATTGTTTGGCCTGGGCACACATGTTGAATATGCTTCAGGAACCTGTACTGATTCTGAAACATGCACACAAAACTCCACTCCTTCCCTGGCTGCCACACCAGCATAGCAGCCAGCTTCCTAAAAACTACAGCATTTGCTATCTTACCCCCACCCTAGAGGGGTGTGGAAAACCAGTCCAGGGGACAAGAAACAAACAACAACAACAACAAAAATATTGGCTGGATTCCCAGGAACAGCAGCATTAAACCTGACTGGCCTCCAGTAAGTTACATCTTACCATCGTTAATGCCACCATTCAGCTCTCTGGAGTTCTTCACACCTCCTTTCAGAAGCCCCCGTGCAGGGCTGTTCGCAGCCATACCCCTGCAGCACACTCCCTCCAGTGCCAGGCAGGAGTTATCGCCCTTCCTTGCTTTACTCAGGGCCCCTGGTACTGCTAAACAAAGCACTTACAGGCCAAGCCCTCAGCCAAAATTAGCTGACACAGTTCTGTTAAGGCCCTGGAAATGAGTTAATTTATAGCAACTGAGGGTCTGGGTCACTTTTTTTTTTCTTTTCCCCTCAATTAAGCAGATGAACTTTAATTGCACCGTTCTAATGTTTGTTAGCATTACGCTTGAAAGAGCCAAGTGTTTTTGTATGCCTCTTTTGAGATCTGTAGCAGGAACAATCTGCTTCTTGGAAGCCCCATGGTTTAGATTCTATAATCCAGTTAATAGAGAGGAAGAAGAGAGACTCTTCTCTCAGTGAGCAGCAAGAATAACTTGAGTTTCAGGTCACTGCCTTAATCACTGGAGATCTTTCTGCTGTAGCACAGATGACCTCACTGACCACGGGAAAATATTATTGAATGAATGAGGATGAGGTGCCAAAGCATGTTGCAAAATCCTGTTGTCCTCAGAATACCCAAGAGTATTCTGCTCTTGTGGAAGGGGGATGATAACATTTTGCCTCATCATAGGGCGTTGGAAGAATAAATCAGAAATGCTCTGTGGTTTGCAGGACCTGACAGTGGTGAGAGCAATGGTTTGCAGCCTAGAACAGATAAACAATTTTTGTAAAACATGTTGCTAGTGACCACAGTAAGGGGAGAGCAAAGAACTGTTGTTGGCATCAAGGTGGCCATCCCACAGACGGTCAAAAATTTCATCTTATTTTCTGTTCTTTCTACTCCAGCCAAACCTTCACATTGCAGCTTTTGTAGTCCCAAAAGATATGCAGTAAAGCATCTGACATGTCCTTCTGTAAGTAGCAAGACCTCATTTTAATATGCTGCTTCCTGATTTTAGACAAAGCAATATTTGTGTAGGCCAGGGTGAAACCAGTTAAGCAAGAAAAAACAGGGGCAGATTGAAAGAAGTGAGAGAATCTCCAGTCAAAGGAAAGCATGGCATGATTAATAAGTGAGAACAATCAGTCTGTGGGAAAGAATTACCATTGCATATAGTAATTTCTGGTAAGAGTGACAGCTGTATGGTTTGTTCCTAAAAGTAACTGCAGGAATGCAACTGCTCTCCTCCTGACTCTTGGTGGTTTTGTTGGCCAGCTGGGTAGTGATGCCATCAGAAGAGCCTGTAAGCCTTGTATTTTTCATGCAGATACAATATTTTGTGTCTGGCTGCCAAGAGGTGTTTGTAGCTGAGCAGGTAGATCCTCTTGACTCCAAATCAAAGTGACTCAGTTCCACCTCCTCCTTCCAAGCCCCGGCACCCAGCTCCCTCTTAGAGCTGATGTTTTGCTATATGTGAAGCTGCAAACCAGTCACCCTATTCCTTGTCTTCAGGGCAGGGTCCTTCATACATATCCCAAAAGTAGAAGAATAACAACAGAGCCCAGCACAGGCAGCTCCTGATGAGTTTTCCTGGGTAATGTCTTTTTCTTGTCCCTCATCACAGCAACATCCTGGTGTTGTATTGCTGAGGTCTAGCACTGACTGTCCCAAACATGGCTCTTGGCACTAAGAAGATGCTTGTGAATTCTGCTAAGGGAGGCAGTGCAATTCTCTATATGATAAACAAATCTTATATAAGGGGTATTAGGACTATGTACCACAAGAAGCCCATCAGATTATTTATCACTGACTGCCCTTCATAAAAATTCAGTGTAAAATATTAAATCACTGGGTGTCTATGAACAGCAAAGGGCATGTTTCACTGTTATGCCAGGAAATTTTCAAGATCAAACGAAGGGAATTCAAGTAAAGTAGAAAATGATCCATGTAACAGTTAGCTTGGCCTTCATGAGTACAAGTCTCCCTTACCTATCTTTGCAGAAAGCAAGCTGGAGGAGGTAAAGATGGGTTATTTCTGAAACAGGGAGCTTCTGGGTTACCGCAAAGGAGAACCGCACAGCACAGCTTTCCCTGATCCACTCCTGGTGGGGTGGATCCTGGGCTTCCCTGCCCACCTAGGGACATTTACATCATTGGCAGTGAGTTTGTGAAGCTGATGCTGGTCTGATTCAGGCAAAAAGAAAGAGGAGAAGGGAATGAAGTAGAAAGTAAGATATCCAGAAAAGTGTATGCATTGTAGCCCTCTGAGGCACTCTGGGGTGAACACTAAGGTAAAAGATACCAGGGAAACTGAAGTTTTGTTCTGCATCAATTCTTGGTTCCAAATTCACAAACATACATACTTGGAGCTGAGATCTGCAGTTTGCTAAAAGGTAGATGCAGAACTTTCACACTGGCTCTCATGCCATCGTGACCCAAATGTTTGCACTATGAAATATTATATTCAGAAAAACAGTAACAAAAACCTGGGAGCAGATCTCTGACCCTTGAAGATCAAGCTTTCATCCAGAGACTGTTCTATCACATTACTCTGTAAAATAATTGTGACTTGAAAACAAGTCTTGTTTGTGTGCAAAAGCTCTCGAGCAAGGCTGCCCCCATCTCTTTTGTCTTTACAAATAAGGTAGGAGCTCACTTTAAAGACGTTACTTCATAGATAAAACCATATAGGAAGTGAAAACATCTATAGTGCTTTTTACACTTGCTTTTTTAATCAGAACTTGATTTTTGTCATGTGTGTGTGAGCAGAGAATACTGCAGAGAATACCAGGGAGTTGTCAAATTGCTTGTTGCAACCCAAAATTCACTTAAGCCTCTGGGAAGAGTGATTTCATTTTACTCTTTTTCCTGCTGGTTCAGAATACATTTAATTGGAAAAAAATATTTGAGTCTTAAATTAATGTCCATCAGGCTGAAAGAACATGTCCATCTCTCCATCTATATGCAGATAATTACTAAAATGTTACCTGCCTACATATGTTGTTTTTTACCTATCAAATCAGAATTGTGCTTTTATGAGCCTCCCTGGAGGACTCTGAGGCTATGAAACACAAGCTTTTTGTTGCAGCAAAGCCCACAAGAAAGCTTCATATAGCTCAAGAAAAACAAATTAGGGCTGTCCCCCTCTACCACCTTGGTATAGGCAGTTTTACATTCCACATCCCTCAGGGGATGCATAAGACACTTGAGTTTTGCAGCCTCCTGTGACCTTCTACTTGTTTTCAGCAGGTAAGAAGAGCCCACCTGCTGAGGACAAAGTTGTGTTAACACACATGAAGATTATGAGCAATGAAGGAATTCAAAACCCAGGGTTAATTCCAGAGGCTCCAGCCGACACAGCCTGCACAGAGGAGTCCCATCTTCCCGGTGCCAGTGTCCCGCCAGACTGCTTGGGAAGTCCAGGTGCAGCAGCCACGGCAGCAGATGCGGATGGCCCGGCAAGCCGTGACTGCGCAGCCACCCTGCCTGACCCCAGCGCCCTCAGGTCCAAGTGCCGGCTCCACAGATTCTCCAAATTCGAATCTGAGGACTCGGGGGTTGAGCTGCCAAGCGGTGCTAATTCTCCATCAACGCCTACAGGCTCAGAGAAGAGCTTTGTGCTTCACAGCAGAGACCCATTTTGTGACTCGGGTGTGCTTAGCACCTCTTCTTCTCCAGAAATTGACCATCAGTTAATGAGAACATGTAAAGAACATGCCAGGAAAGTTAGCCTGCAAGATCCAGAGAGCAAAAAGCAAGATGATTACTATAGTCAGGAGGCAGATGCTGTGCAGGATCCTACACCTTCCCTTGAAGACTTCAATGACCCTCAGGAAGAAAGTCCTGATGAACATTTTCACCAGGATGACAAGCAGTCTCCAGAAAAGGAACCTGCTGCAGAGATGGACCTTTCCAGGGAAAGCACTCTTTCCACACCAGGTCCCATAGAAGAGCCAAAGACAATTACTGACAATTTTCCAGAGAATTTTGGCAGCATGCAAGACCTTCAGATCCATGAACATCAGCTGAAGAAGTGCCCCACAAGTGACAGCCTGGATGAATACATGGATGAATGCTGTAGACTGAGTGAGGTAAGAAACATGTGAACTTAATCTTAAATCTAGGCCTGTCCAAACACCCCAGTCAGAGTTCAAGTCCTATTTGTCACAAATTAGACACATCTGAGTGAGTTTAGAATATCTCCCCTGAAACTTGTAAGCAGTAAAAAAATGGTATTTGATTTTAAAGGTTTCTTTTCTTACCAGTAAAATTCTGAATTAATTTGTGAATATCAGGTCTGGGTAAGGATGAAAAATGACTCCTTGAGATCTGGTATTTATAAAAGCTCTAGATAAGAGGATGGACTTGATTCTGGTCTCAAAATGAAGATTATGAAGTTAAGTCATCATCCTCTGATACATGGGGTGGGGGTCAGAACATAGGTTTATTTTCAAGACGAGGTTATTCTTGTCTCTGGGAATAGCTGGCTTGCTTTTGGGGCACTGAAATTTGTAAAGAATTTGTCTGAGGGTTAATTAATTTCTGCCCAGGCCTGTTGTGCCCTGTTGAGTCAACTGTCTCAAATAATGCACAAGCAGGGAGCTAATTCATAAATTCAGATTTTTGTCAGGCTGGAGTTGGAGATGCCATTTTAACTTGCCAGCATAGCTGTGATGGACCAAACTGCAAAGACCAAATTTCAGCAGGTTGTCTCACTCCTTACTCCCTCTCTTTCCCCTTGCTGGTACCTTGTGCCACTGACAAGAGAATAAAAAGTCCTTCTGTGCACCTTCTCCCATAGCAGGTGCTGGTAAGGGCTCCCCCCAGCTCTTTACCTGAAGCTTCATGCTGCTGAAGTAAGGACAGATCACTGCAGTGGGTTCTAGGAACCAGGAAAGCAAAGATCTCAGTGGGGAGCTGATTCTTGACAGCGAGAGAGACCAAAGAGCCCCATGAGCAAAGGAAAGGAAAAAGGAGAAAGGCAGACTAGGTGAAGAGGGTCACAAAGACAAAAGTATCAAATGGTGCCTAGCAGGGATTTGTTTTGGGGGTGTCCATTGTGGTAATGGTGATGAATTGGAATTGGAGATGGGTGGGAGTAAGCCAAGCAACAAGTGATGTGTGCTGTGCAAATAATTTAACCATGACCATGCTGCCCTGAACAATTGGGCACTGGACTTCCTTCTAGCATGCCAAAACCTCTTGAGCAGTGAGGAAGGTCAGAGATGTCTCATCTCTGTTAACACTGCTTATCAAAGAAGTACAAGCAACACACAACCCATCTGAGCAGTGTTTTCCTCCCCAGAGGTATCTCAAACATGGCAGAAGACAGATGTCTATTTTGCACAGATCCCAAACAGATCTGGCCATTTGGCTGAGAGTTCAAGAAAAGATGGGAGCAGCAGAATCTGACCATAAGGAAACTTCATAAAAAAGTTACCTAAATTCTCTGTTGTACTCTGGAGAGTTTGCACCAGATTTGGTCTTGTCAACAGCTCTGTATGCCTGTGAAATTCCTTTAAACCCTTAGTGAAATGGAGCCTCAGTTTACCAAAGCAAAGCATTTAAATAAACAAGAGAATTAATTAGAAAGAAGCTGAAGAGGAAATTAAGCTCTTGGTGGCTTATCTCCCCTCCTTTTTAATATCCCCACAGGCTGAGTGCTAAAGCCCTGTGCCCTAGAGCACTTTTCTTTGTTTTTTGAGCTGTGTAAATACAGCTGTGACCTAGATGCCGGGGAAAGTTTGCCCCTCTTCACAGCACACCCGCAGGCTGATGTGTCTCAAGAGCAGCACTCCTCAAACTCCTGGGATGCCAGGTAGCCCGAAGCTGACTGGGACAAGAAATGCCCATGCACTGCTGCACAGCCCTGCAGCAGCTGCTGCACTGTGTGCCTCAGAGCACCAGGACAGCACCAGGACAGCCTCTGGCAGGTGCAGAGTCTTCTGCCCTCACTAAGCTTACACCAGGCTGACCTGTCCTCACTGTCATACAACAGAGACCTGTTCAGGAGTGAGATCCAGATGATCATCTGACCATACAGCTGACAGATGCATCTCAGTTCATCCCATCTGAGGGTCCGCTCCAGGCTTTCTCTGTGGTTTTCACATTTGTCTGTCCAAGACACAAAATGGTACTTAGAAACCAATCTCTGCTATGGCCTGTTGTCTTCTGAGGGACTAAGATTTCCCTGGAAATGAATCACTGTTGTCTGAAAGAAAGCAGGCCAGCACAGTGTATTCCCACCCTCCTTGGCAAGAACATGACAAACCAAATTATTCCATCAAATCAATTCTTGCATTAAATTAATGTTGATAGAAAGGCAAAAGTGCTTACACTGGCTTATAATTAATACTCAGTGAGAGCATTATTTAGTTACAGGTGACACCATCTTCCTCAGTTCTATTGATGGTTTTGGGAACTTTGAAGTAACAGAAGAGTAGCTGAGTTTCCCCAGCTCAGCTGGCTTGCAGCACCAACTGTGCTCACTGGCTCACCACAGCCAAACAAGGATTCAGTCTCTGGATGAAGGTGTCCCTTGATGTCCTCCTGACCGTCCCTCACTGCTGAGGCCAATTCCAAGAGAACAGGAAGGAAAATGCTGACAAAGAGAGACTGGAAATGACCAAATGTTTTGACCACTTGGATTCAGTTGGTGAATGGCTTTGGCTGAAAATATACATCAAATCATTTCAGTGCAGGATTTTTAGACAAAGCTTTCTGATCTTTTGTTTCGAACTGTCATTATTTTGAAATTTGCCTACATTTTGAAAGATGAAAGAAAATGGAAGCTGTCCAACAAGAAGAGAAAGAACTTTGAAGCCTAAATAAAAACATTTCCTTTTAAGCTTGAAGTTTGAAGATACATAGCTTTTGATGCTTTTGCTTTACAAACACTTCCTCACACTCCATAAAGTTTACATTTAAAGTCAGCCCAGCCCAACCCAACCTCCTAGAAGAAAAAGGATGGGAGCACCATCAGCATTAAGTGACAAAAAAGAATCATTATTCATGCAGTGCATTTATCCTGGGCCAAAGCAGTCAAAATGTTTCTCTATAGAGTGGTACAGTTCAGGGGAAGGATAGGGCTACCTGTGATGGTCAGCCCCCTAGCCTGTGAGTGCTGCTCAGAGGAAACCAGAAGCTATCAGCAAGCACAGCCCCTCCTGGACAGCAGGGTGGAGGCATCAGAAATACACAACATGATCCCTCTCTTTCCTGTTACTCACAAGCCTTTTGGTGCTGTCAGCTACCAGTGACAAATGCTTCCCACTGAGCTCAGCCTGTGGCTGTGTCACTATTTGTTTGCTCTGGGCCCGGGATGGGAGGGTTGAAATTCCATTGTTCCCTGTCAGGTGGTGCAGTGACCACCGTGCTGCCTGTACCAGCCATGCTCACAGGGCCAGAGTGCACAGTGAGGGATGCATGGCAAGATGCAGCCCAGTATAACCCAAAACTATGCACAAGAAAAGTGAAGAGCATTGTGTGAAGCACAGAAACCTAAGGCAATGCAAGATACATCAGTGAGCATTTTTCTGAACAAAGAAAAGCTTCCCCTGCAAACTGCCTGTCATCTTCAGCTCCTGCTGCCAGGTCCAGCCCAGGACAATTATCCATTGAGCCCAATTGTAGAAAAACACATCACATGCATCCAAGTAACAGATAGTGGCTGAAATGAGGCTGGACAAAGTGCTGACCAGATGATCAGACATGCAGATTTTGATTATACATGAGTTGGACAAGAGACTTGAAAGCAACTCTTATTCTTGCAGCTCCCACTGAACTTCAACTCTTTGTAGTGATCAGATGCTGCAGTGAGCACAATATTCCCCAGAAACAAGAGGACAGGCTCTCAGCTCTGTGAGCTGTACAGCCACAGAGGAAAAGATGTGATTTATGCCAGTCAAAATATTGACTAGAGGACTCTAGATAAGCCAAAGTCCTCAGTTGTCGGGAGTTTAGTTCAAGCATGGCTTAAAGAAAAAGGCCATGAAGGCATACAATTGAGAGAAAAGTAAAAGGTAGTTGTAAAGCAGTTCCAAAGCAGTTCCCAGCCTGACTTCTATAAACAATTAGACTCTCTGAGGCATCATTGTATAAACAATAAGGTTCTCAGGCAGTCTTCCCATAACAAGTGTAACACTCTCTCTGGGAAAAGATGGCACCCTGAGAACAGATGTGGAAGTTTTGGGAACCGTTCATAACACAGTGAGAACACTGGTTTTGTTTTGTGTAAACAATCAACGGTGTAGTAAAACAAAAGGTGTGGTTAGAGTTTTCTCTGTTAGCCTATCATAAACCTGTATTTCGGAATATGCATGAAGTTCGTTAACACTATTATTTAAGCTGGTTGATCGATCCATAAATTGAATTCGATGCATCAAAGGATTGGTCGTTCTCCCCACACTTCAACAAATGGTGACCACCCGGACGTGATAGCGGACACGACGATCGCGAACACCACGGGGATTGCGAACACCATGAGAAGTGAGGACTGGTTCAGGCTCCGAAGCAGCGGGAGCGGCAAATAAGCGCGAAACCAAAGCGGAGGAAAAAAAAAAAGCCGCCGATACGCGCCGTGCCCTGGCGACCATATAGATGGGACCAGTCGATACGTGTGGCCGATGCCTGGAAAACGCTGCTAGGTAAAAGTGCGCACTTAAAAAGAGGTATGGAAAGGCAAGCCACATATGAACTTTTTATTATGTTTTTGCAAAAAAGGCAAATTAAGGGAATAGACTTACGGAGGGAATTGCAAGGTCTTTTGGCTTATGGTCTGGAATGGGGAGTCTTCGTGAATCCCCACACAGTTTACGACTTAACGGAATTGCGTGAATTTGGTGATTTATTGTCAGAGGCTGCTTTAGAGAGTGGTAAAACTGCCAAGAAGCTAGGCAAGCCATGGCGAGTGATATATGGTGCACTGTTTTACTATCTCTCTGAGTGCAAGACAGCGGCCGCAGCTCGCGGAGCTTCCGAGTCTGTGCTACTCCGAACTCGGCACGGGCGCTCCGCCATGGCGAGCAGCCGCGGCGAGCGACGCGGGAGCGGAGGCAGCGGCGGGGAGAGCGGAGCCGCCGCCGCGGGAGCCGAGGCTCGCCGCCCCGGGAGAGAGCGAAGCCGCCGCGGGGGGAGCCGCGGGTGCAGCGGTGGCTGCAGCGGAGTCAGCCTGCCGGTGAGTAAGCAAAGAGCCCAGTGCAGCGGGGGGGTTTTCGCCCGCTCCGACACACGCGCCACGGGACTGGAGCGCTTTTTGCAGCGGGAGCGTTTCTCCCTCCCCCCACAGCCGGCAAAAGCTTCAGTTTAAGACCTAACAGCCTAATGGATGCCTCGGTCTAGGACCTAACAGCCTAATGGATGTAACTTTTGTCAACAAAAGGAAAAGATCCCTGTTGAAATTAAGAAACAAGTGATAGTAAACAAAGAAAGTTAAAGGCACTTTTGTTCTTCCTGGCAGAGACTATGAAACAGGAATCAGTGTACTGTATGCATGGGTCAAATTTCGGCCGATTTGGCTCGGCATTAGTTATGCTGTCTTGAAATCACCTGCATTAACATAAACTTTAACATCAGAAGCCCGGATGGTTCAGTCAGTGGAACATCAGACTCTAAAATTATATTTTGAAAAGTTTAAAAATGTTGGGATGTGTTGGATTGATTGTATGAGTGAGATTGTATGAGTGTGCTTTTTGGTATAAATGCTGCAGCAGAAACGTGAGAAAGGTTGTTTTGATTTAGTGTTTTGGAGTCAGGCCTGTGGGTGAGTGATAGTGAATGCTATATTTTATGTTTATAGTAAGTTATCTGTTATTAAGTAGTTTAAGTTAAATTATTTATTAAGTGCCGTTCTATTAAGGTTAAGTTTGTTAAGTTTATTTTCTGTTAAGTTCGAGGTCTGTTAAGTTTAAATTGTATATTAAGTTAAGTTAGATTCTGTTAAGTTTGATCTTACATTATTTACAAATAAGTCTGTTATTTAAAGTCAGTTAAGTTTTGTTATAGTTAAGTTTTATTAGAATTAAGAGATTTACATGTAAGTTCTGTTGATTTAAAAATCTATTAAGTTTAAGTAAAGATAAGTTTAAGTAATGTTAAGATCTATTAAGTTTAAATATTTTAAGTTTAAGTATTTTAAGTATAAGTGCTATTAAGTTTAAGTGATGTTAGATAGATTTATGCTTTTACGATAGACGTTTATTTTATGGCTTGTGTGCAAAGTGTTGTTGTGAACTTCAGAGAAACCTTGCTAGCTGAAAATACTATTTAATTATTAGAATTGCCTATTCTTATGTTGCAAAGAGTGTAACACAGCTAGCCCATAGAATTTTGAAGCCAGTTAAGTTCTGTTAATTTACAAATAAGTCTGCTAAGTTAAATATTTTAAGTGCTTTAAGTGTATACTATTTTCTCACCACTCCAAATCAACAAAGGACTGAGAATCGCCCAGCTGATGCCATTTCAGCCGAATGACTAAAGGATTACAGACTGTAAAACTGATTTTGAACTTTTCTGAGAGGCCCAGGGAAGGGGTGGATGTGAAAATCTCAAGGACAAAAAGGATTGTTTTCAGACTTGCCGTTCACCTCCTCTCCAGGTTCGCATGAATGAAAACAGCTAACAGCTGTCTTTTCTTAGTCCAATTACCATCTACCTTGCAATGCCTGATAAGGCCGGACATTGTGGCTCAGCTGGGGGTGCGTTTAACCCTTTGGGATAAAACGCCGTTGCCAGACGACCAGAGAACTGATTGACATTATTGAATCATTATCATCTTTCCATATAAAAGGACCGGCAAAAGAGAACTGTCTTGAATGTCACAGCCCAAATTGTGCTGCTTGGGTTGCACTGTGTTGTGGGGGTTGTGACAGGACCTTTTGGGTGGATCAGTTGTCACTTTTTCATTTATGGTGTAATACCTGTAATCATAGACATACCTGGGAACATAATTGGGAGTGGGCACTACGGAATGAAACAGGACTAAACACTGCCTCAGCTTTAGGTCTTTATGAGTCACATGAGCAGAAAATCTTGGCTTATTATCGGTGGGAGGTAGAGTGTATTTTGAAAAAGGTTAAAGCTCAAAGTGCATCATATATAATCTCTGTAAGGTGTAAAAAACTGGTGCCTTTAACACAACATTCCGTTGTAGGGCCTATAAGAGGAGATCCCAATCAGGCATTAGATAACTGCATTAGAAGGTTACAAAGGTGTGGTCTTCAGGTCTCAGAACAGTAAGGTTAAAAACTGATAAGAAGAAGAAGGTCAAAGTAAAACCAGAAAAATGAGGTTTCCTTTTATTATATTACTTGGTGTAGTGGTAGCTGAAGAATTAAAGGTAACACATTTTAGTCAACCTAGAGATAATGTATGGATAACACTTGCTAGGCAGATTAATCAGACATCGCTTTGTCTCAGCATTGGAGGAGTTACTAACCCCTTTCGAACATGTTTGGTAGGACTTCCAGTATGGTCTCCTCAAGAATTCTGCAGTCTTATTAATAACTGTGCCTTATGTATGCGCAATATGGTAAATATTAAATTGCCCGCACAAAAAGGGTATACTGCCAGTCAGAGTGACGGCTACCGCCAATGCCTGCTAATTCAATCACTTAATACTCCTTTGCATTCCCCACCTGAGGAGTTAGTTCTTTTCGGAAGTGCAAATGCTAGCATGACCAGCACTTCCAAAGGTGGGTGGTTTAGCTTTGATTATTCTAATCCTCAAAAGATGAATCAACATACACAAACGTGGGCTACCCTGGATTCAGCTCTAAAGCCAAACATAGTGTCTAAACAACTCTACAACCATTGTAAAGGCTCTAGCATCATAACACCTAAGAAATTACCTACGGGTATATTTCTAATTTGCGGAGATAGAGCCTGGAATGGTATACCTGCCCAACCTCAGGGTGGACCTTGTTATTTAGGCAAGTTATCTCTATTCCACCCTAATATATCTGTGCTAATGCAATTAAGTCATAAGATAAGCAGGCAAAAGCGTAGCTTACATAATTTAGACTGTAGTCAAATAAGAGATCCATAGTTCTGGAGTAAATTTAAGCAATTGATGGTTTCAGCTTTCCTACCATGGGGTGCTGCAAGCAAAGCATTGACTCTAGCAAAACAAATAGGGTGTTGGGCTAAGGGTGAACTGAATAAAACTTCACAAATATTAGATATGTTAACTGCAGATGTACAGAGTGTTAATCACGCTGTTCTACAAAATAGAGCTGCTATAGATTTCTTATTATTAGCACAAGGCCATGGGTGTGAAGAGTTTGAAGGGATGTGTTGCATGAACTTATCTGATCATTCTGTATCTATTCATGCTAAGTTAAAAGAGCTACAGCTAGGATTCAACAAACTTAAGGAAGAAGAAAGATTAAGTATTGATGAGTAGCTTAAAAGTTTCAGATTGAGACTATGGCTAAGAAACCTTGTAATATATGCTATAGAGATATTAAGTGTACTCTTATTGCTATTACTTATATTACCTTGTTTCTGTAGCTGTATCCAAAAGATGGTTAGTAGGATGATAGAGAAAACCTGGCAAACTAAACTCCTTTCTCTTAAAGAAAAAAGCAGGGGAAATGTCGGGAGTTTAGTTCAAGCATGGCTTAAAGAAAAAGGCCATGAAGGCATACAATTGAGAGAAAAGTAAAAGGTAGTTGTAAAGCAGTTCCAAAGCAGTTCCCAGCCTGACTTCTATAAACAATTAGACTCTCTGAGGCATCATTGTATAAACAATAAGGTTCTCAGGCAGTCTTCCCATAACAAGTGTAACACTCTCTCTGGGAAAAGATGGCACCCTGAGAACAGATGTGGAAGTTTTGGGAACCGTTCATAACACAGTGAGAACACTGGTTTTGTTTTGTGTAAACAATCAACGGTGTAGTAAAACAAAAGGTGTGGTTAGAGTTTTCTCTGTTAGCCTATCATAAACCTGTATTTCGGAATATGCATGAAGTTCGTTAACACTATTATTTAAGCTGGCTGATCGATCCATAAATTGAGTTCGATGCATCAAAGGATGGTCGTTCTCCCCTCACTTCAACACTCAGTGCAGATGCTGATCTGTATTTTTAATCTTCCTAAGAAATCTGTGGGCCTGCACAACTGTCATGATTTATTGCCAGGGACACACATAGTGAAAACCTGTGCCCAAAACTTGGTCAGGTGAGCACTGACAAGGGCAGAGATCCCTCTTTGGTTACACAGGTGTGCAGTCAATGTAGTACATCTTAACTCCTCAGGGTCAAAAAACCATAATATGAGTAACTCAGCATAGCATAACTGGGAGCCCTTAACTCTGTTTCTTTCAGATGAGGGTCTGGCTCAGTCTCATGCCTAAAAGCAAAATCTGGCACATATTTGTACATCACATTCTTACTTTCCTAGAGAAGCTTTAACCATGTGATTCATAAATTATCTTTATGGTTCTCCACATCTTCATCTTACAGAAAAGTAGGCAAGATATTTTTCCTTCTTCATAGGCTTCATCATCTCAAAAATGGGCACACAGCTTTTATTCCAACACTATTTGACAATTACCATGTGGAAAGCAGGATAAATTTCAGTCATGAAGCTTCAGCTGGGAGGACAGAGAATGGAAGAGACATCCTGGAAAATGTCTGCAGTTTTCTTGTGGTTGCTGACTCTTCACACTTGCATAAAACTGTCTCAGATGCTGAGAGGAAAATATTTAGACCAGAATATGACAGACCAGAGTCTGTATGCACTTGGCATCACCAAAAGATAGCTAGGGGTCTTTAGGTATTTCCAGTCTATGAAAAAACAAAGTCTTTGAAGGGTTCCTAGAAAGACTCTCTCTGTGCAATTGTTTTGGGGGCAACCAGCTAAATTACACAAATATTCTGTATGGAACACTTGCCATATCTGAGCAATCCTAATGCTAACCAGCCCTGTGGCAGGCTGAAGCACACCCCTAAAAGTTTTCACCATTACATTCTGAGCACAGAGGAGGCTGGCCATGCAGAAATGTGCAAGCACTGGAGGCTCTGCCCAAGTTGTGCTTTCTGAGATAATTTCAGTAAAATGCAGATTAATTTGTCATTAAGTAGCCCAAACAGCCTTAAGCAGCCTCTGAAATCTGGCTGTGAAGCAGGGATCTTCAGCATATTGAGTCCAACCTTCAGTCTGGTTTAGGTCCTCTACAGGGGTAGATCCCCCTTGCCCCAAGACCTGGAGCACCCACTCTACACCTTTTCCCTCTCATTTTCTGGGCACCTGTATTTACTTTCAGGAGTTAGAAATTTACTCTAACTTTTGCTAAAAGCCACGTTTTTCCCATGCTTGTCCCAAACACACCTGTGCTTTCCAGAGCTTTCAGCTCTAGACACAGAGCATGGAAAAGCAGGACCCTCTTCTCTCCTCCCCCTGCCCATTTTGGCCTACAAACCCAGCAGCCACAGACATGAAGCAGGACTGTACAACATTAAGCACAGAACAAATACAGAGCAAAAAGAGGGTCTCTAAGTGAAAGAGGTCACCATCAAATGCTTCATTCTTCTTCTCCAAGCTAAGTTAGGGCCAAGTGTTTTACGCCATCTAAGATCTTGTGTGTCCCTTGAAGCCTCCCCTTGTGTTTCCACAGCTATAATGTGTTGGATTTGGCTCAGTGTCTCCTTAGGGCAGTACAGACATGCCAGCAGTCATGCAGTAGCATACTGGAAGGAAGAGGAGTTGATAGATGTGCAAAAAGAGGGTGCAGTGTAGCAGAAATCCTATATTTTGGGATAATAAGGAACTACTGACTGTCTATTGGAACAGTATATAAAAATGACTGTTCATTTTGAGACAGCTCAAAATGGCTAAATTTTCAGAAGTTGATACCCATGTACTTCCTGAAAATTATGCTTCTCAAGCTGGGCACCCCCAAATCTCTAGCTGCTTTTAGATATGTTGGTTATAGTGCTTTTGATTCAAGCTTTTCCCACCAGATACTACATAGGCTTTGTTCTCCCTTTGGGTCCTGGGGCTGTGTCCCTTCCCATTGCACAGCCACAGTAAATACTCAGTTTTACGGCTGAGTAACTTTTGTCTTGCCACCACTTCTTGCAGGCTCTGCTTGAGAGGAAAATAAAAGTCACTAAATGAATGACTGCTTGACTTGGAGTCAACAACCTCTGTCCCAGCTTCAGACACAAAAGCATCTGGATTTAATAATACCTGTTTATAAATAACGTTGTATCATCATTTGTTTAAAAAGAAGTAAATCCTAATGTTGATTATTTTTGAACACACCATGAGCTTTCTGTCATAATGAAAAGACAGGAAGAGTCCCAGGGCTGGCATTTCCCCAAAAATGTAGATTGTTGTGGGAAAGGAGACAGAGTAAGCTTCCTGCTTATGTAGAGGGAACTTATTTCTTGAAGTAAGATAAACTTAGAGCGCTGCTTTTGTAAAGATCGAGGCTTATTTTACTCACTGATATCACACGCACATCAGCAGGCAGCACCAAGGTGGAAGTGAGTCCCTGTGTGTGTTCGTTAGCAGCCCGTTCGACGCAGCCTGAGCACGGCACAGGGGAGGACACTCGCTGTGCTTGGGGAGGTCTGGGCACCAGAAATGGTGAGGTGCAGAGCAGGAGGCTGGGAAGCATCATAGCTTTTCTTCTGCCATAGGATTACTCTCTGGGTCCAGCATTGCCCTTGGCTTAGCAGCAGTGAGACTCTGTCAGGTCCTGGTTAAAAAAAATCAGCAGCAGAGATTATCCTTCCGCAGCCAGACAGCAAAGTCACTCTTGCAAACTTTCTTCAGGCATCTCTTCAAGACTGAGAGTAGCAGCAGGGATGTAAGCTGGGATCCACTAACAATGAATGGAAAGATACTCTTTCACTTTGGCAGCTTGATTCAAGTATGTTTCTCTCACAGACACACCAGTGATAAGGACCAGAGTACAGCAGACAAAGTGTACTCCCAAGTTGGTCAAAACTCAGCAAATCAATGCAACCTGCAGATACATGTCTTTGGGTAGGAGCTAAGCCCAGTTTCAGTACACAAAAGTGTGACTTGCACTGAGGATTGTGGGCTAATGAGCCATACTATTGCATACAGTTGAACCATATTTGTTGTAAGATTTCTGATGCCTGTAAAACCCAAAAATTAACCTGGGAGGTGGAACTAGAAATATGCTGTCATGAGGTTTTCCTCTGCATCAGCCTGTGATCAGTCAGAAGAGTCCCTCTGACAGTGGAAATTGCTGAGTAATCCAGAAAAGAGCTTCAGCAAGTAATGCTGTAGCTCAAAACTGTGGTAAGACCAAAGCGCCTTGCAAGAGGAAGCCTGACTTTATCACAGGACGTGCCTGTAAGGAGTGTGCAGGGCTCTCAGCTCCTAGTAAGAATTGCTCTCTTGTTACTCCATGGTTCAAGATCTATTGCCATTGCAGGTGAACCAAAGTAACAGCAAAGCCCTGGGAACTGGTCTGGGATACCTAAAACACATCTGCCAACTGATTGAGAAGATTGGGCTGCTTCAGGAGCACAACCTGCGTCTCCAAAAACAAGTGTGCAGGTTGCAGAAAGAGCAGAAGATGAGTCAGATAAAAGAGGTAAGCAGATAGTATAGTATCCAAAGCAGATACCATAGTATCTTCCATTGAGTAATACATCTTAAATAATAAGCTCAAGGCCCAAACAGAAAGTTCTGTGTGCGGGAAGATGCCAATTTACCACATCCAGCACCCACCTGGACTGGGCACTCTGGTCTTTAGGGAGGCCTCACACACCACAGTGGGTTTACTTTCCTGAGGCTGGGCCTGAGTTTCTGGTATTATACAATTTGGTTTCCCAAATGTGCTTGCCTCTTTGAGTTAAAAAGCACACTTCTCACCTCATACAGTGGGCTGTTCTAAGTCAGTAATTTGTTCTTCTCTAAGCTGTAAACTTCCCAAGAATGCATCTCCTCTCCTCAATGCTACCAAAACAAAATCCACAGAGCTCCTTAGCAATTGTGTTTTGATTTATAAGATCTTACATTTCCTTCTGTTTTCAAACTGTCAAAATCCCAGAATTTTTCACAAAACAGACACAAGGGGAAAGAGAAGCAGCAATACCATGACCCAGCTCCATGCTTTTTTTCACTTCCTGTGCTCCTAAGCTAACAGATGAAAAATCTCTGACATTAAAACATTTCAGTGTTTGTCGACGGAAGGGAACCAGGACATCAGTTTGATCATCACAGGCTCGATTTTATTGATCAGTACGGCGGGTTAAATACAGTTAATAATGAGCTTCATACATATTGCAAAAGTTGAGCTCAGGATTGGTCAGCTTACATATCAGCACCTATGCCTACTTCTACATTCCTATGGTTCTACTTTTGATACTTTCTACATATTCTTAGGATGTATTCAGGACTAATCTCAACTCCCTATCCTCATGTTGCAGCAAGGTCGCTGCTGACTCTTCCTTTTAGCTTGCTGACTGCTGACTTTTCTCCTTCAGTTTAACCAGTGGCATTATATCAGTGTGGCCTTTCTCAGCTAACCAATTATTAATAATGCTCTCCACATTTCCCCCGTTTTCTTCTTGTGCAAGGAGATTAGTTTGCCATGTTTTTGCTATTGTACGGCTGACCATGTTTTGGATACAGTTAAAGATACAAGGCAAAATAAGCAAAAACAGTAAAATTACACCCAGCAGGCCTATAGCATAGATCACAAGGTTCCTCAGCCACGGTCCGAGTCCCAGGCCTTTAAGCCATTCGTCAATTCCTAAACCGTCTTCTTCCTTAAGTTTGTGAAGTCCCTGTTGTAATTCTTTTATCTTAGTGTGAATGGACACTGAATGATCAGACAGATTCATGCAACACATTCCCTCGAACTCTTCACATCCATGCCCTTGTGCTAAGAGCAAAAAATCTACAGCAGCTCTATTTTGCAAAACAGCATGGTTAACACTTTGCACATCTGCAGTTAGCATGTCTAGAATTTGTGATGTCTTGTTCAGCTCATCCCTTGCCCAGCATCCTAATTGTTTTGCTAAATTCATGGCTTTATTGGCAGATCCTCCTGGTAAGATAGCTGAAACCACCACCTGTTTGAATGTGCCCCAAAACCGTGGATCTCCTATCTTGCTGCAGTCTAAGTCATGTATGCTACGTTTTCTCCTGTTTGAATTTTGACTCAGCTGCATTAGCAAGGACACATTAGGATGAAACAGTGACAATTTTCCCAAAAAACAGGGTCCACCCTGTGGTTTAGCTGGTATACCATTCCATGCCCTGTCTCCACAAATCAAAAATATTCCTGTGGGTAATTTCATTGGTACTGTGATATTTGTGCCGTTACATTGACTGTAATGCTGTGGAGAGAATTCACTCACATTCAGGGATGAATCTAGGGTGGCCCATGTTTCTTTAGGTTGGTTTAAATTCTGAGCACCCGAAAGTTTGAAGCTAAACCATCCACCAGCTGTAGTGTTAGATATGCTGGCATTTGTACTTCCAAAAAGATCCAATTCCTCAGGAGGAGAGTGCAAAGAGGTGTTAAGTGATTGGATTAGTAAGCATTGACGATAGCCATCACTCTGACCTGCAGTATACCCTTGTTGCACCGGCAATGTGATGTTTGACATGTTAGACATACATAAGGTTTGATTGTTTATCAAACTGCAAAATTCTCCCGGAGACCACACCGGAAGTCCCACCAGGCATGTTCGAAATGGGTTAGTGACTCCTCCAAGACTAAGACAAAGTGATGATTGGTTAGTTTGATTAGCAAGTGTTACCCATAAATTTTCCCTTGGTTGACTAAAGTGTGTTACTCCTACTGCTTCACTTGCTACAGCATTGAGCAGTATTACAAAAACAAACCTCATTTTTCTTTCTGCTTGCTTTGCTTCTCCTTTTCTTCCTTCTGCTTACGTTGTTGTTTCTTTCTTCGCTGTCTTTTCCCTGGTTTGCTAGATTGTCTATTGTAAGGCTGAGTCAATTCTTGAATATACTGATCTAATTCTAAATCAGCATCCTTGCTCACAAATATAGCACGAGGTAAGTTTGAAGGCAAATCAGCTTTGCAGCGAGCTGCTATGATGCGTGAGGCTTTAGTAATTTCAAATATTCTAAGGTTTTCCTGTAACTTCCACCTAAGATATGCTATAACCACTTGTTCTGCACTCTCAAAGAGCTGTAATCCTGTCCGTCCTGGCAGGCCAGTACTTTGTTCAAGAGCTCTAACCCAGATATGATTTCGAATCCACTTTCCAAAACAAGATGTACACCATAAATATCCCAATGACTTCTGTGAATACCAATAAACCTGATTACAATCTGCACAATGCAAAGCTACCCATGCATAGCATTTATCTTTATCCTTTTTGCAAACATAACAAGGAAGCGAATGTAAGTAAGGACCAGTATAAAATTGTGTATCTTCAACCCAAAGCAACCAATTCAATGGTGGTGATCGCAAAGCCTCTTCAGCCTTTTTACTATATGAGGCTAACAGCTCAAGGTCTTTCTTTAACACAAGGTGTATCTTATTTCGTAATCGTAGTTCTTGTTCGTTATCCTCCTCAACAACTATATCCTCCCGAGGGTCCCACAACAGTAAAATTGTTCTAATCATAGAAAATTAATTAGCAATCACTGATACCCCTATTCAAATGAGACCGTTCCCTTTTTTGCCTTCTTTTTCTTATCTGTCTTCAATCTTGCGGCTCCTAATTTCACTGGTCCTGCCACTTTCAAACTTAATTTTTGCAACTTATCAATGCAGCAATCTAATGCTCTATCAGGATTCCCTTGGAAGGGTCCTACAACTGAATGCTGTGTTAAAGGCACTAATTTCCTACACCTTATAGAAACTATACGTGATTTACTTTGAACCTTAATTCTATTTACAATACATTGTATTTCCCATCGATAATAAGCAAGAACCTTCTGTTCAGGAGACTCATAAAGATTTAAGGCTATATATGCGTTTTGCCCCGTTTGTCTCCTTAATTCATCTTGCCAGCTTTTTCCCCACGTATGCTCGTGTTCACAAGTATGACACCACAAATCCCGTAATAATGATTGTTCTGTCCAAAAAGTTCTTTTACAACCCCCACAACGTAGGGCTATCCAGGCAGCACAATGTGGATTGTGATAGTCAAGGCAATGTAGTTTCGCTGGATCTGTTAAATGAAAAGTTGATAATGAGTCAATGAAACCAATCAACTCCTGGGCCATCCAGTAGTGACATGTCAGTGCTCTGTCCACTGCTTCCGAGTACCCCTTCAATTGAAACAGTAGTGGTTGTAGGACTAGAAGCAGTTTCTTCCCCAGTCGCTCCTTGTCCTCCTCCGTAAGGCGATCCACCAGAGGCTGCATCAAAAACAGGTTTAGTCCACTTAGCAGGCACCCACAAAGGCCCTGTAGGTGAGGAAACACAAAGATACCCCCAACCCCAATATAATACCTTTGCAGGTTTTTCCCATAATCCTGTACTTGGGTTCTTATACTTAACCCAGACCTCTGTTTCCTTAGTATTTTCCTGACCTGATCTTGGATGATGATTCATTGCAGGGGGGGTATCATCTTCCCCAAAAATGCATAAATGATTAATCACATACAAAACCTTAGCCAAACATGCTTGTGGATCTGTCAAATCTTGATGTTTCTCAATATACTGCTTAAGGGTACCATTTGCTCTTTCCCATAAAGCTTTCCTTAACTGTATCAGTAACTCATACAATCGTTTATTGTTCACTTCCTTAATTGCTGCTTCCTCTATTCGTTTGACTTCTCCTGCAACATACATAGAGTCTGTGACCACATTTAAAGGCTCCTGTAAGTTGGACACCGCCCATACTACTGCTAACAATTCCAAAGTTTGTAAGCTATCTGCAGGGTCTGCTGTGAGGAGTTGATGCTTCCATTGTCCTTTTTTCTTGCCAGGTAACAGCAGCACGCCTTGATTTCTTTCCTGCATCTGTAAAAACTGTAATAGCTCCTTCTATGGGGTTTTCTTCTCTCAAAGGTCGAGTAATCCAGTTCCATTCTGTCATCCATTGCAAAACTCTAGGCACTAATTTACTAGTCTCTACTTTAGCAGGTGACATCAATAATGCTTCTTGTAAATTCTTTGAATTTATCAAGTACCAGTCCAAGGTTTCTTTTTCCATAGGCAATCTAATAGTAGCAGGTTCTCTACCATCCACTTCAAGAATTCTGAGACGCCCCTTTTTGATTAATGCAGCCAATTGTTCAACTTTTGAAGATATTGTTTTCTTATGCTGTAGTGGTGGTGACAACCATTCCAACACCCGTATCTCCCCCGTTTTCTTTTGCAACTGAGAGAGAGCACCAAGCAAGTGGCAAGGGCTATTCCAAATAGTAAGGTCAATGGGGTGGTCGAGTTGTCGACGAGACACATACCCTTGCTGTACACAGTTACTAATTTGCTGCAAGGCAAGATGATGCTCCTTTGTCAGGTGTACAGGAGTAGTAGGGTCCACACCTTTTAACAAAGGCCGTAGGGCTTCTAATAAGTGATTTGGTATTCCCACAATAGGCTTCAGCCACTGTAAGTCTCCCAGCAACTTCTGTGCATCATGTAGAGTTTTAATGTCCAATTGTAATTCCAATTTTTGTGGTATCACTATTTGATCCGTCAAAGTCCATCCCAAATATTTCCAGGGCTTTGTAGTCTGAATTTTCTCTGCAGCAATAACAAGTGAATATGCAGCAAGAGTATTTATAATGGTGTTAATCTGTAAAGAGGAGAATGGCTGTTGCTGTGCAAACAAAATATCATCCATGTAATGATATATTATAGTTGCTGGCCATTTACGACGTAGTGGCTGTAATGCAGCATCAACATAAAGCTGACATAAAGTGGGAGAGTTGCGCATGCCCTGCGGAAGAGATGTCCATTCAAATCTTTTATCTGGTTCCCCACGATTTATTGCTGGTAAAGTAAAAGCAAATCTCTTCATGTCATCAGGATGCAGGCCAATAGTGAAAAAACAATCTTTTAGGTCAATAATTAAAAGTGGCCAGTGTTCTGGAATCATAGCTGGATTTGGAAGACCAGGCTGTAAGGCCCCCATTGGTTCCATTTGGTCATTTACAGCCCTTAAATCATGTATCAAACGATATTTCCCTGATTTCTTTTTGATTACAAAAATAGGTGTATTCCAAGGGCTTGTGGACAGTCGCAGGTGTCCCTTTGCATATTGTTCCTGTACCAATTCATGGGCATGCATAAGACTCTCCCCTTTTAATGGCCATTGCTTAACCATCACCGGTGTATCCGTTTTCCAGGTGAGTGGAATGGGGAAAGTCCAAGCAATGGCAATTACCCCAAAGGGTGCTGATTAGTTAACACCACTCCCAATTGTGTTAAAATGTCCCTTCCAATTAAGCAGGAAACTGTAGGAGGCAGTTGAACAATTGAAAACACAGCAGATATTTGTTGATTCTCAATGCACACAGACAAAGACGGCGACCTGCTTGCCAATGTAAATCCTCCTACTCCTGTGAGCATGTTTGATGAGTGAAATAGAGGCCAGTGTTGTGGCCATGCTTCTGGAGAAATGATGCTAGTATCTGCTCCTGTATCCAATAATCCATAAAGGGTTATGCTTTGATGCCCATAGGTAATTTCAACCTTTTGTTTTGGTCTATTTTGTAAATCCACAGTTAAAAGTGTAACACCAGTAGAGCCAAAACCTTTTTCATCCCGTGCTTGCCCAGTAAATGATTGTATTCCTGATGTCATTTGTGACAGTGGTACCAATTGTGCAATGCGTTGTCCTTTTGTAATTTTAATCGGAGGATAAAGGGTGTAAGCCATAATTTGTTTTTCCCCGGTAAAGTCCGCATCGATAACACCAGGCAAAACAAATAATCCCAACATAGTTATAGAGGAACGTCCCAGCAATAATGCTCCACATGTTTGTCCATTTAATATAAGAAGACCCTTTACTCCAGTTGGTATCCTCTCAGGCCGGTTCGTCATTAGTGTGACGTCTACTGCTGCTGATAAGTCCAAGCCGAGGCTCCCTGTTGTTGCGGGTTGCAGACAGGAGGTAGCAGCGATGTTACGGCAGCAGCTGGTGTCTCCGATGTCACGGCAGTAACTTGTGTCTGTCCCTCATTGCCGCATCGGTAACACTTGATGAATGGTCTCGAGCCTCTTTACGTGACTGCCAGTGAGCCGCTTTGGAGAGGAGCAAGAGCAGCTAACACCTGATTTTGAGTAGACTATGCTTTTGCAACCCTAATCCTAATTCCTTTAAGGCTTCTGCTATAAATGCCTGTGAAGCTGTTAGCATTAATGCCATTCGCTCTAATGCTTCCTCAATAGTCCAATTTGCCCCTAAAGTAGCTAACACTCTTTGGGTTGCTGGATTGCTATTTTGCAAAGCACACCTGCTTCAATAGCGCCCTGCAACACCAGCCTGATCTATAGCTGTAGCTGTTCTATCGATAAAATTTCCAAATGATTCTTCTCTACCTTGTTTAATGCCCATATAAGCCGGTAACCCTCCTGGCTCTTTAACCATATCTATTGCAGCACGCACTAACCACATAGACTCTGTAAGTTTATCTTCTCCCGATATCATCTGTGCCTCTGTACGTAAAAATGCCTCTAAGCCCATCAGCTCCTTTACTGTTACTCCATGTAATGGGTCATGTGCATTAAACAATAACTGCTGATGCTGAGTGAATATCAACCGAACTATTCCTCTTAAATCATTAGGACATAAAACTTGAGTATTAAAAAGATAATCTAACATTTGCTTAACAGGTTCACTTTTTACTCCAAACTGACTAACCGTAGAACGTAGCTGAGTTAACAGCTTCCAATCTAAGGGAGTATATTCTGCTATATTATGCGTAAGGTTCCCCTGTGCATCATACTGTGGTGTGTATGTAACTGGACATGCAAGACTAGAAGCTATTTCCACCGCCTCACCATCCCCCATTTGCATTACTTCCTTTGCCAAAGCAGCCCAAGCTTCCCTCCTCTGTTTAGCCATCTCCCCCCATGGATCACGGTGTGCCCCTGGGATGGGATCTGGCCCTTTAAGGGTGCTATGCTGCTGGCGCTTCGGTGCAGACACCGAGGTTTCGCGCGGGGGGGGCAGTGAAGCAGGGGCTGGCTCGTGCGGGGGAAGCGGGAGCCCCCCCTCCCCCGCTGGAGCTGACAGTGAAACCGGAGCCGGCTCACGCGGAGCCAGCCTGCGGGGGGCAATCCGCCCCCCCGCTGTAGCCGGCTCGGGCGGGGGAGGTGACCCCCCCACCGAAGCTGTAACCGGAGCCGGCTCACTGAGGGGTAGCGGCGGAGGCAAGGCTGGCGGTGGAGGCAAAGCTGGCTTGCTCCTACTCCCACCATCCGACCCGCCTGAAGCTGGTGGCGGAGGCAAAGCTGGCCTGCCCCTACCCCCACCATCCGACTCGCCCTCCCCCTCTGACAGGAAAGGTGCAGACGGTTCCACTGCGCCTATAGAGAAATCCTCCACACCACTTTGCTGGGGACTCTTAGGCATAAGTACCTTAGTTACAGAAGGTGCCAGGGGATCATCTTCACGACCATACCCTATATTCCTCTTATGAGCTTCTGTTGCCCTTTCTGCTGCCTTTCTCTCAGAGACCTGCTGAAGTAACGTGTTATACACCACCCGCCATAACTTCCCGAATTTCTTTGCTGACTTATCATCATCTAGTACTGTATCCCACAATATTTCCCCAAACTTTCTCCACTCTGATAACTCATGAACTGTATGAGGATTAGAAAAGATACCCTTAGCATGGCCATAAGCTAATAACCCTGGTAACTCCTTTTTTAAATCTATCCCTTTTATCCCACGCCGCTCTAAATAGGCGGTAAATAAATCATATGCCGCTTGCCTATCCATACCTATTAATCAGCGCGCGCTGTTGCAGCTCTCCAGGCTCCGGCGACACGTATTGGCTTAAGTCACAGTTGTGAACCTTAAGGGTGCTTCAAATTCCGGCACCGTCCCGGCTGCTGGGACCCAAACCCAACTTCCGGACCGTGGCGTAATCCCTTTTTCTTTTAATCCGAGAAAAAGGGCAGAGATTCGGTTATGCCCGCATTCTCCACCATTTGTCGACGGAAGGGAACCAGGACATCAGTTTGATCATCACAGGCTCAATTTTATTGATCAGTACGGCGGGTTAAATACAGTTAATAATGAGCTTCATACATATTGCAAAAGTTGAGCTCAGGATTGGTCAGCTTACATATCAGCACCTACGCCTACTTCTACATTCCTATGGTTCTACTTTTGATACTTTCTACATATTCTTAGGATGTATTCAGGACTAATCTCAACTCCCTATCCTCATGTTGCAGCAAGGTCGCTGCTGACTCTTCCTTTTAGCTTGCTGACTGCTGACTTTTCTCCTTCAGTTTAACCAGTGGCATTATATCAGTGTGGCCTTTCTCAGCTAACCAATTATTAATAATGCTCTCCACAAGTGTTCCCATTTGTCATTTTAATCAGCCAGAGGTAGCTGGAAAATCTGACTGAAATTTGCAAATAATTTCAGGGTCTTCCAACATTTCCATCAGCATTTTTTAGTCCCTGCATATTTTATTAAACTCTACCCCACCTCTTCTTCAGCCATCACACCAGATTTTCATCTTTTTTCCTCTTCTGCCTTTTTGTTTATTTTAACACTCCCCAAAGGAACAGAAAGGGTTTATCACACTCAGCTATTTCTTCCCAGCTGTGCTGTGGTGAGTCTTTTATTCTCCTGAAAGCGTCATTGTTCCCCTGGTGCTGCTCTCCCACCTGCTGGGACTGGATCTGCAGTAGGTGACTGACTCCTCCTCAGAGCCAAAGCCAAGTTCTGAGTCAGGTTGCAGAGCAGAGTAGCTTGTCATTTCCATGTACCCATCTCTCACACTCAGAGGAATGCAGCCTACTACATAGAGCCTGGGAATTGTTAACACATTTCCTGAAGCTTTACAACTGTGAGTCATTGCTCAAAGTAACTCTTCCAAGCTGCAAAATCATCTGGTGTACGTGACCCCTCCCCAGCTCCCACTGAAATAAAAGGCATTGTGCTTTCATTTAAATATTTGAAACTTTGATCTTTTTGGTACTTCTGAAGGTCTCTCAGCAGTGTCCACTCAGATGCATTTGTATCATACTGTTCAGTGGGGAATTGTATTCTCAGATGTAACATTCAATGCTTGCAGCATGGTTTAAAAAACTGGACACTCTCAGGTATCCTGTGGAGCCTAGATCTCCTACATTTGAGCAGCTCTCCATCATTTTGTTCTTCAGTCATAGCCCCTCTGAATTGAAGAGGAACACTGGCCATGAAACATGAAGATTGCCATCCATAATTTGGAGGGGTCCAAAGACTCCTTTGCAAACCACGTTCACTCTCCATGTAGACTATGAGCATGGAAAGGTTTCCATGTCCCAGACATGGCTAGGGAAGACACAACCCCCAAAACATGGGGTTGGCATGGTATTAAGAGCTGGTCACGAGGATTGTAGATACCCAATACTCGCAATGCTGTTCTTGAGAGGTGCACAGACATCACCACAGAAATGATGGCTTTGATCCTGGGACACAAAGGGAACACTGCTGCTCCACATCCATTCTTTACAGGGAAATCTATAATACCATGGGCCAAAACCAGCATCTTTCATCAGATTTGCTAAGCATCTCCCAAAGATATTGATAATGGAAAGTACCACACTGCTGTAACGGTATCAGCAGTGCTTGCTTGTCCAAGACATCACCAGCACAACGAGGGACTAACTGCTGAGGCCTCAAAACCCTTCAACAGCATACATAAATCCTAGCAGTAAACACAGAGGTTTGCTATTTCCTTGAGTAAACAGTCTTGCTTACAGGCAATTAACTCAATAGCACTGAATCAGGTGTTGCAGTTCTCAGCTGAGCCATGGCCTCATCTGAAGTTTTGAACTGAAAACTTTGCAGATTCCCAAGAAGAACTATTGCAATAGGCATTGCTGGGGCTGGTAAGTGTGGCTGGGCAGCTGCCAGGTTGTGCTCTCAAGGTGGCCACAACTCCTGTAGTAATGGCTCTGCTGGTGGCACAGCAGCACCGGCACACAGTGAGGAGGAACCTCGGGACAGGGCAAAACAATGTCAGGAACATGACAATGATTTGAGAAATTCACTGAAATGGGAATAATTTCTCTCCGTTATGTTAGTTCTGGGACATGATAATTTTTGTTCTGTTCTCCAGGTTTTCCAGTCATCACTTTAGGAAATTTAAAACAATATTGGAAAAAAGAAATTAATTTTTTTGATTCAGAGCTCCATTTAGTTCACAGGTCCAGATAAGCCCAGGCTGGAGAGACCAAAGATTAGAGATGGCCTCCTGAGACTCCCTGACCTCCTGATAATCTCTATTAGCATTTCAAATGTAAGGCCAATAGCTGTGGCTTGCTGAGTGACAGGGAAACAAAGGCTTGATCTCCTAATTCGTGTTCCACAAAAGCTACCACCTTAAAAAAGGCCGATACCAATGCACCTGGCCTAGTAGAAAGGATAAGACAGTCAAACTGCCTTTTTGGGTTTCATTGTAAAGGCCCCCTGCATGCAGGTGAGTAGGTAGGAAACAAAACAAATTTTCTCCTTTAGCATAGCATAACAATAGAGTAAAATGTGCTCTTAGGCAGCTACTCAGCATTCACCAGTGAGGGCACCCCACTCTCTTAAATACTAGATCAGAAAGAACAGCAGAGTCCTAGGCTGAGAAATGTTACCAAGCAAAATATGAAAAAGATGGTATTACTCAGAGTTCATCAATCTTGTCTCCTTGTCATATACAGGTACAGACTGGCCACTGGGCATCACTGCAGTGTTAAAAATTCTTTTGTGGGCCCTGACCCCTATCTGTCTGAAATAAAGAAATTTCCCTTTTCCCACCACCCTGGAATATCCCAAGGCATCATGTGTTGACCAGATGAAGTTTGCCAGCAACTTGCCTCTAGTCTTTTAAGTTGTGGTTTCTTTTTGCTCCCTAGAGTGAGAGCCATGCTTGGAGGAGAATGAGAGATCTTATGAGGAAGACAAGGTTGACAAACCAGAACAAGCTGGGGCTGTCTTCTCCTACTCTGAAGAGATCCTGACCACAGTTGTATAGGTGAGAGGATACTCTGGGAGATTTTCACTTAGCGTTGGGAGGAGGTGGTAGAAGCTTTAGCTCTGGTTGTTGCTGTCTGGAGAAGACCACTCCTTACCTTATTTCCATTGCATATGCTGGTCCTGGCTAGCAGTAGTGTGTGCTTCCTTAGTGCCCAGATGATCCAGGATCCCAACTGGATGTTACCCATGTGAAAATCATGGAAACATTAGGGTCACTAAAATAAGGAGCTTCTCCCCAGCAGGGCAAGGGGATGATGACAATTAGCCAGAGCTGTCTATAGCCTAGTTATTTGTCTTTCTTCTCCCTCCTAAGCATTGCAGTCAGCACTAATGTTCTCTTTTGTCCACTTTCCCACCTTTCCTCCAGTGGGACCAACCATATTGTACCTGATGTGTGTTGGGATGGGACAGTCAGGATCAGCTGGATGGTTTTGTCAGAAGAAGGAGAGATGAAGTTTGCTGAGTGTGTGCTTATGGGTGGGACCGTTTGTTGCTGTAGATGAATATTTGGGTCAAATATGAGGTCTTATTTCGATTAAGGGATCCATGCTCCTCCCTTGGGCAACTTTGTCTAGCAGGTTGGCTGTAGCCTGGCCTCTGAACTAAACTGTGTTGTGCACGTCCATCTGACAGTTCTGCTTGCACAGATATTCCCTGTGCACTTGCCAAATCCTCCCAGCTAGTCTGGTGAATGTGTAGTGTTTGTGCATGTAATCAGGTAACAGGAAGAGCCTGGGTATCTTAGTCACCCAAGCAGGATCATTACATGGAACTGTGCACCTCCCTGTATGTTTTTTCAGCTGAGGTCTCAGTAACCTCCAGCAGAACAGCTCAAATGTGCTTAAGTCCTCCTCCAGTTTTAGAGGGGGTGATAGTGGGGAAACAGCAGTTGTTTAAGCACTCAGGAATGTCCTATTGTTCCCCTTAAGACAGCCTCTACCTACTTTACAAAAAGCATAAGGGAACTGGGAATCTTATAATTACAGCTGGAAAAAAAAAATCCTCTGTAATACATGGAGTGATTTTTCCAGCTGGGAAAAGGTTGGTTGGGGCCCAAGCATATGTAACAGGAGAGCTTCCTCCTGTTGTTTGGGAAACTGAAAGAAACACAAAGCAGAGAGAGATCAAACAGCTCCATCTAAAATAGATGGTGAACCAGCTGGGGAAAAAATACAAACTCCTGTGAACCTTCCCTCTAAACCTGAATAGAACCAGCACTTTTATTTCAGTTTCAGAAAAGTTCTGTCTCTGTAACTTTCACTACACTACCCTACACTAAGAATCATACCAGCCTCCTATGCACAGCTCTGCACCAAAAGGCACGGTGCCTGCAGGGGACTCTGCAATTCCCACAGAATACACACCCAGAGCTCCCTGCCACTTTGGGATGGTTCAGTAACCCAACAAAGGGCAGCAGAGGCTTGACTCTCACAGCCCCTTCAGCATCCCCACAGTCATCTGAGCTCTCTAAGCAATTATTTCTGTTTCCCTTACTGGGGCAAAGGAAAGTTCCAGTAGCAAACAGGAGGTGTTCAGGTCTTGGCTCACACCCACGCAGTTAAGACCAGTGCCAGAGCACCCTGCCTGGTGCACTGAGGTGTGGTTTATATTACTCCTCTAACTGCCCAGTTAAATAACATTACAGACTGCTACTAAAGACTTGTCATGAGGCACATTATGAGCTGACACTCAGCTTTCCCAGACAGACCTCCACCTGTACCAAGGTCATTTAGTTGCCAGAAGCCTGCTCCAAAGTAAGAGGCTGTTTGACCTGTCTTCAGATGACGTTTTTTTCCTGCCCATGATCTCCTTCTCCCTCCCACCATACAACTCGGAAAAGTCTTTTCATCTGGCTAGATTTTGAAAGCACACAAGAAGAAGATCACTGGTTATCCTGACAGTAGCAGGGAAAAGCATTTCTACTGGAAAAATAAAAACATAACATTACTCCTGAAGTTTCTTGGAATAGGAAAGGAGGTAAAACACAGATCCCACCGTTCATTAACACGCTCCAATCACACAGGATCAACAGAACCTAATTAAAAAGAACAACATCTACTGCCTCAAGCAAGTTACTGATCAGTTCTTTTCTTCCACATATAAGTGCTAATCCTCCCTTTTAAAGGCCCCAAAGCAATACAATTAAGGCTTCTCTCCTGCCCTTAACAGGAAGAATTTATAATTAAGCCTTAAAGGAAAAAAGGGAAAAGTATTTTTCCTTCCCCTCAAGGACTACCCCATCAGCTTTAAGCAGATCTTGGTGTAAGTGCAAGCACCAGAGCTGCCCCAGGCTGGGCAGGAAGGAGGAGGTGGAGCTCTACTGCCCAGAGAGCTCTGCTGTACTGTTTTCAGCCAGGACTTCAGAAAGCCAAGAGGGATGCTGCCCAGCTGCTGGGACTGACAACAGCACACTGAACCACCCCTGATGTTCGAAAAGGCAAGGCTTTTTTCTCATCTAAAAGAAACAAGTTAAAAATTAAGAAAAACACTTGTATGCTAACAGCGATGTCAAATTAGCCTTGATCCAAGACCTTTGAAGACTCCTAACCACCTGTTGTCACATTAAAGCTTAAGAGTAGCTCTAAGTAAAGTTAGATTTTCTTCCCCCTGAATTTCTGACCACCTAGGCCCTTTTATTTTTTTTTCCAGTTGATATGAAGATTCCATGTTCTCATTCACCAGAAAAATGCCACCTACCCTTTTCTTTTTCTAGGGCAAGAAAGGCAAGTTCATGCACAGCATCATTAGCAAGGCCCATTTGTGTAGTGCTTTGGCATCCTTGCTTTCCAGTCCTACCACATGAGCACAGCCCTACCTTACCTAGTGACTTAGGGACAAGTGGGCAAGTCCCAGCTCCTCAGCAGAGTCGAAATAACTGCTCTGCATCTCCAGAGCAGCAGCTGCAGGATCTGCATTGAGTGAGCTTGGAGCTTGGGTCACTACTTTTGAAAGTCACTATATTCATTAACAGAAATGTCAACATCTCCCAGCAGCAATCCTGCCTCAGTCTGCAGCCCAGGCCTTGACAAGGTCTCCAGTTTGTCTATGGCAGACAAGTAACACCAAACACAGAAGAATTCCAGAGTGAGATGAATTCAGAGCATTTGGAAAGGTTGCACAGCCACTGGGGTAGTTTTTGCCTTGCAAATAAATTCTTACAGGTAGGGTCTCCAGGGGAAGGGGTCCCACCAAACAAATTGGTTTGACAGTCACTTTATTGCAATCTATTGATTTCAAGCATGGCTGACACCTTCCTTTGGCAGAGCACAGAAACCACGAGCACCACACACAGAGCTGTCCCAGTTGCCACAGCAGCAAATCCCAGAGCCCAGGGGCTGCAGCATGCACAGCTGCTCCTGTGGGGAGAGACACCCCAATGAATGCTCCCAGTGAGCACAGGGATGCCTGAGGGACTCAGCTTTTCTGCAGAAAAGCTTTAGACTAGGCCCCTTTCCCTGCCCTGCTACCACTCTTACCAAGGCCATCCTTGGCTGCGTCCTGTCTTAGCTCATGCTGGAGGAAAATCACAGGGCCTTTGCTGGAGACATGGGAAGGACCTTCCTGCAAAGGAGGCTCAGCACCCCTTTTACCCCCTACAGAGCAACATGAAGGTTATAGGTAAGAAGAGGTAGAGTTCTGAAGGTCAGCAAACTTTGTCCAGGTCAGCTTCCCAACACATGGAAAGTGCTGAAGGCACAGTTTCCATGTGAGCCCACATAGAGCTAAGAGGCCATGAAGACCTCTGACTTTTTGGCATAAGAAGAGCCCTTAGTCAGTGGAAAGGAGCAGGAAATGCTTTCTCAAGCTGTCCATGCCTTAAGGGAATTACTCCATGGGCTACATGACTCCTCCTCCCCAGCTTGGAGACTAGGCCCTTGCTGCCCCTTGGCGAGGGAGCAGAAGGCCAGGGCACCTACTGACTCTGGAAGGACAAGAGGGGATGCAGGACTCCTTTACAAACTGATGGCACACGGAAGCACTGCAGTGCAGGTACACCTAGAGAGAAATGGAACACAGCCTGAAATCCCTCAGGCACTGTCTGGGGCCTGGTGATATCCTAGTGTGCTGCACTGACCCCAGCCAGCAGCTAAGCGCCCACACAGCTGCATACTCACTCCCCATACTCTGTCCCGGCAGGGCAGAAAAAGAATAGGAAGAGCAAAAGCAAGAAAACCTGTAGCTGGAGAGAGAAGACAGTTAAAGAAGTGAAGGAGAGGAGGAGAGGGAAGAAAAGACCTAAAGCACAAGTGATGTAAAAGCAAGTCACCTGCTCTCCTCCTACAGGCAGGTGAGTGCCCAGGCAGTTGGGGCATCAGCTATGCTGGAAGATGAAATCCCCCAAAGTTTACACTGCTGAGCATAAAATCATGCAGCATGGAACAATCCTTTGGCACTTTGAGTCAGCTCTGCTGCCTCCCAAGTTCTAGCCTGTCCCATGCCTACTCACTTGGGGTTGAGAAACAGCAGAATGAAGATAAAGTTTTGGTGTTCTGCAAGTGCCATTCAGCAGTCAGCAAGAATATCTCTTTCAACACTGTTTTAGGGACAAATTCAAAGCGACAGCACCATATGGGCTGCTAAGAGGAGAGGTAGCTCCATACCATGGGCCTGGTCCTTAAGGGGGAAAGCATGAAGGTCTGTTCCACTTGTTTCACACCCAGCCCGTAGCCTTGGAGCCCTCTGCTGTCCGCTCCGAGGCAGCTTTGAAACCTTTACACCATACACTTTCAAGCTCGGGCCAATCCGGCATTACAGCGCTTCTCCCTGACACCTGCAATACTGCTGCCCGGGCACCACTTCACTGGGAACCTTGTTAAGTACAGCTGAGACCAATTTTGAGTATTAGTCGATGCCAGGAGAGCTAAGCAAACAGTAGATGGCAGGGTGAATTTCATGTGACTTAATTGGAGGGGCTCAATGAGATTCAGAGCCCAGATGCTTAAAAATGTACTCAAAGTTTATTTCCAAGTAATTTTGGGCAAGAAATGTAGTTTAGAGAATATTGATTAGTGTAGCTAGAGCACACATCCTAAGCTAATTCACCAGACAAACTAGCACTTGCTTAGGTACACTACTATCCTTCTAGTAGTCACATTTTCTGTCACACTCCAAAAGTGATGTCTCTTACTTCTATCACATTCACTTCAGGGAATGAGGTTTTTGGCATTAACCTCTCCCCTTCTATTTCAGCAGGGGATCTTCCTAGTCTTGGCCCCATTCCCCCAAGGAGGCCAAGAGACTCATAGTCATGAAGTGGTTCTTATTGCTCACACATTTTACTTCAGTATGAAACTAGGCAGGCAGGACAGGATCTTACCAGCCCAGAGAGTTTCTCATGGGAAGTGGAGTCCACAGAGGTGAATGTGTAGAGAGTGAAACCCTGGTAATGAGAGGGCAACAGTAGTCCTGAGGTGAAACTTGGAGGCATCAGCCGTGTCTGGAAAGGTAATCAATGAAAAAGAACCAGTTATTCCATCGACCCAAAGTTTTTACAAGTCACTTACCCATCCACCAAAATTGGCCACTGCTGCTGTTGCTGGGGGTTGGTGCTTGGCCCAGCAGTGGTGCAGAACTAAATCAGGTCTGGGTCTGTCCTCTGAAGGATCTTGACCTCTGCATAAACAGGGTCTGTCAGAGCCTTCACAACAGGATAGTCACTGTCCATATAGTAGGAAGTATAGCTTCCATCTGGGACAGAAGAAACCCAAGAGCCATTTAAGAGCAGCAAGGAGCAGGAATAGGCATCCTTTAGAGCCATATCAGTAAGTTCCCACCATGGCAGGGAAGCAGTGCTGGGTTAACCCATCAATACTCCACTGTTAGACATCAGAGACCAGAGCCCTGCTCCGAGAGCCTTGAGCAGGTCCTGCAAACCTCTCCTACCTGAGGCAACACGCAGCTCCAAAGACAGAGGACCTGGCTGGGACAGAGCAGGGAGTGGTGGCAATGCAAAGACCTGAACACTCAAGGGAACAGAGCTCCCACTGATGGAATAAGTACATCGGACATACAGCCTGGTGGGAAAGGAAATCTCCAAATCAGGCAAATAAGAAAAGCCACTCTGATATCCCCTTTCTCTAATATGGCAACCTATCATCTGCTTTAATTACTTATATCCCCTTTCTTCTGTCACTTCCTTTCAACAAATACTTGAAATTCTCTTTAGTGTTTAGAGAATCTGCAGATTGTTACTGATCAATTCCAGCTTTATTCTTACTAATTAGAGATACACTGGTCTTTAACCTACTCCAGGGCCCTCATGTGAAATCAGAGGTTGTGACAAGCAGGAATTTCTCTAGTGACATTGAACCCAGGGACACCCAGCAACATCAGCCCCAGGGTAATACCTGAAAGTGCTATCCCTAGTGACAGAGCCAAGGCTCCCAGTCTTCACATCCCTGCTTGCCACCGACTCATTCTCATATATGGCCTGGTCTGCATTCATCTGGAATGACAGACAGGAACCATCACTGTGGTAAAGTCAGGTTGGAACAGTATGAGGCTGGAGAACAGCATTTGGCGTGTGCAAGTCTGTAGGATGTCCACTGAGCAGCCAAAGCCATGTCAGGCTGTTCCAGCTCTTCCAGCCTAGCAACAGCTGCAGCTCTTACCTGAAAAGTAGTGCCACAGGCAGAGAGTGGAAACTGGTACACAACAAAGGCATTGTTTGTTAGGACAGGGACACAGCCAGTACTGTGTCCACTGGCCAGTTGCACTGAGCCCAGGGCAACAGGTGGCAGGGTGACATCTCGAGAAACAGCAATGGAAAACTGGCCATCTGATGTGCAATGAGCTGTCACTGGAGAAAAAGATGGAATCAGCCTCAGAGATAAGAGAGATGGGAAGGATGCTCTAAAATCACAACCAAGACAAGACCAGCAAGTCCTGCAAGATGTCCTGCCTTTAACCCACAAAACAAGTGCTAAGTATGGCAAGACAAGTGCAGCCAGTTCCAACAACAACACCAATCCTGGGCATAAAACCAGGTGTGTTGCAATAGAGTGGAAAATGCTGGACACTTGACTGGGACATGATATTCCTGGCAGCCAAAAACATGGCCCTGAGCCACCTGCAGGAGTGGTACACACCACTGGCTTGCCCTGCCAGTAAAATCAGAAATCCTGTTTTGCAGGAGCTCAGGAGGGAGAGAGAACAGGTGCTCAGGCTTACCTGTGTTACCAAAGTAGCAAGGTTTCACCCTGTCTCTGGGGTCATAGCAGCAGCCTCGTGCTTCACAGTCTCCCTGGCTGATGGGCAGGGAGGCACACGGCAGCCGGTCCTGGCTGGGAACAGCCAGACAGACACTGGTGCTTGGAGCATCCAGGGCTGGAAAAACCAGCAGGTCTTTGCAGATAAAGCACAAGAGCAGGGGGACAAAGACATGAAGGACACAGGCTGAAGGTGTCCTGGTGATTCTGCATACAAATCAAGGGAAGTGAGAGTTAGGTGAGGGTCAGCCGCACAGCCTGGATCTGGCATGGAAGCCTGCTCAGGAGGGACCTGCATTTCCATGGAGCAGAGACTTCCCCTGAGGCCATGTACAGGAAACTGGACCTACATTGGATCTGTCAAGATAAGGCATTCTAGATTGACTCATGGTAATTAAGAAAACCATTGTACCTAGTCTCCAGTTAATTCACTAAACTTGCTGAACTCATGTAGCCAGAATATGGCTGGGAGACATGATGTACATATTCACCTGCTGACCCTGCAGAGAGGCACAAGTCCTTAGCAATTTGGTGGCCCCTATGTCCAAACCTTTTTTCATGGAAATTTCTGCACAGCAGTAAGTCCACTTTCCTAGCCCCCAAACTGACTAGGAGCAGCATCTGAAAGGAATGGTACTGATCACCAGAAGATTCTGACAGGTGCTTGTATCTTACCAGGAAGGTCAACAGGGCACCTGAGCAGTCTCTTCATGAAGAACCTTTTGCCCAGCAGCATCTATTCCTTCAAGCCCAGCCAATATAAAGTAATTGTGATCCTAGGGAAAAGCCACACCAGTCAGGACAGCCAGAGCAGTAGTAGTTACAGTCCCAGCAGAATCCCTAAAGCCACTCACCCACTCAAAGACATAACAGCCTGCATAAGAGACTGGTATTTTTCTGGAGCCTTCTGGAGTCCCAGATACCAAGAGCCCACAGCCAGAGTCACTCTGCAGAGCATGTGCCTTCCATTCAGTATCTAGGGAAAGAGGACACAGCAGCAGGGGCTTCAGAGTCCCACATTGCAGATTAGACCCACTACAATCCTACCTTTCTGTAGGAAATAGGGACCTAGACAATATTAGGGTCTGGAACAGCAGTGAGAGTATCCAGCAGCCAAGACATCTAGATCCAGGCACAGCACTTCACCAAGTCCTTGACTGCTGTGTCATATAAACATCCCCCAGATTATGCAAGATGCACAGAACTTCAGTAAAGTACAACAGCACTGCACATCAAAATCTGTTCCTTTCCTCTCCTTCCATGCAGCTCTGCATCTGGGCAAAGATATGGCTAAAAATGCCTCTTGATATTGCCTCACCCCATGTAGTCAGCACAAATGAAACATTCCCTTCCCAGCCTTGTGGTAAGGTGAGTTGTAAGCTTTTCTGGCCACAAGTCAGCAGGGTAGGATCAGAAAAAACACTGATAGGAGCCCCCAGAACCAAAGTCAGGGGGCCAAGAAACACCCAGAAGAGCATAGCTCCTGATGCAGCCCAAGACCACCCTACAACAACCATCCTGCTCTCTTGCTAGGCTCTTAGCCTAGTCCTTTTAAATTGTGAAGCCAGCTGGGACCAGAAATTCCTGAAGTGCCCAGGTGGACACAGCCCAAGAGTTTAACACCTTCCATTGCCCTCACCTGAATTCAGCAGAGTCTGCTGGTGCTCTTTGAAGAAAAACAAAGGGCAAGAGTTGAACTAATGTCAAGAGACGGGTCGGTATTCATACTGTAGAGCCCCAGGAGGGTCTTCAAAGCTTCTTTTCTACCCTGAGTTCCTCCCACAGCTGGAACACATAGGAAATCTGGTTGCTTCTCCCCATGCACCCTATTGCTGCTCTAATTGCTCAATACATGGCATGAGTGCAAGAAACAGTGACAATGCTCTTTTATTCTTTTAAAGATTATACATGTTCAAATGCCGGACACAGGCTGCTGACACAAAAGCACAGAAAGAGCCCTCCACATAAAATCTGTGAGAAATCATGGAGCTCAGAAGGCCTTGCACACCTAACAGTGGTGATTCGCCATAAACACTCTTGATTGTGGACTTACAGCCCTGTTTGCAGTGTGTTTGTGTGGGGATGGTTGCAGGACTGGTTCAGACCTGGCTGCTAAGTGGCAGGATGCTCTCTGGGATCCCTACCCCCAAAAAGTGGCAGGTGGGCCCCTGAGATGGGCTTGAAACACAGGCAAGGGGAGCTTCTGTGATCCCAGAGAAAACTGTCTGCCAGCAGCCATTGCCTGCCTGTAAGTGCAAGGTGTCATGGAGAGTCTCCTCCCCAGCCACACATCAGGCAGCCACACCAAGCGAATGCCTCCTAGTCCATCTTTCCATGCATGTTTCTGCATTCATGCCATGAAACTGTGAATGTCTTTACAGTTCTGCCTTTTAGCAGATCCTCCAGCTCCTGATGTCTGCACAGCACCGTACAGCATCAGTACCCTGGCCCCAGCCAGCCCTCACCACAGGCATGGTGGGTGGGCAGCAGCTGAGTCTGAGGGAGGCATTTCCTGTGCCCTTCCACCTCAGCCCACAGCCCATCTTTGCTGCACACCTGTGCAAGATGCCATGATCCCAGCTGGTCAAGAAGGTCACTGTGCCTACCTCTGCTAATTTCATGCACCAGCCAGGATGGCTGCTCCACAAAGTGTAAGACTTTGTCAGCAGCTGTGCACAACAGGCGATGGAGGCAATGGATCTTGGCAGCTTGCCTGCGTAGCTGAGGCTTGAGCAGCCCTCATGAACCAACTGTGCTCCCCACAGTGCCTGCCAGGGCACCAGGCAGCAACAGAGTAGAGACACCAGGGAAAACACTTGGACTTCAGCAAGGAGGGAGGCTTCATCTCTTTAAAAGCCTGTATGAACTGTGTATGCCCCAATCACATCATCACTGTATGACAGCCAAATGCTTCTTTTGACTGCATTACCTGCTGATAGCTGGGTAAAAATCAGTAAAGTACTTTGGAGCTAAAGGGAAGTACTTTTATTATACATTAACCCATCAATACTTTACTTCTGATAATAAAAAAGAATGTCTACATGGACTTGAAGAATAATTCTACACGAAAGAACCCCAGAAGTGCTGTAGATCTGCCAAGGAGTACCTGTGCTGAGAACAGTTTCAGGTAACTGCCCTTTCCTAGTTCCTACACAGACACCAAATAGCTGTGTTTGATCATGTAGGGATGGAAGGCTCTTCAGATGAGCCTGAACTTCAGGGAAATTAAATGCTTTGTTTGAAAGAAGTTGTTATGGAAAATGGAAAGTGGAAAGCAGCCTAGCTGAAATGAAACAAGCAAGTCTCTCTTCCTCAGAAATCTTTTCCTCACCCATTTGATCATTCTCATGCATTCCAGTGACCCAGTTGTAATCACCAGTTTAGACAGCAGCCAAGACCACCACAGACAGGAAGGACATGCAGAGGATGAAGGTAGGTGAAGAAAAACTCTCTGTGGACCACTAGTCTGATCAATGAGTGCCATGGGCAACAGGGAACTTTGTAGACAAGGTGGTAAGGTCATGAACGCTGCTAGCTGGCAGCTACCTCATGTCAAAGTGCAAACTCTCATAAACTTTACATTCATTAGATGAAAGTCCATGAACCTACATGAACTTCCATAAACTGCCCTGGCAGCATCTGAGCTGATGCAGGAATTCTGCCCAGCAGACCAGCAACTAGCCAAAAGTTGTTGGCAGTTTGGTTTTTCCACCAAAGCATTGAGTATGGCTCTCGAAGAAGTAAAATAAGATTTAAAATGAACAACTAGAAAATTGTTGCACCCATCCAAGAGAACAAGGATGACTTAGAACTCCCTTCTGTAGCGAAGGTACAAAAACTTTTGTAAGGGATGGAGATCTTCACTAGCTCCTCTGAGTGGAAGGGAAACTCACCTTAACACACTGCTGTGCAGTAAACAGTATGCCCCAACGAAGCACTCAGTTCAGCCAGGCCTCTTGCTAATTCCCACCAAGTCCCACATCCCCTATCCTTGCAAAACCTTCTAATCAGTTTTGCCTGCAAATGTGTCACAGTTCAGGAGAGACAGAGGGTTAAGGTCAGACTGAACAAGATGAGCACAGCAACAAGGGTTTTCTACCAGCCCCTGCCATTGCTCTTGGGACCCCACTGGTACGCAGGCCCTGGGCAGTCTTGGGCAGGAAGCCTCCAGCTCTTTTTTAAGCCCTTGCAACACAGCCGACACGCTCTGCTGCCTCCCAGAGCACCTAGGGAACTTCCAGAGCACTAGTTCCTCATAGTGGAGTCAGACATCAAGAAAACAAGAACCTGTGTGTGCCAGCTTCCAGCTGTAGGTTGGGTGAGCTGCTTTGGTAAGTGCAAGGACAAGTTGCCAGATTGCAATGGCCTATACCGGCCTTGGACAAGTACATCTCTGTCCTAGCTTGGGAAGCCATTTCCCAGAGACTCTTTCAAGTTCTGGGTTTCTCTCTTCTCTGTACTTTTCTCTTTTTTTCCTCTAGGAGCCCTTGAGGAGGTCAGAGTCTCAAGGTTTTGTCCTCTTTTCTTACATCTTCATTTAGTCTCACCCAGCAAGTCCCTTCTTGTCAGTTGTCATGTCTGGAGACCTTTCTAGCCTTGCTGGATAGATATTTTATACTCTCCTCTCTTGTGAGGCCAGACACCCCTAGGGAGAGGGACTGGGGTTATTGCTGTGCAATTGCTGAGGAAAACACAATGGCTTGTCCTTTAGCAAATAACATGCAGTATGAAGTTTACTAATAACATCAGGAAGATTTCAGGAACAATGAAGGATGGCTCACAGCACTGAGGGCTTGCACAATCAATACAGAAGAGCAGAAAACCCAAATGTCACTGAAGTACTTGGAAGATGTTCTTGTGACAGTGAATATCTGTGAGTGCCTCAGAAGGACACTGTCCCCCTACCATGATTTCTTTAACAATTAAGTCTAGATAAAAGAAAAAGAAAACAAATTTTGTGAGCACAGTACAGATTTCCTAATCTCTGTTGGCTTCTGCAGTTGTTTGAGATAAGGTGTGACTTCAATGAATAATTAATACCAATAAAAGTCTTAGTTTCACAACACAGGGCAATCTAACAAATGATTGACTAGTAAATATTGACTGACAGCCATGTGACTCAAAACCTGCTCTTAAACTAACACAGACCTTTGGGATATAAACTCAGATTCTGACAGCCAGAGTCACTCCCTCCTGAGCCACAGACGAAAATGGAGCTCCTGGGAGGAGCCACTATTGTCCTCCTGGTTTGCATTGCCTGCCTGCTCTCCTTTGCAGCATGGAAAGGAAGGTCTGGGAAGGGGAAGATGCCTCCAGGACCAGCTCCCCTTCCCATTCTAGGCAACTTGCTGCAGGTGAAACCAAGTAACTTGGCCAAAACCCTCCAGAAGGTAAGGCCACTTCTGTTGTTCTGCTTTGGGTGAGAAATCTGTGGGACTTGTGTGTGGGGTCAGCCTGTGGCTATGGCTCAATGACTTGCAATTCCAGAGGAGCAGAAAAGTCATGGGGACTGCAGCTGCTTCCCCTCACTGCTGTTGCCATGTTGTTTAGGACCTGATAAGTGGGACCCATCTGCACAGCCACATTTATCATGAGACCCAAATCTTGATGTTACCAATGTGTGAGGCTAACTGCCTGCTGTGGGAGGCAGCAGCAAGGAGACTTTCCCACTCTTCCTCACTATTTGCTCCATGGCCATGTTCTCTCTTGCATTTTTACAGCTCAGTGAAGAGTATGGACCTGTGTTCACAGTGCACCTGGGCTCTGACCCAGTGGTGGTGCTGCATGGATACGATGTGGTGAAAGAAGCCTTGGTCGATCGCGCAGATGAGTTTGCTGCCAGGGGACACATGCCAATTGGAGACAGGGCTAACAATGGATTAGGTATGTTTGCTGACTGAGCTCCTTCTGAAGGAGAAGGGAAGGGATTGTGGATGTGATCCAGATTAGAGCTGGAGCGTACCTTGCGTGAGGGAAAACTGCATGGGGTGGGTGCAATCCACCTGGAGAGGGGAAGCCAGAGAAGGCTACTGCAACTCAGAGGGTGGGAGGTGGCAGAGAAGGGGAGCCAGATTGCTCTCAAAGATGGGCAGGGAAATGGCAAGGGGCAGCAGCCAGCAGCTGCAGCAAGGGAAATTGTGTATGGGTGAGTGTGAATTATTCACAAGGATGTTGGGCATGTAGTGGAGAAGGCCAAAAGCAGGCAGTTGGACCACAGAACAACAGTACGCTGTGACGCTGCCATGTCAGTGCTCTCCATGGACAGGATTCACTGTCACCATGAGCCACTGTTCATCTCACAGCCAGCATGCCCAGGACATGTCTTTCCTCTTCTTTCTTCTTCTGCAGGGATTGTTTTTAGCAACAATGAACTATGGTTAGAAGTCCGGCGGTTTTCTCTCACCACTCTGCGGAACTTTGGAATGGGGAAGAGGAGCATTGAAGAGAGGATACAGGAGGAATCTGACTACTTGCTGGAAGAGATCAACAAAACAAAGGGTACAGTCCATTTTTAATATATCTTATGTTTGAAAAAATAGGCTCTATTAAGGGAGCTCACTTCTTTAGCATGGAATGAAGTTCCTACGGATTTGGTCCATGCACCAGCCACCCCTCATTATGAAGCTGAAATAATTTTGTGATCATGTCCTGTTCTGTTTGGAGGACCCTTCTGTGTCACTCAGAGACTGATCTGATATTTCCACTAACAGCTGGAGATCAGATTACCCACAGTAGCCATAAGTACACATACAACATTTCATGGGGGTTTTTTTAATAGTCTGTAATGTTTCTGAAATCACAGGAAGAGCTTTTGACCCAACCTTCATGCTGAGCTGTTCTGTCTCCAATGTCATATGCTCCATTGTCTTTGGGAAACGATATGATTATAAAGACAAGAAGTTCCTGGCTCTGATGAACAACGTGAACAATATCTTTGAGATGATCAACTCCCGCTGGGGACAGGTAGGTTCAGTAGGCATTTCACAGTGGCAACATTCTCCCAGGGAAGCAGGAGGCCTCCTTCCCAATGAAGTTCCATTTCAGTCTTCTAAGTAGGACCCCATCAATGCTCTACTGCACTGAAGGCATTTCATTCAAGAGCAACAAACTCCCTCGCCAAAGCTGGAATTGGCTTTGCCAGCTAAGTACAATAGTTCCCAATAGCCCTGGACAACTTTCTTCTCCACTTCTAAGGTTACTGCTACTACTACTACTACTATGCAAGTCCTGCCAGACTGCTCAGCCTCATAGTCCTTCTGCTTGGCTCAGTTGACAGGGTTGTGGCTTTTCTGGGCATTTGGTTAGTATCAAAGGATGGGGCAAATGTCATACTAGGGACCTTCCTGTTTCTTTCCTTCCAGCTCTACCAGATGTTCTCAAATATCATGGATTACCTGCCTGGCCCACACAACAATATATTTGGAGAATTTGATGCTCTAAAAGCCTTTGTAGCAGAGGAGGTGAAGTTGCACCAAGCCTCCCTAGATCCCAACTCCCCTCAGGACTTCATCGACTGTTTCCTCAGCAAAATGCAGGAGGTAAGGAGAAGATGGCCCCAGCTTGTCCCCAAACACACCTATGCTGAGTCTTTCCCTCTCATAAGTAACACAGACATGGGGACGACCCCTTCCCAGTCAGCTGTGCAATGGAAAAACAGCAACAATACCCCAGATACTGCCTGTGTTAGAGCTTATAGCTCTGGGTCTGCGTGCTCACCAGCCACCACTACTGTTTGGAGAGCGAGAGCTCCCTCTGCTTTCACCAAAACACAGGGACTTTTTCAGTCTGGTCTTGCAATTCTTTCACTGGAAAGCATTAGACACAGCAGACAAGCAGTAGAGTGCCATTCAGTGCACAGCCTAAAAGGAGGTTGGTATTGAGTTTACTGCTCAAGGCTGCATTGCAATGCCCCAGATGGCTGGGGCCCCTTAGCAGAGAAATGCCACAGCTCTAGGAGTAAAGGAAGGTCTGAGATGACACGTGAAAGGGCCACTTTCTCTCATCTCAGCCAGAGCAAAAACAAAGCCTTTTCCTTAGGAGAAAGATCGTCCCAATTCCAGTTTCCACATGAAGAACCTGATAACAAGTGCTTTCGACTTGTTCCTCGCTGGAACTGAGACAACAAGCATCACTGTACGATATGGGCTCCTGCTTCTTCTCAAATATCCAAAGATACAAGGTACCAGTTTGTGACCTCTTCCTCTCTAGCTGTTCCCCTGGGCTGGGCACATGACTAACACCACATCCTCGTCCCAGATTTTCCCTTCATATCTCTCTCTCTTTCTCTCTCTGAGACCTGACTGTGTCCACATCTTTATTTAGCCAAATCAATGCAAGTTTCTTTGCATGGGCAAAGTGTTAGCTGTGTTCCAGTCAACATCAAAACCAACTTAATGCTCCTGCCATCTGAGATTTGTTACTAGTTTACAGCAACCTATTTAGATGGGTTTGGTTTTATTTACCCATTTCATGATTTGTGCCTCTCATGACAGAGAAAATTCAAGAAGAGATTGACCAGGTAGTAGGACGATCAAGAAAACCCTGTGTGGCTGACCGGACCCAGATGCCCTACACAGATGCTGTGGTCCATGAAATCCAGCGCTTCATCTCTCTTGTCCCCCTGGCTCTCCCTCACACTGTGACCAAAGACACCAGCTTCAGAGACTACGTCATTCCTAAGGTGAGCTCCCTCCAGTTCAGCAGTTCTTAGGCTGTCAGTTACAAGCCACAAGTTAGAACTGTTGTGGCGTGATTTTGTTTTCACCCAGTCCTTTCTGAGGGTTTTATCCTCAGGCAGCTGGAGCTGACTTGCACTCCCTTCTTGATGCTCCGTGGGCCAACACTAAAACAGTAGCTCTGATCAACACTTTTGTTCCCTTGCTCTGAAGCTTTACATATTTGCAGAAGCACATTAGGTTCACAAACTAGAGCAGTGATTCTGCACACAAAAGACACCAAAGTCGAGGAGCAGCTCACCACCACCCAGGATAGCCTGGGCACATGCTTGGGAGCAAAGTCAGTTGCTGGTTATTGAGCACAGAAAGACTGAGCCACAAAATGCTGTAGGTGATGTTTGCATTAAATGGAACAAGCCAAACCTGTTGGCTCTGTTCTAGCACACTTCCTGAGGCAGTCTCTGCTGGCCACTGCCAGAGACAGGCTAGTGGGCCAGAGCAGCCCTGGCTTGGCCTGGACCACTGCAGCAGTGCTTGTTGCTCTTCTGGGTGAATGTGGGCAGCTGGGAAACAGCAGTACATGGGCTGCTGGTGGAGTGATTTCCAGCTCTCTGTGCAAAATCATCAGGCAGGACCCAGAGAACTGCTTAGCCATCAGCAGAGAACTCTTGTATCATCGCTGCTGAATACTCCAGCCGCTGTCAATGGCTGGCCAGGAAGTGGGAAGGTAGAGGATTGTGGCAGGACAAATTTGTGAGGACAGGGGAATTCCACAGGAACTTCTTTTCCACAACCTTGTGTGCTTTTGGTATTTTGGACTCACAGAAAAGAAGGGACATGGTGCATCTACAAAGTAATTATTGTGAAACACCAAGAAAGCGAAGAATTAGGTGGGGTATCCCCTGATGACCAGAGCAAGGCCAGAATGAATGTTTTGGAGATGACAGGGAGAATTCAGGAAGAGCAGCCAACAACTGCTGTGACATTCAGTAGGGTCTCCCTAAATCTCCCTCCTCTAAAGAAGGGTCTCCAAAGGGAAACCAAAGGCACATGTAGGGTTATACAGGGAAGCACAGTCTCAACTTGGCAGGCAGTCAGATTGAGTGACCTCATTTGCCAGCCTTTCATGTTCTGCTCTTCTTGTGTTACTCCAGGGCACCACAATTTTCCCTGTCCTCACTTCTGTCCTCCATGACAGTAAAGAGTTTCCGAACCCACATGAGTTCAATCCTGAACATTTCTTGAATAAGAATGGCAGCTTTAAGAAGAGCAAATTCTTCATGCCCTTCTCAGCAGGTAAGGCATAGGTTTGCTTTTTTCCTCTCTCTGTCAGCCTCCTCCTCTGGTGATCACCCTGTCTTTCCCTGCTGTTCTTCCTTCACACACCCATCCAAACTGTCAGGGGTCTTTTGCAAACAAATTCTTCTCTTGAAAATGTCCTTGGTAACTCTGACAGTTGCCTCACTGCTATGGTTGTGTGTAGTAAACAAAGCTGTGTGACACAGCTGCTTAGCACAAACTCAGGTCTACTCAGAAACTCCCATTGAGTTCTATTTGCTGCTTTCACTTTCAGGAAAACGAATATGCCCAGGAGAGGGCCTGGCACGAATGGAGATATTCTTACTCATAGCCACCATCTTGCAGAACTTTACTTTGAAGTCTGTTGTCAACCCCCAGGAGCTCAACATTACCCCAACTCTGAGTGGGGCAGGCAATGTACCTCCTGCCTACCAGCTCTGTGCTGTCCCCCGCTGAAAAGCACTGAACCACTCTCCTGTGTCCTGAAACTGGCTATTCTTTTACATGTTCTTTACTAAAACCAACAGCAAGAGCACTGGCCCACCTTTACCAGGCCTTCAGGAAGGCAGTCCAAACACAAGGCACAAAGCAGAGACCTCTGAAGCCTCCCAGAACTCCACCACACCACAGGAGGCTCTGGCTGACACTGCAGCCTCTTGCACGGATGCTCTACACCACAACACAGGATCATTGAGTGCAGTGGCTGCATCAAACAGCCACTCTTGGTTTTCTCACCAGCACAGCTCCCCTGACTCTCCCACAGCATGTGTCCCTCCAAGACCTGGCTTTGCAGACGGATAGTGCTGCATGCGTGTACATTCATGATCCAATAAACAAAAATCTGTTTATGACGATTTGAGCTGTTATTTAATTTGGGTTGGGGCAGTGCCCACATCAGCTGTTGCACTGCAGAGTAGGTCTGCAGAGCCTGTGGCCAGCACCCTGTGGGAAGGGCTGTCCCTCCTGGGCAAGGATCCTGCCTTTGTCACCCACTGTGCTCCCTGCTGCTGCCTGCAGGGAGCTCCAGAGCAGTCACAGCACACCACAAGTCGGGAAGGCTCACGGTGCTGGAGGGGAAGGGTGTCCTGCAGCCTGTCTGCCTAATGAAAAGAACGCATTCATGCTTTTTGCAGCCTGTTGCAAGATCACTTACCTGAGCATTGGAGACTGCAACCAACTCTCTGGCACCTCATTTCTTCCATCAGTATCACTGCACGGATTTAGATGCTCTTTACTAAAATTCATTCATTTAGGAAAAGGGTAGTGTCTCTTATTTCTGCCTCCAGCTATAATTTGGTGCCATTCTTTCAGTAAGAGGCCAGATGGTTTTCATAAAAATATTCCACCACAGATTACTTTCTCCTAGGCTTCTTTGTTCCTGTGGCCTTTGGTTGTGTCTGTGTTCAGTTTTTTGTATTTGTCTTGATCTTCATTTACATAGATACTTCTTGTCCCCTGCATCATGGTCATACAAAAGTCATAGCGGCAAAATATAATTTCTGTGATTGGTTCTCACAAAGCACTCAGAGACCATGTGAGTACTGCAGAGAAAACAATGTGCAAGAACTCCCACTGTGGCAGAAGCTCGCTGGCCACATTCCTACCTCCCTTTGGAAATGTTTAGAATTACTTTGATAGAGATATCACATTTGCCCATAGCTCAGGTCCATCCCTCCTTGTTCCTCAAATCTTTCCCATGAGGACTGCAGCTCTATTGCTTGTGTACTCTAAAACAACGGCAAACCATTGCTGACTGCTCATCTGGGATTGCATCTAATGGACAGGTGTGCAAGCAGAAACAGCAGTCACGTATGAGACACAGGCACAGTGGGGAAGAGATTACCTTGAGGTTTCCATTAGTCTAAGGCTGCCCTTAGAGTCAGTCCTGCAACCCAGCAGCATGTGTGCTTTGGTCAGAACAAGTTAAACATGGCTTACATCTGAAGGTCTTGGAGGGGATGATTCATATTCATGTCCTTCCTGCCCACTGGCATGCTGATTCATCTGAGGCAATGAACAAAACCATGACAAACAACATCTTTCAACAATTCACCAACAACTGCATGAGAAGCACAGGGCAGTGAGAAAATGTTCTCTTCCTAAAGAGCTCCAGAACACAGAACATGCTCAGGGGATAACCAACCACACAAAGGATAATATTTGGGATAATATTCAACATATCCTAAGCTGGATGCAATAATGCAACAGCATCCTCTTGACACCCACTCACAAGAATGACCTCGCAGAGGTCTGCTTCATAATCTAGGGCACCAGCCTCCTCTTTCCTCCAAGTGCCCTAAGACCCAACAATACCTCTAGGACAGAAAGGCTGAGGGCAGATGCTAAAATCCAAGCAGGTATTTGAAACCATCTCTTGCACGGTAAGGAAAGGCAGAGCTAATGAAGGAGTGAATTTGATTGCTGTGGTTGGGGCAGAGAACGGGAGGTTAAACACCCCCAAGGAGCTTTCCAACCAATAGATAGGTGGTCCAGTGCCTCACCTCTCCTCCTTTCTGACCTCTCCCTGCTGCTCCCATCCAAAGACCCAACTCCCACTCACCATTTCATGCTTCTCTGTGGAAAATCTCTGCGTGCAATAACAGCAGACTGCCCAATGTCAGGGTTAGTGCTCCTTTTAGGATTAACTTCTTTTCCTGCTAACACATGCAGGACCTGCAAAGTGGAAAAGATGATGGCATTTCTCTTGGGCTGACTCAGACAAACTGTCTAGGTCCCAGAACATCCAGGCTCTGGCACACACCTGGGAAGCTGGGCTTCAGGGCACTGGAGCCTCCATATCTTCTCTAACAGCAGCATGACAAATCAGGCAGCTTCTGGCTCTAAGACTGCACTTATGAGGCACAGAGGGGAATCCTGCTTTTGCTTTCTAAGGCTACTACCTCCTCTGCCAGAGCATTTGCTGGAATGCCAGGACAAAGTGGAAGATTTCTCCTGGCTTGATGCTGGGACAAATGAGTCTGTCTGGACTGAGGCATGATTCTTTGTTTGAAGTAAGTAGTGCCCCTGGGCCATACTGTGCCATGGTACTCAGGTGCAGGAGGCTACATGGGGATCCTTATTCCTTACTTCATCTCCTGCTTTGCCTTTGGGAACAGCTGAGAGGAAATTCAGATACCATGAAGGTTTGGGTAGCTGTGACACACCACAGCACTGTTCTGGGTAGTGGAACATTAATCAATTAGGTGTGTGCTGGGGAAAGAACTCAGACATGGTCCTTAGCAAGCAGGGCAGAGATCAAGCAACAGACAGAAAGAGGAAGAAAAACATTTTAGGTGCTGCCTTAGCAGCATTTTGCTGCCACGGATTGTGGACTAAAACCTTGCGGTAAGGAACATCTACCTCATCCTCTGGTCCTTCACACAGGAATTTCAAGTCTCTGGATCTTTGGCACCTGCTGCTGAAGGCCATGGGTTGTAGTGTAGCAAATGAGCTGATCCTTTAAAAAATGCTTTCAGACTAATTCCCCGATCCCTGATATTTATCACTGCAGACCTGCATCTAGGCCCCCTAAAGTGTGAGCAACACATGCGACAATGTAGCCCTTTGGCTGGCCAACTTTTCTCTGCCCCACTTTCTAAATGCTCCCTTGATTGCAATAGCCAATACAAACCTAAAGGATCACAGCAAAGTTCCTTCCTGGTATTACCTGCAGACCCAAACAACAGCTGGCAAAACAAGGAATGCAGTAAGAGAGTTCCTCCGCTTGAGGAAGTGGAAAATGCATGTATACAACAGAATGCACAACTGAATCCACAGTCTTTAATGAATGCAGAGACTTGTTCTGGACACAGGTACTTTTGTGATTGTCCCCACGCCCTCTTCTTCTCCCCCTCTAAAAATTATTTCAGTAAGTGAAATGTAAAACCACACAAAGACCAGAATACATCTTGACAATCAGAGGGTTTGACATTGTTTTTCTTAAGAAAATTTCACTCGTTTAGAATTATTGACTGTAAAGTCCAGTCAGTACAGCAGAAATATTCTACATGGATCATTGGTTGGAATGCACAGAACAACATTTGTGAACACACTGTCACAAAAGACACCTGGATGAACACTAACAAGTGTCATAGATCAGTCAAACGACATTGCAAGCATCTGCATCCAACCAGTCTGGGTTGTATGGGAAATTACCAGAACATGGAAAAAAAGATGTTAAAGTACATGGGAACCTGCTACACTCACTCTCCTCTAGAGTCACTGCTGCCACTAAAAGGTCAGGAAACTGGAACTGCTGCTTGTCACCTGAAACTTTGCTTCTGTTTCACAGGGATTGATGTCACACTTTTATTTCCAGACCTGAGTTAATGTAATTTTGCTTGAACTGAAGCAAAGAAGAGATGCACACCCCATCTAGCAGAGCTTACTTCTCCAGACCTGCATGGTCAAAAAGCCTGAGATCAGAGGTCTTAACTGTAAAAAGGCCAGAAAATTTGAAAAGATAAACAAAGCAGAGCTAAAATAAATCAAACCAAAAAACCAAAATCAAAACAGAGATAACATGATTTTATACAGCCTGCAATAAAGCTACAGTCCATGGTACAGTATTGTTCACATTACACTTATTAAAGGCTTGGACTACTGGTCTTCTACATGCACATTTTATATACAAATAATCCTCTGTGAGTAGGCATAAATTACTTTACTTTTCTTGATCTAAGCAAGAAAATATTTTCATGCATTTGCTTCTCCTAGTATTCACAATACTTGGCCCATATTCTATTCAAGGACTTCTGGAGAGGGCTAGGTCTATTTATTATCCATCTGAAAATGCCCTTATCTCCAGGAATGTTGTTTGTGCCAGACAGTGGCACTGGCCCCACACCTCTCCACAGTCATATGCAAGAGAAGAGGTGCCACTCCTAAGCCTGACAGCACAATGGTCATGTAAACATAGCAATCCTTGGATTATAAATACTTTATTAAAGCTAACATACCTCAGCTTTTAGCTCATAATTGCCCATGAGTGCCTTAACGAAACATTCAGAATGAAGTATTTTTTTTTCCTCCCATGCCAACTGCTCAGTTACAGTGGTTCCCCCAAAACATACTTTTCCTTTTTTTTTTTTTTTTCTGAAAGAAGCACCAAGCTACTGTTAATTCTTCAAGCCTGTGGCTGGGTAGCTCTCACAGGCAAACAAGAACATGTCTGAGCCTTATAACTCTTAAGTCACCATCTCACTTGCACCCTTGCCATGAAGTTAAGAGACTGGGCCAGCACCAGTGACAAATGGGGAGGAAGCAGAAACCAGAACTCTTCCATTTCTAGCCCCATACCTGCAGCTTGCAAGTTTGACAGGTTCCCAGAGATCACCAAACCTGACCTGTAGCATGGCCTGTGTCCCTCTGCCTCAGGGACACCCTGACTTCCCCTGCCCCAGTGTTTTCTTCAGCGAGATGTTCTGGCCAGCTGAAGTTGCACAGCACTCCTAGGTTGTGGTAGGCAGCCCTGGGGAGAGCAGCTCCACTGTGTAAAGGAAGAGCTCACAGGGAAGTGGTAGTATGGAAAGGAAGCAGTGTAAAGAAGGCTGAGAAAGCAAGCATGGGTGGAGTGAGAAGGAGAGACTCCTTATTTAAGACAGGGCCTGGACTGCTGCCACCGCCCTCTGAGCTGCCATGCATGGTGATATAACTGGGGCAGGCTGTCAACACTAAGCTTTGCCACCATCACATATCTTCGTCTTGCATCTCACCACAACATTTCCCTGTCAGCCACCACCCTTGCCTTGAGCACTGCATTGAAGTATTTCCATTCAACATACACCATGACAATTACTACAAACCAACTACTGGGTCCTCCTCATTCCCTGGAATCCAAGTAGCTAGAAGAGACTGTCCCTGTCCCTTGCCTTGCTCTCCACTCAAAGTAAGCAAGACAATAATAGAGAGGACAGAAAGAGTGATGCAGGCACAGCCATCTGGTTGGTCTCTTATTGCACAGAGTAGTTGGGGCAGGTAGGGTGTGGCTCACAAAGTCCTTTGAAAAAATCCTACTGGATGTCTGTCCAAAACACTTGCTCCAGACAGCTCATGTGGATGCTTGGAAAATGTCACCTAGAAACAAGATATGCAAGAGATGAAGGCTATTCTCAATTCAAGTTCAGTCTTCATTCAGCCCCATAGCAAGTGGTGCAAAATACAATGTTTATGCCCTGGCAGGTATGATTAAAAGACAGTTTTTTGGTCCTGGGTAGGTTAACAAGAAAGGGTCATGCTAATAATTGCAGAGGCAAACCTTTGAGACTGGATTTAGTTTTAGTTAGAAAATAATGTACACTGCTTTTGGCCAAGTGCACAGAAGCTTTAAAAATAAAAGACAAAGATCACAGTTAAAGGTCTCAATCTTCAGATGGGGAATATCTGTGAGGAGCAGTCAAACTATTTTTTCATGTGCAATGCATCCTGAAATTTGGTACTTATGTATCAGGCATGAAATCCTTTCTTGTTGATGGCGTCATCTGTATGGAATCGAATCACAATGGAATCCCCTGCAGAGTAGATTTCTTCCAGAGGCTGCAGAAAAGGAAAGAAGACAGTACACAATAGTCAAATATGGAGACTAAATAACTGTCTGCACCATGATACTAGAGTTTAAGCCCACAGTGAAGACAGATTGACCAGTAAACATGGAGACTTGAATGCTCAGTACCTCCTGCCCTTCCTAAGCATATTCCTTTGTTCTTTATGTTTGAAGACTGATGTCAGTCCACTCTACAACCCCAGTCCTTCCAGCGGCTTTTTTCACAGACCTCTCTGAATATTCTCATGCCAGTCTTCAGGTTTACTCTAATTTGTCATTGTCTTTTCAGGAGAAAACTGGAACCTGTTTTGCAGCTGAGGCTCTCCTCAGGGGGTTCAAATAACTCAGGTACTTATCTTACATGACCCTTCTGGTTATGTCCCACACTATTGTGACCCGCTGCCATCTCCTTGTGCTTCCCTTTCCCAGCCATTCTCCATTCATCAGTGTGCAGGTAGGTAGATTACTACCCAGCTGCCTTGAGCTTCTTCACACCAAGCTGCTCTGCCTTTGTTTGCCTTGGTTTCCAGACCATTTCCCCAGTTTGTGAGAACTTCTTCCACACACCTGGTCCCTGACTGTTTCTCTTTAAATTCAATAAGACACATCTCCATTTCATTGCTGAAGGCCTAGAGAAATCAAACACAGACCCTCTGATTTCAAAACCCACATACCATTACTCATGATAGAATCACTCCTAGTAATGGGGCTGCAGGTGACAGTTTAGGGGACAGCATGCCATCCTAAAGGCAGCAAGCATCACACAGCTCTAAGTCTCTCCACCATTCACCCTTGCATGGCCACAACACAACTTGGCTTGAGCCAGAAAACAGCACAGGATGAAACTGGCCTTTGGAAGTCATTTCCCACATTTCCACAAGACTGATGGCAGGGCTGGGGCACAGCAGCAAGGCACTCTCATCCTGCTGTACCTGGCCCTGGGCTACAAAGGACAGTCAGTCAGGAAGAATTTTCCAGCCAACACTGCGTAACAGAAAATGGCCATGATCTCCCAAGAAAGGCAAAGAAGCAAAATCCAGCCACAAAGCATTCTCAGTATGAGTTTTGACAGCTGCACCTCTCCAAAAACAGTATGAAGGTACTTCCTTGGCCCCCTCAGTGATCCCTCTGAAATCCCTGCTCTCATGGCTTATCCCCAAGCCACAGAAGCCTAATGAGCTGATAGATCGGAAAGAGTTATGTTAATATTAACTCCAAACCAGGAAAAACTGGAAATTCCAAAGTTTAGAGAAGCCGAGAAAAAAGAATTAAACAAGACAGGAAGTGAACAAGATAAATCAGGGAAATGGAAACTTCTTGATGGAAGACAATGACGTCATAAAATGTCCTTACTAGGAAAATATTAGAAGACAGGTATCAGAAAAAGAACTGGGGTACTCAAGCTTTGTGTGATCATTTTTTAAGGAACTATGGGTACACCGGCATTTTTGGAGTAGCAAATCAAATAACTGAAAGATGCTTAATTTGCCAAAGGATAAATGAAAAGGTGATGAGAAAAACAACATTAGGAGGTCGTTAGTTAGACCATTGACCAATTCAAAGTATCCAAGCAGAAGTTTAGATTTGTTAGGTTCTGGATTCATTTGTTAAAAAAACCCCGTGAAATCTAGAAGAAAGAGAATATGCCATATGTTAAACAGGAGATTTTAAGAGAATAAAAAATCTTTGAAGTATCAGAAACACTCAAGAAAACACAAGAAAAGAAAAAGGGGAAGTGAAAGGGAGGGGAACAAGAGGAAAAAACATTAAGAGAGTGGCATCCTCTGCAGGTCTTGCCCCCTCCGTTCGCAGCCCAGGCGCCTGTCCTGGGTCCCGGCTCGCTGCCCGCCTCAGCTCCGCCTGCCCTGGTTTCCATCCCAGGTGCGGCCTCACTGCCCAGGGCAGCTCCACCTGCCCCGGCGCTGTCGCTCAATTTGTGTGCCCTGCTCCCACTGCCTGGCCCGCGGCCGCTCTGCCGGCCATGCTGGGGAAGATGGGGGTTGCTCTGTCCTGCCGCCTGCTCCGAGGTCACCGCGCCCACCGCACCCAGGGGGGGTCCCAGCCATCCCATCCCCGGCTGCCCTGCCCGTGCCACCTGCGCTGGGCACCGCCACTGCTGCCGGGCTCTCCCACCTGCCTTTGCTCTGCCGGCAGCTGCCGGATCAGCCGCCATCAGCCATGTGGGGGCTACCCACGCTCCGCCTTGGGCTCCACGGGAAGATCCCCCTCTGGCGATTCCGGCAGCAGACCCTGCCCACACTGCGACCGAGCCTCGGCAGGATATCCTCCCCTGACCCCATCCTGCTCTGAGTTACGTCCTCTCGGTAACCACAGCTCCGGCTGTTCAGGGAAACTCTCTCTCTCTACAGGAAGCACCTTATCGAAACACTAGGAGCTCAGTTAAAAGGCAGCCCTCTCCAAATTCTTTCTCAAAACATGGGAGAAAGGCTAGAGAAGGTAAAAATGTGAAAGAGTTAGATGAAGGGATTGCTCTATTTCCGTTCAGAGAGGTTCCCATGGGAGGGATGCGCTGCCCCGCCCCGCGGGAGCCACCAGTGCCCCTGCCGGCCGTGCCCGGAACTGCACCCAAGGGCAAAGCGCCGCAGCCCAAAGGCCGGGACTGGGTCCGGGCTCTGTTTGCTGTCAGTGCCGCAGCTGTTGGTGTTTGTTTGCTTTATTATACACACTAGTAAAGAACTGGTATTCCTATTCCCATATCTTTGCCTAAGAGCCCCTTGATTTTACTAGTCTAAAAATGAAGAGGGAGGGGTTTTGCATTCTCCATTCCAAGAGAGGCTTTTTCTGCCTTCCCGAGCAGACACCTCTCTTGTAAAGCAAGACAAGCACCCACAGGCACTGAGGGGGGCTGCAGGAGGGGCACAAGAAGGCTTTGCAGCACTTGGGCACAAGGCACAGCAGGTGAATGCAAGAAGGGAGCAGCAAAAGGCCAAGCTGAAAGCAGAGGCCAGGGCAGAGCTCCTACAGCCCCTGAGGGATCAACACCAGGGCCCAAGGGGGCCCCAGCACCCAGGGCACGGCTCGGCCACAAGCACCTGGCAGAGGCATTGCCCTCCTCGGCAGGGGAGAGCCCACCCAAACAGCCCCGGGCAAGGAACCAGGGCTCCAGCTGCAGGGCACAAGGACACTGCAAGCACAGACAGCAGCACCCTCAGCACCAGCAAGTCCACCCCTTGATGCACATGGATTGGCAGGGCTGTCACAGCTCCCATCACACCAGGGACCCTCCACACTGCAGCCCTTGAGAACATTCAGGCAGGGTCTGCATTGAGAGGAGGCATTTTCTGATGGACACAGGGGCCCTCAATCCACTCTGAATCTCAGACCTAAGGGGGGGAAATTATAAAAATATGTTTGATTAGTGAGGAGATAAGTGGGAAACATGTATGGTTTTATTCAATCACTGTTAGTAGATCTGGGAGATGATGAGTTTGAAATGCATGAAGTTTTATTTGCTCCTTACTGGGATTTTAATTTACTGGGAAGGGATGTGATTGCTAAACTCGGAAGGCAAATTAATATTATAAAAGGTGATACAGAGGCCAGTTCTGTGGTACCACTGTATCAAATGTCTAGCAACGCCTACGCTGAAGTGAACCCAAAAGTGTGAGCAGCCCCAGGGAAAGAGGGAAAATTAGATGTGGAGCCTATACAAATTACTGTAAAGCAACTAGAACAAGCAATACCCTGTTCCAGGAGACGGAAGGAAGGGCTAACAGCTTGGTATTGAGTCCCTGTTAAAGGCAGGGCTTTTGGAGCCAAGGATGCCTCCCTACAAGACTCCTATCCAGCCAGTCAACAAACTGGTTGGATGGACACAAGGACGAAACACAGAATTTACAAGGGTTAAAATGAAGATTAAGTGAGGCGGCTGGCCTGGGCCTTCCAGACAGGGTAAAATAATTTGAATTAGAGGTGGATGTTAAACAGTGTCTTGCCAAAGGAATTCTTGTGCTAAAATGTTTAATTCTATATAGGATCTCCTATAGTTCAAGTCTGGCATCAAGGTAAAGGTTTGACAACCAAAAGAGCCTCTACATGGATGAGCAGGGCTCAGTTATTCCAGTATGAAACTTGTTCAATGGCACAGGAGGATTTAGAACTGAGGACAGGGCAAGGGTTTAACCCAGCCTCCTGTTTGAACAGCCTGGAGAGGGGCTGGCAAGGAACCCACGACTGCACTCAAGGGACAGAGCTCCAGACCCAGGCTGGGACAGATTGATAGGATATTCCCTGGCCTGAGGGAGAAAATGTGTTTGTGGATGGCTCTGCAAGGGCAGCAGAAGGGAAAAGAGCTAGAAGACAGGCTGTTATTAAGGAAGGGGAATCAGACACAGCGCAGGTCACCGACCCATGCTCAGCTCAACCCGTGCAGCTGTGGGTGCTTGTGAGAGCCTGGCACTGAAATGCCCTGAGCAGGAAGGCTTCAACATCTTCTGCTGACACCATGGCACCTAACAGGGGGGCAAAAGCAATTCTCACTGCTTCAGCAACCACTGGAGCAGATATCAAGGCACATTCTCCCACAGGAAGCTGGGCTGGCACTGAGCCTGCCCTGGCACTTTGCTGCTGCCAACACCCAGCCAGGACATCGGCTCCTGCCTAAGGAGTGCAAAGCAGCACCACTGGTGGCCAAGGGGCCCATGCCAAGTGTCCCTGAGGCCACAAACAGCCGCCAGCACAGCTCAAAACAGGGGGGACCCCTCAGCCTGGCCTCAAGGGCTCTGAAGCCCCGGAGATTTGCACTTCCCGCCTGCAGCAGGAGGATGGGAGGCCGCCCCTGAGCCTGCCCTGAAGGCAACGCAGCAGCAGCCAGGGCTCCACAGCGGGCCAAGCCCCTGCGCCTGCCCACAGATCCTCACCTGGAATCCTCTGCAATCCTGGCCACCCTCCTCTTCCATCTCCAGCCACTGGGGCCAAGCCTTGCTGCCACTGCTGCAGCTTCAGCGCTGGCTGGGCCTGCACTGCCACAGCTGCTGGGGAACACCACGGCACAATTCCACTCTGGGGCTCACTGACACCCACACTCTGGGCTGCCTGCCATTGCACTGCTGCAAAATGTACCGAGTTTGGTTCTTTTAAACCTTATTTCTCTGCTCGGGCTTGGTTTTCTTTGCCTTGGGGAAATGAATTTTAAAGGTTTTTTTTAAGGGGTGTCACACTGCTCAATGGAGATGAGTTTAAAATCCGAACACACTGGGAACAGCCCAAAAGACACCCACAGAGATAAGGACCAGCAACAAAACATCAACATTGCCCAGCAGCAAACAGCAACCAACAGCTACCCCAGACACTGCCCGGGCAGAGCTGGAGACACCTGGGCTGGAAAAGGCTGAGAAGGAAATCCAGGAGTGTGGAGACCGAATTCACATCAGAGGGGAAGAAATCCCGGTCCAACAGGAAACCAAATACTAAAAACTTACACAATTTGGAAGCAATGAACAGTAAAGCAGTGGATTTAGATAGGTCCAGACTACATAAAGTTTAGGAAAAATCTAGTAAACCTCACATATCATTGCACAATTTTCTCTGCACAGCCGGGCTATTTGTGAAATAAATTATTTCTGTTGCAGATCCTGGCCAGAATCAAGTAATGCCTTGACACTCTAACACTGAAAATGTTGCAGAGTTTTGGCTCTTCCCGCCGTTTTGGTGACAAGATTACATTAGAATGTTTTTTTCTTAATATCCTTCTTTTGGTCCGTAAGGTTTGGGTCAGGGGTGTCAGAACCAATTTTTATTCTTAGGAGAAGTACAGGCTTTTTGGGTATGTGTGTGCTTGTCTCTTAGTGATGGCACAATTTTGGTCGGGTTTCTCGATGTTCACCTTTATAATGCATTTTGAAAAACTAGAAAAGATTTAAATGCGATGCGACAGTTAACAGAATACTGCTTAAAAAAGGAAAAAAAAAAAAAAGGTATCAAAAAAAAAGCAAGGGAAGGGGGGTGGTAAAGGAACAGGAGGTCACCAGATTACTGTCCTGGAAGAGAAGCTTTGGTTCTAGTCAGGCTGGAGAGGAGCTTTAGAAATGCAAAGGAACACTGCTGGGCAAAGTGTGGACAATGCACCTGGGTCTCTTGCCTGGGGCAGGAATTGGGCTGATTCCCTCTGCCCCTCACCCCAAGCTCTGCCTGCTGGCACTGATGGAATTTGCACAGCTCGAGGCAGAGCCCAGGGGGAGGATATCTGACCCTGCAACAGAAACGGGTGAAGCTTCAAAGGGAAACAGCAAATGGAGAATGTTGGGAAAACTTCACTATAAATAAGGGGGGAGGAATCATCCCTCTGCCCACTCCAACATGTGCTGTCACTGTCAGTGTTATATAGGGTGTATTAGAGCACAGATGTTCTTGCTGCCACAAGTTCAGGGAAATCAGTTGGGAATCCAAGTATTTAATGATTCAACTAGAGAAAAGTGGTAAATTGATGAAGTCTTGGCTGAAGGGAGCGCCCACAATGGGGAAAAGATGAACGGCCACAAGAACAAATCCTACAACACCATGGACCAGCCCCTGGGAACCCGAACCAATTCATATCAGGAGCCACAGAACCCATTTCTCATTTCAATGGCATCATTCGATTACAAGCTCTGCTCGCAATAATAACCAACCAGCCAGCTCCAGCTCCTGACCTTCCTGCTGACCAACCCACTGAAATGAGGAACACAACACTTAACCATGGGATGGGATCAGATCATCTGTTAGCAGAAAAAGGAGGAGTTTGTGGAAAATTAAATGACGCAAACTGCTGTTGGCAAATAGATGACAAAGGAAAAGTGATGAAACAGATAATAAAGGAAAGAAGAAAGTAGCTCATGTACGGATTCAAATGCGGAAAGAATGGGAATGGGACACGGTTTTGTGGCTCCCTGGCAGACCATGGGTTAAACGAATGCTGTTTCTCCTCTGATGTGCTACAGCAACTCTCATCTTTTTACCATGCTCCACACCTTGAGAGTGCAGCTCATTCAGCAGCTGAGCGAGGGGATGCAGGTGGCAGCCAGGCCTCTGATCCAGAAACGGCTACAGAAGGACAGGGAATGAGGGCACTGAGAATAATCCCAAAACCAAAGAAGACTCAGTAAGGAAAAAAAAAAAAAAAAATTTACTGTGTGAATCTTCCCGGAGATTGGGTCAGGGAATCGTAGATAAGGAAGGCAGAAACCATCAGTTTCAAAAACTCTTACTAATTAGCATGGACTGCTACTCAGACAAAGTCCCGCTGATTTCCTAAACTTCCAAGAGAGTAAAGACTTAACAGAGCCATGAATATCGGCTGTTCTGCATAAGTGAGGGCGCACATTAACGAGGACATGCAGTTGACGGATCGGGAAGTCTGAACCTTCCAAGCACCTCAGCCAGTGGGCAAAGGGAGACGGAGACACAGGCGGGAAAATGAGGATAAAAAGGAGGCTGCGATCTACAACAATGGCAGAGAGCGCACGGCAAATGCCCCACGGCCTCTCCCTCTGCTCAGCAATAAAGTCACTTTTACAGGACTCCTCTGTCTCCTCTGCGCACAGAAACCTCCGGCCACGGGAATTTCCCCGCAAAGCCCCGGGCACGGGGCAGCCCCCTCTGTCCCAGCCACAGCAACCGGGCCGAGCCAGCGCTGCTCCGGCAGCGGCTCCTGCCGAGGCAGCGGCCGCAAGGAGACCGCGGGCAGCCGCTCCCGCAGCGCCCTCACGCCAGCGGCAACACGCGCCGGACACGGCACAACGAACCCGCCCGAGCCCCCTGCCGCCCCCGAGGCCCGCAGCCGGCCCCGAGCCCCCGCACAACCCAGAGCGGCTCCCACCTGCGCTGCGGCCGCCTCCGAGCTCCGCCGCCGCCTCACCGCGCTCCGGCCGCTGCCGCCGCTCACGGCACCGCACACACGCTCCGACAACGCCGCCGCTGCCCAGCCACGGCCGCCCTCAGCCCGCCACCGGGGCCCTGCTCCGCCCCGCTCCCACCAATCAGCGCGCCACAACCTCGACTGACGGCACCATCGCCCAATCCCAGCCAGGGGCGGGCTCTGCACACGGCACAGCCCCGCCCCGCGCTCTCAGGGCGCCCCGGGCTGCGTGAGGGCAGAGCCGGAGCTGAGGAACAGCCCTGGAACGGGCCCGGGCCCGAGGGGGATTGAGCTGAAAACACAAACAAACTTCTCCGCACCTCCCGCCACGGCTTTCCCGGCACTGCGGCTCCGGTGGCTCCGGCTGAGCGGGAAGCCCTGGAGCCTCACTTCTCCTGTCCGCAATTAGGAGCACCAGGGCATCGCTTTGATTTCCCCCAAAAAGGGAAAACCACTCCAAACCCCTGTGTATGAGTCGGGGAGGGGAGAGATTTCTGGGGGAAAACTCCAAAAACTCAGAGCAGGATAATGAGAAGTATGGGTAATAGGTATGTTTCGTGCTGACAAAATGGAAACAGTAAACTATATTGATACAGTAATTAATATTTGGAAATAATAAAACAGTTAAAAGGTGTGATGCCAAGAAAGGGAGAGCAGGGTTTCCATTCCCCGCCCTCCCCTGCAGATGTTCAAGGCAGGAAAAAGCATGAGATAACAGTTATTAAAAATTAACAGAAAGAAAGGAAAATCTGGTTGGGTCCCAGGAAAATGCTCGCTGTAAGAGATTTATTGCTTTGATGCTTAAATATTATATTATGATAGTTTTGGCTTACATTGTACTGGCTTGGTGCGCAGGTGAGCCCAAAGTTGAATTAAAAGACAAAGAGGAAGAGGAGAGGTCTTCATCCAAAACGACCCCCAAAGACGGGTGTGACCACCAAAAGAGTGGCGGAGCATGCGCGGTAAAGGTGGTGATGAGGGTGGAGGTAGAAGTGTGATGAATCAAAATTGGTAGAAGATAGTATTGACATATGGCACAAAAGGGGGAATTTTCACCTGGCAAGTTTGTACGTGAGTGGCAAGGGTCCCAGAACCCTGTACTCCGTACCCGGCGCGGTTATTTTTGTTTTGCTTATGCGCTACTATTGGAACTGAATTATCCCTTATTTTTAATCAAATTATATTGCCAATATTTCAAGTGTATCCAATTTTATATTTTTTCTAAGCTACTGAATTAAATTGCTACCTTAAACATTGTTTGGGGGTTTTTTATGGGCAAAGATAACAGGGTGATACATGCATTTGGAAAATTATGGGAAGAAAGAGGTTTATTAACCTGCAGGGGAAAGACATTATCTCTTGAGAACTTAATCTCTCACCTATTGGAGGTGGTGAACTTGCCAAAAATGTTAGCAATAATACACATCAAGGGGCATGGGGCAGGGTGCTCAGAAGAGGTAACAGGAAACCGACGAGCTGATGAAGAAGCTGGGAAAGCTGCATTGTTGCCAAAAAGCTCTAAGAGCTCCCTTTGCTCCCAGTAACTGCACCACTGCCAGATAAACTGTCTTTTCCACCAGAGGAACTTGGGATAATTTAAAAGAGTGGGGCAGAGGAAAGAGAGGATAATTGGTTTACAAGGGATGGTAAGCAGTGGATACCAAAAGCTCTGGCCCTGCAATTGTTAAAACAACTTCATGAAGAGTCACTGGGGCTCCCGAGGACTGGCAGAAGCCTTCCTCAAAACGTGTGCTGCTGTGGGTCTTTTTATTCTGGCTAAAGCAAGCTATTGAGGGTTGTTTGATTTGTGCTAAAACCAATAACAGAGTTACAAAGAAACTCGCCAGGGGAGGGAGGTCTTGGGCTGTACCTCCCTTACAGAGATGCCAGGTGGATTTTACTGAAATGCCTCGAGTGGCAAGGTTCAAATATCTTCTGGTAATAGTGTGTCAGTTAACAGGGTGGCCGGAAGCATTTCCAGCCATTTCAGCAACTACAGGATCAGTTATTAAAGTATTTTTGGAACAAATAATTCCAAGATATGGGATTGTGGAAGCAATAGACTCAGATAGGGGAACTCATTTTACAGGAAAAATTCTTCAAGGAGTTATGACTGGTTTGGGGATACAATGGAGCCTCCATACCCCCTGTCACTCCTAGAGTTCGGGTGGGTTGAGAGGATGAATGGAGAGATAAAGAAACACCTCCTGAAACTGGTGATAGAAACTAAGATGCCGTGGGTATGGCCCTCGCCACTGGTTTTGGCAAGAATAAGGGCCAGACCCAGGGGAGATATTCAATTATCTCCCTTTGAATTAATGTCTGGAATTCCTTACCCTTGTAGTTCCCAGCCTAGTGGGGGGATAGAGATAAGTGATGTATATTTGAAACAATATGTGGCCAGGATACTGTCTCTTGTGAAATCTGTTCTACAGGAAGCTCAGCTGGCACAGACCCTGCCTTTGGACTTTGCTGTTCACAACATCCAGCCGGGAGATTGGGTCCCAGTTAAAGAGTGGAAAGAAGCACCCTGGTGGTGAAGTGGCGTGGACCTTTCCAAGCGTTGCTGACCACAGAAACAGCCATCAAGGCAGCTGAACACGGGTGGACCCATCACACTCGGGTCAAGGTCTCTGAGGCCCTGGAGGTTTGGACATCTCAGCTGGAGGAGAAGAATGGGAAGCCGCGACCGACACTCCGCAGGGGCGGAATGGAGCAGCAGCCACTGCGGCAACATCGGGGGAAGCCCTGTGTGCCTCCCCACAGGCTGCCTGCTGAAACAGTTTGTGTGGGCATCCCTCCTCTCCCATCTCCAGTCACTGGGGGCCAATCCTCACTGTCATTGGTTGTTTTTATGTTAAGCTGTTTCTGTGCCTTCTCTCACCACAGGTGGTGTGGAAGACAATGAGAAAGTGAAAATTCCGTTAGGAGATTAGACTACACATTTAGAATGTTTCTCTTAATAATCTTACACTTATATTGTCAGTTAGGTTGGGGGCAAAAGTGGGAAAATAATTTTTAACCTTGGGAGAAGAAGCAGCAAGAACCTTTAACCTTAGCAATTGTTGGGTCTGCAGAGGGCCAGGGTCTGCGGAGGGTCTGCTGGCCATGGGTGGCCAGCCCAGTCGAGCCTAAATGGTGGGTCAGTACCCTGAGTGAGGTCCATAATGGAACAGGATTTTGGGATGCAGAAGGAAGCCCATGGCAGCTTCATTCTTCTGAAAGAGGCATTTATTGTCCAAAATAGAATAGGAAACATGTATGTGGTGGAAAAGCGTTTGTGACTAGACTTTAGGTTTAGATTGTTGGACCCCCAGCTGCTCTCCTTATGATCGTTCCAGATATCAAGGCAGATGGAATCAAACACATGTTAAGCTCACTAATGGTAGCTGGGTAAGGTGTTCCTTCCATAATTACCAAAAGGATTTTGAAGGCTGTAAAGCAGGGGGGAAGGATAAGTTTTTTGACGCCTTATTTTTAAGCTGCCCCCAAGATAATTCCACAAGTAGGACACATGTAGTCTGTGAGTATCAGTGGAAGCGGCAACACCAGAATGGAACTAGAACCCTTTTTAATAGGTTTTGGTCTCCAGATGTAGCAAAACAGGCCTGGGATGTAACTGCAGGTGGAAACCTCAGGTGGGAGCTTGGAGATGCAAATTCTGCGATTCTTATGATGGGGCAATTATTGTCAGGGTGTGAAATACAAAGCTGTGCTTCGTGTCAGGTACATACAGGCAATGTGTGTATTTGTGATTGTGCTATGTGTGGAGACCGACAATGGAACAGTTGTGAATTCTAATAATAACTGAGGAAAGTAAAGCATGGAAGAAGGCCTTTGAACCTCTCTTTTTTTTGCAATTAACCTTGGTTGATTTAGGAGCATTGGAATTAAAGTGTTAAGGATGTTGCTTTTTGCTTGTAGTTAATCCTCAAAGACTTCTGCAAAAATAAACTTTTGAAGTATAATTTTAGAACATTGCGTGTATCCTTGAAACTATAGCTTTGGAATATATATAAAGGAAACATGCTTATCTCATGCCTTAATAAAGCAGAGAAAAGTAGCTTGAGAAAGGAAGATGAACATCAACTGAAGGATTTATAGTTTCGACCAAGGGAAGCTGAACATCACTGTTATGAGATTTATAGTCTTTGCAATTAAAGGGTGGACCCACACCTGGGGAGCTGCACTTCACCATATGGGATACATCTTTCTTCTTTCGGAAACTGGACCACCACCATCTGGGGATAATCCTTTTGGGATACATCCTGAGAAAAACTAAATCACAATAGTGTATAGAATTGTGATGTAAAAATTTGGAGTAGAAACTGCTGATGAGTAAAAATTGGAATAGAAACTGGTGAGAAAGCTTATGAGTACCCCTATAAATACCTGTAACCCTCAACTATTGGTGTGCAGTTGGAGGGAAAACTTCCCCCACTGTACCCAGCGCTGTATTGCTCATACTTTACGATATTAATTACTAAATTGATTGCTGCTTGAATATTGGCCTAGTCAAGCTTCTTATTCATAACACTCAGATACCCCCAATTCTCTCTCAGAACCCCCAGTTCTCCCTGACGAACCCCAAACCCCCTCACATCGCCTCAGCGCCCCCAGTTCTCTCTCAGGACCCCCCCAATCTCCCCTCAGATCCCCTTAAATCCCCTCAGGATCCCCCAGATCCCCTCAGGATTTCCCTAAACCCTCTCACGCCCCCTCAGAACCCCCCAAACCCCCTCAGAACTCTCCACATCCCCTCAAATCCCCCCAAATCTCCTCAGGACCCCCCATTCTCCCTCAGGACCACCCAAATCCCCTCCCAACCGCCCCCACCCCGCTTCTCGCCAGAGGTCTCGCGAGAGAAGCAGCGCCGCCATCTTGGTTGAGGGCAGTTCCGCCCGCTCCTCAGAGCCCTCCGCGTTCCCTCATTAATCCAGCCGGGAATGGCGGATTTAATCCGCCTGGAAATGGCGGGATGGAGCCTAAACCCCCTGGGATTCAGCCTAAAAAGCTCCCGAATCCAATCTGGTGCTTCCCATGGATTGGGGCGGTACTTGTGATGGGCGGGACGGTGACGTCAGTCCCTCTGGCCCTGGCCCCTTCCGGCGCCTCCCGATCCCGTTCGGGCATTTCCGCGAGCGCCGGGGCCGTTTCTGGGCCGGGGCCGGCGCCTGTCCCGGGCCTCCTTCGCCACCGGAGCGTCCCCAAGGTGTCCCCGCCGGGTCACCAATGAGCCAGCAGAACCAGAAGGTGCGACCGGGGGCGCGGGGGTGGGGAGAGAAGGACACGGTGGGGGGAGGGCGCACGGGGGAGGAGGGAGCAGTGGGAGACGGGGGGGACACGGGGGTGCCAGTGGGGACGAGGGGATGACAAAGGGACAGAGGGGACCCCAGGACGTCACAGGGGCCCCTGCAGGCGGCCACAAGTGCCCCCAGGTCCCTGACACGTCCCCTGTCCCCTCCCCAGTTGCTGAAGGCGCTGGTGTCCGTGGTGGCCACCCTGGGCAAGGTGGCGGCCACCGTGACCGGGTCACACAGGGACGTGCGGCAGCGCGTGTCGCCAAAGTTCCTGCCCGCGGCCCTGAGGAGATTCACCCAGAGCCTCCGTGAGACCCTGGACCACGGCGATGTCGCCTCCATGGGCCACCGTGGTGTCCCCTCCCTGGGCCAGGCCCTGGCCGCCCTCTGGGCCACCCCTGGGACCAACTGGGCCGATGTGAGAGCCGCGGCCAAGGCCTGGCAGGAGTTGGTGGCCACGCTCAGGGAGAGATGGGACCGGCTGCAGGAGGAGGCAGATGAGCTGCGCAAGACCTGCTGGGACGCGACCCCCTCCTGCGCCAAGCACCTGTGGTTAAAGGCCACCTTCAGGGAGAGGGGACAACCTGGGGACAGCCTGGAGGCCACACCCTGGTGGCTGCCGGAGACCCTGGACAGGGTCGAGGGGGCCTCGGCAGGGGCCACGCACGATGCTCAGGTGGCAGCGGCCACCAGTGAGGAAGAGGAAGCTACCAGCGAGGCCATGGATGAGGCCGTGGTGGCCACCAGCCGGGCGAGGGCGGCCACCTGGTGGGGACATTGGGCAGTGGTGGCCCTGGCGCCGCTGAAGCGTTTGGTGGACGCGTGTGACAAAGCCATGGAGTTCACCTGGGACATGCAGACCCAGCTCGAGGAGATTGAGGACACCCTGAAGTGGCCAGAGCAGATGTCCCCCAATATCCTTGAGGCCTTGGTGGCCGATGTGGCTGAGTTTGAGCGTCTCTGGGAGGGCAGCGCCCGCCTAGCCACACATCACCTGCTGCCGACGCTGTGGGATATCCACAACCTCCTCTTGAGTCCCTATGCTGGCCCAGGTGGCCCCGGTGGCCTGGGTGGCCCCGGCAGCCGCGCAGTGGCCAAGCGGTGCCAAAAAGCCATCAAGGACATCCCGAGGCTGCTGCAGAGACAGTGATGTCACCACTGTGATGTCATCGGTGCAGTGATGTCACTGGAGAGACTTGTGGACAGTTGAGTGCCACCAGCTCCTTGAGTGCCTGTGGTGGTTGGACCGGAAATGGGATTTCTGGGATGCTGTGGTCACTACCATCAGGCCAATGGGTGCTGCACCCCTGGCAAGCTCTCTTTGGACTTCCGTTGGGAAAGGCTTTGGATCTCTCCCCCTGTCCCAGCTGCCGGCTGGGCAGGGGGAGGGGAAAAGCCACGCGGCCATGAGGTAGGCCCAGCCCAAGGATGGAGGAGTGCCAAGAGGAAGAGACATCAGGCAGCTCCCCCCAGGGAAGAGAGAGAGAGAGAGCAGCGTCTAAATTCGATAGTGGTGTCTGAATTCGATAGCGTTGCTGGCCCAGCAGGAGAAGCGGGGGGAGTGCCTGGCCAGAACAGCGGTGGGAGTTCCGGTGGGAGTTCCAGAGCTCTGGGACAGGCAGAGACTGAAATTTTTAACCGTTTTCTTGCATGATTGAGACATTGCAAAATGCTGATCCTCCTGGAGCTGAATGAGAAGAGAGATAAGAGATGGGATAAGAAAAGATAGGCCTGAAGGAAGTGGAGAAAACTGACTGAGTGGGGGGAGAGATGACAGAGTGGCCTTCTGGCTGGACTTTCCTTGTGTGGCCATAGACTGAACCAGTTTTTTTCCTGTGACACAGAGACTGCATTTAGGGGGAGGCAGTGCCTCAGAACCGGGAGGGTTCAGTGTGGGGACCCCTCGGCCCCAGGGGGTGAAAAACTGGGGGGGGATAGATGTCCCAAAGGAGAGACTGTGCCTTTTTGGAGTGAGACAAGGCACTCTTGAAAGACAACCCTAGAAGCAGCTCTGGTCCATGCACAGTGGTGAGAGCACTGGGCATGGAAGGAAGATGTCACGATGGCAAAGGACTTTCCGGGCGGTGCTGAGTGACATGGGAGCACACGAGGTTTCAACGTGTTTCCAGGGGAAGCCTGTGGTGCAAGAAGGACTCCTCTCCTCTTGATGAACTGAAGGCTGAGTATTCTAAAGGGTGGTGCCGGACTGAGAGTTGGTAATTTTGGGGGAATGTATTGCATTGGGAAATTTGGTGGGGGGGAGGAGGAAAGTGCTTTTGTAAGGTTTTCATATTTTTTTTTCCTTATGTTTTTTTTTTCTTTCTTCTTTTCTTGTAGTTTAGTTAATAAAGCTTTCTTTATTTCTAAGCAGGAGCCTGCTTTGCTTATTCCTGGTCACATCTCACAGCAGACACCAGGGAGAGGGTATTCTCATGGGGTCACTGGCTCTGTGCCAGGACTAAACCATGACAGTGCCACAGCGCTGCATGTCACCAAGAGCCCTTCGGGTGCCACCAGCTTCTCGTGTCACCAGGACCTCATGCAGGAGATCCTGGGGGGTCCTTGTGCCACCAAGAGCCCCCTGAGTATCACCAGGACTGGCCCAGCCCCCGTGTGCGGGTCCCTGGTGTCACCGGGGTCTCTCTCTGTGTCACACACTGCCCTTGGGCACCCACTGGGACCCCCCTGAGCACCGGGAACCCCAAATTTCATTGTCCTCATGCACTGGGATCCCCCCTCAGGACCCCTCCCTCAGACATCAGGACCCTCTGTGACAGCGGTCACAGGGGTCTTCAGGTGAGGGAAGAGACGAGAATGTTGACTCCACGTTCAGAAGTCTTGATTTATTACTTTATTATATATATATTACATTATAACTAAGTAAAAAGAATAGAAAGAAAGGTTTCCTCTCAGAAGGCTAGCTAAGAATAGAATGAAAAGAATGATAACAAAAGGCAGCTCTCTTGGACTCTGTCTGAGATAGCTCGGCCTTGATTGGCCATTAATTATAAACATCCAAGATGGGCCAATCAAAAATCCACCTGATGCATTCCACAGCAGCAGATAACCATTGGTTACATTTTGTTTCTAAGGCCTGAGCTTCTCAGAAGGAAAAAAAAATCCTAAGGAAAGGATTTTCACAAAGATGTCTGCGACATGTCACCTTTTTTTATTTAGTTAAATTAAAAAGAAAAGTGTTTGTAATTTTCTCTGCTGGGCTCATGCAGAGGAAAGAACAAACACTTGACAGGTTATCTGTTGCCAATCAAAGCCTCAGTCAAGTGCTGGTGTGGAATGTAGAACATAAAATTCTATCATATCACTAAAACAATCTTACAAAATAAGAAAATACAAAAGCAATGCAAAGAAAATCCAAATGCTACAGAAAAATCCATCAATAGTTATCAAAAATCCACTGACAGTCATCAAACAATTTCAAGCAATTTTTTTGAGAATTTCTGGAATGTCTTTGCCACAGCCCTTTATTGAACATCTTGGGCTGACACTAAATTTTGGCTCGTCAATGCTTTTGAGCTATTTCAATCCTTTTTTTTTTTTTTTTTTTTTTTTTTTTTTTTCTGAAAGAGCAGCAGCAGCAGACAGCCTGAGGGGCCCTGGGGGACCCTGGCCCTCTTGGATGGATCAGGAACCTCAGACCTGGCCCACAAAATAGCGGCGCAGGTTCTGACGGGGGAAGCGAAGCCCCCAAACCCAGCAGGAGGCCGGGCGGTGGCCCTGGCCCAGGGAACCGAGCCAAACAGCCCAGGCCAAGCCCGCCAGGCGGGCTCTGCCTTGTCACAGACCAGCGCTCTGCCGCCAGTGCAATCGCAGCATGGGTGACCAAACGCTTCCTGCCCCCAAACCCACCGAGGCATGCCAGCAGTGGGGAATTGAAGCTGCCCCGAGAATCTTCATCTCGGCTCTGGGAATGTTTTTTCCCCACAGCAAGCAAGGATTGATGGGTTTCCGCCGTTCCCTCTTCCTCTGCAATGAAATGCAAAATGTGTTCCTCCCATCTGCCTCCCGGTACCACCCCCACCCCCTCTGGGCTGGGGACCAAAGGCAGAACGTTCGGGAGCCGCCTCCCCCTCGCCGCTGGGGCACGCGAGGGGCGGCAGAGAGATTTGCACCCCGAAAGGGAAACCACCGATCAAACACCCCCAACCCGCCAAGAACGCTGAGCTTGAAAGCCGGCAGCCGGGCCGCGCCCGCACTCAGCTGCCGAGCCGCGCCTCGGCAGGAGGAGAGGCCGGCTGCTGGAGCCGCTGCCGCAAGGGCAAACGGCCCCGGACGGTCCGAGCTCGGACATGCCGCCGGTTCCAGGGCAGCCTCTGACGCAGACACGGAGGACGGAGTCCCCGAAGGCGGCAGAGCTGCCGGGGCGGGCGGCGGGGGCAGCAGGGGTGCGCGGGAAAACGCCGCCGTTGTGTGGCTCGGCTCCAGGAGCGGCAGCGCAGGCGCGCGCTCTGCCCCTGCGGGAAGGGCTGGCGGGGGCGGCACGGGGTCGGCAGCGTCTCCTGCCCCTGGCTCTGGGGTCGGCCACGGAAGCGCAGTCAGAGAAGGCGGCGCAGTCCGCACGGGAGGCGGCGGGGGCGGCGCCGGGTCGCTGTTGTCGCCGAGTGCGTTGCCCAGCAACTCCGGCACGGCCGCGGAGGCGCAGAAGCCGGCGGAGTTGCGGGCGGGGATGCCAGGGGCGGCGCAGCCCACTCAAACCGCCTCTGAGAGCAACAAGGGGGGAGAAAAAGCGGCTCCGTCTGAGCGTGCCCCGAAAATGCAGGAAAAAAACTTCTTCGGCTTCGGGAAAAACCTCGCCCTCCCCCTGCTGCGATTCAGGGGGACTGGGAAGCAGCAGGTCGTCTTTCTGCAGAGGGTCCTCATCCGGGAACGGGGCTTGCCCCATGCAGTTGGCAATCCACTGAAATGGAGCTGCTTTCCGTTTCACAACTGGGAAGAGCGTTTTGAATGACGGATAGATCCGAGGGTATCCAAAATCCTGACACTGAGCCATAATAATGAATTCCATGCATTCCCATATGTACTAATCAAGGGCATAGAGCACATTCGTGAAAATGTGCTCCATGCCCTTGATTAGTACAAGGAACTAACTAGTACGTGGAACTTTACCCACCGGAAAAATTCATAGAAATGTCTCTTCACCGTAGGAACTTTGTCCTCATGACCCCATTTTTGCCAGAGGCCAGTAAGTTTCTCCTCTGAGGGGGAGAAAGGAACCTCTGCCTCCATGGGCACCCCCGCCCACATGTGCAGCCACATTCTGTGAAAGGCAGCATCGTCAGGAAGGGAAGAGTTAACAGTACCTTGTGACAGTGTCCTCCAGGCTCCAGGGCGCTGCTCTGTGCTGCTAGGCTTTCAGGACATCTTCTCTGGAGGATTTTCAAAAGGTTCTCTTTGTGGTCAGTCCTGGCTGTGAACTCTATCCAAATTCAGGATCTTCAGTTCTTCAGCTCCTGGCTAGAATCCACTTCTGTGGTCACCTGTGAGGTGACCATCAATGCCACACACTTGGGGTTTACCCAGTGTAGCAATGCTCGTCTGGGGTCTCACCAGTGATGATTTCTTCCTCAGTCGAGGGTCACCACCTGTGATTGTGCTCACAGGGGTTCTTGGATGAGGGAAGAGATGAAGATCTGATTCCATGTTTCAGAAGGCTTGATTTATTATTTTATAAAATATATAACGTTGAAACTATACTTAAAGAATAGAAGAAAGGATTTCATCAGAAGGCCAGCTAAGAATAGAATAGGAAAAAATGATAACAAAGGTTTGTGGCCCGGGCTCCGTGTCTGAGCCAGCTGGACTGTGATTGGCCATTAATTACAAACATCCAACATGGGCCAGTCAAAGATGCACCTGTTGCATTCCCCAGCAGCAGATAATCAATGTTTACATTTTGTTCCTGAGGCCTCTCAGCTTCTCAGGAGGAAATATCTTAAGGAAAGGAATTTCCACAAAAGATGTTTGCGACAGTCACACATTTCAAGAATGACTCCCCCATGCTGCCCACCGGTGTAATAAACATAAAACTTTCTAATTTTTGACTAGTTAGAGTCTTTGTCCATGATCTTCAGTTTTAATGATTCCGTTAGCAAGCCAGCCAGGAGGAGACTCTGCTGGGCTGTGAGACCAGCTCAGGTCATGGACCCCCTTGGTGCACCCCCAGGATATTCCTGGAAGAGTGGGCTCTGCTGCACAGACTGTTAATCCAGCAGCAGACAAGGACCCCTGACTACTAAAACTCCAGACAAAATGGTATGTTTAAAAATTGAAACAGTTTTAAACAGTGACCGGTAAGGCGTGGTCAGGAGAGGCCCTTTGGTAAGTCGTGGGAGATGTCCCATGAGCAGCTTGTGCCTCTGTAGTGTGCTTGCAAGCTGAAGTCGCAGTTGAAATCTGGTTGCCAGCAGAAAGAGTTGTTGAACTGTTGTACTGAGCTTGGGCTTTTGGTGCTGCCATTTGTTTCACCATAGAGAGCTCAGTTTGCCACCAACTGGGGCTAGCAGTCGTAAGGGCAAATGCTGGTCTAAGGTTGTTATAGCTGAGTTGGTGTGTGTGGAAAGAAATACCCCTTTCACAGTGGGTTTGTGTGTGTGAACTTTCTAGTTTTGGGGAGCAGCATTCGCTGTGACACCTGGTGTTTGAGTTTAACCAGTCTTTATAAGGCTTTGTGTTCAGGTGTTAACCAATCCTTTGCCTGTGGGACCTGGGAGGTGAGGATCAAACGCTGTAACACGGTGCCTTTGTGGTCCCTGTCCTTGTGGAGTTTGCAAAGATGCAACTTTGGATTCATCTGGTGTAGTGTGAGATTTTGCTGACTATTGTGTAAAAGTTATAATCGTAACAAGCTGGTAATTTTTGTTGTGTGTCATCTAGGTTAAGCTGTGTATTAAGCTTGAGCCAGAGTCAAAAGGGTTAAGCCACCCTTTTATAGGGTTTTAACTTGAACCGGTGTTTGTGGGCTGTCTGAGCTGTAATAGAGACAGCTTGTTATAAATTGATTCCCAAGACTTGAGGTACAGGGAAGTTGTGTGGGTTTTTTCCCCTGCATTGTGGTAATTTGATTCTTGGGACTGTATAATTCTGCATGTGAGATTTTAAGATTTTGTTTGCAACAAGTGCAGCATTTTATGTGGAAAAACTAGTGTGGTGATTTATGGGCATTAAACCAAATTAAAAGAATTCCAGGAAATCCCCTCCCTCGCCCCCATTTGTGGTGTTTGTGGGCATATCAGATTTTTTGCTGTAACAGGGACAGCTTTTTTATTTATTTTATTTGTGATTTGACAGATTAAAGGAATCCCTTTACCTTGGCAGTGTGAAAAGTGCATATTATATGTCTCTATGCAGATATAAAATACTATATGTATTTTGTTGTAGTGATTAATAGGGCAGTATCAACATTTTAACAGTATGGTAAATTCAGTTTTCTAGTTAAGGTAGGAACTATGTATGTGGGATACTTTTTAAAGAAATGAATGAGGTACTTGCACCAGATAGCAGCCACAGGACACCTAAATCTTTCAGAGAAAGACAATTTACTGCTCTCTTATCAGAAGAAACGAACTTCTTCCCGCCTTGCTCAGCCATGAAGACTCCGCTGAGGATTAGGAGGCAGAAGCTGACACTGAACAGACAAAATCCTTTGTTTGAATGGCATTTATGCATCATGTATGAAGAGTATGAATATGCAACAGGCTATTGCTTTTAAGGGTTAATCCTCTGTTAATGGGTGTCCTTTTTCGGGTTTATTTTGCCCAGAAAATGAACCCGGTCCTCTGTAACTTTCTTCTTATTGTCTCGTATTGTCTTAATCTCAATTGTTCAAATTTTTATTACTCTAATTATATTGCTATTTTTATGACCATTTTATTACTATTAAACTTTATTTTTTTTAAATTGATGGGTGTTTTTCACAATGGAGGCATGGGAGGAAAAGTGGATTTAAGGGTCTTCACTTAGTTCTCATTATTCTGGTCTGCGATTTTGGAGTTTTTTGTCAGAAATCGCTCCCTTCCCCCATTCATCCACAGAGCTTTGGGCAGTTTTCCTTTTCTTGCGGTAAATTAAAGCGGTGCACTAATGCGCCTAATTAGGGGTAGGAAAACTGAGGGCTTTCCTCGGAGCCGGAGCCACCGGAGCGGCAGTGCCGGGAAAGCCGTGGCGGGAGCTGCGGAGAAGTTTGTTTGTGTTTTCAGCTCAATCCCCTCGGGCCCGGGCCCGTTCCAGGGCTGTTCCTCAGCTCCGGCTCTGCCCTCACGCAGCCCGGGGCGCCCTGAGAGCGCGGGGCGGGGCTGTGCCGTGTGCAGAGCCCGCCCCTGGCTGCGATTGGGCAATGGTGCCGTCAGTCGAGGTTGTGGCGCGCTGATTGGTGGGAGCGGGGCGGAGCAGGGCCCCCGTGGCGGGCTGAGGGCGGCCCTGGCTGGGCAGCGGCGCCATTGTGGGAGCGTGTGTGCGGTGCCGTGAGCGGCGGCAGCGGCGGAGCGCGGTGAGGCGGCGGCGGAGCTCGGAGGCGGCCGCAGCGCAGGTGGGAGCCGCGCTGGGTTGTGCGGGGGCTCGGGGCTGGCTGCGGGCCTCGGGGGCGGCAGGGGGCTCGGGCGGGTTCGTTGTGCCGTGTCCGGCCCGTGTTGCCGCTGGCGTGAGGGCGCTGCGGGAGCGGCTGCCCGCGGTCTCCTTGCGGCCGCTGCCTCGGCAGGAGCCGCTGCCGGAGCAGCGCTGGCTCGGCCCGGTTGCTGTGGCTGGGACAGAGGGGGCTGCCCCGTGCCCGGGGCTGTGCGGGGAAATTGCCGTGGCCGGAGATTTCTGTGTCTAGAGGAGACAGAGGAGTCCTGTAAAAGTGACTTTATTGCTGAGCAGAGGGAGAGGCCGTGGGGCATTTGCCGTGCGCTCTCTGCCATTGTTGTAGTTCGCAGCCTCCTTTTTATCCTCATTTTCCCGGCCTCATCTCCCTCTCCCTTTGCCCCCTGGCTGAGGTACTTGGAAGGTTCAGACTTCCCGGTCCGCCAACTGCATGTCCTCGTTAATGTGCACCCCCACTTTTGTAAAACTGCCGATATTCACGGCTCTGTTAAGTCTTTGTTCTTCTGGAAGTTCAGGAATTCAGCGGGACTTTGTCTGAGACGCGGTCCATGTAAATTAATAACAGTTTTTGAAACTGATGTTTTTTCCCTTCCTTATGTACCAGTCCCTGACCCAATCTCTAGGCAGATTCACTCAGTGATTTTTTTTTTCTTTTCCTTTTTTTTTTTTTTTTTCCTTACTGAATCTTCTTTGGTTTTGGGATTATTCGCAGTGCCCTCATTCCCTGTCCTTCTGTAGCCGTTTCTGGATCAGGAGGCCTGGCTGCCACCTGCATGCCCTCACTCAGCTGCTGAATGAGCTGCACTCTCAAGGTGTGGAGCATGGTAAAAAGATGAGAGTTGCTGTAGCACGTCAGAGGAAAAACAACATTCGTTTAACCCATGGTCTGTCCGGGAGCCACGAAACCATGGCCCCTTCCCATCCTTTCCACATTTGGACCAATACATGAACTGCTTTTTTGTTTCCGTTGGTTTTTTTTTTTTTTCACCACTTTTCCTTTGTCATCTATTTGCCAACAGCAGTTTGCGTCATTTAATTTTCCACAAACTCCTCCTTTGTCTGCTAACAGATGATCTGATCCCATCCCATGGTTAAGTGTTGTGTTCCTCATTTCAGTGGATTGGTCGGCAGGAAGGTCAGGAGCTGGAGCTGTCTGGTTGGTTATTCCGAGGAGAGCTTGTAATCTAATGATGCCATTGAAATGAGAAATGGGTTCTGTGGCTCCTGATATGAATTGGTTCGGGTTCCCAGGGGCTGGTCCATGATGTTGTAGGATTTGTTCTGGTAGACGTTTATGTTTTTGCAATTGTTTGCACTGCCTGAAGAGCCAGGGCTGCATCAATGGCCGATTTTCTGTAATTTAAACATCAATTTAAACTTGGATTCTCAGCTGATTTCACTGAAGTTGGAGTAGCAGAAACAGCCCAGTGCTCTAATGTACCGTATATAGAACAGACATTGACAGCACATGTTGGAGTGGGCAGAGGGATGATTCCCCCCCATTTATTTATAGTGAAGTTTTCCCAACATTCTCCATGTGCTGTTTCCCTTTGAAGCTTCACCCGTTTGTGTTGCAGGGTCAGATATCCTCCCCCTGGGCTCTGCCTTGAGCTGTGCAAATTCCATCAGTGCCAGCAGGCAGAGCTTGGGGTGAGGGGCAGAGGGAATCAGCCCAATTCCTGCCCCAGGCAAGAGATCCAGGTGCATTGTCCACACTTTGCCCAGCAGTGTTCATTTGCATTTCTAAAGCTCCTCTCCAGCCTGACTAGAACCAAAGCTTCTCTTCCCTGGCAGTAATCTGATGACTCCCCTGTTCCTTTCCCACCCACCTTCCCTTGCTTTTTTTTGATACCTTTTTTTTTCTTGTTTTTAAACAGTATTCTGTTAACTGTTTATGAGTTAAAGCGTGACCTTTAAATCTCTTCTAGTTTTGTTGCTGGTCGTTATCTCTGTAGGTATCTTTTGGACTGTTCCCAATCTGTTCAGGTGTTAAACTCATCTCCATTGAGTGGTGTAACACCCCTTAAATAAAACCTTGAAAATTCCTTTCCCAAAGGCAAAGACAAACCAAGCCTGAGCAGAGAAATAAGATTTGAAAGAACCGAAATCGGTACATTTTGCAGCAGTGCAGTGGCAGGCAGCCCAGAGTGTGGGTGTCAGTGAGCCCCAGAGTGGAATTGTGCCGTGGTGTTCCCCAGCAGCTGTGGCAGTGCAGGCCCAGCCAGCGCTGAAGCTGCAGCAGTGGCAGCAAGGCTTGGCCCCAGGGGCTGGAGATGGCAGAGGAGGGTGGCCAGGATTGCAGAGGATTCCAGCCGAGGATCTGTGGGCAGGCGCAGGGGCTTGGCCCACTGTGGAGCGGTGGCTGCTGCTGCGTTGCCTTCAGGGCAGGCTCAGGGGCGGCCTCCCATCCTCCTGCTGCCGGCGGGAAGTGCAAATCTCCGGGGCTTCAGAGCCCTTGAGGCCAGGCTGAGGGGTCCCCCCCGTGTTGAGCTGTGCTGGCGGCTGTTTCTGGCCTCAGGGACACTTGGCATGGGCCCCTTGGCCACCAGTGGTGCTGCTTTGCACTCCTTAGGCAGGAGCCGATGTCCTGGCTGGGTGTTGGCAGCAGCAAAGTGCCAGGACAGGCTGTGTGCCAGCCCAGCTTCCTGTGGGAAAATGTGCCTTGATATCTGCTCCAGTGGTTGCTGAAGCAGTGAGAATTGCTTTTGCCCCCCTGTTAGGTGCCATGGTGTCAGCAGAAGATATTGAAGCCTTCCTGCTCAGGGCATTTCAGTGCCAGGCTCTCACAAGCACCCACAGCTGCGCGGGTTGAGCTGAGCATGGGGCAGTGACCTGCACTGTGTCTGATTCCCCTTCCTTCCCTCCCCTGGAACAGGGTGTTGCTGTTAGACACCACTTCTCCTGGTTGCTTCTGAGTGCTTTGGAGAGACTCCATATCTAAATTTCCCTCTTTCCCTGGGGCTGCCCACACTTCTGGGTTCACTTCAGCATAGGCTTGGCCAGACATTTGACACAGAGGTACAACAGAACCAGCCTCTGTATCCCTTTTTATAATATTAATTTGTGTTACGAGTTTAGCGATCAAATCCCTTCCCAGTAAATCATGATAACAATTAGGAGCAAATAAAATTTCATGCATTTCAAACCCATCTCGTAGATCTACTAATAGTGGTTGAATAAAACCATACATGTTTCCCACCCATCTCCTCACTAATCAAACATATTTTTATCATTTTCCCCCATTCGGTCTAAGATTCAGAGTGGATTGAGAGGCCCTTGTGTCCATCAGAAAATGCCTCCTCTCAATGCAGATCCACCCTGAATGTTCTCAAGGGCTGCAGTGTGGAGGGTCCCTGGTGTGATGGGAGCTGTGACAGCCCTGCCAATCCATGTGCATCAAGGGATGGACTTGCTGGTGCTGAGGGTGCTGCTGTCTGTGCTTGCAGTGTCCTTGTGCCCTGCAGCTGGAGCCCTGGTTCCTTGCCAGGGGCTGTTTGGGTGGGCTCTCCCCTGCCGAGGAGGGCAATGCCTCTGCCAGGTGCTTGTGGCCAAGCCCGTACCCTGGGTGCTGGGGGCCCCTTGGGCCCTGGGGTTGATCCCTCAGGGGCTGTAGGAACTGTGCCCTGGCCTTTGCCTTCAGCTTGGCCTTTTGCTGCTCCCTTCTTGCATTCACCTGCTGTGCCTTTGTGCCCAAGTGCTGCAGGGCCTTCTTCTGCCCCTTCTGCAGCCCCCTCAGTGCCTGTAGGTGCTCATCCTCTGACAGCTGCTGAGCTTTCTGCAAAATCATTTGTATCTCCAGTAACCCTAACAAAAGCCTTAAAAGATAATCTCCTTGCTAAAATGTACAATCCGCCTTTCCCAGATGTTCCTTGCTCCTCCTCCCTGTGCTCAGGGTGCCCTCCCCAGCCCGTATCCCAGAGCCGCTCCCTGTCCTGCCGCAGTGTCCAAAGGCGCCCCCGGCGGGCAGGGCCGGCAGCTCCACGGGGCCGGGCAGCGGCCGGGGCGTCCCGCAGCCTCCTGGGGGCCGGGGGCCGCTGCCGGCCCTGCCCGGGGCTGGTGGGGTCAGGCAGCGCCCGGCGCTGAGCCCCGGCTGCCCCACAGCCCCGGCCCGGCCCCGCAGCTCCCCACAGGCCCCCAGCCCGTGCTCCCGGTGCCGCAGCTCTGCGCCCGGTGCTGCCGCTGCTTCCCACAGAGAAACCCCCTGAAACCCTGACCTCCTTGATTTCCTGGTCTGGAAACCGGGGATACAAAAGATCTGAATCAGCTGACAAGTTTTGAGGCTAAGGCCCTGCTGATAAACATCCCAATCCTCAGTATTTTTCTCTTCCTCCGCTTTTCCATCATCCTTTTCCTTTCCACATAGATTCCTGCTGCAGCTTCTTGCCTTAACCATATTGCTGCACACTCCCCTTCACGCAATCCCTTTGCAGCACACCAACACCATCCATGCCCTGTTGTCCAAATGCGAGGGGAATTTGGGGAGGTGGGAGTGGGGCAGCGCCAAGGCCGGGCCCCCCCGCGCTGTCCCGGCGGGAGCGGCTGCAGTGGGGACCGAGTGCGGGCGGGAGCGGCCGAGAGCCCAGCGCTGCCCCAGCCCGACCTGCCCCAGCTCCATCCCTGCCCCTGCCGTGGGATGCTGTGGGTTTGGGGGGAAGAGGGAGCCGGCAGTGGGTGCTGGGCCTGGGGCAGGAGGAGAAGGGAAGGAGAAGCAGGGTTGAGGAACAAAAGGGTCAAACGATGCACGTGAGAGGAGAAGGTGGGATTGTGCAGGAGAAGGAGGAATAGCAGGAGGAAGAGGAGTGGGAGGAAGAGTAGCGACACAGGAGGAGGAACAGAAGAGGAAGTAGCACAAAGTTCCACTCTCCCTCTATCTGCAGCCTCCAATCCCAGCCCCAGGAGCGTTTCCCCCCCTCCACATGCAGCAGGTGACCAGGGATTGGGATCCACGATTTTCCCGGGGTGAATCTTGGTGTTTCTGAGCTTTATTGGCCTAATTGTTGGTGCTTTGTTTTTTTGTGGGGGCTGAATCTTTGTATTTTGGAGGGGGCTTTGTTGAATCTTGATGTTTGGGAAGTTTTTGATCTGTGTCTTGATGTTTGGAGGATTTTGTGCTGACTCTTGGTGTTTTGGAGGTTCTTACATATACAAGATTCCCAATGACTTCCTGAGATAAACTTGAGCAAGTAGGAACTCCCAGTCCAAGACACTCTCATTTTGTTTTTTACCCATACCAGGATTTTTCATTCCTAGGACGTGTGTGAATGGAGCAGGAGGAAAAGCCCTGGAGATTCCGCACGAGGAGGGGCAGCAAACCCAGCCCAGGGAGCTGCGGGGAGGAAAGAGCCCCCCTGAGCCGGGAAGGCGGCCGGAGATGCAGCCAGAGCTCAGAGCTGGTGGAGAAGCCCCATGGCAGAGAGAAGCCACACAAGTGGGAAGGGTTTTAGTCGGAGCTTGGACCTGATCGAGCACCAGGTGATCCACACTGGGGAACAGCCCTGCGAGTATGAGGAATGTGGGAAGAGTTTCAGCTGGAGCTCCAGCCTGACGCGGCACCAGAGGATCCACACTGGGGAGAGGCCCTTTGAGTGTGAGGAGTGTGGGAAGAGCTTCAGCCAGAACTCTGTCCTGATCCAACACCAGAGGATCCACACTGGGGAAAAGCCCTTTGAGTGTGGGGAATGTGGGAAGAGCTTCAGGCAGAGGGGGAGCCTGATGCAACACCAGATGATCCACAGCGGGGACCGGCCTTACGAGTGTGGGGAATGTGGGATGAGCTTCAGCCAGAAGGGGAGCCTGATTCAACACCAGAGGATCCACACTGGGGCAAAGCCCTATGAATGTGTGGAATGTGGGAAGAGCTTTAGATACAGCTCTGGCCTGAGGAAACACGAGATGATCCACACTGGGGAAAAGCCCTATGAGTGTGGGGAGTGTGGGAAGAGCTTCAGCATGAAATGCAAGCTGACGGAACACCAGAAGATCCACGCTGGGGAAAAGCCCTACAAGTGTGGGGAATGTGGGAGGAGCTTCAGAGAAAGCTCGGCCCTGATTCGGCACCAGGTGATCCACACGGGGGAACGGCCGTACACCTGCTTGGAATGTGGGAAGAGCTATGGGTGGCACACTGACCTGAGAAAACACCACCAGCGTGTTCACTCTGGGGAGAAGCCCTACAAGTGTCCCCAGTGTGGGAAGAGGTTTCACAGGAGCTCCGATCTCCTCAAACATGAGCGGAGTCACAGGGAGGAGAGGCCCTTCCGCTGCCCCGACTGCGGGAAGGGCTTCAAGCTAAACTCCCACCTCACCCTGCACCGGTGCATCCACACGGGGGAGAGGCCCTACAAGTGTGGGGAGTGTGGGATGAGATTCTCATCGAGCTCAACTTTTACCCGACACCAATGGAGGCGCCAATAAGGGAAGCCCTGTGAGTGCCCCAAGTGTGGGAAGAGCTTTGTGTGCTGCTCCAGCTCCATCCCCCATTGGAGGATCCACGTTGGATGATCCCCAGTGACCCCTGTTGGGCCGAGCCCTGGTGATCTGTGGTCCTGGTGATCCAAGTTGGAAGGCATCTGGCTGGGAGATTCCACATCTTCCTGATTCCCTGAGGGCACCTAGATAAACCCAGTGGCAGGAACATCCATCGGGACGCAGACCTACAATGGGAATTCCTTGGAGAGAAGAGATTTGTCATTTCAACCCCATAAAATCTTTTGCATTCAGTCCTGTCTTCTGGTGACATTAGGGAGTACTGAATGGTCCCTGAGGTATATTCTGTGTCGACTATAAGATGCTTGTGTCCCCAGTCTGTTCTGTTTGTGCTGAATAAGAAGTTTTGCACCTTCAAGACTTGTCCTGAGAGTGAAGGGGGGAGAGAAGAAGCACGGAGTTTGTTTTAGACACTGCACTCACTCCTCCACATTCATGTTCCTGCACTGTGTTGTCTGCGGATGGACAGACAGCGGGACAGAGCTCTCCTTTCCTTTTAGTTAGTTTTAGCTAACTGAACCAAAGTTCCCTGAACTGTGGGGTTTTTTCCCTTCTCTTTGGACCTGTTCAAACCTGCTCTGGCCTGAACACCAGAAGAGCACGGGCAGCTCACACCTGTGGCCCACCGGGCTGGGCCTGGGCTGCGGCATTTCCAGCACCAGAGGGATTGATAAGAGACTGAGTGAGCTGAGCTACAGCCACAGAGGGACTTAGTGAGTTTGTCTCTCTTTTAGAGCAACAAGAGGTTTTATTGTTTAATATTGTTTAGGTTTTATTGTGTAATAAACAGGTTTTTCCACTTTTCTCCAAGGAGGTCTTTTATTTTTCCTGAACCAGTTGGGGGAGGGGCCGATTGAATCTGCTGTCCAGAGGAACTCCTTTGGGAGTTCTCTCCCAAATTTGCCCTGAACCAGGACAAGGTCTTTTCCAACTTCAGTGATTCCACAGTTTTGATTTCCTGTTGCCCAAGGGTGTCTTCTGCAGCCAAATGGTGAAAAACTGGGGAAAAGGCCAAGATTTTGGAGACAGTGGGATAGAAATTCCACCAAAAAATGTGCTTCCCTTCCACCTAAGCTGTGGATCCTCAGCTGGTATGGACAAGGAAATCCCTTTCTTTTGCCTCAATTTTGTTTTAATTTCTCTTTATCCCTTTAAAATATCCAATATTGAGGTAAAAACAGACATTGAAGTAAGACTTGGATGTGGTCATGGTAGGACACATGGACACATGGAGAGAGACTTGGGGATGCATGGATATTAACAGAGAAGGGGCCATTTGTGGGGACATGGGGGACATGGGCATGGATGGAGATATGGGGGACAATGACAGGGATGGAAACATGGTGGGGAGACAGCCATGGGTGAGGACATGGTGGGACATGGACAGTGACATGTGGGGACATGGCCATGGCCAGTGCCATGGGGGAACTTGCAGGGGATGTGGGGGATGCAGGGTTTGAGGGAGTTGAGGTTTCCTGGGAGGGACTTGGGTCTTGCTGAGGCCTCTGGGGACCCCAGGCTGAGCAGCTCCAGCTGTGCTGGGAGACCCTGGGGGAGGTTCTGGGGCAGCTGCTCAAGGACCCCCTGACCTGGAGCCCCAGCCAGGCATTGGGCTCCTGGAAGGGGATGAACATCCTTGTCCCCAGGAGGGAAATCCCAGCGCCCCCAGGGTGTCAGGGGCAGCTGAGAGGCCACAGCAGGGAGCAGAGAGCCAGACAGAGCTGTCACACTTATAAGCTAAACCCCAAAAGTCCCAAAACTGAGGGATTCCTCCCAGGAAAAAGCAGCCAGGAGCTGCCAGAATAGAGGGAAAGGGGAGATGTGACTCTCCAGACTGAGCAGGAGGGGCCTGCATCCCCCAAAACCAAACACAGGGGTGAGGGCTGGGGCTGGGGGCACAATGGGGAAGGGGTGGAAGAGCAGGGGAAAAGAGGATTCAGAGCGCAAGAGGGATGACACCCCCAAACTGAGTTGGGAGGGGTCTTTGGGTTGGAGGAATGATGAGTGAGGGAAGGGAACGGTGGGGATGGAACAGAAAAAGAGCGGTTCCATGGGGATCCCATTGTGTCCCCATCATTTGATTCCTGGAGTAATTCCCTGAGTCTCTGGAGGGGAATGGATCCGCACTGGGTGGGTCCCCAAGCCCCCTGCCCATCCCTGGGGGGCTCATGGGGGGTTCCCTCCACCCAAATGCTGGTGATGCTGCAGCCATGGGGGAGATGTGGGATCTGGATTGGGCAGGGAAGGAAGAGCAATAGGAAGAGGAGGGAGAGGAGGAGGAGGATGGGGAGGAGGAGGAGCAGGAACAGGAGGAGCAAGAGGAGGAGCCCCAGCAGAACCACGCTTTTCCCGCCTGCCTGCTGAGTCTGCAGCTCCCCTGGCAGCATCGATCCCCCAGATCCCACAGGTGAGCGGGGAGGGGGAACTGACCCCAAATCCATCAGGGAATCTCTGGAAGGGTTTGTTTCTGGGGAGGGAATCTTTGAATCTTGCAGGTCCCCAAGGGTGAGATACAGATGCCCCTTTGGACACTTGTGGAGGGTTCTGGTGGCAAACTGGCTAGGGAGGTGGTACCAGTTGTGGGGGGACATTGGCATCAGAGTGGGGAGAGCAGCAAAGGCCAATTCTGGCAGCCTGGAGGGGTGGGGGAGGCTGGAGATGAGCAGGGTCTGGGCCTGCCTGACTGTGGACAGGGCTGTTACTTCTGGAGCTGTACTTGGGCAGCAGGACCAAGGGCTCACCCATTGTTTTTCCCCCAAGCCAGGATTTGTAAATCCCAATCTTTGTCTGGATGGAGCTGGAGGAGGCTGCCAGGAAAAGGAAGATGGCCTGGGACACTGAGGCAGGCGAGGAGGAAGTCACTGCCCCTTTGCCCCTCTCCTCTGCTCCATGTCTCAGCCCAGCATTGCCCCTGGCTGCAGGACAGCCCCACTGCTGACACCATCCTGCCAGGGATGAACTGGTGGGATCCCTTCCCCTTCCCTCTAGCACAGAGGCAAATCCCATCCTCTCCTTGTCCACAGCTCCTTCCTTTTCTCTTTCTGTCCTTCCTTCCTCATTCCTTCCTCTCCTTTTCTTTCCTTACCCCAGGCACTGAGCAGCAGATGGAGACCGGGGAGAACAAATCCCTGTGGTATGCACATTTCTTTGAATAGAGACAATTCTCTCTCACAGGATTTTTCCTGGGAAGCTGAGAAAGCTCAGAAACGAAGAAAACAATTCTTATCTCATTTGCTGCACCGGTTGTTTGGCACATGTGGAATGTGTTATGGAGATTGTTTACCCAGAGTGATTTGTTAATTGGACACTGGTGATGGTTGTTTGGACTGATTGACCAATTAGGTCAAAGCTGGGTCGTGACTGTCTGGAAAGGGTCGGAGGTTTTTCTTTAGTATGTAATTTAGTATAGATTTAGTATAGAAATAGTGTAATGTAGTATAATATAGTATAGAATAAAGCATCTGTTCAGCCTTTAAAATCATGGAGTCAGAGCACATAATTTCTTGGATGGGTGAGACAAAGTAGAAATTTAACAGGATAGAAATGCATTTTTGGATTGAGGTGAAAAGTGCTGTTCTGAGCCTGTAACTTGTTTATCTGTGCTTAAGACTCCCTGTTCTCACAAGAGAGGAAAAAAAACAAAGAAAAAATCTTGTGCTCACAGAATGGTCTCGACCAAGAGAAGGAATTCAAATTCCCAAGATAAATGGAGGCCCCTTTGTTGGGGGCAAAGGATGAGGCTGTCCAGAGAGCTCTCTGCGCAAAAGGCAAGGACTGATAAAAACTAATTGCAACCTGTAACGTGAAATCAGTAGAATGAATATGAATGAGACTATATGCATATGTATAAGCAAGGGGGAATTCCCAGGGGTGCGCGTGTCCTTTAGGGAGAACAATTCCCACATGTGTCCAGCACTAAACATACCGGCTTTACAACTTTTTACAAAGTTGTGGAGTTTCTCTTTTTTTTCCACTAATCATTTTGGCGAGCCAGCCAGGCGATTGTCTGTCCCTGCAGGGGCGGAAGGGAGGACGGACTCCTGGGTGCTCCCTGGGATTTTCCTGGAGGAGCTCTGCTCCATCTCGGCTTGCCTCCTGCAGATACAGACAATGACCTGCTGATGTGCAGATAGACAGTACGTCTGTCAAAGGGCCTGGGGAGATAGGGCTGCTGATAAGTCACTCAGAGATGTCTGAGTGCACAGCCTCGTCCCTGTGCTTGCAGGCAGCCATCGACCAAGAGCACGGTCAGCGGCAGAGGTTCCCGGTTGATAGCGCAACTGGGAACGGGTTCATTGTTCAATGGAGCAGCCGCTAGCGACTCTGAGGTGAGCCGAGTGAACCCGAACTTTGTGTGCTTGTGGTGTCCAGACATTGTATGGCTAATGCATTGTGTGGTTAATGTTGGCGTGTTTGTAATCGTGTGAGTGCGTGGTGTATCAAACAGACCGAGTGAGTGAGTGAGTGTACCCACGGCGTGCAGGGGCAGTTCTACCCGTGTCTGAAGCAGCCAGGTGAGACCCGGAGCGCTGGCTGGGGCAGTCTGTGAGGGCAGGAACACCCCGTGGAGTAGTGGAACAAGTGGAGAAACGTGGGTGAGGACATTTAGTCATTTACTGTGTTTAAAGGTGGTGATGTGTGATTTGTGTAGATTGTGCATGTTTTAACTGTGGCTAGATGAACTCAGGGGATTCTTCTGCCCCCGCAGTTTGGACTTGGTCCCTGGAATTTTACTGTGTGCTGTTATTTTGATTGTGTCCAGAGTGTGTGAGGACCAGAAGAGGCTGGATAAGCTGATGTGGGTAGATGATGAAGTGTTGCATGTTGGGTTGTGTTGAGAATAGTGGGCACTCTTAAGAGATACCCCTTTCCCAGTGAGTTTGTGTGGTTCTTTCCCCACATTGTGGTAATTTGATTCTTGGTATTGTAGGCTTGTGTTTGTGGAGATTTTAGGATTTTGTTTGCAACAAGTGTAGCATTTTACATGGAAAAACTGCAGTATGGTGATTTATGTTTAACTGTGATAAAACAAATTAAAGGAATGCGAGGAATTCCCCTCCCACAGCAACCTAAGCCCTGACTCTCGTGAATTTGAGATGCAGGGTGTGTGTCTGTGTCTGTGTTTGTGGGCATATCAGATTTTTTGCTGTAACAGGCACAGCTTTTTGCAAGACAGCAAAGTGAGTGTCAGTAGAAACAATGCTTGAATTAGATTGTGCGGGAAGAGAACTGGGAAAGAATGAGATTTTGTAAAGCAGAGTTTAGGTGGAAGAGACCAAGACAGGCACTTTATGTTATTCTAAGGAAGCCAAGGCTACTCAGAGAGCTCTAAGGAATTTAGTAGCAACCAGTCATGAGAAGCAAAGAAGTAACAGGATGTTTGAATTATTAGAAAAGAGAGTTTCGTGTAATTTAAGAAACCCAGCAGAAATAATTAAAGCTGAGTGCGTTCAGCTTATTTTATACCCCAAGACTTTGAATTAAGGCAAAAGGCTGGGATGGGGTAGAAAGATGGGAGCTAAGAAAATGGAATTTTTAGTAGACACGGGGGCAGCAAACTCAGTGTTAAATAAAGCCTCGATGCCTGTAACAGATGTTATGGTAAGGGGGCAACTGGCCAATCTGAAAAATCATATTTTGCAAACCATCAAAATAGTCATAGTTTTTTTGTATGTGCCCAACTCTCCAAAGGCCCTGTTGAGTAGGGACTTGTTGAAGCAGCTGGAAGCAAAGATCACATTTAAAGATGGAGAGATTATTTTAGAGGTAAAGGATCAAGAATATGGAGATATATTGAGCTTAATTTTAACAATTAGTGAAACTGAAATTGAAAATAAGGATGAAATTTACAAGAAAGTAATGGATCCAATGTTTCCTGGGGTATGGGCCTCTAACACAGCAGGGAGGGCAGAGAATGCACCTCTCCTTAACCAAGTTAAGGAAAACAACGGGCTAAGGTCAGGCAGTACAACTTGTGGCAAACCCATACACCCTACTAACATGTTTGGCACCTGAGCTACCCTAGTTTACTGTTTTAGATCTGAAAGAGGGGTATTGGCACACCTGGGGAAGGGACCCGGAAGTTTAAAACAGGCTATTACAACACACTACAACACTAGTCCACATTTGATCCCAGTCCATGAAATCTGTCATATTAGATCCAGGCCATATTTGATCCCAGGCCAAAGTTGATCCCAGTGAATAGTTGATCCCAGTCCCTATTTGATCCCAGTCCATATTTCATCCCAGTCCCTATTTGATCCAAGTCCCTTGATGCCGAATTTTGCCCCAAACAGGCAGAGTGACTGCCTAATCAGACTCAGCTTAAGTCAATTAAGCAGGAGGTATTTTTATTAGCGACGCGTCGGAGAAATCACAAAATGGATTTCTGAGTTCACATAGCAAAAGCAAGCCTTATATACAATTTTGGGTATAGGATTACATCAGATCAGATACATAATCATGCATATTCATATGGGGCGTGATGTAGGCGGAGCGTGGGCGGAGCGTAGGTGGAGACATCTCTTTTGGGGGATTCTCAGGTGGTCGTTCCTGTTGCCTTCATCCTAGACGGGGTCTTTCCGATGAGTCTTCCTCTTTAAACTTTTGAACTCCTTTCCTAATTTGGTCAATTCCCGGTGTATTTGGCTTAGATCCCGTGGCTTGGCAAAACCCTTAGGGTCGTTTCAACATTGCTGGCTCTAAACCTGCTTAGCCCATTAGTTTCTCCTATACCTATCTCTTCCCCTGTCATGATGCTCTACCTCTTATCTAATTTGTTGCTCTGTTTTCCTAGTGCTGTGCTTTCTCCGTGTGTTCTAGTGCTAGGCCCTTCTTTACATGCCTCTCATTCCATGTTTTAACCCATTATTTCTGGAAGGCTATCTGCTTTAGGGCTTCACCCTGTTTGATCCTAGTCCATATTTGATCCCAACCCCTATCTGATCCTAGTCCATGTTTGATCCCAGTCCATGTTGCCCTGCATATATTCCAAAAGTCTGCAATTCCAGCTTCCAGCCAGGAAAAGATGTTCCTGCCCTTGAAGGGAAATGGAGCAAAATCCTACAGAGACATTTCCCTGCCAGCCTTCAGGACTTCAGCACCCTGGACTGGGAACTTAAAAAGTAATTGGGAAATAAAGTAATAAATAATCAGGGGAGGGTCTGTGGGGACAGAGGGGTCATCTAAATCAGGGCAGGGGACAGCAAAATCAGGGCAGGGTCAAATTATTCAGGGCAGGGGTCAATTAAATCAGGGGAAGGGGAATTAAAACAGGGAAAGGTCAACTAAATCAGGGGAGGGTCTTTGGAGGCAGGGGTCAATTAAAACAGGGGAGGGGTCAATTAAATCAGGGGAGGGTATTGGGTGGTCCCTGGGGCAATAAATCAGGGGAGGGTTGTGGGTGGTCCTGAGGCAATTAAATATAGGGAGGGTCTCTGGTGGTGCCTGGGTCAATTAAATCAGGGCAGGGTCTCTGGTGGTCCATGGATCCAGGGAGACACTGAGTGAGAAACAGAGCAGGCAAAGAGAGACAGGAGAGAAAAGGGACACAGAGACAATGAGCTGAGAAGGCGGCACTCTGCAAACAGAACTGCAACAGACTGAACATGAACGGGAGAGAAATCAGTAAGTCTCAGAGTTTTATTTGCTGTCAAATACATCCCACACACCCAGCCCCACACAATCTCCATCCCACCGCTCTAATTGAGACCCCACGACTCTAAATCACTTCCCAACCTCATGTCAGCCTGGTGGCTGCGGAATCGAGTGAGTTTGGCGTGGGACTGAGTTTGTTGAGGTGGGTTTGAGCTCTTTTTGGGGTAAGATTGAGCTGTTTTCACTGAGATTTGAGTGATTTGGAGGTGATAGATCCATTCCTCTTGGCTTCTGCAGTGTAAAGAGATGGAGAATAGAAAAAAATTAAGGTGAAATTAAAAGTAGAAACAGCCAGGTGTGTTCTCAACATGGATCACAGGGAATGTGGCTCACCTGGGCTGTGCCCAAAGTGCCTCCTCCAGTGGGGGATGGAGCTGGAGCATCGCACGAAGCTCTGCCCGCACTCGGGGCACTCACAGGGCTTCCCTTACCGGTGCCTCTGTTGGTGTCGGGTCAAGTGAGAGCTCCTGGAGAAGCTCTTCCCACACTGGGGACACTCGTAGGGCCTCTCCCCAGTGTGGATGCGCCGGTGCCTGATGAGGTTGGAGTTGTGCTTGAATCCCTTCCCGCAGTCGGGGCAGCGGAAGGGCCTCTCCTCTGTGTGAATCCAATAGTGCAGGAGGAGAACAGAGCTGGTCTGAAACCTCTTCCTGCATTTATCACACTCATAGAGCCTCTCCCCAGTGTGGATGCGCTGGTGGGTGATGAGGTCGGAGTTGTGCTTGAATCCCTTCCCGCAGTCGGGGCATTGGAAGGGCCTCTCCTCTGTGTGACTCAGATAGTGCCGGAGGAGATGGGCTCTTGTCTTAAACCTCTTCCGACACTTTGAACACTCATAGGGCCTCTCCCCAGTGTGGGTCCTCTGGTGCTGGGACAGGCTGGAGCTCTCTCTGAAGCACATCCCACACTCGGAACATTTGTATGGCCTCTCTTCAGTGTGGATCCTCTGGTGCTTCATCAAGTGGGAGCTCCGGCTGAAGCTCTTCCCACACTCCTCACACTCATAGGGCTTCTCTCCAGTGTGGATCCTCTGGTGCCTGATCAGGTCAGAGCTCCACCTGAAGCTCTTCCCACACTCCACGCACGTGTGGGGCTTCTCCCCACCAGGGAGCTGCTCATGGAGCACCAGCTCCGAGCTCTGGCTCCATCTCCGGCCACCTTCCCGGCCCAGGCTGGCTCTTTCCCCCTCAGATCCCCGCCGGCTGCGTTTGCAGCCCCTCCTCGTGTGGCATCTCCACGGCTTTTCCTCCCCGTTGGCTTCCTGCGCCGTGGAGCCGCTCAAAACGGCCTCTTCCACCAGGTTCTGCCGCGGGCATTTGCCCTCCCTGCTCTCCATGCTCAGCTCCTGCTCTGGGGGAGGAAGGACAAGGACAGGATGGGATTTGCCTCCGTGCCACAGGCAAGGGCAAGGAGATCCCCCCAGGGCTGAGCTGCAGCCGGGGCCGTGTTGGCCTGGGAGATGGAGCAGCACAGAGGGGAAAGGGGCACTGACTTCCTCCTCACCTGCCTCAGTGTCCCGGGGCATCTTCCTCTTCCTCGCAGCCTCCCAAGCCTTGGCAATGGGAAATCCTGGTTTGGGGAAAACAAGGGATGAGCGCGTTTGTAGGAGCATCGGGGGGTAGGTCGGTCGGGACGGACGGAGATGAGAGAGCTCTGCAGCCAGGTCGTGGAACTTGCAGTTTATTGCAAAGGGCCTGGGTGCAGGGCCCTGCTGGGAGCTGCCAGGCACAGCTCGGAGCAGGCCAGAGATAAGAGAGGGGTAGAGAGGGTGAGAGGGTAAGAGAGTAAGAGGAGAAGAGCGTATGACAGTAAGGTTCCTGTTACAATACAATCAATCTTCTTCTGTGTTGAGTATTTGATTTTTCACTAACCGATCTAGTACAAGATACAAATCCTACAGCATTTACATACAGCCTGTAAAAATCATTACATCACCATACTGTGTTACATTTTAAACCCTAAAATCTCCTCCTTGGACCCCTTCTATTGAGCTAGTAGAGTCTGCTCTGACCCTTGGATCTGTCTGCAAGCAGAGGGAATTGTTTCATCAAAAGGGGATTACCTTCAGTTGGGCCACACCATTGTTTTCCAGTTGTTCACTAACTGCGGTATCTCAGAGCTTGCTTTCATTTCAATCTTCCTTATACTTTTTATGTTCACAAAATCTTTTGCCAGACAATCATATTTATAAGGCTTTTCTGTTTCATCTTCCCCAACACACATTGAGTTTGAAGGTCCCTCTGCCCAAATCCATCTCTACAAGTCACTGGCCATCAGGGCTCCAGAAAAACCTCCCAAACACCCAGATTCAGGCCTGAAAAAGCCTCCCAGGAGTTCCCCATCCCTGGTCCCTCCCCTCTGGTGTTCAGGGGGTTCCCCCTGTCCCAGCTTCTGGGGTATTGCTTGGATTGGGGGTCCCCCTTGTGCCTGGTGCCCGCCCTGCCCAGGCTGCTGGCAGTCCCAGCAATGCCAAAAGCTCCCCCTGCTTCACTCTCCCCATTTCAGGATGCCGGGGCTGTTTGGGCTCCCGAGCTCCCTTCTCCCCTCATTCTCTGCTCTGGGCTGTGAATGAGACAAGGGCTGCTTGTCCCAGACCTGCCAAGTGAGTGCTGGAGTCTCCCACGCTGCGTTTCCAACTTTCCTCGAGGGAAGCAGCCAGTAAAGAGACACAGCGAGTGATAAGAGGAGTGAGAGAATCCCCCGGGTAACTGGGTCTCAGAGAGGGGCTGGACCCCTCGGAGGAAGGGAGCAGAGCAGTTTCCGAGCCCAATCCACTAGGAAATGGGACAAAAGGGAACCCTAAAAATTCTGCTGCTTTGAGGGATAAGAGAGCCCAAGAGCATCCAGAATGAAAACCTGCTGGATTGAGGAATTAACATTGCAAGAGCATCCACGGTTGAGCCAAATTCTGACAGATAGAGGATATGCTCAAGAGCATCTGGGGTTGGACAACACAGCTGGGTTGAGGGATATCCAAGAGCACGGGGACTGTCAAGGAACACCTAAACTTGTAATAGGTGATGTGAAAGTGTAGTATATGGTAGAGATAATTCATGCTATTAATGTATAAAATATTGTAAAATCCACACTATGTCTTTTAACCATCCTGGCAGGGAACAGCATCTTATTCATATACATCTAGTTCCTGGACTTGGTTGAGATAAACACCGTGGTTTTTAATGAAAGAATAGAAGCTTCCAGGGCGATAATCGCTGGCTTCCCTGAGTCACCAGGTCCAGCCAAGAGTGATTAACACCTCGAGGATTACAGCTACCAAGATGATCCACAGCCCCACCCTGATGCATGTGAATGCTGACTTCCCTGGAGTCTACTGACAACATCAGACACCTGGACTGAGTCTTTGTCCACCTCTGCACAGGTAAAGACACGGTTATGGATGGGAAGAGACACAAAGAACATTCGGTCATCTCTGCCTCGAGCAGAATAAACTGTAAAAGAACTCGCTGCGTCAGGCAGCATTTGTGAACAGGGGGAGACTCTGACATTCGGAGCTCAGATCCGTGTTCACCCAGCACCGAACCCAGGCTCGACGCTGACCCTTGGCTGTGGTGGTTTTGACAACCGACCTTCAGTCGCACAGACAAATTAATAAATCTTTGCTAAATTTTCCTATAGGTTTGGCTCTCGATTTGATAATTTATAACAGAAGGTACCTTATTGTTGTCTTGTGTGTGAGAGTGAGTCACACACAAAATCAGCCTCAGCTTCCCGGGTGGGTGGGAAGGGGGGCTGTGCAAAGAGGAGTGTGTGACCCACAGATAAGCCATTGTTCTCCTGGGTGTGGGGGCTGTGGCATAAGGTACAGGTGACCTGCAAACGGGCCATTGTCCCCAGGGCGTGTGAGGGGGCCGTGGCTAAAGAGTGTGAGTGACACACAAATCAGCCTCACAGGTGAACGGCGCCGGAGGCAGCAGAGTCAGGGCCCTCCCAGGAGGCCCGGAGATACTGAGACCCAGAGGCCACCCCAAGGTGAGGGGGGCCACAGGGACCCGCGATTCTCTGTCAACAGGGATCCACTCTGTGTCCTGAGGGTGGGAAAGAATGTGTGGAAGTGAGTGAGAAATAAAAGTGAGTGAATGTAGACGAATGAAAGTATAGGTAATGTGGATTCTGCATTTTAAGCTTCACTATATCTCCTTGGAGGGAGGTGTATTGTACTGAAAGTAGTGGGAGAAAAAAGTTTTTTATTTCTGTGTGTGTAGTTGAAAGAAAAGCGGTATTTAGGTTGTTAGAGAAAGGGAAAAACAGAGGAAGAAGATGAATAGATAAGATCTTGAAAAACGACACAGAAAACCAGTAAGTTGGATACAGGGGAAAAAAAGGAAAAAAAATAGTCCTTTGGGAGTTATGTTAGCTAACAGAGATACAACTCCTTGCAAAAGGAGAAAATACACGGTATGTGGAAGTTGATGGGAAAAATGTGCAAACTGTGGAAAAAGGGAAATTAACCTTAAACTAGTAAGCTCAAACTTGTGAATTATATGCTTTAAAAAGAGCACTAGAATATTTAACACAAAATAAAGGAACTATACATACTGATTCAAGGTATGCCTTTAGAGTAGTACATACCTGTAAAAAATTTGGAAAGGAAAAAGATTACTTAATTCAAGAAGAAAAGGACTAGTACATGAGTAACTTCTTTCAGAGGCACTACAATTACCTAAAAGAGATAGCTATAGTACATATTAGGGAACTCCAAAAGGAAAAGACCCCAGAAAGAAGAGGAAATAATTTGGCAGATCATGAAGCTAAGGATGCAGCAGAAAATGGAGGTGAAAGAGTTATGTTAATATTAACACCAAACCAGGAAAAACTGGAAATTCCAAAGTTTAGGGAAGCTGAGAAAAAAGAATTAAACAAGGCAGGAAATGAACAAGATAAATCAGGGAAATGGAAACTTCATTATGGAAGACAATTACTTAATAAAATGTGCTTATTAGAAAAATATTAGAAGACATGCATCAGAAAACCCACTGGGGTACTCAAGCTTTGTGTGACCATTTTTTAAGGAACTATGGGTGTACTGCAATTTTGGAGTAGCAAAGCAAGTAATTGAAAGATGCTTAATTTGCCAAAGGATAAATAACAAGGTGATGAGAAAAACAACATTAGGAGATTGTGAGTTAGCTCATCAACCATTTCAAAGTATCAAAGCAGAAGTTTAGATTCGCTAGGCTCTGGATTTATTTGTAAAAAAACCCCCATTTAATATAGAAGAAAGAGAATATGCCATATGTTAAACAGGAGATTTCAGGCGAATACAAATCTTATAAATTATCAAAAACATCTGAGAAAAAACAAGAAAAGGAAAAGAGGAAGTGAGAGGGAGGGGAGCAGGAGGAAAAATCAGAAAGAGAGCGGGATCCTCTGCAGGTCTTGCCCCCTCTGTTCGCGGCCCAGGCGCCTGTCCCAGGTCCCGGCTCGCTGCCCGCCTCAGCTCCGCCTGCCCCGGTTTCCATCCCAGGTGCGGCCTCACTGCCCAGGGCAGCTCCACCTGCCCCGGCGCTGTCGCTCAATTTGTGTGCCCTGCTCCCACTGCCTGGCCCGCGGCCGCTCTGCCGGCCATGCTGGGGAAGATGGGGGTTGCTCTGTCCTGCCGCCTGCTCCGAGGTCACCGCGCCCACCGCACCCAGGGGGGGTCCCAGCCATCCCATCCCCGGCTGCCCTGCCCGTGCCACCTGCGCTGGGCACCGCCGCTGCTGCCGGGCTCTCCCACCTGCCTTTGCTCTGCCGGCAGCTGCCGGATCAGCCGCCATCAGCCAGGTGGGGGCTACCCACGCTCCGCCTCGGGCTCCATGGGAAGATCCCCCTCTGGCGATTCCGGCAGCAGACCCTGCCCACACTCCCACCGAGCCTCAGCGGGATATCCTCCCCTGACCCCGTCCTGCTCTGAGTTACGTCCCCTTGGTAACCACAGCTCCGGCTGTTCAAGGAAACTCTGTCTCTCTCTAGAGGAAGCACCTTATCAAAACACTAGGAGCTCAGTTAAAAGGCAGCCCTCTCCAAATTCTTTCTCAAAACACAGGAGAAAGGCTATAGAAGGTAAAAAAGTGAAAGAGTTAGATGAAGGGATTGCTCTATTTCCGTTCAGAGAGGTTCCCATGGGAGGGATGCGCTGCCCCGCCCCGCGGGAGCCACCAGCGCCCCTGCCGGCCGTGCCCGGAACTGCACCCAAGGGCAAAGCGCCGCAGCCCAAAGGCCGGGACTGGGTCCGGGCTCTGTTTGCTGTCAGTGCCGCAGCTGTTGGTGTTTGTTTGCTTTATTATACACACTAGTAAATAACTGGTATTCCTATTCCCATATCTTTGCCTGAGAGCACCTTGATTTCACTGGTCTAAAAATTAAGAGCGAGGGGGTTTGCATTCGCCATTCCAAGAGAGGCTTTTTCTGCCTTCCCGAGCAGACACCTCTCTTGTAAAGCAAGACAAGCACCCACAGGCACTGAGGGGGCTGCAGGAGGGGCACAAGAAGGCCCTGCAGCACTTGGGCACAAAGGCACAGCACGTGAATGCAAGAAGGGAGCAGCAAAAGGCCAAGCTGAAGGCAAAGGCCAGGGCACAGCTCCTACAGCCCCTGAGGGATCAACCCCAGGACCCAAGGGGGCCCCAGCACCCAGGGCACGGCTCGGCCACAAGCACCTGGCAGAGGCATTGCCCTCCTTGGCAGGGGAGAGCCCACCCAAACAGCCCCTGGCAAGGAACCAGGGCTCCAGCTGCAGGGCACAAGGACACTGCAAGCACAGACAGCAGCACCCTCAGCACCAGCAAGTCCACCCCTTGATGGACATGGATTGGCAGGGCTGTCACAGCTCCCATCACACCAGGGACCCTCCACACTGCAGCCCTTGAGAACATTCAGGCAGGGTCTGCATTGAGAGGAGGCATTTTCTGATGGACACAAGGGCCTCTCAATCCACTCTGAATCTTAGACTGAAGGGGGGAAAGAGTAAAGGAATATTTTATTTTTAAGGGAATGAGTGGGAAAGATGAGCAGGTATGACTTGTTCAACTACTATTGGAAGTTGTGGGGCATAGGTTTGAATAAAATTAATTTCTTTTTCTTCATCCTGTGATTGTAATTAAATAGGAAGGAATTTGAGAGCTGGATTTTAATACTGTAAAACGGGTTGCAGAGGCCAGTTCTGTTCTACCTTCGTGTGACAAGATGGAAAAGGCCCATGCTGAAGTGAACCCAGAAGTGCGGGCAGACACAGGGAAAGAGGGAAAATTTGATATGGAGCCTCTACAAATTACTTTAAAGCAACTAGGACAAGCAATACCTTGTTCCAAGAGAGAGAAGAAAGGGCTTACAGCCTGGTATTGAGTCCCTGTTAAAGGCAGGGCTTTTGGAGCCAAGGATGTCTCCCTACAACACTCCTATCCAGCCAGTCAACAAACTGGATAGATGGACAGCAGGAGGAAACACAGAATTTTCAAGTGTTAAAATGAAGATAAAATGAGGCAGTTTTCCTGGGCCTTCCAAAAAGGAAAATGAATTTGAATTATAGGTGGATTTTAAACAGGGTCTAGTCAAAGGAATTCTTGTGCTAAAATGTTTAACCCAGTGGCCAGAGAGTGGCCTCGCCTGAAAAGTGATGACAACAGGAGGATCTCCTATAGTTCAAGTCTGGCATCAAGGTAAAGGTTTGACAACCTAAACAGCCTCTAAATAGATGAGCAGGGCTCAGTTATTACAGTATGAAACTTGTTCAATGGCACAGGAGGATTTAGAACTGAGGACAGGGAAAGGGTTTAACCCAGCCTCCTGTGTGAACAGCCTGGAGAGGGGCTGGCAAGGAACCCACGACTGCACTCAAGGGACAGAGCTCCAGACCCAGGCTGGGAGAGATTGATGATGGCACATTCCCTGGCCTGAGGGAGAAAATGTGTTTGTGGATGGCTCTGCAAGGGCAGCAGAAGGGAAAAGAGCTACAAGACAGGCTGTTATTAAGGAAGGGGAATCAGACACAGCACAGGTCACCGACCCATGCTCAGCTCAACCCGCGGAGCTGTGGGTGCCTGTGAGAGCCTGGCACTGAAATGCCCTGAGCAGGAAGGCTTCAACATCTTCTGCTGACACCATGGCACCTAACAGGGGGGCAAAAGCAATTCTCACTGCTTCAGCAACCACTGGAGCAGATATCAAGGCACATTCTCCCACAGGAAGCTGGGCTGGCACACAGCCTGCCCTGGCACTTTGCTGCTGCCAACACCCAGCCAGGACATCGGCTCCTGCCTAAGGAGTGCAAAGCAGCACCACTGGTGGCCAAGGGGCCCATGCCAAGTGTCCCTGAGGCCAGAAACAGCCGCCAGCACAGCTCAACACTGGGGGACCCCTCAGCCTGGCCTCAAGGGCTCTGAAGCCCCAGAGATTTGCACTTCCCGCCCGCAGCAGGAGGATGGGAGGCCGCCCCTGAGCCTGCCCTGAAGGCAACGCAGCAGCAGCCAGGGCTCCACAGCGGGCCAAGCCCCTGCGCCTGCCCACAGATCCTCGCCTGGAATCCTCTGCAATCCTGGCCACCCTCCTCTGCCATCTCCAGCCACTGGGGCCAAGCCTTGCTGCCACTGCTGCAGCTTCAGCGCTGGCTGGGCCTGCACTGCCACAGCTGCTGGGGAACACCACGGCACAATTCCACTCTGGGGCTCACTGACACCCACACTCTGGGCTGCCTGCCATTGCACTGCTGCAAAATGTACCGATTTCGGTTCTTTCAAATCTTATTTCTCTGCTCAGAAAGGTTTCTGTACACAAAGGTTTGCCTTTGGGAAAGGAATTTTAAAGGTTTTATTTAAGGGATGTTACACCACTCAATGCAGATGAGTTTAACATCTGAACACACTGGGAACAGCCCAAAAGACACCCACAGAGATAACAACCAGCAACAAAACATCAACATTGCCCAGCAGCAAACAGCAACCAACAGCTACCCCAGACACTGCCCGCGGCAGAGCTGGAGACACCTGGGCTGGAAAAGGCTGAGAAGGAAATCCAGGAGTGTGGAGACCGAATTCACAGAGGGGAAGAAAACGGCATCCAACAGGAAACCAAATACTAAAAACTTACACAATTTGGAAGCAATGAACATTAAAGCATTGGATTTAGACTGCTTCAGACTACATAAAGTTTAGGAAAATCTAGTAAAACTCACATGGCATGGAATGATTTTCTCTGCACAGCCGGGCTATTTGTGAAAGAAATTATTTCTGTTGCACATCCTGGCCAGAACCAAGGAATGCCTTAACTCTCTAACACTAAAGAGATTCTTGGAGAGTTTTTGTTTTCCCTGAAGTTTCAGTGATAAGATAACAACATGATAATAATTTTTCATAATAATTCCCACTTTATATTGTCAGGTGGGTTTGGGGCAGAAGTGTGAGAATCAATTTTTGGTCTGGGTTTTTCCAAGTTCTCCTTTATGGGGCATTTGTAGAACTGAAGAGCTTTAACCGTAATAGTTTGAACTTGTAAATAGTTAATATTTTTTTTTTAAAACACAGCAGATTCTTGGGGGGCCACATGTGCCTCACCAGATGGCTGCCCTGGAAGAGAAGCTTCATTACAGGCAGCCTGCAGAGGAGCTTTAGAAATGCAAATGAACACTGCTGGGCAAAGGGTGGACAATGCACCTGGGTCTCTTGCCCGGGGCAGGAATTGGGCTGATTCCCTGTGCCCCTCACCCCAAGCTCTGCCGGCTTGCAGAGATGGAATTTGCACAGCTCAAGGCAGAGCCCAGGGGGAGGATATCTGACCCTGCAACACAAACGGGTGAAGCTGCAAAGGGAAACAGCAAATGTGGAATGTTGGGAAAACTTCACTATAAATAAGGGGGGAGGAATCACCCCTCTGCCCACTCCAACATGTCCTGTCACATTCTAAGTTATATAGGTTATATTAGAGCACTGGGGATTTTTTGCTACCATAAATTCAGGGAAATCAGTTGTGATTACAACTATTGGCTGATTTAATTAGAGCAAAGCAGTCAATTGATGTAGCCCTGGCTAGAGAGAGCAGCCAAAAATGGGGAAAAGATGAACGGCCAGCAGAACAAATCCTACAACACCATGGATCAGCCCCTGGAAACCCGAACCAATTCATATCAGGAGCCGGAGAACCCATTTCTCATTTCAATGGCATCATTAGATTACAAGCTGCCCTCGCTATAATAACCAACCAGACAGCTCAAGCTCCTGACCTTCCTGCTGACCAACCCACTGAAATGAGGAACACAACACTTAACTATGGGATGGGATCAGATCATCTGTTAGCAGAAAAAAGAGGAGTTTGTGGAAAATTAAATGACTCAAACTGCTGTTGGCAAAGAGATGACAAAGGAAAAGTGGTGAAACAGATAACAAAGGAAGTAAGAAAGCACCTCATGTTCCAGCCCAAGCGTGGAAAGGATGGGAATGGGACACGGTTTTGTGGCTCCGTGGCAAACCATGGGTTAAATGAATGCTGTTTCTCCTCTGATGTGCTACAGCAACTCTCATCTTTTTACCGTGCTCCACACCTTGAGAGTGCAGCTCATTCAGCAGCTGAGCGAGGGGCCAGGGATTTGTAGATCAGGAAGCAACGGGCGAAACCATCAGCTACAATAAATGTTCCTAATTAACATGGACTGCTTCTCACAGAAAGTCCCGCTAAATTCCGGAACTTCCAGAAGAACAAATCCTTTACAGAGCCATGAATATCGGCTGTTATACAAAAGTGGGGGTGCACATTAACACGGACATGCAGTTCCTGGATCGGGAGCTATGAACCTTCTAAGTACCTCAGCCAGTGGGCAAAGGGAGAGGGAGATGAAGCCGGGAAAATGAGGATAAAAAGGAGGCTGCGAACTACAACAATGGCAGAGAGCGCACGGCAAATGCCCCACGGCCTCTCCCTCTGCCCGGCAATAAAGTCACTTTTACAGGACTCCTCTGGGCACAGAAACCTCCGGCCACGGGAATTTCCCCGCAAAGCCCCGGGCACGGGGCAGCCCCCTCTGTCCCAGCCACACGAACCGGGCCGAGCCAGCGCTGCTCCGGCTGCGGCTCCTGCCGAGGCAGCGGCCGCAAGGAGACCGCGGGCAGCCGCTCCCGCAGCGCCCTCACGCCAGCGGCAGCACGGGCCGGACACGGCACAACGAACCCGCCCGAGCCCCCTGCCGCCCCCGAGGCCCGCAGCCAGCCCCGAGCCCCCGCACAACCCAGCGCGGCTCCCACCTGCGCTGCGGCCGCCTCCGAGCTCCGCCGCCGCCTCACCGCGCTCCGGCCGCTGCCGCCGCTCACGGGCCCGCACACACGCTCCGACAATGGCGCCGCTGCCCAGCCACGGCCGCCCTCAGCCCGCCACCGGGGCCCTGCTCCGCCCCGCTCCCACCAATCAGCGCGCCACAACCACGACTGACGGCACCATCCCCCAATCGCAGCCAGGGAACCACGACTGACGGCACCATCCCCCAATCGCAGCCAGGGGCGGGCTCTGCACACGGCACAGCCCCGCCCCGCGCTCTCAGGTTCCCCCGGGCTGCGTGAGGGCAGAGCCGGAGCTGAGGAACAGCCCTGGAATGTGCCCGGGCCCGAGGGGGATTGAGCTGAAAACACAAACAAACTTCTCCGCACCTCCCGCCATGGCTTTCCCGGCACTGTCGCTTCGGTATCTCCGGCTCAGCGGGAAGCCCTGGATCCTCACTTCTCCTACCCCTAATTAGGAACATCAGTGCATCGCTTTGATTTCCCCCAAAAAGGGAAAACCGCCCCAAACTCCTGTGTATAAGTCGGGGAGGGGAGAGATTTTTGACAGAGAACTCCAAAATCTCAGAGCAGGATAATGAGAAATAAGTGAAGACCCTTAAATGCAGCTTTCACCCGCGCCTCCCTCCTTCCAGCTGCACCTCCTACCCCGCCAGTGCCGCAGACAGGGAATGGGGCCGGGCTCAGTTCATGCCCCGGGGCTTCTCCCTCTGCTCAGGGACAGGAGTCGTTCCCCTGCTGCACCCTGGGCTCTCTCCCACCGGAGACTTCTCCAGGAACTTCTCCAAGCTGAGTCCATTCCCATGGGGCACAGCCCCCTCCAAGTGCTGCAGCGTGGGTCACTGTGCCCCGGGGTCAGTCCTGCCAGGACAGGCTGCTCCAGCGGGGCCCTCTGGCCGCGGGGTCACAGCCTCCTCTCAGGCATCGCCGTGCTCAGCGTGGCTGCTCCGGGGGCTGCGGGGGGTTCTCGGCACACCCATGGATCTGTGGGGGGATCTCTGCATCCCCGTGGATCTGCAGGGGGATCTCCGCAGCCCGATGGATCTACAGGGGGATCTCTGCATCCGGCACCGCCGTTTTTGGAGGCACCAGGAATAGGCTGAGCTCTGCCTGAAGCTCTTCTCACATTCCCCTCACCCTTCCTAGCACACGGAGGCTTTTACCTCCTCACAGCTCCCCGGGCTGGTTTTGCAGCCTGTTGCCTTCTCAAGGCGTGGCGACCTGGTTCTTATTCTGGCACGATGGCGCAAAGCCCAGGGTCATTCGGTCCATATGCTCTTGACACGAATGTGGTGGACAGCAAATGGCATTGATTGCTGGGTTACACGGGTTTTTATGGCTTGGGCAGTCAGTGTCATTTCCTTCTGCTCACGTCCGGCTGGGTGCGCCCAGGCACGGAGCAAAGGTCTGACCGCCGGGTGGGGGGTGTCCTGACTGACCGTACAGCCCGAATTCTTCCGCACGCTTGTCCCTGACTCTCCAGAGCAGCCCCTCCTCGTGTGGGATCTCTGGGGCTTTTCCTCCGCATTGCATTCCTGAGCCGTGGAGCCGTTCCAAATGGCCTCTTCCATGAGATTCTGTGGCAGGGATTTTTTTCTCCCTGGTCTCTGTCTGCAGCACAGTGCCTGGTGGAGGAAGGACAAGGAGAGGAAGAAACAGGGAGAAGGGAAAAGGAAAAGGCAGGAGGAGAGGAAGGAACAAGAGGGAACAAGGGAGGAAGGAGATGGGAAAGAAACATGGATGGATATAGGACAGAATGAGGAGAGGAAGGAGGGCGGACAAGGAAAAGATGGGATTTGCCTCTGTGAAAAATGCCAATCACTTGTTTTTAAAATTTTTAAAGTTTAATAGTAATAAAATGGTTATAAAAATAGTAACACAATTAGAGTAATAACAATTTGGACAAATTGAATTTAGACAATATGAGACAATAAAAAGAAAGTGTTACGGATGTCCGGGTATCTTTTGTGGCCAGCAGGAGCCCGAAAAAAAACCGCGTTAACAAAGGATTAGCCCTTAAGAACTGTTGCATATTCACACACTTCATACATGATGGATAAATCCCATTCAAATACAGGATTCAGTCTGGTCAGTGTCAACTTCTTCCTTCTAATCCTAACAGTGCCTCCAAGGCGGGAAGAAGTTAGTTTCTTCTGATAAGAACGCAAAAAATTCCCTTTCTCTGAAAGATCTAGGTGTCCTGTGGCTGCTATCTCACTGCAAGCCCTTTCTGTTAAACAAAGCATCTTACATAGCATAGTTTCTATTTTTATAACCTAAAACTATATTTAACACATTACTTAAGAAAATTAATACAGCATTATTTTCTAACACAACACTTATAATATTCATTTTAATATTTGTGAAAAACCAATCATAAAATACATGCATTTTGCACAATCCCCACTCTTATTCTCTGTAAATAATTTGGCTTGAGCAATATTTTTTTCTACTTGTATCTTCTGGACTATGCTAGTGAAATAAAACAGGGGATTACACAAGTAAGAAATATAAAAACAGTCGTAACACAAAATGAAAGATCTTAATTTCTTCTAATACATTACGCCACCAGCTAGATTTTAACATTGTTTTCTAATTTTTGGACTGGTACCTGGGTTATTATATGCATATATATTTTTCTTTTTGATTTCTTTTGCTTTTGCTAGAATCACTTTTCTGTGGTCATCAATTTTCAATGATCTGATATATTGAACTTTCCACAAACACCTCCTTCTCTGGCTAATAAATAGTCTAAAGCCAACCTATTCTAATACCCTACAGTTTTCGTTTGGCTTAGCTGGCTTAATATTAACTCTAATGCCTGGGTAGCCTTATTTGCTATCATTTCTATAACTGCTTGGAGTCTTGTAATACAATACAACAGATAATTTGGAGTCAATACAGAGTTAGATGGCTGTCCTGGTTTTACCTTTTCATTTATTATTTGTTTTTTTACCAAATCTTGAACCATATCTTCAAGATTAAATTTAAAACAAATCCATCTCTCTCCTTTTGGACATTCAGTTCTAAATCTATTGCCACTTTTTCTTAAGTTTCTTGTAATCTAATAATTTACTCTATTTTGCCTACAGGTTTTTAATTTGGATGGGTTATAACAGTGGCTGTTGACATGGGTGTGTGTAATAAAAGAGGAACTTTGGTTTCTTTGCATGTGATGCTTTCTGTAGCATTTGTGACACAATCTTGCTGATATCCCGAAAGGGAAAAGACAACAAATGAGTGCTGGAAACAGGAATAAAAGAGGTCCAGTATGGCTTATACTCCCACCTCCCATGCCTGTGAGGTTGCAACCCACAGCAGGTTTATTTGATCTTCTCGGTGGCAAAATGCAGAGGCCAATCTGGTCTTGCCCTCTATTTTCTTGTCACCTTCTCTTAACTAATTTCTAGGCAAATTGTTTTTGATACTCTTTAACTGTGGTCTCTTACTGTTCCTCAGGTATCTCTCATTCAACAGGCACTAATAATTCCAATCCACAAAACCAAGTTATTACTTTAACACTCTTTTTGCAACAAGAGCATAAATTTTGTGAATTACAATACTAATTACTCTCACAATTTAAGCATTTACTTATAACCCAGATAGCGTGTCCAGTATTGGAATGAATCAAATAAAGTTTACTAATGGAAATGGCAATTCCCCTTCTCCCCTGTTCAATTCTCAGGCTAAGGTCAGAATACAAAAGCAGTCTTGATCTTTCTATCTGAAGTTTTCCTCCCCCAAGGAGAGGTTTTATTCAGGCAGTGCTCGAAACCAGTGATATAAGCATTATCTTATTTCTTAATTCAGTGTTAATCTTTGTACATTTCTTGGATCATTTGGGTTTTCCCAAACTATTGCCACTCAGTCCCATTGGAAAGTCACTTCGATATCCCCCAGTTTAAATGTGATAGTCCATTCCTCAGGTTTCTTCACAAGTCTGTTGATTCTGCTGGCATGAATTCACCCCCTGCAACAATGATTCTGATTGTTGCTTCAGTAGTACCTGGAAAGGACTTCTTAATAGCATAGTAAAAAAAGAAAGATAATACTGCATTAACTTTTACTATTCGCTTTTTTTCGTAACTTTCTAGGTTAAGCTAAAAGCTTTCTCCACAGCAGCCTCTTCTTCTATCCAGCTGCGCTAATAGCTGCAGAGGCAAATTCTTGTTTCTGTGAGTTACAGTTAGTTAAATAAGAAAAGCTAGACCAATTTTAACACGAGATGTATCACATCTATTGCTTTTTACTTTTGGGGCAGCATTTAATTGTTTTAGCCTTACAAACCCATTCTTCAGGAAAAAAACCTCTTTAACAGCAAACAAAACACACACAAAAAAAACCCCAAAAAACCTTCTTACTTAAGAAAAACAAACTGCTTTGTGGGGTTTGGAGAGTCAGCAATCTGCTTTGATTTTATCTTTTAGTGCTAGCCCCTCTCCCCCCCTCTCCACAGCCTTACTGTCAGTGCTGTTCTTCGCCCTTCCCCCGCTGCTGCCCCTTGGCTGCAGGGCCGGAGCAGGGGAGAGCAGCCCCGGGCATGGGGACCCTGGGGGCTGCCTTGGGTCCCCATGCTCTCTCTCTCTCTCTCTCCTCTCTCTTTCTCTTTCCTTGTCTCTCTCTTCTTCTCTCTCTCTCTTTCCTTCTCTCTCTCGGCTCACTTACTGGGCCGACGCTGCCATCCTGGGCTCGGCACCCCGACAGTCTCGGGAGCCTCCCGGCAGTTCCACCACGGAGCCAGCCCGCTCCTGGCCGCAAACCTGTGTCCTCTGCTGCCAGCACTGCCACGGGTCACCTCCATGGATTGGTCCCTGCCACAGCACCCGAGACCCCGCCGATCGTAGGGAGCGCTCAGACACCTCCCAACCTTGACAACCCCAAACTTGGCATCCCCAGGTGCTCCTGACATTATTTTTCTTTCTCTAGGCAACTTATCCTCTTTTCTCTTCAAGCAGGGCTCGTTCTTCTAAGGCCTTTCTGGACCTCAGTGTGGCATTGAATAACCTCCTAACAAGCATGTGTTAAAATACTTCTCTGCCTTTCATGCAAAAAACCTTCATTCACACTTCTGCTCTCTTCTAGCACCAAGATGTCATCACTTCACATTCTAACATCTCAGAGTTTCTCAACTGCCTCTCTGCTTCAACTTCTCTCTTTGTTCTCTCTCAATTGTAACCTTTATGGGGTCGATATCTAATCTTCCCCTATTTTTTTCTCCAGCCCAAACTTCTTTGTTGATATTTTTTTTTCTTCGTCGCCTTGGCCTAATTTCAAAACTCTAGCTGTCATTTTCCCATTTTCTGATATAACTCTTACTCTTAATTGCACTTGTAAGACTCTTCCCAATAAATTGCTACCTGCCCCTGTTATGAACAAAAATTCAGTTGATTTTTTTCTGTGAGAAAAAGGTTACCACTACTGTTGGGCTGCTGCCTGTGTTATGGTAATTATGGGTCGTTGTTGTTAATAGTTGTTTTTGTATCGGTAAAAGCCCTGGCTGGGGCGAGTTAATGGCGCTTCTCTCAGACAGTGAAGGGTGCAGTACCTCCCGAACAGTGAAGAGAAAAGACTTTGGAGGGGAGGGATATGCAAAATAACTCTAAGGACCAGCATGCTGTGTGGGACCCCTACTCCAAACGTGCAGGAAGAACCCCAAAAACAACGAAGGGATCATTACGCCCTAAAGGCTCCCACGAGGACCGGATTCCCCCAGCCCTGCCCCTGGTGGACAGAGCTGTGCATATCCTCCTCCTCTGAGTCGCCCTGGGAGACGACGGGACGCTGCAGACCCGCCGAGCCGCCCAATCCTGAGCTGATCACTTATAATAAAGGCATTAAAAAGGAGAAGAAGTCTCTTGGCGCCGTTTATTTCACCCCTGGGACCAATAACACATCTCCCATCTAAATTTTAGTTTCTTCCTTCAATTACCACATCTTTAATGACTGGAAATGTAAAACTTTCTATTTTTGCCCCTGTTACTTTCACTATATGTTTGCTTACACTATAACTTTTTGGAACATTTAACAGGCAGGTTCTCTCTGCCCCTGTGTCTATTACAAATTCCAATTCTTCTTCTTGGGGACCCACTTTTTAAAGTTATCACAGGCTCCAGATGGTATTTGTCCCCCCAAAAAAATTAGAGCCTATTGTTATGAACAAAAATTCGGTTAATATTTTTTTTGTGAGAAAAAGTTACAAAGAGGCAGCCAGATCACTGGCCCTGCCCAAGTTCTGAGAGTTTTGTTATTGTAATCATGGGTCGTTGTCGTTAATGGTTGTTTTTGTATTAGTAAAAGCCCTGGCTGGGGCGAGTTAATGGCCCTTCTCCTGGGTGGGGACCTTCCCGAGGCTAAGTTGTACCTTTCCCAGAATAGTGAAAACACCTGAGAGGGTGGGGGGGGTTATGCAAAGTGACTCCCAAGACCAGAATGCTTTGTGGGACCCCCGACTCCAAACCCACGGGGAAACCACAAAAACAACGAGCCGCCTAAGAGTTGAGAGACTGGAGTGATGTCTGGATGTGAGGAGCGGAGTGCTGGGCCTGCAGAGATGCAGGAAACCTTCATCGTCCCTCGCCCTGTCTTCGAGATCCCCCGGGCCAGGTCTGGGAGGGAGCGAGACCGGGACCGGGACCGAAGCACCATCTGACGGGGACATCACGCTCTAAAGGCTCCCACGAGGACTGGATTCCCCCAGCCCTGCCCCTGGTGGACAGAGCTGCGCATATCCTCCTCCTCTGAGTCGTCCTGGAAGATGACGGGACGCTGCAGACCCGCCGAGCCGCCCAATCCTGAGCTGATCACTTTTAATAAAGGCATTAAAAAGGAGAAGAAGTCTCCTGGCCCTGTTTATTTCAGCTGGGGGCTCTCGTCCGGAATAGCCACGCCGCAAGAGGACTCAGGACTGGCCATCTTGGATCTTCAGAGGACAGCTGGATACCAGGACCAGAGAGATCGGCTCAGGACAGCGACGCAGAGGAGCACTGGAGCACTGGACTGGTGAGAAATCCGGTGGCGGGAGTGGGAGACGAACTAAAAAATCAGGCAGTTGTTTTTCCTGACTGAGGGAGTCAGGCACGATCCGGATTCTTGGACGACACTTTGTGTGTTCAAGTCCCGATAGATGTAAGACCTGACGTTGGGAAGTTGGGCAATCAAGAGATCGGGCAGTTGTTTCAGTATAAAGTCCTGAGCATCAGGCAGAAATTTGAAGTTCAGTGGAGGAGGTTGAAACTCCTCAAACAAGGTTTTTTGAAATTCCCGGTCAGTAGAGGCACCTTCGGGATTTTTTATTGAGACCTGAAAAATGGGAGGTTGTAATAGTAAAAAGACCGGCAAGAGACTGAGAGATATACCTCCCAGTAGTCCCTTAGGAGAACTGTTAGTAAAATGGGATTCTATAGAGGCCACGGAGGGATTAGATAAAGTCAAAATGATCCATTATTGTATGGAAGCGTGGTCAGAACTGGAGTTGCAAGGAGGATGGCCTTGGTGTGGGACAAAGGATAAGTGGATGTGCCAACAATTAAATAATTATCTGACAGCTCAAAGAGATACTGAGCAATTATTGTATGTGGCTTGCTGGTTAAAGAGCGCTGTTGGGGATGAAGTGGTGCGAATTTGTAAGGTACAGAGGAAGAAAGAGGGGAATGAAGGAGGGGATGATAGAACTAGTAAAAGATGGGACCCCCTGGATTATTTGCCTCCTTCTGTCCCTCCACCTTATAATCCTCTTCTTCAAGCACCTCAAATGGCAGGTCCAGTTCCTCTCCCGGCTGCCATCTCATTACCACCTGCTCAAATTCCTCCTTCTACCTCTTCAGCTTCAGCTATGATAAACCCAGTATCTCCTCCAGTTCCTTCTGCACCACCACAAGTGCCTACTCCACTTGCTGCATTCTCCACCCCTTCTCCAGCTCCGCTTAATATCTACTCAGGCTCTTCTCCCCCTCCTATTGCTGTCCCTTTACCTCCTTCTACCTGGGACACAAATGCCTCCTCGCCCGATAAACAGCTATCAGAAAATACACCTGCTGATGGGCAGAGAGTTCAGGGTAACCCAGAGAACCCTCAAAGTAGTTTGGCATCTGAAGATGGGCCTTACTGTGGCACCAAATCCAAGACTTCCAAGGCAGAGAGACTCTTTCCCCTCAGAGAGGTTCCTATGGGAGGAGTAGCGGGAGGTGTTGGCTTTGTGAATGTTCCCCTAACTGCTTCTGAGGTGAGAGGACTCAAGAAAGAGTTGGGGCATTTAGTTGAGGACCCAGTGGGCATAGCCAACCAAGTGGATCAATTTCTAGGTCCAAATATCTACACTTGGGGGGAGATGAATTTCATCCTGAGTATGTTGCCCGATTGATAAATGACACAAAACTCGGATAAGTTTTGTGGGTGCTTTATTAAGGGCCCGGGGAACTGGGGGACTCACGTCCCAAAGTCCGAGCCCCCAAATTCACGTATGGGTGCTTCCCTCTTATACATGAGATTCACAACAAAGTCTCCAAGGAACAGTTTCCCCGTTCCCCTTGCCTAGCCTCCAAGAAACAGTCCTCCGTTCCCCTTGCCTGGTCACAGACCCCTTGTGATACATTCCTTGGTTCACAAACAAGATCATTAATCCTCTGCTTATCTCATTCTAAGAACATTGTATGCTGCCTCCAGACAGGTTAGCATTCTTACTTTCTTGCACTAGCTTAATTATTTATTAAATCTCTAAGACTACCTGCTAAGTAACACACAAAACCCAACACACACTTTCAACGGCTACAAAACTACTTTTTAACAAACCAGTTCACACACAATTCACTATAATTAAATATTTTGCTAAATTTCATTTCTTTTCCAACAAGTATATTATTTTCCCCAGAAGAGGTCCAGATGATAAGGGCGGCTGGCATAAGAATATGGGAGAAAGATAACAGTCCAGGACCCCAGGTGCCATCAGGTGAACAGAAATTGCCACTAACGGTTCCCAGCTGGAACCCTAACCAGGAAGAGGGGAGGAAGGCCATGAGGGAATATAGGTCTTTGATAATACGGGGGATCAAAGAGTCAGTTCCCAAAGGAACTAACACCCAATGGGCATTTGAGGGTACACAAGAGAAGGATGAAGCTCCTGCTGCCTGGCTTAACCGCCTAAAGCAGAACTTCCAGTTGTACTCTAGAATAGACTCAGACACCCCAGAAGGTCAAATGCTGCTAAAAGTCCAATTTGTTACCAAATCTTGGCCTGATATAAGGAGAAAACTGGAAAAGATGGAAGATTGGCAAGAGAAGGACATAAATGAGTTATTAAGAGAGGCATTGAAGGTGTATTTAAGGAGGGAGGAAGATAAAGCAAAGGCCAAGGCTAAGATCATGGTTGCTGTAGCTAGAGAAAGTGCAGGGTGGGCAGGTCCACCACCAGGAGGAGGCAAGGATAGGTCAGTACTGTCAGGTACAAGAGGGATGGAGACACCTCAAGGCCCTTTGAGAGAGCGACATTGCTCTTACTGTGGAAAGGCAGGACACGTCAGGAGGTTTTGTAGAAAACTCAGTCTTGATGAGGCAATAGCCAGGGAACAAGATAATTTAGGGAAGATCCTTAAAGGTGACGATTAGAGGGTCAGGGGCTTTACACTATAGGGGACCCGATGTAACATCTAGAAGAGCCCTTGGTAAACTTTGAAGTGGGACCCTTAAACGAAGAATTAGAATTTTTGAGTAGATACAGGAGCAGATAAGTCCTGTCTCAACAAAGTACTAAGAAGTATAGTATAGTATAGTATAGTATAGTATAGTATAGTATAGTATAGTATAGTATAGTGAAAAACATCTGAAGTTAGACAAAAACAGCTAGGTAGAAAGGATATCCAATAGCACCAAAACTGGCCAGTAATACTTAACTTGTAATAAGTGATGTGAAAGTAAAAGGTACCTTATTGTTGTCTTGTTGTGTGCGTGAGAGTGAGTCACAAAGTCAGCCTCAACTTCCCGGGCAGGTGGGAAGGGGGCAGTGGAACTGTGTGTATGTGTGACCTGCAATCCAGGCTTGTGTCCCCCGGGCGGGTGGGGGCTGTGGCTGAAGTGTGTGTGTGTGTGTGACCTGCAAACCAGACTAGGGCTCCCCAGATGTGTGAGGGAGCCGTAGCTGTAAGAGCGTGAGTGACACGCAGACAGCCTCACAGGTGAATGTGCACCAGAGGCAACCAGAGTCAGGGCCCTTCCAAGAGGCCCAGGGATACTGAGACCTGTGGGCCAACCCCAAGGTGAGGGGAGCCACAGTGATTTTCTAGCAATAATGATCCAGTTTGTGTCTTGAGGGTGTGAAGGAATGTGTGAGAATGAATATAGACAAATTAGAATAGAGGTAATGTAGATTGTGCATTATAAGTTTTACCACATCTCCTTAGAGGGAAGTGTATTGTGTAGAAGAATGGTGTAAAAAAAAAAATTAAGTGTAAGGGGTTGAAAGAAGTATTTAAGCTGTAAGTGAAAGTAAGAAACAGAAGCAAGAGATAAATAGATAAGATCTTGAAAAATAGAACAGAAAAACCAGTGAATTAAATACACAGAAAAATAGGGGAATAAAAATACTTTGGGAGTTAAGTTAGCTGAGAAATACAACTCCTTGCAAAATACAGAGTATGTAGAAGTTGATGAGAGAAACATGCAAGCTATGGAAAAAGAGAAATTAACCAATAACATTAAACAGAGAAAGTGAGTTTTGATAAAATCATTAAATTGCAGACCACTAATGTCTGTGTTTGAAAGCCCGTTTCAGGTACTCTTCATTACTAACTCGACTGTGCAGAGCAAAAGGAAAAGGTTAGACTCACATCACTCTCACCCCCTGGCATTAGACCAAGATTCAACACCAGTTTTTTTCCCTCTGGCATTCTGGCATTGGACCGGACTGCACCCCATTCTCCCTCTGGCATTGGACCGGACTCCACCCCTTTGTCCTTCTGGCATTGGGCCAGAGTCCCAGTTTTTCCCTCTGGCATTGGACCAGAGTCCACATCACTCTCACCCCCCGGCGCTGGACAAGATTCATCTGCTTCACAAGTTAATTCACCTGAGTATACTGTGATTTAAAGCTGACTCTCAGAAGGAAGGGTCAAAAAGACTGAACTGTGTGGAAAAAAAAATTGGTATCAGAGTTCTAATATTGCTTAAAATGTTTTAAGACTGTTCTGTGTAAACTATGTTGGTAAAAAGTTTAAGACTGTAAATAAGTAATTCTGGTTAAGTTCCCCAATTTATTTCTAAAGACTCCAGGTTAATCCTCTACAGAACACTCCCCTGGGGGAAGCCAAAATTGGTAGGGAACAGAGCAAGAGAGGTTTAACCAGAGAAACGGGTAGAAGGGACTCTAAAGAGCTTGGAAGCTTTTCCTCAGTAAAATTCCCCAAGAGGCAAGGCCGGGTGGGCAGGCTGTGTGAGATGACCCATACCGAACTCTTGGGAAGGGTAGTACTGATGGCTCTGATGGCTGGTGGTGCTCAGGGGAGCCCAGCTGAGCCGTGCAGTGAATGCTACCAACCCCTCTATGAGGAGGAAGTGAGCTCCTTGGAGAGTCCACATCAGTTCTAACCCTGATTGTGTTAACCTCTCCCAATTGGTCCTTTATCAGAAAAATAAGAGAGTGTATTGGATAGTATACAATACTGCCACTTTAGGCAGCCACTTCTAGGAGAGCGCCCTATAGGGGAAGCCTGGTTGTGCTTTGAATGGGATGCTGCTGAAACAAGCTCAGCAGATCTAGTAAAAAGCAAAGAAATGGTGAAAATGGTAAGAAAATTTGTTTGTTACAAGTATCTATATGAGTATACTGGAAAAGAGAAAAACTCCTTTTGGAACACATTTCGGGAAGCCTTAAACCCCTAGATTTGATCTTGTCTGGCAGCTGTGCCACTAGAGTGATAAAACCAATTTTCTTATTACCCAAAGAAACTGGACCAAGTTTGGGAGTTCCTATATATAATGATTTGGGAGAAATTAAACAGAACAGGCAAAGTGGAATAGAAATAGAGAAAATCCAAAATTGTAAAAGCCAAATTCGGATTCCAATATCTATGTTAAACAAAGTTATCCGGCTCCAGGCAGTATTAAAAATAAAGAATTCAATTCTTAGGAACATTTCAAACGAAATAAAAAGGTTAGCATGTGTAAATAATGAGGAACAAACTCCTACACTTGATCCCAGTGGGTGGGAGAACCTAAAGATTTTCAAAAAGGATGTATGGGAAAATATTTTTTCTCACTGTGTGTGTACTTGGAGGATTGCTCTTTTTACTATGCTTATTTATCTGTTTTAGTAGAATAGTACTTGCCATGCAGACCAACCTGAAGAAACCAAGAACAGTAACAAGGTTAAGTAACCATGATTACCAAAGTGCACAAGAGATTTATAGTAGATTCAAAACAAAAAAATTGTGAGTTGATGCGAGCTTAGAATTTAAGCTCAATCAAAGAAAGAGGGGGGACTGTTATGAACAAAAATTCATTTAATATTTTTTTTGTGAGAAAAAGTTACAAAGAGGCAGCCAGATCACTGGCCCTGCCCAAGTTCTCAGCATTTTGTTATTGTAATCATGGGTCGTTGTCGTTAATGGTTGTTTTTGTATTAGTAAAAGCCCTGGCTGGGGCAAGTTAATGGCCCTTCTCCTGGGTGGGGACCTTCCCGAGGCTAAGTTGTACCTTTCCCAGAATAATGAAGACACCTGAGAGGGTGGGGGGGGTTATGCAAAATGACTCCCAAGACCAGAATGCTTTGTGGGACCCCCGACTCCAAACCCACGGAGAAACCACAAAAACAACGAGCCACCTAAGAGTTGGGAGAGTGGAGTGATGTCTGGATGTGAGGAGCGGAGTGCTGGGCCTGCAGAGATGCGGGAAACCTTCATCGTTCCTCACCCTGTCTTCGAGATCCCCCGGGCCAGGTCTGGGAGGGAGCGAGACCGGGACCAAAGCACCATCTGACAGGGACACACGCACTAAAGGCTCCCACGAGGACCGGATTCCCCCAGCCCTGCCCCTGGTGGACAGAGCTGTGCATATCCTCTTCCTCTGAGTCGCCCTGGGAGACGACGGGACGCTGCAGACCCGCCGAGCCGCCCAATCCTGAGCTGATCACTTTTAATAAAGGCATTAAAAAGGAGAAGAACTCTCCTGGCCCTGTTTATTTCACCTATGACTTTTTTTTTATGTGCCCATTTCTTTAAAGATTTTCAGATCTTCCTCTTACTTAGGACCATTTTCCTTTTTCTCTCAACTTTGTTTATCTATTTAGTTGGAGTTTCTTCTTTCCCCTCTAAAAGCTGTCCCTCAAAAATCTTTTGTTTTCGCATTTTGCCTTTGATATGCTGTCTCATTTATTCTCTTGGTTATGTAATTACAATAACTATTCATGTGTTTACTCCCCTCCTCATTATTTTAACCCCACTCAGGAGGTACAGTTGGCAGTTTGTCTTCTCTGGGGGTCCCCGCGGATTAATCTTTTTCCTAAGTTTTTATTTCAATTGCTCTAATTGATTGCCTTTCTTCTTGAGAAAAATATTATTTTCATTACCGACCGCATCTCTTCTCAAGTATAAATGTTTGGACCTAAAAGTTGGTCTAATTGTTCAGCTATGCCTATGGATCCTCCAAATATCCCTTTTATTTATTTCTTAAAATTTCAGACCTCAGACAAAGTCAAAGGAGCATTTACAAACTCTGATCCATCTCCTCCTATGAGAACCTTTTGTAACGGAAATAGACCAATCCCTTTATCCTATTCTTTTTGGATTTTTAGATTCTATAGCCTTTCTCCCGTATTTTTAGGAAGAATCAGGAGAGGGCTTTTTTTTAACTGAACTTTTAGTGTTTCGATAAAGTGATTCCTTTAGAAAGTTCCCCTGAGCAGCCGGAGCTGTGGTTACCAAGGGAACGGAGCTCAGGGCAGGACGGGGAGACTCGGCCCAGCTCAAGAGTCCCGGTCCTCCAAAGGTGGGGTCTGCAGCCGGGATGGCCCGAGGGGATCAGCACAACTCAGGGTCTGGCGGCTCCAAAGGCGGAGTCTGCAGCCGGGATCGCCCGAGGGGCTGTTCCGGTGCAGGCCGAGCTGCAGCGTGGATTGCCCCCACACGGCTCACGGTGGCTGGTCCGGCAGAGACAAAGCCGGGACTGACCCCGTGTTGCCTTCTGGATCAAGGCAGGCGACCTGGTTCTGAGGATCAGCACGGCGGCCCACTCTCTCCAGGGCCGCTCGGGCCAGTGACACACGCAGACACCAATATGGTGGACGGTTCAAAAGGCATTTATTACTTCTTCTCGTGGGGTCTTATAGTCTAAGGGGTCTCTACATCAAAAGGGGGTTTGTCCTTCTTATCTATGGTTAGTAGGGAATGGAAAAGTACTGGGTAAGGAGTGGAAAGTTACTGGCATTACTGTTAGTGGGGCCACATTCCTACTGTTAGTGGGGCCACATTCCTAGGGTAATCTCTTATTTTAGAGGAACAAAGGGTCCTGGCTTTCCGTGACATCGCGTGATCTTCCGCAGCGCCTTTCCCTATCTACCACATCTCCCCCCCCTTTTTCACAAATGAATGAGGTAGTCATATACATAGGTACTAAAATGAGGTATAAGGTTGTAACTTGACAAGGGAAAGGGGTTTTGGGAAACCTGAGTAAGCTTTTGCCAGACAAGTTCAGAAAATCTTGTGACTGGCAGTGTTCCCTGGTTGAATTCACAGCAACTGTCGTCGGCCTAAGAACTGAATGTTGGTCCGTTCCAGACGGCTCTGAACGAACAAAACCAGCTTGTTCAGCAGGCATGGTCCGAAGGTAACTGTTAGAAACAGCATTGCCAATGGACCTATCAGGGCAGAAATCAGAGTGGTTAGCCAAGGTGATTGATTGAACCAGGACTCGTACCAGCCCTGTTGGGCTTCCCTGTCTTTCTGTCTCTGAGCCAGTCGGTTCCGGAGTTCCGCCATGGAGTCTCTCACGACTCCCGTGTGGTCTGCATAGAAACAGCACTCCTCTTTCAAGGCGGCACACAGGCCCCCTTGCTGCATGAACAGGAGGTCCAGGCCTCGCCTGTTCTGCAAGACCACTTCTGAGAGTGAGGAGACCGACTTCTCTAGAAAGGAAATGGATTTCTCAATCCTTTGCAGGTCCTCATCAATGGTCTGTTGCAGCTGGGACAGTCCTTGGTGCTGGGTCGCTATGGCTGAGACACCCGTGGCTGTTCCGGCTGCTCCCAGGCCGAGCAGCATTGTGATAGTTATACCTGTCATTATTTCTCTTTTGTGGATCCGGCTGGGTCCCTCAAGAAGATGGTACATTTCTTCATCTGAGTGGTACAGGACTCTAGGAACAATCAGAACTTGGACACAGAAGTCGTTAGAGTCCTTGAATTTGGGAAGGAACACATAAGGACTCACTCCGGATTGCTGGCAAACCCACATCCCCGATGCGGATGGGACTACCCATTTATTGTTTTTCCTGTTAGGCTTGACAATTTTGGTGCAGATGTTGCCTTTCCGCCTAGCTAGGGTTGCATTGCCAAAGCATCTGCCTCGGCCTGTGACTTGACTCAGGGTGATTCCTTTGCGAGGGGTATCCCATCTGCACTGGTGAGGGGCGTCGGCTGAGGAATAATTGAAGGGAGTGTTTAGAGCGACTCCTTCATAAAAGGGGGGTTTGACATCGTAGCAAAGCCAGCAGGACTCAGTTAGGTTAGGGTTGGATTCATTCAGGGATACAAAGGTAGCTTCTAACATATGAAGGATTGGGTCTGCGTCTGACCCGGTTAAGCGGCTCATCTGAAAGGTTTCCGCTTGACCAGTCGGGATGTTGCTGACCCCTGTGGGTAAGGTTTTGGGGTAGGTTACGTTTCTCCCTTTCGGCACGCTTTTAATCGCATTGTTGGGTCCGACCGCTCGGGGTGCTGACGGTTGAAACCTGATAATTTGCACATTCACCCTCTCTTTTGATCCTTGAAGGACCACTGTCCAAGATTTGCCTGTGGCCCAGCTAGGGTGTTCTGGCTGCAAGACCGTCATGTTGTCATCAGTGCACGCCCGAAATCTAGGGATTTTATGTTGGTTTCGATGGAAGTTTCCGTGAGAGAAGAAGGGTGTTTTGCAGCCGATGGATGCCCAGGTGAACTGTAAGAATTTGTCTGGCTCTTGTGGATCCCACCCAGGCCACGACGGTCTGGCATCTGTAACAATGGTTTCACAGCCCCAGTGCCCACAATATCCCCACCCTGGGTGATTGCAGTAGCTTTTCCCAGGGTTTGAAGCTGGGCACCAGTAGGATAGATACGAGTGTGTGACGTGTGGGGAATAGGGGTTTACTCTTGGCTGTCCTGGAAACAGGTCAGTGATGCGGAGCACGAAGGATGGGGTGTTTGGCATGGTGATTTCTCTGAGAGCTTTGCCACTACTAAGGTGTTGCATGACCCACCTGAAGGGCCGATGGGGGTAGTGGTCTGGGCTGGCTTGCCCTCTGGCAACAAGCCCCAACAGCAAAATCACACAGAAACACTGTTGATGCTTGGATCTCACCTGTGCGGGTCTCTCAGGTACAGCCTGACGGCTTGGTTGTCTGTCACTTTCGTCTGGAACCCGGATGTACGTGTCACGAGGACGTCCCACAAGCAGGTCCTGTAAACAAAGACTCGCAATTCTCGTCAGTCTCATTCTGCTTGCTATGAAGGTCCGGTTTAATCGACTTAAGTGGACACCACCTGACTTTGCCGTCCTTTTTGACAGCTGCGTTCCTTCACCCCGTGAGCACCAACCTCCAACCCCGTTCGCACTCGCCTAGCTCATTTCTAATTACTACCTGTGGGCCTTCTTCTAGCGTTCGAGTGGCCCAGTGTTTTTGGACGGGACTGTTTGTTTCATCTCCTCTAGGAAATTCATTCAGTGCCAGCAAAGCGGTTGCCAGCATATGTGCCTGATCTCCTGGGGGAATGGCATTGGCACAGCCCTCTGCTTTTGCCAACACTTCTAGCTTGGTTTTCAGGGTCTGGTTTGCTCTCTCAACTATGGCCTGCCCGGTACTGTTGTATGGGATGCCTTGTACTAACGTGATGCCCCATTTCGAGGCGAATTCCTGTACTTGTTTGGAGGTGAAATTGGAACCGTTGTCCGTTTTGATCTGCTTGGGGATACCAAGCCAAGCCATGGCTGTCAGCCAATGTTGAATTGTGGTTTTGGAGTTAGTTTTGGGTGTGCTGTGTGGCTATGATCATTCCGCTATAAGTGTCCACTGTCACTGCAAGCCATGCTCGGGGCTTCAGCAGTTCGCACCAGGTGAAGTCCGACTGCCAGATTTCTGAGGGCTTGAGACCTCTCGGGTTGACCCCGTAGGTCCAAAGGGGTGACTTCTGGCAGTAAGGGCAGGTGGCTACCACATGTTTTGCGTCCGCCGTCAAGATTTCGCATCTCTTCGCCAGTGCTTTGACTCCGATGTGGAGCGACTCATGCAGTTGACGAGCTCTTTGCAAGGTCCAAACACCTTTTGCTGCGGCGTCCGCTTTGTCGTTGCCAATCTGGAAGTAACCTTTGACTGGGTCATGGCTGTTGATGTGGATGACTGACACGGTGCCCTGTCGCGAGGAGAGTGCTTCTTCCAGCATTAGGGCTGCTGCTGATGTTGACACTCCTGGTCCTGCCATGGCTAGGCAGAGCCTTTCCATGAATATAGAGTCCGTTACGATATTGAGGTGTTCGTCTTGGAAGAGTCCGCACGCCAAAACCACTGCTGCTGCCTCCAGTTCTTGCACTGACAGTGTGGGGTCACAGGCTTTGACGCAGTGCCATTGCTCTCCTGCCTGCCACACTGCTGCTGCGGTTGAAGTCGTGGAGGAAGTGTCTGTGAAGACCGTTGGTCCCGGCTGCGGTCTGTCCTTGACCTTCGGTGGCATGTCCATGTCGACTACGGTCAGCAGCTTAGTCCAGGGTGGCTTGGAGGAGTAGGAGATTTCTCCTCTGAAGCCGGAGAGAGCAAGGGCCAGATACTCCGATATTGTGGCTGACTCCGTGGTCGGCTGCTTGCAAAACGGAAGGTGGATGCTTGTCGGCTCGGTTCCTAGGTGTTTCAAGGCGAGCCTCCTGCCTTTCATGATGAGGCTGGCGATGCATTTGATTCCTGGGGAAAATGCACGAGCGGGTCTTCCGAGGACCACCCATTGGATCGGTTGGGCCTTTTCAGCGAGTTCTTGGGCCAGTGCTCCCACTCCCCCCTTCGGTGTAAAGTGGACGTACAGGTCCAGTGGCACGGCAGGGTTCCACCTGGCAAGTGTGCCAGTGGACATCTGGTTTTCGATAAAGTCGAGGGAGCTCGTTGCTTGCAGCGTCAGCTCCTTGGGTTCCCAGGGGTTCTTTTCTTTCAGGAGGTCGTACAGAGGGTCCATGACCTCGGGAGGAATCAAGACGATGTTGCGAAGCCACTGCAGCGATCCCACCAGGTGTTGCACGTCGTGGAGCGTCTTGACGTCTCGGTTGACCTTCATCTCGGGGGGTGTCACGTAGGAGCTTGTAATTCCTACTCCCAGGAACGTCACGCAGGGTCCTCTCTTGATCTTTGCACTCGCGATCTCGAAGCCGTTGGCCTGAAGGGTCTCCGTGATTGTGGACACCAGGTCATCCACTTGGCTTGTCGATGGTGCTGCGACCAGGATGTCGTCCATGTACTGGATGATGGTTGCGGTGGGATTGGAGTGTCGGACTGGCATCAGTGCTTTGTCCACGGTGATTTGGCATATGGTCGGGCTGTCGACCAGGCCTTGTGGAAGCACTCTCCATTGGAAGCGAAGGTTGGGCTGCTCGCCGTTCTGAAACGCCACGGAAAAGGCGAATCGTTCTCTGTCCTCGGGGTGCAGGGGTATTGAAAAGAAACAGTCCTTGATATCCAGTACTGCGCATGGCTGTCCTGCAGGGATGGCTGAGTTCGCGGGTAGCAGTGTCTGGACTGGACCCAGGGGTCGGATCGTCTTGTTCACCTCTCTCAGGTCGTGGATGAGGCGATAGCCTTCTCCGAACCTCTTGGGGATCACGAATACAGGGGTGTTCCATGGGCTGGTGGAGGGTTCTATGGGACCCTTTTGCAGTTCGCGGTCGACCAGTTCCAGCAAGGCTGCCATTCGAGGCTCTGTCAGGGGCCACTGCTCAACCCATACAGGGTCTGATGATTTCCAAGTCAATTTGATTGGCAGCGGAGGGTGTATGGCAGTGGCCCTCATGATAAATTTGTAATCCGAAATCCGAGCATGGAAAGGACGTCCCTTCCTAACAGGAGTGGAAAATTTTGCAAAATGTAGGGGTGGACTGCTACTGTCAGTTCTGGTCCATTTTTCGTGTGAAGTGTTATAGCCACCAGCTGGGTGCTTTTCCATGCCCAGGACTGCCCCCCCATTCCGTTCACTGGGGGGACTTCCTTGTTTGCCAATGTCCAGGCCAATGTGCTTGGAGAAAAATTGTGCAGTCTGATCCCGTGTCCGTCCAGAACTGAAACCCTACGACATGGGGATCCTGGCTGCCGTAAAGGCGGCATGTCCCCCACACCATCAGGGGCTCCTTCCCTATTTTCATGACCAAGGCCACCCAGGGATTCCGCTCTGGGGTGTCCCCTGCTGTTCCTGTGACTCCGGCGCGGCTTGTGGTGGTGGGGGGTGCGAAGGTATTGAGGGTGCTGCACAACTCTGCCATTGTATTGCTGGAGGGGACGCAAAGGTGACTGCTCCCTGTGGGGGCATAGGGTATGAACCTCCCCTGCCCCACTGGGGGTTGCTGTAGCTGGGCCACTGCATATTCCAGGTGGGAGGGGGCTGGCTGCGGCCACGGTGCCCCCTCCCTCTCCCGTTTCCCTGGGGCCTGGATCTGCATTCCTTAGCTAAATGCCCCTTCCTTCCACACACCCAGCACGGTCCTCTACCTCCCCCTTGGCGTGGTGGAGCAGCTGCTGATAGGCGCCTTGGCTGGGGGCAGTTTACTGCCAAGTGGCCCGCCTGGCCACACTTAAGGCACGCCATCACACTGGTTATTGCAGTGTGAACTGCTGCTTGAATGGGAGCTAGATGTTCCTCCTTTGCAACGTGTCTGATCATGGCAGCTACATTGGACCCCTGCGGCAGTGACCTTAAAATGTCCTTGGTGACTGAGTTGCATTGCTGGCGTAGGCATTCTGCCAGCACGGGACCCTTCGCCTCTGAGGGTAACGCAGAGGAATCTAATGCGGCCTGAAGCCTGTCCACAAACTGAGTGAAGCTCTCACTCTCACCCTGTTTTATGGAAGACCATGGAGATGGTTTGGCTACCACTTTAGAAGTGTCACGGATGGCTTCTCGGGCAGCACGGGTTGTTGTCATAACCTCATGGGCTCGCAAGCCCTCGGCCTGTAGCTGGGGGGTGATCATAGTGGGGTCTGTGCCCATTAGCCTCTGTATGCTGGAGCCGTGCAGTGGGTGGTCTGCCCCTGTTACCAAGGCTAGCTGTTTGATGCAATTATCCTCCCATTCTTGTTTAAAATCTATCATCCCTGCACCATCAAATATCATTCTACACGTCTGCTTAATATCAAAGGGAAGCATATCGTCCCCACCAAAAAGGCTGTCAATAAGTGTGCAAACCATGGCAGAATTAATTCCCTTATCCGCAATCGCTTTAACGATTGCCTGCACATCTTTCGGATTGACTGGTGAATAAGTCCTTTGGTTTCCGCCTGCCCCCCCCACATGGACCAGGAACACCAGTGTGGCAGACGGAGTCCATTCTGCACAAGCCATTTTTATTTTCTGCCAGTTTGTAAGCGGGGTTCGCTTTTTCTCTGGTAACCCCTTCACCCATGCGGGAGCGCTGTGGCTAATGACCTTACATGCCGCTGCTCTCTCTCTGTTAAAGCTAGAATCTGAGTCGGAATCCTCCGACCCTATCTCGGGCTCAGAGCTCGAGTCCGAGGCCGAGCCGGAAGTCGAGTAAGTAGACGCTTCCGGGCTGCTCTGCCTTTTCCTCGGGCTCCGACCCCGCCCCTTCCTGTGGGGGTCGGGCCGTTCCCTCCCCCTGGGGTCCCCCCGCCTCCTGCTGGGGGAGGTCCTTGCCCTACAAGGACCTAATTTGAATAAAGCGCTCTGATTGGTCTTACGCACCTCCGTGGGGGCCGCCCCATCTCCCCGCTCGCCCGCACATGCGTTGTTCAGCGGGCTGACTGCGTTTCCGCCCCCTGCCTCCTCCTTTCCGCCCTGACCACGCGGTCCGGCACCATTTTCAAACGCATATGGTGGGGAGGCGTTTTTATCGATCCCTACGGGGTCCGACATTCTGGCCACGTTCCGCTCCTCCTCCGCAAGCCCCCACCAGAACGCCCGCGTGTGTTCCCCCCCCTCCGATGGTGAGTCTGCTTGCTGAGGGGGATCTGGCGTTCGCGCCTCCGCGCGCCTGCCCGGGTCAAGCACCTCCACGGTTTGTGTCGCCGCACCCACCCCCAACTGCGGCACGGCTAATAAACAAGCTCGCGCGGCTTTCCAGGTTTCTTGCTCTTGTCGAGCTTTTTGCAGAGCCTAGACAACTCTGCCCCATGATTTTAGGGCTTTCCCTGTGCCCGAGGACATAGTGTCCTCTGCCAGAGCTTTTGTACAATTATCCCACACGTCGGAATGTAGGACGTCCACAGGGCTTTCAATAGCTCCAAGCTTAATCAATCTCGGCAATGCGAGAGTTAAATCTCTAAGTTTACATTCTATAGCCCATTGTGCATGCATCTCTGTTACGACCTTCGCTATGGCTTCCATTGTCCACACTGGTCCGGAGGCGTCCCTCCTGCTGTGGTCAGACCTGCTGCCACAGCCGCCGTCCTCTTTCCAGGAGAATCCCTGTTCCCCGGGCGCAAGTTGCTTCCCGGGTGTCGGCACCAAATGTTGCCTTCTGGATCAAGGCAGGTGACCTGGTTCTGAGGATCAGCACGGTGGCCCACTCTCTCCAGAGCCGCTCGGGCCAATGACACACACAGACACCAATGTGGTGGACGTCAAAAGGCGTTTATTACTTCTTCTCGTGGGATCTTATAGTCTAAGGGGTCTCTACGTCAAAAGGGGGTTTGTCCTTCTTATCTATGGTTAGTAGGGAATGGAAAAGTACTGGGTAAGGAGTGGAAAGTTACTGGCATTACTGTTAGTGGGGCCACATTCCTAGGGTAATCTCTTATTTTAGAGGAACAAAGGGTCCTGGCTTTCCGTGACATCGTGTGATCTTCCGCAGCGCCTTTTCCCTATCTACCACAACCCCGGCTGCAGCGGCGGGAGCCGACAGAGTCAGGGCAGCCGGGGATGGGACAGACAGGACCCCCCCTCGGTGTGGTCAGCACGGTAACTACGGTCTACACGGCAGGACAGACCCCCACCCCCGGCACGAACTGCGGAGCGGCCACGGGCCAGGCGACCGGACTGGGACAGACGGACTGTGCCAGAGCTGCCACAGGGGCTGGGAGGGGTGGTGCGAACGAGTGGGGGAACGAATGGGAATGGATGAGGTAATTTGTTCTCAGCTTTATACTTCCCCCGTTTTGCTTTTATTGCCTTTCAAAAATGTTATTTTCTTACAGCCTCCCCCCTCCCCAGCATGTGGTATACTCTTTTTCTTCTGGATTAAACGGTTTTTACAAATAAATCCAGAGCATAACAAATATAAACTTCTGCTTGAATACTTTGAAATGGTCGACGGGCTAACTCACGACCTTCTCATATTGTTTTTCTCATCACCCTTTTATTTATCCTTTGGCAAATTATACATCTTTCAGGTACTTGTTTTTCTACTCTAAAAGTCTCAGTGCACCCACAGTTCTTTGAAAAAAATGATCATACAAAGCCTGAGTATCCCACTGGGCTTTTTGATATGTGTCCTCTGCTATTCCCTGGTAAGCATTTTATTATCTAATTGTCTTCCATCAAGATGTTTCTATTTCCCCGATTTATCTTGTTCGCCATGTATCTTGTTTTAATTCCCTTTTTTTGCTTCTCTAAACTTTGGAATTTCCAATTTTTCTTCATTTGGAGTTAATATTAACTTTTTCAGCTCTATTTTCTGCTGCATCTTTAGCTTCTTGATCTGTCAATTATTTCTTCTTATTTCTGGGTCTTTACCTTTTGGTGTCCTTTAATATGTATTATTGCTATCTTTCTTAGGTAATTTTAATGCCTCTAAAATTCTGAAAATAAGTTTCTCATGTACTAATCTTTTTCTTCTTTAATTAAGTAATCTCCTTTTTCATATTTTTCTTAAGGTATGTGCTACTCTAAAGGCATACCCTGAATCAATATATAACTCCTTTCTTTTGTGTTAAATTTTCTAATGCTCTTTTTAAGTATATAATTCATAAGTTTGCATGTTTTTTCTCATCAACTTCTGCATACCCTGTATTTTGCAGAGAGTTGTATTTCTGTTTGTTAACATAACTCCCAAAGTGCTACCTTGGGATATTTCTGTTGGTAATATTTTTGCTTTTCTTTTCTTGTATCCACCTTACTGGATTTCTGTCTCATTTTTCAATTTTCTATCTATTCATCCCCTGCTTCCATTTTTCACTTTTTACTAACAACTTAAATACCACTTTTCTTTCAACTACTTACACCCAAAAAAAAAAAAACCTTCTTCTCACACTGCTTTTCAATACAATCCACCTCCCTCCAAGGAGATATGGTAAGGCTTAAAATGCACAATCTACATTACCTATACTTTCATTCGTCTACATTCACTCACTTTTATTTCTCATTCACTTTCACACATTCTTTCACACTCTCAAGACACAAAGTGGATCCTTATTGCTAGAAAATCACAGGTCCTTGTGGCCCCCTCTTTCGCTTTGGGCTTTACCTCCAGGTCGCAGTGTCACCAGGCCCCCTAGAAGGGCCCTGACTCTGGCTGCCTCCAGTGCCCATTCACCCGTGAGGCTGCATGTCTTTCACACTCTTCAGCTACGGCTCCTCACATGCCCAGGGAACGCTAGCTTGGTTTGCAGGTCACTCACTCCTCTTCGGCCCAGAAGCCCCCACCTACCCGGGAGCTACAGCCTGGTGCGTAGGTAACTCATACCCTTTGGCCCAGAAGCTGCCACCTACTCGGGAGCTACGGCTTGGTGGGCAGGTCACTCACTCCTCTTTCCACCGCCCCCCCTCTTCCCACCTGCCCAGGAAGTTGAGGCTGACTTTGTGTGTGTCTCACTCTCACACACCACAAAACAACAATAAGGTACCTTTTACTTTCACATCACCTATTACAAGTTTAGGTGTTACTGGCCAGTCCCGGTGCTATTGGATATCCCTCAACCCAGCTGTGTTATCCAACCTCAAATGCTCTTGGGCAATTTTTCCCTCAATCCTGCCGTGTTGTCCAACCCCAGATGCTCTCGGGAAATTTTCCCTCGGTCCTGTTGTTTTGTCCAACCCCAGATGCTCTTGGGTATTTTTCCCTCAATCCAGCTGTTTTGTTCAACCCCAGATGCTCTTGGGCATTTTCTGTCCCTCAACCCAGCGGTGTGGTACAACTACAGATGCTCCTGGGCATTTAATTTGTTCTGCTGTGTTGTCCAAACCTGGATATTCTTGGGCATTTTTTATCCCTCAATCTAGCTGTGTTGTCCCACCCTGAGTGTTCTTGGGCATATCCTCACTCCGACAGAATTCTGCTCAACCCTGCTCTTGGATGCTCTTGGAATATAAATCCCTCAACCCAGCAGGTTTTAGGGGCTCCTCCTGTCCGCTTTCCCAGAGGGTTGGGCTAGGAAACATTACTCCGTTGTTTTGCGGAGAAAAGAAGAAACCTCACAACTTTATAAAAGTTGTAAAGCCCGGTATGTTTATTTACGGCTCGCCTGACGCAAGTCCCCCAAGTACCTCTGAAGACCTCAGGTCGTCTTTTATCCCCCTCCCAAATGCATATGCATACAGTTTCACAATAAGTTCATACATATTCATTCCGCGTGACATTTAGCACTAGTTCTTCTTTATCAGAGGAATTCCTAGGTCTGGGGCAGATCGACCTTGCGGTAATTTCTGTTTTTCTTTCTCTGTCTCCTTGCTGTCTCTGGAATGCGGCCTTTCCTTCAGCTTTGGCCCTACAGACCTCTCACCTCTCCCAGGCACTTCACCTAATTCAGAATGGATCTTTACTCTGTCTCATTCCCCCCTTTCCTAGGAAATAAGTAAATTCTTTTACTTAATGAAAACCTTCACAACAGTAAGTGTCTTTTAGTGCTCCACCATGTGCTTTTGACAAAGATGTTAGTTCAGCTATTCGTTGTAGCATTCTCCAGTTCCAAATTAACAATATAATAGATAATCCTAAGCTTACCCCAACTAATAGTAGTAAAACTACAATGGGGTGGCACAACTTATTAAAGATTCCATTTGCAGTTGGTGACCACCCAAAGATCACATCCAATAATCTTAACAAAATTACATATACAGAGATTAGAATGGTTTCTACTAGACAGAATAACATCATTGCTATCAATTTGTACAGCAGCACAAGCAGTTCTCAAGCATACACCCTTTTCCAGTATATACGAGCACAGTTTTCTGGTCAGTGACTGGATGAATTTCAAAGTGACAAATACTCTGTTCAGTGTCCAAACACACATCCTGAGCATTAATAGTATTGCTTTCACAAATGAATCCCATCTTTTCTCTAGTAATGCAGGATTCCAAGTTTACTGTCTGCCACTTTCCATTCATCTTTTGTGCCCACACTCTATGTTCTGAAGGATAGAGTATTGTTTTTTCATGGTTTAATCCTAGGGCAATGATGGGATGGATAACATAAACAGTGGCATTATGTATGGAAGCACAAAGGCAGTTGCCACATTAGAAACAGGATCACAGGTGAAATTCACCATAGTCTGCCAGGACTGAAAGTTCCTTTCAAAATCAATTGCATTATCCAACACAATTTCTTGAATTTCAGCTGGAAAATTACCTTCACCCCTTTCCCATATGATCAGAGCTGCTGTTGCTTGTATCCATAACTGTGCTTGTATACAACTGAAAGCTAAAGACACATTATCTTGTACTATACTAAGTGCTTCTACTATCAACTTGTGGTCTTGGTCCCCGGCCTTTTCATACTTCCTTACTTTGGCAGTACTTTTGAAATCTGTCACTGGCTAGTTCCTAATGCCAATAGAGATTACTATAAAGGCTGCTTCAATTTTGTTAGGCTACCTGCTGCAGTGGCCAGTTTATTCACCAGAATTTCTGAATCAGTTCCATTTAAAACTCCTAATTTTGTCCCTAATATACCAGTTAGATGTTTGTTATGGGGAACAGGAACTGCTTTCTGTTTATGACCATCCCTCCCTGCCAGAGGGATGTGCTGGGCTCACACTGCAAATTCAGACACACTTCACAAGTGTATCTGACAGAGGTTTAGATCATATTTGAGGCAGATGTTTGTTCTGAAATGTAGAGACCTCAGGAATCTCCTTCCCCCTCCAGAGCACCTGATTTCCCAGATGTGTGGCCAGCAGGAATGTCTCTCCTGGTCTACGAAACCTCACCCACCTTGCCCCTAGCTTCAGGTCCAAGCCTCAAGTAAATAATGAAGGGGAAGTCTAAGAGAAGAGCCTAAATTCATTGCAGTGCCTCAAAAGAAACTGGGATCAGGTTTCTGCTACTTGAAACACTCAGCACAAAAGTGATGCTCAAAATCCTACAGCCTGCTGCTGAGCTCTGAGAGGGGGTCTCTCTCTACCTCTTAATTTGAGCTCAAAGGCAGGTCACTTCTACAGGCTGTATCAAGGTGAAATTACACCAACAGTCTGATTCACTTAGGCTATCACAGACTTCCTGGTGTTCATATACACCAAGGGAGGTTCAGACACTAATTACATCTGGTCTCTCATAAGCTACCCTATTGATGACCTGGCACCCTACTTTGATTTCTTCTCCTCTGATTCCTTGAAGAGTCCACAGTTCCTGTTCTTGCTATTCTTGCTCCTCACATATCTGATTCTCGTGGATTACTACAGTAGATATGTTTAAATCTTTTATCTCAGAAGGTTTACCTATGGATCCAGTATACTGATTAAATGCCAGGGACCAAGGCCATTTAGCATTATTTTGAACAGAGGTACTCTCAAGTTCTGAAACTTTAGTTATGATTACACACAATACAATTCTACAAACTAAAATATGAGCTACTCCCGACCGCAATATACTCATTTTGCCCGAGTAAGTTTTAATCTCAGTTCATTGTCTCCTGGTGTCACTCCTTAAGGGGTTTCTGGGCCTTCTTCACCCGAGAGTGATGGATCCAGGCATTCTGCTCCTTGATTTTGATTGCAGTGAAGGTGGTGAGAAGTACTCGCAGTGGTCTGTCCCACTGTGGTTCCGAAGTCTTCTCTGTAAGAGACTTAACATTTACATCATCCCCAGGCTATCTAACTCCCTGCTCCGAGTTCCAGCCACATGTTTCTCAATTACTCTGAACTGTTTGCTTAATGCCACCATGTAGGTGGACATTCTGGACATTCCCCTTGTATTCTATATGGTCTTCTATAAGGCATTCCAAAAGGACTCAGCATTCCTTTAGCTCAAGGTTTAGTTTGAATTTGCAATAGTGCTAGTGGAAGAGCTTGGGCTAGGGTAGATTAACTTCTTGCCCCAGTCTTATGATTTGCTGCTTAATCAATTTGCTGCTGATTCATTCTCTCCCCCTGGCCGCTTGATTGGGGGCGGTATGGGGTGTGAAGTTCCTGATCTATGCCCAGATGGCTACTAATCTGTTGCACTATTTTGGAAATGAAATGTAATTCTTTATCTGAGGATATCGTGGCTGGAACTCTGAAGCGTGGTATTATTCCTTATAAAAATAATCTGGTCACCTCTTGAGCTTTGACAGTTCTGGTGGGGAATGTTTCTGGCCACCCTGAAAATGTATCTATCAATACCAGTAAATACTGATACCCCCCTTTCCTTGGGAGTTCTGAAAAGTTAATTTGCCACTGCTGTACAGGCCCATGGCCTCTCCCAGTCTGACCGAGTTTTGGCCGGGGGGTATTTTGGGGTTAGTCTGGAGGCAAGGATCACATTGTCGGCTTACCTGAGTGATAGTGGCATATAAATTCCTGACAACGATACGATTGTTTCAATCAGATGTGTGTTCTAGAAAGCCTGTGGAAATTACTGCTTCAAAGTCAACACTTCATTTCAATGCACTCTGTATCACTCGCAGCCTTGGTCATTTCAAAAAGGGGCCACACTCTATAAAAGGCTTCTAAGTAGTTAGGCCCTAGTGTGTTTTCTAGTGCCCTTCCTTCACTAGTAACCACGAAAATGGGAAGGGATTACTAGCTCTCTTTCAATGGTAGCCCACCCCTCGCAGTTGTACGTCTCTTTTGGTTAGTATTATTGTATTATGGCTTTCCTTCGAGGAAAATCTGTACCTCACCCTTTGCTGCTTTCTTTGCCTCTCCATCCGCCAGCTCATTTCTTTCCTCCAATTTTAAGCTCACTCTCTAGTGTGCCTTAATATGCCTTTTCAGGTAGCTGAACTGCTTCCAGCAGCTGGATTGTCTCTTCTTTCCCTGTGAGGTCAGCAGTCCCCTCTCTTTCCAGATGGCTCCATGTGCATGTATGACTCCAAATGCATTCCTTGGGTCTATGTAGATGGTTATTCTCCTCCCTTTTGCCCTTTCCAGGGCACGGGTCAGGGCAATTATCTCAGCCTTCTGCGCAGAGGTACCTGTTGGTAAGGGTCCAGACTCGATTACCTCTCTGCAGGTAGTCACCATGAACTTTGCAATGTCGCCTTCCTGTCAGTGAACCAGGTCTCTGCATCATCCGGAGGAGTGTCCCTTAAGTCTGGGCGGCGGGAGTAGGTAGCTTCGGTGGTCTCTAGGCAACTCTGGTGTCCACTGAGAAAAGAAGCTGAGTTGACAATATTAGTCACCACTATCTCTACATCGTCTTGCTCTACCATGATGGCCTGGTATTTCAGAAACCTCTGTGGTGAGAGCCAGTGGCCACCCTTTACTTCCAGTGCTGCGGACACTGTGTGGGACACTAGCACAGTCATTTTTGTCCCAGGGTAAACTTGCGTGCCTCTTGAATATTCAGCACAACTGCTGCTATAGCTCTGAGGCAACCTGGCCATCCTTTGGCTGTTACATCTAGTTGCTTGGAGAAGTAAGCAACTGCCTTTCAGTAAGGGTCCAAGTCCTGAGCCAGTATTCCCTGGGCAATTCCTTCCAGGCTTCTCTCGCTTCCCTCATCCGAGTGGCTACTAGAAGATCGTCCACGTACTGCAACAGCCTCCTTTCCTCTTGTGGAGCTTCCTGGGACTCTGGGTCTTTGCAAGCTGTTCTCAAATCGGAGTGGGGAATCTTGAAGCTTTCAGGCACATGGACTATGTGAGCTTGAGTTTGAATGCAAAAATTTCCTGGCTGGCTTTGTGGATAGGGAGGCAAAAGAAGGCATCTCTTAGGCCTAAAACAGTGAACCAGGTTAGCTCAGGTGTTAAACAAGTCAGTAAGGTATATGGATTTGCTACCACAGGGTATAAATTCTGTGTTATCTTATTGACAGCCCTTAGTCCAGTACTATCAATTATTGGGCTGATTCCTTCCTTATCTTCCTTTTGAGGGTACTACTCAGTTCTCACTAGTTGTATTCTTTCCTTAAACTTGATGCTCATGGGGGAGCATCTTTCACTCTCCCTGGTACAGCAGAGGCCCATACCCTTGAAAACACTTGTTTACTTATTCTAATATCTCCTTACTAATGTCTTTCTTAATTTCAGTGTCTGTTAATGTTAAGCCTAACATCTTTATATCATTTGCCTCCAGAGTAACCTTTCTCATTTGAGAATGTTTAGCAAATTGAGCGAATTGTACAAAAGCTTTTAGGTACACATAGTACACATATTACTTTAAAGGTTTGCACAAGGATGCCAGGATGCCTTCTCAGACTGGCCAGTTGTTCAGTTGTTCCCCACACTGCAACATAAACATTCTCCACAGGTACTAAAGCTTTATTTAAAACTGAATATATGGCTCTTGTGTCAACAAAATTCTTCCCTTTTGGGGAGGTCATCTTTACCCTTCCTCCCTTACCTTGGGAGGAGCCTTTAGCAAATCATATGTACTCATTTTGTGAACTGTGATTGCTTTGCATTTCAGCACGATAACCCTTGCCTGATTTCATATGTTGCTATCTTATGCTGCATGCTGAACAACATGTTTGATTTGCTTTCTCTTTGCCTTGTTTTCCCTTTTCAAGAAATCTGGGTGATTTCTTAAAACACAAAGACATTTCAGCATACAAAACTCTATCCCATTTATCCTCCTATTTTAAAACAGTACTAACAGCAATGAAGTATTATAAATCTTTTTATTTTCTGAGCTGCTCCTACTGGCAGCCTTCTCCCAGTGAGCCCCTCCCAAAAGGGGCTAATTTAGGAACCTTTTTGCTCTGGTCAGTTCTCATTATTTATTTCTCCTTGCCCTATCTCGCTTCCACTCAAACCTTTTTACAGACCTTCACAGTAGTTTCTCAACTTTCCTCCTATACACACAGCTCCAGGTGGCAGGTATCAGATGTGGTTCCCACACACAAGTTCTAAGACCTTAGGTTCTGAATCCGCTTGACCAGAAACCTCTAATTTACATGTGCCCTGACACTTATTAGAACAGCAAAACCAGTGTTTCTCATAAACACCGCACTGCAATAATAACTACACATCCAGCTTTTGCCCACAGGCCATTCCCGTGTTCCCTGGGGAGACGGGGCAGCCAGAGCTGTCCCTGTGCCCAGGGGACAGCCACTGTCACCTCACACAGCATGCTAATCAAAAACGTGATATAGACACTATATTCTGATCAAACAAAATATCAGTCTTTTCTAGTTCTCTTCTTGCACAATCTAATTAAGCCCGGTGTCTACTTACACTTGTTTTACTGCCTTGCAAAAAGGCTGTGCTAGTCACAGCCGAAATTCTGATATGCCCTCAGACACAAACACTCGCACCCGCACCCCCCTTTATCTCAAATTCGCTAGAGCCAAGGCTTGAATTGCTGTGAGGGGGGGAATTCTTGGAATTCCTTTAACTCTATCATAATTAAGCATAAATCACTGTACTATAGTTCTCCTATGTAAAATGCCACTCTTGTTGCAACAAAATCTTAAAATCTCCACAAACACTACTATACAATGAGAATCAAATTACCACAATGCAGCGGAAGAAAATCACCACACAAAACCACTGGGAAAGGGCATATCTCTCAAAGTGCTTGCTTTTCTCAACACAACACAGCATACCATAATTCAGCATTTACTCACATCAATTTTCTTGGACACAATCAAAATCAAACATCCAAGGCAAAGGAACTCTCTGAGCTCATACTCATACTCACGGTTAAAATGTACCAGATCTACACAAATCACTACATTTAAACACGATAAATACCATCACTGACATTCTTCCACTCGTTTCTCTGTGGGGCACTTCTGTCCCTGCCCCCGCAGCCTGCTGCAGCCGGCGCCTCAGGCCTCACTCGGCTGCTTCAAACACGGGTAGTACTGACCCCCCCGCACTGTAGATTTATTCTCTTTTATACACCATACACTTATACACTTGCACGATTAGAAACACAGTGCACCAACCACACAATGCACACATTAACCATACAGCAGCACAGTGTCCGGACATCACACACACACAAACAAAGCACACACGGGCTCAACAGTTCTGCTCTATCAGAACTATGAACCCCCAACACACATACACGGGTTCACCCGGCTCACCCCCAGAGCCTCTAGCGGTTCTGCTCTATCAGAACGATGAACCCCGTCTCTAATACAGCTGCTCTATCAGCTGAACCCAGACGTCTCCGGGTGGTTTACTCCCTTGCTCTCCTTTCCCTCCCCCGGGGGCCCCTCAGTACATACCGTATCTTCCTCCGCAGGCCAGCAGGTCCTTGTCTGGCCTCGCAGGTGGCAAGTTGAGACGAGCGGAGCCCCACCAGGAAAAAATCCTAGGGTGCGCCTTGGAGGTCTGTCTATCCCCCCTGCCCCTGCGGGGACAGAGAACTCCTGCCTGGCTCGCCATAATGTTTTGCGGAGAAAAGAAGAAACCTCACAACTTTATAAAAGTTGTAAAGCCCGGTATGTTTATTTACGGCGCGCCGGACGCAAGTCCCCCAACAAGGCATGCGTACCTCTGAAGACCTCAGGTCGTCTTTTATCCCCCTCCCAAATGCATATGCATACAGTTTCACAATAAGTTCATACATATTCATTCCGCGTGACATTTAGCACTAGTTCTTCTTTATCAGAGGAATTCCTAGGTCTGGGGCAGATCGACCTTGCGGTAATTTCTGTTTTCCTTTCTCTGTCTCCTTGCTGTCTCTGGAATGCGGCCTTTCCTTCAGCTTTGGCCCTACAGACCTCTCACCTCTCCCAGGCACTTCACCTAATTCAGAATGGATCTTTACTCTGTCTCACCGTTCCTCTGAGGGGTCCAACCCCTCTTGGAGACCCAGTCCCAGTTACGCTGGGGGATTCTCTCACTCCTGTTAACATTCACTTCTTCTCTTTCCTGGCCACTTACCGCAGAAAGTTGGAAACGCAGCGTGGGAGACTCCAGCACTCACTTGGCAGGTCTGGGACAACCAGCCCTCCTCTCATTCACACACATTCATCCCCTGTACCTGCCCCCTGAGAAATACTTACCAATCCCTTTTCCTTCCTGGGGTCTTTGTGCCCATTACTACTCTTAGGGGGCCAATTACCCCGGTTGTAGGGAGGCTTTTTCCCTTCTCCTTGTTTTATTGTCTCCTTTTGTCCACAGATCGTAACCTGCGTCTGTCGTCTGTCGGTCACTCCAGGGGAAATAGAGCGAGGCTGCCAAATAGAGCAGGGCGCGCCTTTCCCGCTCTGACTCTCCTAAAGCACCGGCAGACAGGTGTTGGTAACCATCCTGTGCTACCAAATTGTGAAAAACGCCAACCACTTGTTTTTAACATTTTTAGAAGTCTAAAAGAAATAAAATGGTTAAAAAGAATAGTAACACAATTAGAGTAATAACAATTTGGATAAAATGAATTAAGACAATATGAGACAATAAAAACAAAGAGTTACAGACGTTCGGGTACCTTTTTCTGGGCAGCACAAGCCCGAAAAAGGACAACCACTAACAAAGGACGAACCCTTAAGAACAATAGCCCGTTGCATATTCATACTCTTAACAAATGATGCATAAATTCCATTCAAATACGGGACTCCATCTGGTCTTCATCAGCTTTTTCGCTCTAACCCTAAAAGCACCCTTAAGGCAAGAAGAAGTTAGATCCTTCCAATAAGAAGGCAATAAATTCTTTTTCTCTGAAAGATCTACGTGTCCTGCGGCTGCTATCTCGCTGCAAGTCCTTTCTTTTAAACAAAGCATCTTACATAGCATAGTTTCTACTTTAACAATTTTTATAACCTAAAACTATATTTAACACAGTACTTAAGAGAATTAATACAGCATTACTTTCTAACACAACACATATAATATTCATTTAAATATTTGCGAAAAGCCAATCATAAAATACATGCATTTTTCACACAGACCCATCCTGAATGTTCTCAAGGGCTGCAGTGTGGAGGGTCCCTGGTGTGATGGGAACTATGACAGCCTTGCCAATCCATGTCCATCAAGGGGTGGACTTGCTGGTCCTGAGGTTGCTGCTGTCTGTGCTTGCAGTGTCCTTGTGCCCTGCAGCTGGAGCCCTGGTTCCTTGCCAGGGGCTGTTTGGGTGGGCTCTCCCCTGCCGAGCAGGGCAATGCCAGGTGCTTGTGACTGAGCCCGTGCCCTGGGTGCTGGGGCCCCCTTGGGCCCTGGGGTTGATCCCTTAGGGGCTGTAGGAACTGTGCCCTGGCCTTTGCCTTCAGCTTGGCCTTTTGCTGCTCCCTTCTTGCACTCACCTGCTGTGCCTTTGTGCCCAAGTGCTGCAGGGCCTTCTTGTGCCCCTCCTGCAGTGCCCCTCAGTGCCTGTGGGTGCTTGTCTTGCTTTACAAGAGAGGTGTCTGCTCGGGAAGGCAGAAAAAGCCTCTCTTGAAATGGAGAATGCAAACCCCGTCCCTCTTAATTTTTAGAATAGTGAAATCAAGGGGCTCTCAGGCAATGACATGGGAGTAGGAATACCAGCTCTTTACTAGTGTGTATAATAAAGCAAACAACCACCAACAGCTGCGGCACTGACAGCAAACAGAGCCCGGACCCAGTCCTGGCCTTTGGGCTGCGGCGCTTTGCCCTTGGGTGCAGTTCCGGGCACGGCCGGCAGGGGCGCTGGTGTCTCCCGCAGGGTGGGGCAGCGCATCCCTCCCATGGGAACCTCTCTGAACAGAAATAGAGCAATCCCTTCAGCTAACTCTTTCACTTTTTTACCTTCTATAGCCTTTCTGCTGTGTTTTGGGAAAGAATTTGGAGAGGGCTGCCTTTTAACTGAGCTCCTAGTGTTTTGATAAAGAGCGAGAGAGTTTCCTGAACAGCCGGAGCTGTGGTTACCAAGGGGACGTAACTCAGAGCAGGACGGGGTCAGGGGAGGAAATCCTGCTGAGGCTCGGTCGGAGTGTGGGCAGGGTCTGCTGCTGGAATCGCCAGAGGGGGATCTTCCCATGGAGCCCGAGGCGGAGCGTGAGTAGCCCCCACATGGCTGATGGTGGCTGATCTGGCAGCTCCCGGCAGAGCAAAGGCAGGTGGGAGAGCCCGGCAGCAGTGGCAGTGCCCAGCGCAGGTGGCACGGGCAGGGCAGCCGGGGATGGGATGGTTGCGACCCCCCCGGGTGCAGTGGGCGCAGGGACCTCAGAGCACGAGGCAGGACAGAGCAAGCCCATCTTCCCCAGCATGGCCGGCAGAGCGGCCGCGGGCCAGGCAGTGGGAGCAGGGCACACAAATTGAGCGACAGCGCCCGGGCAGGTGGAGCTGCCCTGGGCAGTGAGGCCACACCTGGGATGGAAACCGGGGCAGGCGGAGCCGAGGCGGGCAGCGAGCCAGGACCTGGGACAGGAGCTTGGGCCGCAAACGGAGGGGGCAATACCTGCAAAGGATCACACTCTCTTTCTGATTTTTCCTCTTGTTCCCTTCCCTTTCATTTCCCCTTTTTCTTTTCTTGTTTTGTATTTTGTGTTACTGATATTTTAAAGATTTTATTCTCCTAAAATCTCCTGTCTGACATACGGCATATTCTCTTTCTTCTAGATTAAATGGGATTTTTTTACAATAAATCCAGAGCCTAACAAATCTAAACTTTTGCTTGGATACTTTGAAATGGTCAACGAGCTAACTCACGACCTCCTAATGTTGTTTTTCTCATCGCTTTTTTATTTATCTTTTGACAAATTAAGCATCTTTGAGTTACTTACTTTGCTACTCCAAAAATCCCAGTGCACCCATAGTTTCTTAAAAATGATCACACAAAGCTTGACTACCCCAGTGGGTGTTCTGATGCATGTCTTCTAATATTTTCCCAGAAGCACATTTTAATAAGTAATTGTATTCCATCAAGGAATTTCCATTTCCCCGATTTATCTTGTTCACTTCCTAACTTGTTTCATTCTTTTTTCTCGGCTTCCCTAAACTTTGGAATTTCCTGGTTTTCCTTGTTTTGAGTTAATATTAACATAACTCTTTCAGCTCCATTTTCCGCTGCATCTTTAGCTTTGTAATGTGCCCCCAGTTTGCCCAGTTTGCCTTTCCTTTGGCCTGGGCCGGGTTCCCCCTGCCTGCAGCGGCTGGGAGCAGCCGAGAGCCCCGCGCTGCCCATCCCAACCTGTCCCGGCTCCATCCCCGCTCCTGCCGCGGGCTGCGAGGGCTGCGGGAAGGGGGCACCAAGGGTGTGGCTGCTGCTGGGGGAGAAGGAGAAGGGAGGGAAGGGCAGGGATGAAGGGGGAGGAGGAGGAGGGGTTAGGGAGGAGGAGAAGGGGGAGGAGGGATGAAGAGGAGGGATGAAGGAGGAGAGCAGCGATGGAAGGAGGAGAAGGAGGTGGGGTTACTAAGAAGGAGGAGAAGGGATGGAAGGGGAGGGATGGAAGAGGAGAAGGAAGTACAGATAACAGAGGAGGAGGAGGAGAGGGGATGGAAAAGGAGGAGTGGGAGGAAGAGGAAGAGGAGCTACAAAGGTGGATCAAGGCTGAGGTGAGGGAACCAAGCCGTTGATCCCTGCCTGAATTCGCAGCCCCCACCTGTGGGATCATCGCCCCCCCATCGAACCAGTTAGCAGGGTGGGGGAGCTTGACCCAGATATCCCGGGGGTTCCCTGGGTTGGGGTTTTGGGGCGATATCTGGAGAATGAAGAATGCCATGGCTAAGCAGAAAAGGCCCCTCAGGGGGACATTGGGGGGTGGCAGTGGCGGCTGCCGGCAGAGGCAGCCTGGAGGAGCAGAGCCCTGTGTCCCCCAGGAGCCCAAAGGGGGGAGCCCAGAGAGGGGGGAGCGCCACCATTGGCGGGAGCCTCAAGAGCCTGGAGAGGGGCAGGGGGGACTCCTTGGAGCTGCTGCAGCCCAGAGCAGAGAATGAGGGGAGAAGGGAGCCCGGGAGCCCAAAAAGCCCCAGCATCCCGAAATGGGGACAGCGAAGCAGGGGGAGCTTTTGGCATTGCTGGGACTGCCAGCAGCCTGGGCAGGGCGGGCACCGAGGAGAAGGGGTCCCCCAATCTAAGCATGACCCCCAGCAGCTGGGACAGGAGGGAACCCCAGAACACCAGAGGGGAGGGACCGGGGATGGGGAACTCATGGCAGGCTTTTTCAGGGTTGAATCTTGGTGTTTGGGAGGTTTTTCTGGAGCACACATGGCCAGTGACTTGTAGAGATGGACTTGGGCAGAGGGACCTTCAAACTCAATGTGTGCTGGGGAAGATGAAACAGGAAAGCCTTTTAAATACAATTGTCTGGCAGAAGATTTTGAGAATATAGTAAGAATAAGGAAGATTGAAATGAAAGCAAGCTTTACGATACCTTAGTTAGTGAACAACTGGAAACAATGTGTGGCCTGAGTGAAGGTAATCCCCTTTTGATGAAACAATTCCCTCTGCTCGCAGACAGATCCAGACCCTACTAGCTCAGCAGAAAAACTCCAAAGAGGAGTTTTTAGGGTTTAAAATGTAACACAGTATGGTGATGTAATGATTCTTACAGGCTGTATGTAAATGCTGTAGGATTTGTATCTTGTACTAGATTGATTGGTGAGTAATAGAATATTTAACACAGAAGAAAATTTATTGTGTTGTAATGGGAACGTTACTCTCTTATGCTCTTGCCTGTCTTTGTCTTTTACCCTCTCACCCTCTCTACCCCTCTCTTCTCTTGGGCCTGCTCCGAGCTGTGCCTGGCAGCTCCAAGCTGGGCCCTGCACCCAGGCGCTTTGCAATAAACCGCAAGTTCCACGATCTGGCTGCAGAGATCTCTTGTCTCTGTCCGTCCCAACCATCCAATCCCCCGACACTCCTACAAACGCGCTCATCCCTTGTTTTCACCAAACCAGGATTGCCCATTGCCAACCCCGGGGAGGCTGTGAGGATGAGGAAGATGCCCCGGGACACTGAGGCAGGTGAGGAGGAAGTCAGTGCCCCTTTCCCCTCTGTGCTGCTCCATCTCCCAGCCCAGCACGGCCCCAGCTGCAGCTCAGCCCTGGGGGGATCTCCTTGCCCTTGCCTGTGGCACGGAGGCAAATCCCATCCTGTCCTTGTCCTTCCTCCCCCAGAGCAGGAGCTGAGCATGGAGAGCAGGGAAGACAAATGCCCGCGGCAGAACCTGGTGGAAGAGGCCGTTTTGAGCGGCTCCACGGCACAGGAAGCCAACGGGAAGGAAAAGCCCCGGAGATGCCACACAAGGAGGGGCTGCAAATGCAGTTGGCGGGGATCTGGGGGAAAGAGCCAGCCTGGGCCGGGAAGGCGGCCGGAGACGGAGCCAGAGCTCGGAGCTGGTGCTCCATGAGCAGCTCCATGATGGGGAGAAGCCCCACACGTGCGTGGAGTGTGGGAAGAGCTTCAGGTGGAACTCCAACCTGATTGTGCACCAGAGGACCCACACTGGGGAACGGCCCTACGAGTGTGGGGAGTGTGGGAAGAGCTTCAGCCTGAGCTCCCACTTGATCGTGCACCAGAGGACCCATACTAGGGAGAACCCGTACAAGTGCTCAGAGTGTGGGATGTGCTTCAGCCTGAGCTCCAGCCTGATCACGCACCAGAGGACCCACACTGGGGAGAGGCCCCATGAGTGTTCCAAGTGTGGGAAGAGGTTTAAGACAAGCAGCCATCTGCTCCACCACTATCGGATTCATACAGAGTAGAGGCCCTTCCAATGCCCCGACTGCGGGAAGGCATTCAGGCACAACTCCACCCTCGTCACGCACCGGCGCACCTACACTGGGGAGAGGCCCTGTAAGTGTCCCCAGTGTGGGAAGAGCTTCTCCAGGAACTCTAACTTGACCCGACACCAACGGAGGCACCACTAAGGGAAGTCCTGTGAGTGCCCCGAGTGCGGGCAGAGCTTTGTGCGCTGCTCCAGCTCCATCCCCCACTGGAGGAGGCACTTTGGCCACAGCCCAGGTGAGCCACATTCCCTTTGATCCATGTTGAGAACACACCTGGCTTCTTCTACTTTTAATTTCACCCCAAGTTTTTTCTATTCTTCATCTCTTTGCACTGCAAAAGCCAAGAGGAATGGATCTGTCACCTCCAAACCACTCAAATCCCAGTGAAAAAAGCTCAACCTTACCCCAAAAAGAGCTCAAACCCACCTCAAAGAACTCAATCCCATGCCAAACTCACTCGATTCCACAGCCATCAGGCTGAGATTATGTTGGGAAGTGATTTAGAGTCGTGGGATCTCAATTAGAGTGGTGGGATGGAGATAGTGTGGGGCTGGGTGTGTGGGATGTATTTGACAGCAAATAAAACTCTGAGACTTACTGATTTCTCTCCCGTTCATGTTCAGTCTGTTGCAGTTCTGTTTGCAGAGTGCCGCCTTCTCAGCTCATTGTCTTTGTGTCCCCTTTTCTCTCCTGCCTCTCTTTGCCTGCTCTGTTTCTCTCTCAGTGTCTCCCTGGACCCACGGACCACCAGAGACCCTCCCATGATTTAATTGACCCCTCCTGTGATTTAGCTGTCCCCTTCCCTGATTTAATTGACCCCTCCCCTGATTTAATTGACCCCTGCCCTGATATAGATGACCCCTCTGTCCCCACAGACCCTCCCCTGATTATTTATTATTTATTTCCCAATTATTATTTTATTTCCCAGTCCCAGGAGCTGAAGTCCTGAAGGCTGGCAGGGAAATGTCTCTGTAGGATTTTGCTCCATTTCCCTTCAAGGGCAGGAACATCTTTTCCTGGCTGGGAGCTGGAATTGCAGACTTTTGGAATGTGTGCAGGGCAACACGGACTGGGATCAAACATGGACTAGGATCAAATAGGGGTTGGGATCAAATATGGACTAGGATCAAACAGGGACTTGGATCAAATAGCGACTGGGAGCAAATAGGGACTGGGATCAAATATGGACTGGGATCAATTATTGATTGGAATCCTACAGGGTGAGATAAACTGGACTGAGCTTATACAGACTGAGATCAAATACGGGCTGGGATCAAATATGAATTGGGATCAAAAATGGACTGGGATCAAATATGGACTAAAATCAACTATGGACTGGGACAAACTGGACTGGGATCAAATCAGGGCTGCGATCAACTTTGGACTGGGATCAAATATGGCCTGGATCAAATACGACAGATTTTATGGACTGGGATCAAATGTGGACTAGGATAAGCTATGGACAGGGATCAAATATGGACTGGGATCAAATATATGGATTGGGATCAAATGGACTGGGTTCCTACAGACTGGGATAAACTGGACTGAGATTATATAGATGTCGTGGTTTGAGAGGAAGTTAGTTTTCTGGGATATGAAGTGGTCAGGCCAGTTGGGCTCACATTTGAATACTGACACCTGGTTTGGCCACTGGGGACATTGGATACGCCTCTGAGAACTCAGGGGTTAAAAAGCAGAGCACTCCCAAGGGAAGCTCTCTAGGGTTCCAGCGAGGGAAGCAGGTCGGACCTCCCCTGCCCAGCTCCTGGCTGGTTTGGGGCTGGGTGAGGTAGGCCTGGCCCGAGGATGGAAGGGTGGAAGAGCACCGAGAGGCATCGGGCAACCACACCTCCTCCCCCAGGCGACAGAGAGAGACAGAGCGCCTGTGCCACTGTGAAATTTGATATCCTGTGCTGGCAGCACAGCCCGGCTGGCGGAGAAGGGTCCGGCAGCTGTGGGAGCTTTGGGCGGGCAGAGCCCGAGCTTTTTACCCTTTTTTGGACAAGGAAATCTTTGCAGAACATTAACCTTTCCTAGAAGAGAGATAAGAGATGAAATGGAGGAAGGAAATGTGCAAGTGTGAAGGTCTGGGCAAGTGAAAGATGTCGGGAGAGTAGAGAAGAATCTTAGGTGGGAAGAGATGATGGAGTGGCCTTAGCTGGAGTTTTCCTGTATGGCCATGGACAGAACCATGTTTCCTGTGACACAGAGACTGCATCCAGGGGGAGGCAATGGCTCAGAGCCAAGAGGGTTCAATGTTGGTACCCCTCGGCCCCAAGGGGTGAAATTTGGGGGGCACAGGTGTCCCAAAGGTGCGAGACTGTGCCCTTTTTGGAACGGGACAAAGCATCCTTAAAAGGACAACCCTAGAAGCAGCTCTGGTCCATGTGCAGTGGTGAGAGCACTGGGCATGGAAGGAAGATGTCACAATGGCAGATGTTCTCCAGGTGGTGCCACAAGTGACGTGGAAACACACGAAGTTTCAGCGGTGTTTCCTGGGGAAGCCTATGGCACAAGAGGGACTCCTCCCCTCTTGATGAACTGAGAATTGATTACCTAAAGCGTGGTGATGGACCGAGAGTTGGAGATTTGGGGGTAGATGTATTGGAAATTTCATAGGAGGGGGAGGAAATGTTTTTGGAAAGTTTTCATTTTCCCTGTGTGTTTCTTGTTACTTAGAGTTGTAGTTTAGTTAATAAAGGTTTCTTTTCTTTATTTCTAAGTGGGGGCCTGCTTTGCTTATTCCTGGTCACATCTCACAGCAGACACCAGGGAGCATATATTTTCATGGGGACACTGGCATTGTGCCAGCATCAAACCATGACACCTACGCTGCCAGTTGGCCTTTTTCCACCACTCCAGCCATCCCCACAGAGCATTGGCTACCATCCATGAATCAGTGTAGAGGTAGAGCTTTGGCCATTTCTCTCCCTTAGCAATGTCCAGGGCCAGCTGAACATCTCTGAGTTCTGTAAGTTGACTTGATCCACCTTCTCCTTCAGCAGCCTCTGCAACCTGTCGTGTGGGGCTCCATATGGCTGCTTTCCACTTCTGGTTCATCCCTGCAATGCGACAGGAACCGTCAGTGAAAAGAGCGTAGCACGTTTCCTCTGGGGGCAGTTGGTTATAGGGAGGAGCCTCTTCAGCCCGTGTCACTGGTTCTTGTGGCTCTTCATCAGTAAGATCAAAGTTCTCACCATCTGGCCAGTTTGTAATTATCTCCAAAATCCCAGGGCGATTCAGGTTTCCAATATTGGCGCACTGTGGGATAAGAGCAATCCGTTTACTCCATGTAGCGTCAGTTGTGTGGTGGGGGGTGGGAACCTTTCCTTTGAACATCCACCCCAGCACCGGTAGTCGGGGTGCCAGGAGGAGTTGTGCTTCTGTGCCAATCACCTCTGAGGCAGCCTGGACTCCTTCATAGGCAGCCAAGATTTCCTTCTCTGTGGGAGTGTAGTTGGCTTCTCACCCTCTGTAGCTTCGACTCCAAAATCCCAGTGGTCGGCCTCGAGTCTCCCCAGGCACCTTCTGCCAAAGGCTCCAGGACAAGCCATGGTTCCTGGCTGCAGAGTAGAGCACGTTCTTCACCTCTGGTCCTGTCCTGACTGGGCTGAGGGCAACTGCATGAACAATCTCCTGCTTGATCTGGGCAATGGCTTGTTGCTGCTCAGGGCCCCAGTGGAACTCGTTCTTCTTGCAGGTGACCAGGTAAAGAGGGCTCACCATCTGACTGTACTCAGGAATGTGCATTCTCCAAAAGCCTATGGCACCTAGGAAAGCTTGTGTTTCTTTCTTATTGGTGGGTGGAGACATTGCTGTGATCTTGTTGATTACGTCTGTAGGAATCTGATGCCGTCCATTAATAAGGCCTCTGATCAGCCTTATCATGAAGCAGAGCCTTGGTGCTCAGGATCTCAGTCCCTGAGGCGGGACCGGGTCCCGAAGCCAGCTCAGGCCAATGCTGCGGGGCTACCTTTCTAGCAAGCCTAGTGATATTCAGCTCTATAGTGATTAGCAGCTCTTAGGACCTCAGCTCTTTGCTTGCTGGGTAGTGGAGCCCCGGGCTTGAGGCAGCAGCAGACGGAGAGAGGAGAAGGAGAAGGCAGAAGCTGTTCCACAGAGAAGGCTTTATTTGGGGGTCCGCAAAGGGTCTCAGCTCTTCTTCTTCTGAGCTAGTAGGTACAGTATGCTACTTTTATAGGCTTGGCAAGTATCCAAACTTGACCAATGGCAAGGGAGTAGGGGGACCATAAAATGACCGATAGGTAAAGGCTACCACGGCATTGCCTTACATGGTTATAGAGACAGTTTATAGGGCAGATGTCCATGGAGTCAGGAAGCTTCCTTGCTGCTGTGTCAGCATTCCTTTTGTTAGATTCTCCATGGTGCTTTTGCTAAATGTATGGGGTTTACTACAGTCGATCTTGCCACTTCCCTCCCAGGAACTGAATCTCACGAGCTGGTCCCTTTACCTTGACTTTTTCATGGCAAAACCAGCTCCCAGGAGGATTTGGATGATTTCCTTCCCTTTCTCAAACACTTCTGCAGCTGTGTTCCCCTCACACAATGATGTCATCAATATACTGCAGATGTTCTGGAGCCTCACCCCTTTCCAGTGCAGCCTGGATCAGTCCATGGCAGATGGTGGGGCTGTGCTTCCACCCCTGGGGCAGTTGGTTCCAGGTGTACTGCACTCCCCTCCATGTGAAAGCAAAATGAGGTGCATTGTGCTGCCAGAGGACTGGAGAAAAATGTATTGGCAATGTCTATAGTGGCAAAGCACTTTGCTGCCTTGGACTCCAGCTCATACTGGAGCTCTAATATGTCTGGCACGGCAGAGCTCAGTGGTGGAGTCACTTCATTCAATGCACGATAGTCCACAGTCAATCTCCACTCTCCTTCACATTTTCGCACAGGCCAAATAGGGCTGTTGAAGGGTGAGTGGGTCTTGCTGACCACCCCTTGGCTCTCCAGCTCTTGGATCATCTTTTGGATGGGGATCACAGCATCTCGAGTGGTTCTATACTGTCGTTGATGCACTATGGAAGTGGCAATTGGCACCTGTTGCTCTTCTCCCTTCAGGAGTCCTACTGCACATGGGTTTTCTGACAGTCCAGGCAAGCTGTTCAATTGCTTGACACCCTCTGTCTCTACAGCAGCTATTCCAAATGCCCATCTGAGTCCCTTTGGGTCTTTGAAATAGCCACTTCGGAGGAAGTCTATACCTAAAATGCATGGGGCTTCTAGGCCAGTCACAATAGGGTGTTTCTTCCACTCATTTCCAGTCAGGCTCACCTCAGCTTCCACCAAAGTAAAATCCTGTGATCCCCCTGTCACACCAGCAATAGAAACAAACCCCGTCCCCACATGTAATCCTTCCATAAGCCACGAAGGTCCTTCAGGGAAAAGGACTCAATATTTGCATCTGATCTTACACCTGCTGCTTTGACTCCTGATTTTATGTCAGGAGGCATTGAGATTCCTTCTCCTTCATCATCATCATCCTCGTCATCCACTGGTCGATTGGTCTTGTCCATGCATTTCCCACTTCTAGTAGTGGCAGCAACAGCCATTGGTTGAGGCTTATTTTCTGGTTTAGCTGCTGGCTTAGGCTCACTATCTGGTTTGGCTGCTGGCTTCGAGCCTGGGCTGTTGGCTGCAGCCTGAGTCACCAGGATAGCTGCTGATTTATCTCCCTGCCCCCCTGCCTCTGTCTGCTGCCCAACAGGATCTAGCAGTGAGCGATGAGCACAAGCCAGGGCCCAGCTCACTGCAATGACTTCCTCTCCTTAGGCTCATCCTGGTACTTCTCTTTCAGATATTTTCCCATCTCAGCTGGGTTCTGAATTTGCTCATGGGGAAAATCCCAGACTATAGGGTCAGAGAATTCCTTCAGGATTTTGACCATATCCTTCCATTTCCCACACCACTTAGGATTTTCCACACCGGGGTCAACTCCTGAGTCAGGAGTCTCATCAGCCCGTCTAGAAATCTCAGCCCTCATCCTAGAGAAGCAGCAGGCTGTATAGAGGAAGGTTACCAGATTGAATACCAGAAAGATGGTGTCTTTAACGTTCAGGGAAAACTCAACATCAACTCAACATCTGTTGCAATAGTGATGCAACAGATTCATAGGAGAAGGAAAGCAAAGGCTGAAATGCCTGATCCCCTGCTGCTCCTCCTCTAATAAACTGGATGCATAACCATGGCCATGAACCATTCATACCTGGGGCAGACCTCAGCATGTTTATAAACTTTTTATTCATGATTACCACCAAGCCCAGCAGGATAGCTATTCTGGTCACTGCCCCTCTGCTATAAAAACTACATATTAGGGACAATACTAAAGCTATTTCTGGGTAAGAAAATAAACCTAGGGTCCACAGAGGTATTAAAATCTCAAAAAACCTTAGGGACCAGAAATGCATGCAAGCCTTCACCCCAACAGACATTATGAATTCAAAAAGCATGGCTATTAGCTGCTTTATACAAACACAGAGTAATGGCAACCAAAATGCACTCAAAACAGGGTTTTTCCACTCTCGCTCGAGCCCCACGTGTTGGGTGCCAAATTTTGTCCTGGTTTAGGGCAAATTTGGTAGAGAATCTCCAAAGGGGGCCCCTCCAGAAAGCAAAACCCACACGGCCCCTCCCCCCAACCGGTTTGGGAAGGATTCTTCAGAGAGAAGTGGAAAGAACCTGTTTATTTAACAGGCGCAGCACCCCCAGCCACAGAATGAACAATACCGGATGACACCACTCTGAAAAAGGTGACAAATTCAGAAAGTCTCTCTTGGGGGTGGTTGCTCTGTTCTCAGTCCCTCCGGTGCTGGGGCAGCTGCTGCAGCCACAAGGTGCAAACTTTCGGTGTTCCCAGGTCCCAGTCCGGAGCAGGTTCGAGATGGTCGAAAAAGAGGAGAGGACAAACAGTCCAGGAAGGAATTTGGACTGTTTAGCTAAACTAGTTAATGAGCAGGAGCAAAAGCAAGCAGAAGCGAGAGCAGAGAGAGAGAGAGCGAAGCAAAAAGCAAAAGCAGCAAAATCAAGAACCGCAGTCTCTCTGTGTCCCGCCAGACTGATAAGAATACCCAAACAAAACTTTCAGTCTTCAGAGCCAGTCTTAAAGGAACAGAACATGATATCCAGCATTAACAGAACATATGAATGGGGACACAAGCATCATAACGTCACCCTAGGACACCTTCAAAATCTGGTCCAGGAGCAGTTGGACCAGGGTCATCTGGACACTTCTACCAGTCCCTGTAACACTCCTGTCTTCTGCATCAAGAAAAATACGGGAAATGGAAGTTGTTACAAGGCCTCCGAAAGGTCAATGCCATGATGGAAAGCATGGGAACATTGCAGGCAGGCATGCCGTCGCCTACCATGCTTCCCACAAATTGGCCAGTCCTCATCGTGGATCTGAAGGATTGTTTTTTGCAATTTCTTTGCATCCTGATGACAGACCAAAATTTGCCTTCTTGGTGCCAGCAATTAACAATGCTGAGCCCACACAGTGATATCAGTGGAAAGTTTTGCGCCAAGGAATGCAAAATTCTCCGGCCATATGCCAATGGTATGTGGCCTGTGTCTTGTCTGGAGTTCACAAGCAGTTTTCTGATGCACATCTGTATCATTATATGGACGACATTTTAGTGGCTGCATCCAGGACGAGCTGCTGAGGATTAAGCCTCAGTTGCTCAATGCTTTGTATTCTCATGGGCTGCAGGTGGCTCCAGAAAAGGTTCAACAACTACCTCCTTGGAAGTATTTGGGGGTCAAAATTCTGGAATAGACAATCCGACACCAGGAGGTGCAATTTGTACATTTGGTGAAGACACTGAATGATGCCCAGAAATTGGTAGGTGTCATCATCAGTCCCAAGTCTGTACTTGGGACTGACCAACACACAACTGTCTCCTCTGTATGATTTGTGGAAAGGAGACAATGGTCCTGCTTATGCATCACAGAAGATGTGGCAGTTCCTGCAGTTGTGGGGTGTGTCACACAGGTTTGGTATCCCTCATGCTCTGACTGGTCAGGCTATTGTAGAAGATGCTTGTGGTACTGTGAAGCGGATTCTTCAGAAACAAAAATGGGGAATGTAGGGTAAAACCCCACACAGTCAGTTGGCAACAGCTTTGTACACCATCAATCATCTTACTGTGCCACAGAACTCAAAAAATCTTGTCATTTTGAATCATCACCTTTCGTTGCAGGCTCTGGACGAGACACGTCAGCCTCAAGCAAAGGTTCAGATGTGGAATTTAGTCACCAAACAGTGGGAAGGTCTCTGTGACCTTATCACTTCAGGGCGTGGGTATGCTTGTGTATCCACAGATACTGGGCTACGCTGGGTACCTTTGAAGTGTGTTCATCCTGACCTGCGACTGCAGAGACAGAATCCAGCACACGGGCAAAATGGAAACCGTGACCAAACTGAAAGTCATCAAGTGGATGAATCGTTGAGTGATGACTCAGATACAGATGGTGTGAGTGATCACTCCGATGATTCCTTCATGAGTGGACACTGAACATTGTTCATTGTTCCTTTTAACATTGTTCATATTTCTTTCTTTTTTTTTTTTTAAAGGAAAAAGGGTGAGATGTCACCCTGTTCTTTGAAGGTTCTTCTAAGCCTTCTGATGTTTACATTTTTGTAATGGAGTTTCTTACACACTTTCCATGTAAATAATGATTGTTTTGCAGTCCTTTCTGGAGGAGGAGAAAATTGATGGACTGTTGGTTTGACCAGTGTGGTTGGAGAGGTGGCAATTTCATCCTCCAATCCATGGATGCTTTTGGAATTTTATAAATATCGAGGTCCAGAAAAAATAGTGCCTTTTTTGCCTTGGACATCTCAGGGTGTGAGTGTCGTTCATTTTGTGTAGTATTGTGACACCCTACCTCTCTAAGCAGCTGGATGCAGTGGCTAAGGGGTGGCCAGGACGCCCCAGAGCTGTTGTGGCAGTGGCAGTGAACATCCAGGAAGCACACAAGTTCACCCTGGGCCCGAAGATGACAGTGCTGGTGTCCCACACAGTGTCTGCCGTGCTGGAAGTAAAGGAGGGACATTGGCTCTCCCCACAGAGATTCCTGAAATACCAATCCATAATGGGGGAACAGGATGATGTAGAAATTGCGGTAACTAACATTGGGAACCCAGCTTCTTTGCTCAGTGCTTGTATGGGAGAAATGGTGTGTGACAGTGGTCACAAGGGTTGCAGGATGAAGAGAGAGGCGAGAATGTTGACCTCATGTTCAGAAGGCTTGATTTATTATTTTATGATAAATATGACATTATGACTATACTAAAAAGAATAGAAAGAGAGTTCTCAGAAGGCTAGCTAAGCCAAGAACAGAAAAGGAATGAATAACAAAGGAGCTGTGTCCCGGCAGAAAGTGAGAACAGCTCTGCTGTGAGTAGTCAGTAAATCCAAACACCCACCAGAGGCCAATCATGGATCCACCTGTTGCATTCCACAGCAGCAGATAACAATTGTTTACATTTGTTGCTGAAACTTCTGAGCTTCAGCAGGAAAAATCCTAACGAAAGGATTTTAATGAAAAGAGGTCTGTGACATGTCAGTTTTTAAACTTAGTTTAAATAAAAAGAAAAAGTGTTTGTAATTTTCTCTGCACAGCAGAGAAAATTGTGGTTATCTGTTGCCAATCAAAACTTCACTCAAGTGCTGGTGTGGAATAACAGGGAATTTCTTCACCTGTAGAACATACAATTCTATCAAATCACCAAAACAATTTTACAATATAAGAAAATGCAAAAACAATGCAAAGAAAGTTCAAGCCCAAACAGCTGAGTTTCAGGAAAAAGTCCATGGACTGAAGATGTTCCTCTTTGCAATCTCTGAAAGTCCCTTTTGGTCCTGAAACAGGCTTGCTGCAGAAAAGTCCATCAATAGTTATCAAAAGCCATTGACAGTCATCAAACAATTTCAAACAATTTGAGACAACTTCTGGAATGTCCTGCCACAGCCCTTTATTGAATAACTTTGGGCTGAAGCTAATTTTTGTAGGCCCTTCAATGCTTCAGAGCTGCTGCCAGCTATTTCAATGCTTCTCTTTTTTTTTTTTTTTTTTTTTTTGGTGATCAAAAAGAGCAGCACCAGCAGAGCAGCCAAAGAAAGTCCCTGGGGGGCCCTGGCCCATGTGGAACCCATCAGGAGGCCGGGAGGTGGCCCTGGCCCAGGGACCCGAGCCCAACAGCCCAGGCCCAACATGGCAGGCGGGCTCTGCCTTCCCACAGCCTGGCCCCACGCTGCCAATGGAATGGTGACCAAACGCTTCTTTTCCCCAAAATCACCAAGGCATGCCAGCAGCAGGGAAATAGAAGAAGCCCCAAGAACCCTCATCTCGTGTCTAGGAATGTTTTTTCTCCACAGCAAACAAGCCACGATCGCTTCCTGCTGTGCCCTCTGCAATGCAAATGCAACAGGTGTGTCTCGCATCTGCCTCACAGCACCACCCCCTCTGGGCTGGGGACCAAAGGCAGAACTCTCGGCACCCACCTGCCCCTCGCCGCTGGGGCGCGAGAGGGGCAGCAGAGAGATTCGCACCCCCCAAGGGAAAGCAACTGACCAAACACCTCCCAGCCCGCCAAGAATGCTGATTTTGAACGCAGGCAGACGGGCTGCACCCACAGCCAGCTGTCGGGCCATGCCTCCTCCACGGAAAGGGAGGCCGGCGCCCTCTTCCCCTGTCTCAGCTTCCCCCGCAGGGGCAGCCCCGGGACAGCCCGAAAAACTCGGGGGAGAAGCCACGCTGGGTGCAGGAGCAGCTGCGGGCTGCTCCGAGGGTCCCGTGGGTTCAGCGTCGTCTTCAGCATCATCCTGAACAGGCACCGGCTCGGTTTGAGGCGGCGGGGCCGGAGAGGGGGCTGGTGGACGCAGCAGGACAGCCGGGGGGGCGGTGCCGAGTCGCTGTTGTCGCCGAGGGCGTCTCCTACCAACAGCGACGCAGCCGCAGGGAGCGGTGTTCCTGAGCTCTCAGGCGCAGGCGGGGAAGCCGGTGAAGCCACGGGCAGGACCACCCGGGAAGGCGGCCGTGGGGCGGGTCCAGGAGGAGGCCCTGCAGGCCTGGCAGGCGGGACCTCGGAGACCGGTGCTGCCCCCATCTCTGAGCGGGGCAGGGACCAGGAGGCCGGCCAGGGCTGTAAGGGGCGGTGCAGCCCACTCCCATCCCCCCGGAGAGAGAGAAGGAGGGAAGGGATGGCTGCCTCTGACCATGCTCCGAAGACGCAGTAGAAAAATCTTTGGCTCCTGGCGAAACTTCCCCCCACTGCCGGGATGCAGGGGGGGTGGGAAGGAACAGATCATCCCCCTCCACAGGATCTTCTCCCGCTGGAGTCAAAGGAAATGGGACAAGCCCATTGCAGTTGGCAATCCAGGGAAAAACAGCTGCTCTCTGGTTCAAAACTGGAAAGAACATCCTAAATGCTGGATAAATCTGGGGGTATCCAAACCCGCGGTCCAAAACGAATTGGAAAATGGAGTCCATGCACTCCCATAAGAAAGCATCAAGTGCACAGAGCACATTCATAAAGAACCCAAAAAGCTTTGCCCATCGAAAAAACTCACAGAAATCTGTCTCCAACAGGCAAAGTCCGTCCTCTTCATCTAATTTTTTACTGAGGGCAATAAGCTTCTCCTCTGAAGGGGAGAACCGAACCTCCTCCTCTATGGGGGAAGCCCTCCACATCAGCAGCCACAAACTACAAAGGGCCGCATTTTCAGGAAGGGAAAAGCCAACAGTACCTTTTGAAAGAGTCCAGCATGCTCTGGCCAGCTCCATTGCGCTACTGTGCTTTCCGAACATCTTCCTGGAGGCTTTTCAGAAGGTTCTCTTTGTGGTCAGCCTTGCTGTGAACTCCAAATCAGGATCTTCAGTTCTTCATCTCCTGGCTAGAATCCACTTCTGTGGTCACTTGTGAAGCAACCATCAATGCCACACATTCAGGGTTTACCCAGTGCAGCAATTGTTCCTCTGGGGGTCTCTCCAAGTAATTTGCTCTTCAGACGAGGGGTCACCAATTGATGGTTTTGTCCTCCTCACTCACTCAGGGTTCACCAATTGTCACAGTGGTCACATGGGTCTTCAGGGTGTAAAGAGAGACGAGAATGTTGACCTCATGTTCAGAAGGCTTGATTTATTATTTTTTGATATATATTACGTTATTACTATACTACAAAGAATAGAAGGAAAAGTTCTCAGAAGGCTAGCTAAGCTAAGAATAGAAAAGAATGAATAACAAAGGTCTGTGCCCCGGCAGAAAGTGAGAGCAGCTCTGCCAGGAATGGTCAGTAAATCCAAACATCCACAGGAGACCAATCACGGATGCACCTGTTGCATTCCACAGCGGCAGATAACCACTGTTTACACTTTGTTGTTGAGGCCACAGCTTCTCAGAAGGGAGAAAAATCCTAAAGAAAGGATTTTTATGAAAAGATGTCTGTGACACCCCACCTATCCCTCTAACCCTCAGATGCCTTGCATACCTTTCTGCTGTGGATCTTGTCCTCTGAGAGTTCTGTCCTTGTCCTGGTGTGAGGGTTGCTGTCCTGTCCCACCGGGAGGGTTCCACTCTGGTCTTGCTGTCAGGGTTGCTGTGTTGTGCTGCTGTTGAGGAAAAGGCTGTGCTGTTGTTAGGGGGGCTGCTTAGGCTGAGCTTAGGGCTGGGCTGAGGGCTGGTGCACCTGTACCCTAACTTACCTCCTAAACTGTTCCCTGTAGCCCTGATCTCCAGTGCACTGTGCAGCCCTCAATTCTTCTCTCTTGACCGCTCAAGCCCTCCCTCAACCCCTCAGGCTCTGTCTGTCACCCTCGAGCCCCCCCTATGCCCCTCAAGGCCCCTCTCAGCTGCCCCTCAGCTCCTGTGTGTCACCCTTAATCCCTCTCCTTTGCCCCTCAGCCCCCAGCTTCTCAGTGTCACCCTCCAGCTGCCCCTGCCACCCTCAGCATCTCTGTGTGTCACCCACTCTCCCCTCTCCCTGCTCCTCCCTCAGCTCCCAGCCTCTGCCACCCTCCAGCCCCCACAGTATCCCTCAAGGTGCCCCTCAGCCCTGAAAGGACCCTAAAAAACCCCTCTCAATTCCCTAAAATAGGCATAGTTTTCAAAGTGTCCTAAACACCCCTCAAAAACATAGAAATAGCATCAGAATACACTAAAAACATCCTGTGTCGCAGACATTTTTTCATAGAAATCCTTTCTTTGGGATTTGTTCATCTTCTGGGAAGCTGAGGCCCCAGAAGAAGAATGTAAACAATTGTTATCGGCTGCTGTGAAATGTAGCAGGTGCCCCCGTGATTGGTTCATGTTCCGTGTTTACAATTAAGGGCCAATCACGGGACCAAGCTTGAGGACAGATTCCCTGGACACAGAACTTTGTTATTCATTCTTTCTATTCTATTCTTAGCTTAGCAGCCTCTGCAACTTCTCTCCCTATTCTTTTTAGTATAGTTATAATGTATTATATATCTTATATCAATAAATCCAGCCTTCTGATCATCAAACAAGATTCTCGTCCTTCTCTCACCTGAAGACCTTATCAGGCCACAGTAATACATCCTGCTTTTAAAAAGCCCTGAAAACACCCCTAGAAAATCCCCAAAGAACCTTTTGGGACTACTTAGAGATTTTTTAAAGAGCTCTGAGAATACCCCTAAAATCTTGAAAATGCCCTATAAGACCCTAAAAAAGCCTGAAAAAATTCCCCCAAAAACCCTAGAAATACCCTAGTTATAAAAAAGTTCTCCATATACCCTCAATACTCCTCAAAAAGCCCTAAAACCTTTTAAGTAGTCCTAAAACAAACCCCCAAAATATCCCAAAACACCCCTAACAATTCCAATTAGTAGTAAGACTGCCCTTAAAATGCCCTAAAAAGTTCTTTTAAAAGAAGTCCTGAAAAAGCCCTAAAGGTTCCTAAACATTCCCAGAGAATTCCTAAAAAACTCCTGCAAAAAGCCCACTAAAATATCCTTTAAAAATCCTGAAAAAAACCCTAATAAAACCCCTAAACATCTGTTCAACTCCTACCTGTAACTCTGTGGCCTCCAAACCTCATCTCTGCCTTCCAATTGGGGTAACTGCCTGCACCTGCTGGGAGGGCTCTGGGGCTGTCCCACTATGAGGGTGGCATGTGTACCCTAACCCTCCCTGCTACCCCGTGTCCTGTGCACCCCAACCCTCAGGGTCAGCTCTCCAGCTGTCCAGCCCTCCCATCTTTGCTCCTCAGCAATGTCTGTGTGTCTCCCAGAGCCACGTTCAGGATCCCACGAGCTGCTGCAGGGAGTCACCAGTGGGCAGTGGGGGAAGTGAGGGACGGGGCAGGAGTGACCTGGATTTCAGAACCCCAGCAGACGGCCGGGCACTCAGCACCACAGGCACCCGAACACCAACGCCACCATTGTTCCTTGCACACGAAACTCATCAGGCCAGGTTCCTGATGGAAGATTGTAGGAGCCAATTGGCAGGAGCCAATCGGCGCTGCCGAGCCCGCCCTGCTCCGGACTGGCGCTCCCAGCGCAGCGCGGCTGCTTTGGGGCTGCTGCTCTGAAGCCATTTATTATAATGAACAATAGCTTCTGAGAAATAAAAGAATTAAAAGACACTCAAAAGTATATCAAGGGAATTGCAGAAGTTAATAAATAACCTAAAATACACTATCAGGAAGGACTTTGATCAGATATTTAGATAAGGTAATCCAAAATACACTCACAGAAGAAACTTTGGAATTAGAATATTTGAAGAAACAGAAGTGGAAGCCAATAAGTTAAAGTGACCTGCCAAGCCGTTAGAATCAAGCCAATAAGTTAAAGTGACCTGCCAAGCCGTTAGAATCAAGCCAAGTACAACAGTAACTTCAGCCAAGCCATGGAAAAACATGCCAAGGATAACAGGAAGAAGTCCAAATTAGGAAAAGCTTAAAATTTAACTAAGGAAGACCAGGAATTCCCGGAAGACTCCGCCTGCCTATGAATATGCATGTAATAAATGATGTAATCCTTGTTTAAAATTGTATAAAAACCTGCTTTTGCTGTGCATAGCTCAGAAATCCATTTTGTGATTTCTCCGATGTGTCGCAATAAAATACCTCCTGCTTATCTGACTTAGACTGAGTCTCTTAAGCAGTTATTCTCGCCTTTTGGGGCAAAATTCGGCATCATTTTCTGGCGACCCAGATGGGACCAGACAGGAGATCCAGGCCCTGAGGGGTCCTCCCGAGCCGAGTCCGGGGTCGGGATCCTCTGGGCGCCCCTGACAAATTTTTGTCAGAAGAGACTCCCCCCCGGACCACAGCTTTTCGGTGGACGAAGGGTTCCCTACATCTCCTACTCCAATTAAGAGGTATTTTAATTGTTTATTGGTTTTGGGATAAAGCGCTTTGTTGGGAAACGGGGGTCAGACGCCCAGAGGGAAAGCTGGGGGACGCCCCGGTAAAGAATCCCAGCTGGGTTAGAGTCCCAGTAATAGAAACGCAGGTTAAAGTCCTGCTGCTGGGTTAGAGTCCTGGCATAAAGTCCTGCTGGAAGGAGTATTTGTTTATCTTGGTATCTTTGGTTTGTTTTTATTGTGTGAGAAACTGTTTTTAACATTGTGTTTAATGTTATAGTACTGTGAATTAAGGATCAAGAACTAAGATTGCTCTCTGAGAGGTCTGTCAGCCGGTGATCTTCTTGTGTCTGTTCTATGTGTCTGTTGCAAAATCTTACAGGAAACATCTTGTCGCTCTCTCTGTAATCTTTTGGAAGAGAATAAGTTGATAGACGTCTGGGAAGAAATTTGTCACCCCCTGCAATTGTTATACTGTCTACAGTTGCGATTGCATGAGTCTGGCAAACCGGTATCTCACGGTCTGTAGGCGACCTCTCGTGACCAAACCTGGTAAAACAGTCTGTTCTGATATAGATTTTAAGGTAGGAACTATTTCATAAAGGTGTGTGGGTATGGGTGAGAGTGAATGAGACGCAGCATCGCTGCGAAGCGAGAGGGAGTCCCACTCTGCATTTCCTGTTCTTCGCGAGAAGCCAGGTCGGAAAAGGACAAAGCGATTGGAAATTGTGTGTATGAAGTGTTAAAATAAATTGGTATGCAGTACATGTGAGAAAGAGACTGATCTGGTTAGACAGACACAGGGAATAGCAATGGGAGGCCAACAGAGTAAGGACGTAAATATGAAAACCCCCTTAGGATGTATCCTAAAGCACTGGAAGGACTTGGGAGGGATCCTGGGGGGAAACATAAGTAAAAAGACACTCCTTAAATATTGTACACAGTGGTGGCCGTTGTATAAGTTAGATGACAATGAGAAATGGCCGCCGGAGGGAACAACTAATTATAACACTATTTTACAACTGATGCTTTTCCTCCGCCGACTTAATAAATGGGACGAAGTGATGTATGCTGACATGTTCTTTACCCTAAGAAATAAACCGGAGAGGCAAAAAGAGTGCAGGGTAAACGTAGCACCTCAGGACCCCCTAGTACTAGCCCTGGAAAAAGATAAGAAAGGTTCAAAGCCTAAAGAACGTTGCTGTGATGCATGTAGCATTGGGCAACAATGTCTTAAGTTAACAAGAAGGGATAGTGGAAAGGAGAGCGAAATAAGCCTGTGGGAATACCATCCATTCGCCCCAGGACGGGAAGGGCCTCTTCCCAGGCCAAAGGAGGAACAAGGGGATCCTAGCCCATTAAAGGAGCTGGAACGATGGTGGAAATCTAAGTTTGGGCACAGCCCTCAGAAACTAGACAACTCTTGGGAGGAGGATAGTCCATTAAAATCGGGGATTGACAAGAGGGAAAGCAGCCCACAGGGACCAGATAGTCTACAGGGGTCGGGGAGCTACAGGGATGCTGACAACCCACCCAGACTAGAAGCTGAGAGGGAAGAAGGCAGTCCACATGGAGCAGAGAGTCGAGGGGAGACACGCAGCCTGCCCGAACTAAGTCCATATGGGGATAGTAGCACACCCAGGAATGGAAGTTTTAGGAAATCAGGTACCTGTAGAATAGAAACCAGCACACCGAGGACTGGGGATAAAAGTAACTCACTAGGAGGCGACGTCTCTAAGTTGAAGTATAGTGAGAAGAATGACAATGAGACATGTGAAAGGGAGGCAGAGAACAACTCACAGAAGCTGAATATAGTAATTCAGATAGAGGATAAGAGGGATGGAAGAGGAACAGAAGATGAGGACAGTAGCCCGGAACAGGATAGGTGCCAGCAGATGCGGGAAGAAAGGCAACAGATGCAGAGCGAGAGGCGGTTGGACTGTGTAAACCATGCTAGGGGAGTAGTAGGAAAAGAGTTAACAGAAATAGAAGGTGAAGATGAAGAACAGGGAAAGGGAAAGAGAAAAGAGAAGAGAAAGAATAGGGAAGACATTGAGGCACAGGAAGAAGATCCCGGGGAGGGGACCAGTCACTCGTATTATACCAGATCTGTGGCATGGAGGGAAACAAAGCAAAAAGAGGAAGGGAACCATACGATAGCTCCTCTCCGACAACTTATGCCAATGGTAGGAGAAAGGACTAGGGTAAAGGTGCTGTTCTCCACGAGTGACCTGAACAATTGGAGGGATGAGGCAAGGAACTTCAGGAGGAATCCAGAGGGAGTAGCGAAGAGGTTTGAATTAATGGCAAAGAATTTAGATATTGATTGGGAAGATATAGAGGTGATGCTGTCAGAATTGACAGATACAGAAAGGGAACTCATATTGGAAACAGGAAAACGACATGCTCAAGTATTATCAGGGAGACTAGAAGATAATTTCCCCAGCAGTAAACCAGAATGGGACCTGGGCAACGAAGAACACTATCGGCGACTGGTGCAGTATAGAAAACTGATAGCGATGGGCTTGCGTAATGCGATCCCTAAGGCTATCAATTGGGCGATGCTATATGACATCAGGCAGGGAAAGGATGAGACCCCATCAGAGTTTTTGGATAGACTTAGGGCAGCCATGAGACAATACACACCCCTGGACCCAGCAACGGAAGAAGGGAAACAACACCTGTTAGGATTAATGATGGGACAAAGTAACCCAGACATCAGGAAGAAATTACAAAAGCTTGAACATCCAGCAAATAAAAACCTGGAGGCGTTGCTGAATGAGGCATGGAAGGTATATAATAATAGAGAAATAGAGGAAAAGAAAAAGGAAGATAAGAGGCTAGCTCGAATAGTGGCTGTAGCAGTAGCAGCTCAAAATACAAACCATTTGGGACCTAATACCAGGGGTAGGGGTAGAGGCTACCCAGTGAGAGGGGGAGGGAGGTTCCAACCCCACCCAGCTAGAATAGGGCCAAACCAGTGTGCCTATTGCTTCCAAACGGGACACTGGAGATGTGAGTGCCCTCAATCAAGAGAAAGATCAATGGACACTACTACTATCGCACATCAGGACAGTGAATGAGGGGGACCGGTGGGCCGTACCCTAGCAGACCCACTGGTTAAAATGGAGCTAGGGGAAGGTAAAAAGGAATTGGACTTTTTGATTGATATGGGAGCAACTTTTTCGGTTTTAAATCAAGAATTGGTACCTAAGAGTGATGAATTCGTACAAGTTGTGGGAGCAACAGGCCAACCAGAAAAAGCTTACTTTTTGAAACCTATCAAATACAAAATTGGGAAACAAATGGGAATTCACCAGTTTCTGTATTTGCCAAATTCACCAAAGCCTCTACTAGGAAGAGACTTACTGGAGAACTTGGGAGCCATAATAAAATTCAACAAAGACAAATTGGAATTTCAAGTAAGTGAAGAGCAACTGATTACAGCCCTAAGCCTAACAATCAGCTGTATAGAACCGAAGCCTAAAAGTCACAATATTGAGCGTATCCTGAGTGAAACATATCCATTAGTATGGGCTACCGATATACCTGGGAAATCAAAACAAGCAACACCTATCATTATTGAACTTATACCTGGAGCGAGGCCGGTAGTTAGGAAACAATACCCACTGAGGTTAGAAGATAGAAAGGGAATTGAACCCATAATCAAAAGGTTTTTAGAATTAGGGTTATTGATAGAATGTGAATCGGATTTTAATACACCAATCCTGCCAGTAAAGAAACCTAATGGAGCTTATAGACTAGTTCAGGATCTGAGAGCAGTAAATGAAATAACCAAGACATTACATCCGTTAGTTGCTAATCCATACACGCTTTTAACTAGACTGAAGGATAATTTGGCCTGGTTCACCGTATTAGACTTGAAAGACGCATTCTTCTGCCTTCCCTTAGCTCCCAAGAATCAAAAGATTTTTGCCTTTGAATGGGAATCTGTAGATAGAGGAAAAAAGACCCAACTTACCTGGACAGTATTGCCCCAAGGATGGAGCAATTCTCCTACGATTTTTGGGAATCAGTTAGCCAAAGAATTAGAACAGTGGGAAAGGCCGCTGGGAGACGGCACCCTTCCGCAATACGTAGACGACCTCCTAATAGCAACAGTGACAGAGGAAGAATGCATTGAATGGACTATTTCCTTGTTAAATTTCCTGGGTTTAAGTGGATATCGAGTCTCTCAACAGAAAGCACAGCTGGTGCAAAAAGAAGTGGTGTACCTGGGATACAAAGTCTCCAGAGGACAGCGATCCCTGGGAGCAGCTAGAAAAGAGGCCATCTGTCAGATGCCTAAACCAGAGACAGTGAGAGATCTGCGCGCCTTTCTGGGGATGACAGGTTGGTGTCGGCTATGGATCTACCAGTACGGGATACTCGCTAAACCACTGTACGATTTGTTGAAGGAAACTAAGGATGTTGTAGTTTGGACTCCCGAGGCAGAAGGGGCCTTCAAGAAGTTGAAGCTGGAGCTAATGAGAGCACTGGCCTTGGGTCTTCCAGATGTATCAAAACCATTCTGGCTGTTCTCCCATGAACGACAAGGGATGGCCCTAGGAGTCCTAGCACAGCAGTTGGGACCACACAAGAGAGCTGTGGCCTACTTCTCCAAGCGATTGGATGAAGTAAGTAAAGGATGGCCAGGCTGTCTGAGGGCAGTGGCCGCAGTGATAATTAACATAGAAGAGGCCAGAAAGCTCACGCTGGGCCAAAAGATGACTGTGTTAGTATCTCACACTGTATCGGCTGTGCTGGAACAGAAAGGCAACCATTGGTTGTCGCCTTCCAGATTCCTAAAATACCAGGCCATCTTGGCTGAATCAGATGACGTAACCATTCAGGTAACTAACATTGTGAACCCAGCTTCATTTCTAGAAGGGAGAGCCCCAGCAGAACCCATTGAACACGACTGCCTGGAAACAATTGAAGCCGTCTACTCCAGTCACCCAGATCTCAAAGAAGAGATGCTCGAAGATGCGGACAACTGGTTCTCGGATGGCAGCAGCTTCGTGAAGCGAGGAGTAAGAATGGCTGGCTATGCAGTCACTACTACAGAAAGGGTAATTGAGTCGAACCCCTTGCCTGCAGGGACTTCAGCCCAAAAGGCAGAGCTGATAGCTCTGACTCGAGCCCTGGAATTGGTGGAAAACATGCAAATTAATATATGGACAGACTCTAAATATGCCTTTTCCGTTGTACATGCTCATGGGGCCATCTGGAAAGAAAGAGGACTATTGACTACACAAGGAAAAACAGTCAAACATGCAGAAGAGATTCTGCGATTGCTAGAGGCGGTCCAACTCCCAGCACAAGTGGCCATAATGCATTGTAAAGGACATCTGAAAGGTAACACTATTCCAGAAATAGGGAACAGGAAGGCAGATACAGAAGCTAAATTGGCTGCCACAAGAACTAGGGAAGTGGAAATAGTGGCCCTAATACCAGGAGAGCTGGATACCAATATCCAGCCAGATTATCAGGAATCAGATCATAGATGGATTCAAAGGAATAAACGTAAATTGTTAGACAGTGGGTGGGGACAATTAGAGACAGGACAGTTGGTAATACCAGGGAACCTAATGTGGCAGATTGTAAAGACGGAGCATGAAAAGGCCCATTGGGGTCTAGATCCGCTTTACCAACATTTGCGAGCCAGGATAGCAGGACCGAAATTATTTACTACTGTAAAGCACGTTACATCCCAGTGCGAGTGGTGTCTGAAAAACAACCCGAATACGGGAACCAAGGTACACCAAGGAGCCATAAATCGAGGTAAATTCCCAGGTGAAGTCTGGCAAATTGATTTTTCTGAACTCCCAAGAAAAGGGGGGTTTCAGTATTTGTTGGTATTAACTGATACATTTTCTGGGTGGCCTGAAGCATTCCCTTGTAGGACAAATAAGGAAAGAGAGGTGACTAAAGTACTGTTGAATGAAATTATTCCACGGTTTGGGGTACCGAAAAGCATTTCTTTGGATAGGGCTACACATTTCTGTGCAAAAGTGGTGAGAGCAATAAGCAAAGCATTACAAATCAAATGGCAATTACACACGCCTTACCGTCCACAGGCCAGTGGGCAAGTGGAAAAGATGAATCATCTCATCAAACAGCAAATTGCCAAAATATGCCAGGAGACTAATTTGCAGTGGTATCAGGCTTTGCCTATTGCTCTGCTTAGGCTGAGAGTCAAACCAAGATCAAAAGAAAAGTTAAGCCCATTTGAAATTTTGTATGGTAGACCTTATGCTATGCAAGTTGTAAATGGGGACGCTATAGACCAAATCGGTAATCAATACATTTATGATTATGTAATTATGGTGGGGAAACAGTTCGATAAGAATGCTACTGTGGTGATAGGGCACCAACCTAAACAACCTGATTGCAAATTGCATCCGTTTAATCCCGGTGATTGGGTGTATGTTAAGAATCTTTTAGGAAAACCCCTACAAGAGAAGTGGGAGGGACCTTTCCAAGTGCTGCTGACTACCTTCACCGCGGTTCGGATCAAGGAGCGACCTACGTGGATCCATTACTCACGAGTCAAGAAAGCTCCGGAGAATAAACAAGAGGAGCAGACATCATGATCCTGACTCCACCTCAGATCTTTACAACCCTGATCATTGGACTAATGATAAGTATAGTTCTTCCCCAAGGCTCTGCCTCAATAGACCCATGGTCTAATGCACACCAGTGTATCCACCCGGAGTTGGAAACGGGACCGAAGGGGCCCTATTTTGAGGTTTATGCCTTACGTAACAATCAGCCATACGCGAGTAAAGTATGGGATCAGCCCCTCCATGGTAGCATACGAGGGAGACCAAATCCAAATTGGGTGTCGAGAGCTTGACCCAGTAGAAGGAAAAACAAGGTGGCTAGTATTAACAATTCAACCCTTGATGGCAGCCTCTGAACACAACCTAATTACCTTTAGTCCAGTGAAAATGGGGAAGCCCACTGTCTGGATTCAGCAAAAGGGCCCAATTTCATGTCAGTGGAGTGACTTCAGGGAAGATCCACCCGGATCACAACCCCGAAATTCAGTAATTTATACAGAAGATCCGCTTGGGGAACTACATCCTCAAAACATAACCCTTGACTTTCACCCTCTTCTCTTCTCTGTGGGAAAGATTGTAGCATCTAATGGTCCTGAGGAAGGGAAAGCACAGTGTGAGATGGCATTTAGATTGGATCAGTCGATGACGTTCACATGTGAAAGGGAGCTGAAAGCGCTGGAACTGGGTTTTAGCTTCCCTAAGCGTGCTGTCGCATATAAGGTGGCATTACCGGAAGACGTGATTCCATTGTATCCAGATCTAGACTTGCCCCAAGAAACCACTCCACCGGTGGTATGTAAAGTAGTACATAACCTAACCTTTATAGGGCCTCAGGTGATAAGAAAATCTAATGAACAAAAATTATTGTTAGACCCCACTTATTCCCTGAAAAAGGTGCAGATGAACCTTCACACCGATATTACGTATTTGCAGAAGGATTGCCAACCATTTATACAGCAAAGCCTTAAGGGATGGAATGCATGGCTAGCAACAAGGTCTCATCATAGAAGAGCACAAAGAGATTTAAGTGGATGGATTGGCACTGGATTTGGTATATTAAACACGATAGATCAAGAAGTATTAGTGAACAAATTAAGTACCGTCACGTCGAACTTAGGAAAGCTTAAAATGCCCCTCAGTTCATCCATGCTTACATTAGCAGAAACACAATCGCTAGTAGTAAAATTGCTAACCATGGTAGCAAACCACACTGAAGAGGATTTTTTGAAGTTCGCTAACTATACAGGGGAACTTAGCAAAGAAATTGCACTAGCTATCCAGTGCCCTCAGACACAACAATGGGTACAATCAGTAGCGGCAGGAATAATGAGAGAAGGAACGTCAGGTATATTACCTCAAGAAATAAGAGAAACAATATTAAAGGACAATCATACTACACAATTTGAGAAGGACCACCAAGCCTGGTGGCAATTAGTAAATTTCACTTATGAGCCTCAACAGGAACACATTGAAGCCTATGTCCTCACCATTAGTGCAGCAGAGGAAAGAGCTATCTTTCCTATCCTCACTCTAGGGACAATACATCAAGATGTTATTGTCAAGCCAATAGACCATAATGTCTGGGCTAGTTATGATAATAGGTGGCAATCGGTTAGCACAGAAGCATGTATTCCTAGAGGACAATTAGGCTATGTCTGCGAAAACGCTGTAGTAGAAGCAGAAGATCTATGCTTAGATGCCGAAAATAGTGTATGTACCTTTGAAATGCTTCCGCATAATAGAACACAATCACAAGTTTATTATATAGGGAATGGGTGCGCTTGCGTGAGGACAGCTTGTGACAACGTCACTATAGATAATTGCCAAGAAAAGACTAACAATACTAACTTCTGTGTATGCAACTTCACCAAGATAGTAGGTTGTGATTTTCATTATACTGTCCCAATAACTACTCAACAGCTAATTAACGCAGATTTCGACCTATATCAAGAGATATCGAAATTACAAATAGGGATGGACGTCGAAGTTCTTAAAGCAATGCTCACACATCCTAAAGTAAAGGAATTGATACAAAAGGTGAATCAAACAACCAAACGAATTGTATGGCAGGTAGAACATAATTCAGAAAAAATAAAGAATGTCCTGACTGAAGTAGAACAAGTAGGCCAGCATCATTGTTGGGATATCTTTATAGGATACTCCCCAACAGCTACACAGGTCTTTAACTACCTGGTGCACCCAACGCTAATAATAATCGTAGTTCTGTTACTATTAACTCTCACAAATATTTGTATGTGGTGGAGACTAAGAATCATAATGAAAAGAACCCAAATGATTTGGGCTATGGTACGAGCATATCAGCGCCCTACAGGGTTAGAATTTGACGAAAGAATTCGTAAGTTATAAGAAAAGGGGGGAATGAAGCCATTTATTATAATGAACAATAGCTTCTGAGAAATAAAAGAATTAAAAGACACTCAAAAGTATATCAAGGGAATTGCAGAAGTTAATAAATAACCTAAAATACACTATCAGGAAGAACTTTGATCAGATATTTAGATAAGGTAATCCAAAATACACTCACAGAAGAAACTTTGGAATTAGAATATTTGAAGAAACAGAAGTGGAAGCCAATAAGTTAAAGTGACCTGCCAAGCCGTTAGAATCAAGCCAAGTACAACAGTAACTTCAGCCAAGCCATGGAAAAACATGCCAAGGATAGCAGGAAGAAGTCCAAATTAGGAAAAGCTTAAAATTTAACTAAGGAAGACCAGGAATTCCCGGAAGACTCCGCCTGCCTATGAATATGCATGTAATAAATGATGTTATCCTTGTTTAAAATTGTATAAAAACCCGCTTTTGCTGTGCATAGCTCAGAAATCCATTTTGTGATTTCTCCGACGCATCGCAATAAAATACCTCCTGCTTATCTGACTTAGACTGAGTCTCTCAAGCAGTTATTCTCGCCTTTTGGGGCAAAATTCGGCATCAGCTCCCTGCCCGGCCCCGGCCATGGGGCGAGGGGCGGCAGCTGGGGCCCTGCTGGTGGCACTGGTGATGCTGGGAGCCCCCCCGGCTGCGGGCGGGGAGCTCTCGGGTGAGCGGGGGGCGGGAGGCGCTGGGACAGGGGGGAGAAGGGGGAAAAGGGGGCGAAGGGGGGAGCCCGGAATGGAGGGGGAGGAGGAGGGGACCCCGAAAGGGAGAACGGGAGGGGCTGAGGGGTGGGGGGAGGAAAGGGGAGGGAGGGGTGGGAGAGGGTGGGGAAGGGGGGAAAAGGGGAGGGGGGGACCCCAAAACTGATCGCAATGGGGACTGGGGATTGGGGAATTTTTGGGAAAATGGGGAAATGGGACCCCAAAAGTGATTTGGGGAGCGGCCAGAGGTGGGAGGGGAGAGGATGTGGAAGGGGAAATGGGGGAAGGGCGGCAAAGAGGAAGCGGCAGCGCGGGCAGGCGGGTCCCATGGCGACCGTGGGGCACAGGGGGTGCGGAGTGGGGATCCGGGGTGGCCCCGGAGCTCTGGGGGTGCTGGGGGAGGGTGTTGGAGAGGCACCCCCCAATCTATGTTCTGCACAGGGGTGTTCCAAAGGATGACAAAGTCCGAGTGTTACTTCATTAACGGCACGGAGAAGGTGAGGTACGTCCAGAGATCCATCTACAACCGGGATCGGTTCATAATGTTCGACAGCGACGTGAGGCACTTTGTGGGGTTCACTCCCTATGGGGAGAAGTTGGCCAAGCGCTGGAACAGCAACGCGGTATTCATGGAGGACAGACGGACTGCGGTGGACTGGTTCTGCTGGTGCTGGTACAAGAATTTTACCCCGTTCATCACGGAGCGCCGAGGTGAGCGCGAGGCAGAGCGTGTACCCTCGGGGCCTGCCCTGCCAGTGACCCTGGAGCCCCTCAAAATCTCCATGGGCATCGGCCCAGAGCCCTCAGCCCTTCTTGTGCCCACCCCCGGGGTCTCCAGATCCTTCCAGTCCCTCCCAGTGCCCCCCTGCGCGTCCATTTCAGCAACCGCTAAAGTTGACGCTTGGCAACCAATGAGATCGCATCCTGTTCATGACTCATCTGTTGCCAGGCAGATCTGCATCGCCGAGCGCCTCGCGCCGGACTCGACCTCCCAGTGCCGCGCACTTCATTCCCAGTTCCTCCCAGTGCCACCAAGATCCCTCCCAGTGCCATTCCAGTCCCTCCAAGACCATGCCCAGTTCCTCCCCAGTCTCTCCCAGTCCATTCCCAGTCTCCTCCCAGTTCATTCACAGTTCACTCTCAGACCTCCACCCTCTCTCCCAGTTCCCCCATTCCTTCCCATCTCTCTGTGTCACCCAACTCCCTCCCAGTCTCTCCCACTCCCTCCCAGCACATTCCCAGTCCCTCCCACCACATTCCCCAATCCATTCCCTGTCACTCCGAGTCCATTTCAGTCCGTTCCCAGTCTCTCTCCAGCCCATCCCAGCCTTGCCTTCTCTTTCCCAGCGCCCCGCAGCTGATCCCAGTGTGTCCCCGCTCTCTCTTTCTCTGTCTCTCCCAGTGCCCCCCAGCATGTCCATCTCGCTGGTGCCCCCTCGAGTTCCCAGCCCGGCCCCGGCCGCCTGCTCTGCTCCGTGATGGATTTCTACCCTGCTGCCATCCAGGTGAGGTGGTTCCAGGGCCAGCAGGAGCTCTTGGAGCACGTGGTGGCCACCGACGTGGTCCCCAACGGGGACTGCACCTACCAGCTGCTGGTCCTGCTGGAAACCGCCCCCCCCCGGTGCGGGCTCAGCTACAGCTGCCAGGTGGAGCACGTCAGCCTGGAGCAGCCCCTGAGGCGGCACTGGGGTACGGGGGAGCCCCTGGGGGCGCTGGCAGAGGCGCTGGGCTGTGCTGGGAGCCACTGGGAGGGAGCTGGAGAGAGCCGGGCTGGAAGTGGGAGAGGGGCTAGGGGCTGGGCAAGGGGTGGGATGGGTTTGGGGGATGCTGGAGAGGGTGGGATGGGCTTGGGGGGGTCCTGGTGGGCACTGGGAGGGAGTTTGGGGGTGCTGGGTGTGACTGGGAGGGAGTTTGGGGTGCTGGGTGTGACTGGGAGGGATCGCAGTGAGCCCCGAGGGGCTGGAAGGAGATCGGCGATGGCAAAGCGGGGCTCGCCATGAGCTCGGTTGTGCTCGGCACAACCTGGGAGGGCTCTGGCTGAGTCCTGCTGGGGCTGCCAAGGGACTGCGAGAGGCTTTGGGGGTCCTGGGGCGCTGGGGGCACCTGGGAGGGGGCTGTGGGATGCTGAGAGGGACGGGAGGGGCTTTGGTGGCTCCTGGCCAGGCCAAAAAGGGATCGGGGGGAGGTTTCAGGGGGCCCTGACTGGGCTGGGGGCCACAGGGAGGGCGCTGGGAGGGGCTCGGGGTGTCGGTGCGAGGTTTTGGGGGTGCTGAGCCCTGCGGACCCCCCAGAGATGCCGCCGGACGCCGCCAGCAGCAAGATGCTGACGGGCATCGGGGGCTTCATCCTGGGCTTCGTCTTCCTGGCGCTGGGGCTCGGCTTCTCCCTGCGCAAGAAGGTCAGGGCGGGTGCCGGGGGTGGCGTCCCCGCCGTGGCGGAGCGTGTGCGCTCCCGCCGGGGCCCCCAGCCCGGTGTCACCCCCTTTTCTCTGCCCACAGAGCTCCTGAGCCGGCGGCGGCCGCAGCCCCTCCCCGTGGGCTCGGGCCCGGCCGGGACCCCCCGCTCCGTCCCCGCTCCGCTGATTTTGGGGGGTCCCGTGTTCCCCCCAGCCCCGCTGGCGCTCTGCCCCCGCCCAGTGCCTGCTCCCAGCGCTCCCAGTAAAGCTTCCCAGTTGGCCCCGGGCCCGTTTATTGGGGGGCGATGGGGAGGGGTTTGAGGGGGGGGCCGATGGGACGGATTTGGGCAAAGGGAGGGGGACAGAGGGTGGGGGCTGGGCCCGGGGGGAGCGGGAGGAGGAGGAGGAAGGGGCGGGGGTCGTGAGAGAGAAGAGGGGAAGGAGGCGGATGAGGAACGAGGAGCGGGAGGAGCGATTGAACCGGGGAAGGAGAGGCGGGAGGGAGAGGAGGGGGGGACATAAGGAGAGGACCAGAAACAAGAAAAGTAGCGGGGATGCTCCGGCCTTCATCATGGTGTCTCCAGGGGGGGCGAGGAAGATGCGGAGCCCCCAGCCGGGTGTGTTCTCAAGCCGGGGGGCTTTCACCCTGGGGGCCGCCCGGGGTTATCCAGCGTGGATCCTCCCACGGGGGATGGACCTGGAGCGGTGCACGGAGCTCCACCGGACAACCGCGTGTCCTTGTTCTGGAGGGAATGGTGGAAGGGGATGATTCTGATTCTGTCCTCACTGACAAGTGACTTGGAAACAAAACTGCACTCCAGGCTTTTCCATGGGGGAATTGAGCTCTGCTCTTTCATCTCCATGCCATTGCTTTCCTCTTCCAGCTTCCTTGTTGATGGAGATCTCTGGCTGATGGAATACATGGATGGAGGAACTTTGCAGGACGTTGTCAGACAGACACGCATGGCTGAAGGAGAGATGGCAGCTGTCAGTCGGGAGGTGAGGTATCCTGCTTGTCACTCCATGGCTGAGACACGATGATCCTTCCAAACAGGGCGTGAGAACAGGAGTGGCTCCATGCTCAGGGCTTTGTTTCTGTGTTGTTTTTGTGAGCTGGAGAAGAAAGAGCCTCTGCAGTGAACAGCCTGCCAGCATCACTGCACTTCTGCTCTGTTCTTGTTCTCTCTCCTGCTGTTGTGGTACTCTTTGTTTTGGATTTGATTTGCTGTTCTCAGCTTTGCCTTGAACCGTTTGCCTGGAGCTTGTGTGCACTGCACTCCTGGCCTGTCACAGCAAAGCTGCTGCTGGCAGAATTCTGAACTGTCCTTTCTTGTGTGACATATTCTGGCCATTGGTTTTGCCCTTGTGTTTCTTGTTGTTATGTTTGCCCAATTATCCCATCATAAAAAAAACCAAACAATATTTGAGATAGCAACAATTTTCATTGAATAGTTTAGAAAATATATATCGACAATATAATTTGATTAAAAATAAGGGATAATTTCGTTCAAATAATAGCGCATAAGTAAAAGATAACCATGGGGTACGGAATGCAGGGCTCTTGGACCCTTGCCACCTCATGTACGAGCTTGCCAAGTGAAGATTCCCCCCTTATATGTCATGTGTCAATGCCATCTCCTCCCATTTTCAATTCATCACATTTTTACCTCCACCCTCATCACCACCTTTACCGTGCATGCTCCACCACTCGGTTTGGTGGTCGCACCCGTCTTTGGGGGTCGTTTTGGATGAAGACCTCTCCTCTTCCTCTTTGTCCTTTAATTCACCTTTGGGTTACACATGTGCACCAAGCCAGTATAATGTAAGCCAAAATTAACATATTACTACATTTTAGCATCAAAGCAATAAATCTCTTATAGCGAGCATTTTCCTGGGACCCAATCAGATTTTCCCTTCTCTCTGTTAATTTTTAGTAACTGTTCTCTCTTGCTTTTTCCTCCTATCCTTGAACATCTGCCAGGAGAGGGGGTGGAGCCCCTCCTCTCCCTTTCTTCTTTGGCATTACAACTTTTATCTGTTTTATAATTTCCAAATATTAATTACTGTATCAATATTGATGACTGTTTCAATTTTATCAGCATGAATCACACCTCTTTATCACATTGTTCTCTCTCAGTGTCTGCAGGGCCTGGATTTCCTCCATTCCAAGCGGGTGATCCACAGGGATCTGAAGAGCTCCAACATCCTCCTGGGCACAGACGGCTCTGTCAGGCTGGGTGGGTGTTCCTGGCCAGGCACGGCGCTCCCGGGCTGCGGGTGTGGGGCTGCTTCCCAGGGAGGGCCAGAGCCCCACACGGGCTGCTGGGGGCACTGCCCGGCCCCGGGTGCCAGCTGAGAGCGGCTGCCCCTGCAGAGAGCTCAGCAGAGGAGCAGGGTGCCAGCAGTGCCTTTGCTCTGCCTATGGCCCTGCCAGAGGGGCTGCAGTGGGAATCTAAAGCTCCAAGGGAATCAGTAAATGCCACTGCATGAAAGCTGAGGGTTTCTTGAAGGGTCCAGTTCCATCTTTCCTTGGCTACAGCCCTGAGGGCTTTTCCAGCTGACTTCACTACTGCACTCTCAGACTGGGCGTGGGGAATCTTGGTGCTTGGTTTCCTCATTCCAGCTGCCTTTGACAGGGTTTGTTTCTGTCCTCAGCTGATTTTGGCCTCTGTGCTCAGCTCAGGCCTGAGCAGGACCAGCGCAGCTCCATGGTGGGCACTGCTCACTGGATGGCCCCAGAAGTTGTGACCAGATCTCCTTATGGCCCCAAGGTGGACATTGGGCCTTTGGCATTGTGACCATCGGGATGGTGGAAGGAGAACCTCCTTACTTCAGGGAAACGGCGGCCATGGTAAGAGGCAAATTCTGCAGTGGCTGCAGAGGCCTGTGAGCACAGGGGGACCCTGCACTGGGAGCTGCAGCTGGAGATTTCTGTACATGGGAAGGGAATTCCCAGAGGACTCCAGCCTCCACACAGGAGAATATTCCTCAGTCTCCAGCAACAATTTGCTTTGGGATTTATGTTGTTGCAGCTCATCTGGCTGTGGGAATGACCTGGAAATGTGAAGCAAGAGCATCAGGTCTAATGTTACCTTGCAAGAAAACCCCAAACCACCCGCAAATCCCAGTCCCAAAAACAAGCTTTCTGCAGGAGTTTCTAAAAGCCATTTTGCAAGTTGATCTCCACCCTGATTCTTCTCACAGGGAAATTTGTCTAAAATCTGAAGATGATTGTTTAACATCCCCATAGTCTAACATATTTCTTTCCTAGTCCAAGCTACTTTCTCTGTGTCACCAAGCCTGAGCTTTCAGCATCACAAACCTCCTGTTTCTTGCCTGGCAGTGTCTGGGATGGGGCATCAGGAATGCATTTACCTGAGTGTCAGTGGGACTGCAGAGATGCACTTGATGTAAGAATCCTCTGAAATAACACAGGCAGACCACACTGACTCTGGAAAATGGCCTGTAAAGCTGGTGTCCCCATTTGGAGAAGCAAAATGGGCTATTTCTGAAGGAGGTTCCTACTGACAGAGTCAGCCAATGAAACTGGCTCTCAAGGCGAGATCATTTGGATGTTGCCGTGGCTGTGGCAGCCCCAGGGTTTGGGTTTTTTGGCTGGCATAGCAAAATGAGCTCTGAGCAGCATCTGTGGCAGGGAGGAAAGTGCCCCTGGAGCTGGGGCTGAGGCCCCGGGGTGGATGTGAGCCCGTGTGGGTGTGAAGGGAGCTGGCAGAGCGCTGAGTTTGCTTTCCCTGCAGGCTCGCGCTCTGATCCGGCAGAACGGGACCCCGCAGCTGCAGGAGCCCCGGCGCCTGTCGGCTCTGCTGCGGGACTGCCTCGAGTGCAGCCTGGAGCCGGACGAGGAGCGGCGCTGGGCTGCCCAGGAGCTGCTGCAGCTGAGGGCCAGGGGCTGCAGGGGAAGCAGCAGCGCCAGGGAGGGGTTTTCTTGTGGGGCCCCCTCCCACAGTCTCCAGTCTGGCTGCGTTCCACACGCAGAGCAAGCAGAATCCTCGCCTGCTGTGGCTTGGCAGGCTCCTTTGGAGCTCATCTGGGCCTGGTGCCCCACAGCGAGCAGGGACATCTTCGAGCAGCTCAGGGGGCCCAGAGCCCTGCCTGACCTGAGCTTGGATGTTTCCAGGGAGGAGGCACCTCCCACATCTCTGGGCACCTTCTGTCAGTGTTTCCCCACTCTCCTGGTTAAAAAATTCTTCCTTAGATCTAATCTGAGCCTGCTTCCCTCTCCTGAGTTTGAAAGCATTTCCCTTTGTCCTGTTGCAACAGAGCCTGTGAGGAACTTGACTCTGGAAAGTAACAGTTCATTTCTTTCCTTTGTATCCTTTGGGCAGCACCCATTTTTATCATCAGCCAAGCCTCTCTCCAGCCTGACCCCTCTGATCACTGCAGCAAAGCAACTGAGGGAGCAGCGGAGGAGATGAAGCACTTGAGGACAGCTTTCTGTTACAGTAGTCAGGACAACTAGTTAGTTATGCTAGTTAGCAGTGGTAGTTAGCACTGGTAGTTCGTTGGGGTAGTTAGCACTGGTAGTTGGTTAGGGTAGTTAGCACTGGTAGTTAGTTATGGGAGTTAGGACAGCCTGTTTGTTATGGCAATTGTTTGAATAAAAACTCTCTTAACCCTCAACTGCCTTGCCGTGTCCCTTCCTTCTCCCGCTGTGCCTCAGCTGCCCGGAGCAATGTGAGGGGAGAGCGGGCCCAGCCTGGCCCAGAGCTGAGCCCCAGCAGAGCCCTGGCAGAGCCCAGAGCAGCCTCGGGCCCTGCAGAGTCAGCCTGGAAGGAGGCGCTTGGAGCCTTCTCGGCTGCACCCGGCTCTTGGTTACAAACTGGGTGTGCTGGAAAATGCCACCGGCTCTGCACGAGGGCAGAAGGGGCCCGGGGAAGGCCCAAGTGCTCCATGCAAGGGAAAAACCTGCCCTGGGATTGTTATAAATAACTGGGTAGTGTTGGCTTTTGCTATTATGTATTGACTTCTGCAATCTATTCTTAATCACACTGATTTTGATAGAGTGCAGTTTGTAATCACTTTTAACTGCTTTTGCTATAGTATAATTTGCCAGCTTTTTTTGGCCAATGCCCTGGCCCCTGTGTAGCTCATATCCTCAGAACATCATTTATGGATGATATTTTAGTTTGTGGAGAGTGTGAAAAACATACATTATAGTTTTGGCTTTTAAAAAATATTACAGTGGATGCCATGTGTTGTACATTAGAATGTTAACTTTTGCAGAAGTAGCTGTAGTTGTGAAATAATAATCAATGCTTTTATTTTTGTAAATAACTGACAATAACACTTCAGAAATATTTGTGAAATAGCTAATGTTCATGTCAAGTACTTGTGGAAATAGCTAAAACCATCTGCATGGTCAGATAACATTTAAGGAAGGGATGTGATGAGGAGCCCTGCCACTGACCCTTCCACTGTCAATAACTGTCACCTGCTGAAACCACAGAACAGGGGCCCTTGTGAGGGAGTGACACACAACCCCAGAACAGCAATCCACGATTCCTGCACGTGCTCTAAAAAGACAGGTTGGGGGTCAAACCAACCTAAAGAATTCCTGGAACATGTAAACGACTTCAAAGAAATGTTTGAATATGTATAATCATTATGAATATGAATTTGAACAATACAATGGGAAAACGAGACAAGAAGAGTTGCTGTGGTTAACTGGTGTGCCTCTGGCCATTGCCGAGCACCCAGTGCTGTTACTGATTTGCCCCTTATTATTCCTTATTAAACTTTCAAAAATTCTAAAGAGTGAGGCTCCTTTCTCACAAAACCCAAGGTGCTCACCCCTTGTTCTTTCCCCAAAGCCAGGATTTGTCAATCCTAAACTTTGTCTGGATGGAGGAGAAGAAGGCTGCGAGGAAAAGGAAGATGCACTGGTGTGGAGGCCCATGGGAGTCTCAATCTCCCACCCGTGGAGGACTGGTCCCCAATAAGAAGAATAGATGTCAAGGTTATGGCAAGAAATTTGCTTCTCCCATAGACCTTTGCAGGCACATGCTGATTTATGGAAAGTTATGTTACCCCATTGGCCTAAATACCCTAGTTCACCCCCTGTTACCCATCTTTGGTTAGTCCCTAGAATGTTCTCCCTCTCTGTCCCTCCATTGGCCCTAATTTCCTGCATTCCTCTGCCCCTGTTTCCCTATTAGCTGACCCCACCCTTAACCCCTCTTTGGCACCATTTTCCCCCATATCCATTGGACCTGACCCTCAGCTCCACCCTCACTGCCCCATATAAAAACCCCCTGTGCCCTCAGCTTGCACCCTGTCTTTGTCCCTGGGCCCTGTTCAGCTCTGTGCCCTCTTCCTGTACCAATAAACCCAGTTTGCTGCGGATCATACCCAGACCCATCCTGCCGACTTTGTCAGCTTTATAAAGCAGCCGTGAGCTTCGGGCTCCGGAGTGCCGGACGCTCCAAGGGCCTCGGCAGCGCCAGGACACTCCAGGCTGGGACAGCCAGGCAGGGCAGGAGGAATCACTGCCCCTTTCCCCTCTCTGCTGCTCCATCTCCCAGCCCAGCATCGCTGCAGGACAGCCTCACTGCCAACGCCATCCTGCCAGGGATGGACTGGGGGGATCTCCTTCCCCTTCCCTCTGGCATGGAGGCAAATCCCATCTTCTCCTTGTCTGCCCTCCTTCCTCTTCTCATTCTGTCCTTCATCCATCCACGTTCCTTTCCCATCTCCACCGGGGAGGACAAGGCCCAGAGATCCCAACGAGGAGGGGCTGCAAACCCAGCCTGGGGAGCTGAGAGGAGGTAAAAGCCTCCCTGTGCTGGGAAGGGTGTGGGGAATGTGAGAAGAGCTTCAGACAGAGCTCAGCCTATTCCTGGTGCCTCCAAAACCGGCGGTGCCAGATACAGAGATCCACAGGGCAGCAGAGATCCCCCTTCAGATCCCTGGGGATGCACAGATCCCCCTGCAGCCCCCGGAGCAGCCACGCTGAGCACGGCGATGCCTGAGAGGAGGCTGTGACCCCGCGGCCAGAGGGCCCCGCTGGAGCAGCCTGTCCTGGCAGGACTGACCCCGGGGCACAGTGACCCACGCTGCAGCACTTGGAGGGGGCTGTGCCCCGTGGGATAGACTCAGCTTGGAGAAGTTCCTGGAGAAGACTCCGGTGGGAGAGAGCCCAGGGTGCAGCAGGGGAACGACTCCTGTCCCTGAGGAGAGGCAGAAGCCCCGGGGCATGAACTGAGCCCGGCCCCATTCCCTGTCTGCGGCACTGCCGGGGCAGGAGGTGCAGCTGGAAGGAGGGAGGCGCGGGGGAAAGCTGCATTTAAGAGTCTTCACTTACTTCTCATTATCCTACTCTGAGTTTTTGGAGTTTTCTGTCAGAAATCTCTCCTCTCCCCCACTCATCCACAGGGTTTGGGGTGGTTTTCTCTTTTTGGGGGAAATCAAAGCGATGCACTGATGCTCCTAATTAGGGGTAGGAGAAATCAGGCTCCAGGGCTTCCGGCTGAACCGGAGCCACCGGAGCCGCAGTGCCGGGAAAGCCGTGGCGGGCGCTGCGGAGAAGTTTGTTTGTGTTTTCAGCTCAATCCCCTCGGGCCCGGGCCCGTTCCAGGGCTGTTCCTCAGCTCCGGCTCTGCCCTCACGCAGCCCCGGGGACCGTGAGAGCGCGGGGCGGGGCTGTGCCGTGTGCAGAGCCCGCCCCTGGCTGGGATTGGGCGATGGTGCCGTCAGTCGTGGTTGTGGCGCGCTGATTGGTGGGAGCGGGGCGGAGCAGGGCCCCGGTGGCGGGCTGAGGGCGGCCGTGGCTGGGCAGCGGCGCCATTGTCGGAGCGTGTGTGCGGTGCCGTGAGCGGCGGCAGCGGCCGGAGCGCGGTGAGGCGGCGGCGGAGCTCGGAGGCGGCCGCAGCGCAGGTGGGAGCCGCGCTGGGTTGTGCGGGGGCTCGGGGCTGGCTGCGGGCCTCGGGGGCGGCAGGGGTCTCGGGCGGGTTCGTTGTGCCGTGTCCTGCCCGTGCTGCCGCTGGCGTGAGGGCGCTGCGGGAGCGGCTGCCCGCGGTCTCCTTGCGGCCGCTGCCTCGGCAGGAGCCGCTGCCGGAGCAGCGCTGGCTCGGCGCGGTTGCTGTGGCTGGGACAGAGGGGGCTGCCCCGTGCCCGGGGCTGTGCGGGGAAATTGCCGTGGCCGGAGGTTTCTGTGCCCGGAAGAGACAGAGGAGTCCTGTAAAAGTGACTTTATTGCCGGGCAGAGGGAGAGGCCGTGGGGCATTTGCCGTGCGCTCTCTGCCATTGTTGTAGTTCGCAGCCTCCTTTTTATCCTCATTTTCCCGGCTTCATCTCCCTCTCCCTTTGCCCACTGGCTGAGGTGCTTGGAAGGTTCCGACCTCCCGATCCGCCAACTGCATGTCCTCGTTAATGTGCATCCCCACTTTTGTAGAACAGCCCACATTCATGGCTCTGTTAAGTCATTGTTCTTTTGGAAGTACATGAATTCAGCGGGACTTTGTCTGAGCAGCAGTCCATGTTAATTAGTAAGGTTTATTGAAACTGATGGTTTCTCCCTTCCTTCTCTACGAGTCGCAGACCCAATCTCCAGGCAGATTCACTCACTGAATTTTTTTTATGTTTTCCTTTTTTCTTTCTTTTTTTTTTTTTTTTTTTTTTTTTTTCATATTCATTACCGAGTCTTCTTTGGTTTTTGGATTATTCTCAGTGCCCTCATTCCCTGCCCTTCTGTAGCCGTTTCCGGATCAGGAGGCCTGGCTGCCACCTGCGTCCCCTCGCTCCGCTGCCGAATGAGCTGCACTCTCAAGGTGTAGAGCATGGTAAAAAGGTGAGAGTTCCTGTAGCACATCAGAGGAGAAGCAGTATTCTTTTAAGCCATGGTCTGCCAGGGAGCCACAAAATCGTGTCCCATTCCTGTCCTTTCCACGTTTGGACTGGTACATGAGCTGCTTTCTTATTTCCTTTGTTATCTGTTTCTCCACGTTTCCTTTGTCATCTATTTGCCAACAGCAGCTTGAGTCGTTTACTTTTCCACAAACTCCTCTTTTTTCTGCTAACAGATGATCTGATCCCATCCCATGGTTAAGTGTTGTGTTCCTCATTTCAGTGGATTGGTCGGCAGGAAGGTCAGGAGCTGGAGCTGTCTGGTTGGTTATTGCGAGGACAGCTTGTAATCTAATGATGCCATTGAAATGAGGAATGGGTTCTGTGGCTCCTGATATGAATTGGTTCGAGTTCCCAGGGGCTGGTCCATGGTGTTGTAGGATTTGTTCTGCTGGCTGTTCATCTTTTCTCCATTTTTGGCCGCTCTCTCCAGCCAGGGCTGCATCAATTGACAGCTTTTGTCTAATTAAATCATCAAATCCTTGGATTCCCAACTGATTTTCCTGAATTTTTGGTAGCAAAAAATCCCCAGTGCTCTAATATACCCTATATAACACAGACAGTGACAGCACATGTTGGAGTGGGCAGAGGGATGATTCCCCCCAATTATTTAATATGAAGTTTTCCCAACATTCTCCATTTGCTGTTTCCCTTTGCAGCTTCACCCGTTTGTGTTGCAGGGTCAGATATCCTCCCCCTGGGCTCTGCCTTGAGCTGTGCAAATTCCATCAGTGCCAGCAGGCAGAGCTTGGGGTGAGGGGCAGAGGGAATCAGCCCAATTCCTGCCCCGGGCAAGAGACCCAGGTGCATTGTCCACCCTTTGCCCAGCAGTGTTCATTTGCATTTCTAAATCTCCTATGCAGGCTGCCTGGAATGGAGCTTCTCTTCCAGGGCAGCCATCTGGTGAGTCACATGTGGCCCCCCCAGAATCTGATTTTTTTAAGGAGTATTAATTTTTATGAGTTCAAAATATTACGGGTAAAGCTCTTCAATTTTGCAACAGCTACATAAAGGAGAACATGGAAAACCCTGACCAAAACTTGATTCTCACACTTCTGTCCCAAACCTACCTGACAACATTAAGTGGGAATGTAATGAAAATTTTTTCTCATGTTGTAATTTTGTCACTGAAACTGCAGGGAAAACAAAAACTCTGCAAGAATCTCTTTAGTGTTAGAGAGTCAAGGCATTACTTGGTTCTGGCCTGGATGTGCAACAGAATTAATTTTATTCCAAATAGCACGGCTGTGCAGAGAAAATCATTCCATGCCATGTGAGTTTTACTCGATTTTTCCTAAACTTTATGTAGAACCAATCTAAATCCACTGCTTTAATGTTCCTTGCTTCCAAGTTGTGTAAGTTGTTAGTATTTGGTTTCCTTTTGGACCCGGATTTCTTTGACTCTGATGTGAATTCGGTCTCCACACTCCTGGATTTCCTTCTCAGCCTGTTCCAGCCCAGGTGTCTCCAGCTCTGCTGGGGCAGTGTCTGGGGTAGCTGTTGGTTGCTGTTTGCTGCTGGGCAATGTTGATGTTTTGTTGCTGGTCGTTATCTCTGTGGGTGTCTTTTGGGCTGTTCCCAGTCTGTTGGGATGTTAAACTCATCTCTATTGAGTGGTGTAACACTCCTTAAATAAAACCTTTAAAATTCCTTTCCCAAAGGCAAACCTTTGTGTACAGAAACCTTTCTGAGCAGAGAAATAAGATTTAAAAGGAGCAAAATTGGTACATTTTGCAGCAGTGCAATGGCAGGCAGCCCAGAGTGTGGGTGTCAGTGAGCCCCAGAGTGGAATTGTGCCGTGGTGTTCCCCAGCAGCTGTGGCAGTGCAGGCCCAGCCAGCGCTGAAGCTGCAGCAGTGGCAGCAAGGCTTGGCCCCAGTGGCTGGAGATGGCAGAGGAGGGTGGCCAGGATTGCAGAGGATTCCAGGCGAGGATCTGTGGGCAGGTGCAGGGGCTTGGCCCGCTGTGGAGCCCTGGCTGCTGCTGCGTTGCCTTCAGGGCAGGCTCAGGGGCGGCCTCCCATCCTCCTGCTGCGGACGGGAAGTGCAAATCTCTGGGGCTTCAGAGCCCTTGAGGCCAGGCTGAGGGGTCCCCCTGTGTTGAGCTGTGCTGGCGGCTGTTTCTGGCCTCAGGGACACTTGGCATGGGCCCCTTGGCCACCAGTGGTGCTGCTTTGCACTCCTTGGGCAGGAGCCGATGTCCTGGCTGGGTGTTGGCAGCAGCAAAGGGCCAGGGCAGGCTCAGTGCCAGCACATCTTCCTGTGGGAGAATGTGCCTTGATATCTGCTCCAGTGGTTGCTGAAGCAGTGAGAATTGCTTTTGCCCCCCTGTTAGGTGCCATGGTGTCAGCAGAAGATATTGAAGCCTTCCTGCTCGGGGCATTTCAGTGCCAGGCTCTCACAGGCACCCACAGCTCCGCGGGTTGAGCTGAGCATGGGGCGGTGACCTGCACTGTGTCTGATTCCCCTTCCTTAATAACAGCCTGTCTTGTAGCTCTTTTCCCTTCTGCTGCCCTTGCAGAGCCATCCACAAACACATTTTCTCCCTCAGGCCAGGGAATGTTCCATCATCAATCTGTCCCAACCTGGGTCTGGAGCTCTGTCCCTTGAGTGCAGTCTTGGGTTCCTTGCCAGCCCCTCTCCAGGCTGTTCAGACAGGAGGCTGGGTTAAACCCTTTCCCTGTCCTCAGTTCTAAATCCTCCTGTGCCATTGAACAAGTTTCATACTGTAATAACCGAGCCCTGCTCATCCATTTAGAGGCTCTTTTGGTTGTCAGACCTTTAACTTGATGCCAGACTTGATCTCTAGGAGGTCCTGTATAAGGTTAAACATTTTAGCACAAGAATTCCTTAGGCAAGACCCTGTTTAACATCCACCTGTAATTGAAATTCTTTTTCCCTGTCTGGAAGGCCCAGGCCAGCCGCCTTAGTTAATCTTCATTTTAACACTTGCAAATTCTGTGTTTCCTGCTCCTGTCCATCCATCCAGTTTGTTGACTGGCAGGATAGGAGTGTTCTAGGGAGACATCCCTGGCTCCAAAAGCCCTGCCTTTAACATGGACTCAATACCAGGCTGTGAGCCCTTCCTTCCCTCTCTTGGAACAGGGTATTGCTTGTCCTGGTTGCTTTAAAGTAATTTGTAGAGGCTCCATATCTAATTTTCCCTCTTTCCCTGGGGCTGCCCACACTTTGGGGTTCACTTCAGTATGGGCCTTGTCCGATTTTGGCACAAAGGCAGAACAGAACTGGCCTCTGTATCCCTTTTACAGTATTAAAATCCAGCTCTCAAATTCCTTCCTATTTAATTACAATCACAGGAGGAAGAAAAAGCAATTCATTTATTTCTGACCTATCCCCCACAGCTTCTAATAGTGGTTGAACAAATCATACCTGCTCATCTTTCCCACTCATTCCCTTAACAATTAAAATATTCCTTTACTATTTTCCCCCTTAGGTCTAAGATTCACAGTGGATTGAGAGGCCCCTGTGTCCATCAGGAAATGCCTCCTCTCAGTGCAGACCCACCCTGAATGTTCTCAAGGGCTCCAGTATGGAGGGTCCCTGGTGTGATGGGAGCTGTGACAGCCCTGCCAATCCATGTCCATCAAGGGGTGGACTTGCTGGTGCTGAGGGTGCTGCTGTCTGTGCTTGCAGTGTCCTTGTGCCCTGCAGCTGGAGCCCTGGTTCCTTGCCAGGGGCTGTTTGGGTGGGCTCTCCCCTGCCGAGGAGGGCAATGCCTCTGCCAGGTGCTTGTGGCCGAGCCGTGCCCTGGGTGCTGGGGCCCCCTTGGGCCCTGGGGTTGATCTCTCAGGGGCTGTAGGAACTGTGCCCTGGCCTTTGCCTTCAGCTTGGCCTTTTGCTGCTCCCTTCTTGCATTCACCTGCTGTGCCTTTGTGCCCAAGTGCTGCAGGGCCTTCTTGTGCCCCTCCTGCAGCCCCCTCAGTGCCTGTGGGTGCTTGTCTTGCTTTACAAGAGAGGTGTCTGCTCGGGAAGGCAGAAAAAGGCCTCTCTTGGAATGGAGAATGGAAGCCCCATCCCTCTTCATTTTTAGACTAGTGAAATCAAGGGGCTCTCAGGCAAAGATATGGGAATAGGAATACCAGTTCTTTACTAGTGTGTATAATAAAGCAAACAAACACCAACAGCTGCGGCACTGACAGCAAACAGAGCCCGGACCCAGTCCCGGCCTTTGGGCTGCGGCGCTTTGCCCTTGGGTGCAGTTCCGGGCATGGCCGGCAGGGGCGCTGGTGGCTCCCGCGGGGCGGGGCAGCGCATCCCTCCCATGGGAACCTCTCTGAACGGAAATAGAGCAATCCCTTCATCTAACTCTTTCACTTTTTTACCTTCTCTAGCCTTTCTCCCGTGTTTTGAGAAAGAATTTGGAGAGGGCTGCCTTTTAACTGAGCTCCTAGTGTTTCGATAACGTGCTTCCTGTGGAGAGAGAGAGTTTCCCTGAACAGCCGGAGCTGTGGTTACCAAGGGGCCGTAACTCAGAGCAGGACGGTGTCAGGGGAGGATATCCCGCCGAGGGTCGGTGGGAGTGTGGGCAGGGTCTGCTGCCGGAATCGGCAGAGGGGGATCTTCCCGTGGAGCCCGAACCGGAGCGTGCGTAGCCCCCACATGGCTGATGGCGGCTGATCCGGCAGCTGCCGGCAGAGCAAAAGCAGGTGGGAGAGCCCGGCAGCAGCGGCGGTGCCCAGCGCAGGTGGCACGGGCAGGGCAGCCGGGGATGGGATGGCTGGGACCCCCCCTGGGTGCGATGGGCGCGGTGACCTCGGAGCAGGCGGCAGGACAGAGCAACCCCCATCTTCCCCAGCATGGCCGGCAGAGCGGCCGCGGGCCAGGCAGTGGGAGCAGGGCACACAAATTGAGCGACAGCGCCGGGGCAGGTGGAGCTGCCCTGGGCAGTGAGGCGGCACCTGGGATGGAAACCGGGGCAGGCGGAGCTGAGGCGGGCAGCGAGCCAGGACCCGGGACAGGCGCCTGGGCCGCGAACGGAGGGGGCAAGACCTGCAGAGGATCCCACTCTCTGATTTTTCCTCTTGTTCCCTTCCGTTTCATTTCCCCTTTTTCTTTTCTTGTTTTTTCTCGGGGCATTCTGATACTTCAAAGATTTTTATTCTCCTGAAATCTCCTTTCTAACATATGGCATATTCCTTTCTTCTGGATTAAATGGAGTTTTTTTTACAAATAAACCCAGAACCTAACAGAACTAAACTTCTGCTTGGATACTTTTAAATGGCCAATGGGCTAATTCACAACCTCCTAATGTTGTTTTTCTCATCACTTTTTTATTTATCCTTTGGCAAATTACAGATACATCCTAAATCCAAAAATGCCACTGCACCCATAGTTCCTTAAAAAATGATCACACAAAGCTTGACTACCCCAGTACGTTTTCTGATGCATGTCTTCTAATATTTTCCTAGAAGTACATTTTCTTAAATAATTGTCTTCCATCAAAAATTTCCATTTCCCTGATTTATCTTGTTCATTTCCTGTCTTGTTTAATTCTTTTTTCTCAACTTCCCTAAACTGTGGAATTTCCAGTTTTTCCTCGTTTGGAGTTAATATTAACATAACTCACTCAGCTCCATATTCTGCTGCATCCTTAGTCTTGTGATCTGCCAAAATATTTCTGCTTCTTTCTGGGCTCTTTCCCTTTCAGAGTTCCATAATATGTACTGTAGCTGTCTCTTTTAGGTAATTGTAATGCCTGTAAAATAAGTTCCTCATGTCCTAGTCCTTTTCTTCTTGAATTAAGTAATCTTTTTCCTTTCCAAATTTTTTACAGGTATGTACTACTCTAAAGGCATACCTTGAATCAGTATATATAGTTCCTTTTATTTTGTGTTAAATATTCTAGTGCTCTTTTTAAAGTATATAATTCACAAGTTTGAGCTTACTAGTTTAAGGTTAATTTCCCTTTTTCCATAGTTTGCATGTTTTTACCATCGACTACTACATACCCTGTATTTTCTCCTTTTGCAAGGAGTTGTATCTCTGTTAGCTAACATAACTCCCAAAGGACTGGTTTTTTTTCTTTTTTTCCCCTGTATCCAGCCTACTGGTTTTCTGTCTCATTTTTCAAGATCTTATCTATTCATCTTCTGCCACTGTTTTTCACATTCACTAACAACCTAAATACCACTTTTCTTTCAACTACACACAGAAAAATAAAAAACTTTTTTCTCACACTACTTTCAGTACAATACACCTCCCTCCAAGGAGATATAGTGAAGCTTAAAATGCACAATCCACATTGCCTACACTTTCATTCATCTGCATTCACTCACTTTTATTTCCCATTCTCTTCCACACATTCTTTCCCACCCTCAGGACACAGAGTGGATCCCTGTTGACAGAGAATCGCGGGTCCCTGTGGCCCCCCCTCACCTTGGGGGTGGCCTCTGGGTCTCAGTATCTCTGGGCCTCCTGGGAGGGCCCTGACTCTGCTGCCTCCGGTGCCGTTCACCTGTGAGGCTGATTTGTGTGTCACTCACACTCTTTAGCCACGGCCCCCTCACACGCCCTGGGGACAATGGCCCGTTTGCAGGTCACCTGTACCTTATGCCACAGCCCCCACACACCCAGGACAACAATGGCTTATTTGTGGCTCACACACTCCTCTTTCCACAGCCCCCCTTCCCACCCGCCCGGGAAGCTGAGGCTGATTTTGTGTGTGACTCACTCTCACACACAACAAGAAAACAATAAGGTACCTTTTGTTATAAATGATCAAATTGAGAGCCAAACCTATAGGAAAATTTAGCAAAGATTTATTAATTTGTCTGTGAGACTGAAGTTTGGTCGTCAAAACCACCACAGCCAAGGGTCAGCGTCGAGCCCGGGTTCAGTGCTGGGTGAACACGGATCTGAGCTCCGAATGTCAGTCTCCCCCTGTTCACAAATGCTGCCTGACGCAGCGAGTTCTTTTACAATTTATTCTGCTCAAGGCAGAGATGACCGAATGTTCTTTGTGTCTCTTCCCATCCATAACCGTGTCTTTACCTGAGCAGAGGTGGACAAAGACTCAGTCCAAGTGTCTGGTGTTGTCAGTAGACTCCAGGGAAGTCAGCATTCACATGCATCAGGGTGGGGCTGTGGCTCATTGTGGTAGATGTAATCATGGAGGCAATAATCACTCTTGGGTGGACCTTGTGACCCGGGGAAGCCAGCGATTATCGCCCTGGAAGCTTCTATTCTTTCATTAAAAACCCCGATGTTTATCTCAACCAAGTCCAGGAACTGGATGTATATGAATAAGACACTGCTCTTGTGTTGAAAAGACATAGTGTGGATTTTACAATATTTTATACATTATTAGCATGAATTATCTCTACCATATACTACACTTTAAAATCACCTATTACAAATTTAGGTGTTTCTGGCCAGTCCTGGTGCTCTTGGATATCTCTCAACCCAGCTGTGCTGTCCAACCCCAGATGCTCTTGAGCATATCCTCAATCCGGTAGAATTTTCCTCAACCGTGGATGCTCTTGGAATGTTAATTCCTCAACCCAGCAGGTTTTAATTCTGGATGCTCTTGGGCTCTCTTATCCCTCAAACCAACAGAATTTTTAGGGTTCCCTTTTCTCCCATTTCCTAGTGGATTGGGCTCGGAAACTCCTCTGCTCCCTTCTCCGAGGGGTCCAGCCCCTCTCTGAGACCCAGTCCCAGTTACCCGGGGGATTCTCTCACTCCTCTTATCACTCGCTGTGTCTCTTTACTGGCTGCTTCCCTCGAGGAAAGTTGGAAACGCAGCGTGGGAGACTCCAGCACTCACTTGGCAGGTCTGGGACAACCAGCCCTCGTCTCATTCACAACCCAGAGCAGAGAATGAGGGGAGAAGGGAGCTCGGGAGCCCAAACAGCCCCGGCATCCTGAAATGGGGAGAGTGAAGCAGGGGGAGCTTTTGACATTGCTGGGACTGCCAGCAGCCTGGGCAGGGCAGGCACCGAGGAGAATGGGGACCCCCAATCCAAGCGTGACCCCAAGCAGCTGGGACATGAGGGAACCCCCGAACACCAGAGGGGAGGGACCAGGGTTGGGGAACTCCTGGGAGGCTTTTTCAGGGCTGAAACTTGGTGTTTGGGAGGTTTTTCTGGAGCCCAGATGGCCAGTGACTTGTAGAGATGGACTCGGGCGGAGGGACCTTCAAACTCGATGTGTTTTAGAGAAGATGAAACAGGAAAGCCTTATAAATACGATTGTCTGGCAAAAGATTTTGTGAACATAAAAAGTGTAAGGAAGATTGAAATGAAAGCAAGTTCTGAGATACTTCATTTAGTGAACAACTGGAAAACAATGGTGTCCCAAACTGAAGGTAATTCCCCTTTTGATGAAACAATTCCCTCTGTTTGCAGACAGGTCCAAGGGTCAGTGCAGACCCCACTAGCTCAATAGAAAGGGTCCAAAGAGGAGTTTTTAGTGTGTAAAATGTAACACAGTATGGTGATGTAATGATTTTTATAGGCTGTTTGTAAAGGCAATAGGATTTGTATCTGGTACTTGATTGGCTAGTGAGAAATAGAATATTCAACACAGAAGAAGATTTATTGTATTGTAACGGGACCCTTACTCTCATATGCTCTTCTCCTCTTACTCTCTTACCCTCTCATCCTCTCTACCCCTCTCTTCTCTCGAGCCTGCTCCGAGCTGTGCCTGGCAGCTCCAAGCAGGGCCCTGCACCCAGGCCCTTTGCAATAAACCCCAAGTTCCACGACCTGGCTGCAGAGCTCTCTCGTCTCCGTCTGTCCCGACCGTCCTACCCCCCGACACTCCTACAAACGCTCTCATCCCTTGTTTTCCCCAAACCAGGATTTCCCATTGCCAGCCCCAGGGAGGCTGCGAGGAAGAGGAAGATGCCCTGGGACACTGAGGCAGGTGAGGAGGAAGTCAGTGCCCCTTTCCCCTCTGTGCTGCTCCATCTCCCAGCCCAGCACGGCCCCGGCTGCAGCTCAGCCCTGGGGGGATCTCCTTGCCCTTGCCTGTGGCACGGAGGCGAATCCCATCCTGTCCTTGTCCTTCCTCCCCCAGAGCAGGAGGTGAGCATGGAGAGCAGGGAGGACAAATGCCCGCGGCAGAACCTGGTGGAAGAGGCCGTTTTGAGCGGCTCCACAGCGCAGGAAGCCAACGGGGAGGAAAAGCCCCGGAGATGCCGCACAAGGAGGGGCTGCAAACGCAGCTGGCAGGGATCTGACGGGGAAAGAGCCACCCTGGGCCGGGAAGGCGGCCGGAGACGGAGCCAGAGCTCGGAGCTGGTGCTCCGTGAGCAGCTCCATGATGGGGAGAAGCCCCACACGTGTGTGGAGTGTGGGAAGAGCTTCAGGTGGAACTGCGACCTGATTGTGCACCAGAGGACCCACACTGGGGAACGGCCCTACGAGTGTGGGGAGTGTGGGAAGAGCTTCAGGTTGAGCTCCAACCTGATGAGGCACCAGAGTATCCACACTGGAGAGAAGTCCTATGAGTGTTCCAAGTGTGGGAAGAGCTTCAGCGTGAGCTCCCACCTGATCAGCCACCAGAGGATCCACACTGGAGAAAGGCCGTACAAGTGTTCCGAGTGTGGGATGTGCTTCAGCCAGAACTCCAGCCTGGTCACGCACCAGAGGACCCACACTGAGGAGAGGCCCTACGAGTGTTCCAAGTGTGGGAAGAGGTTTAAGACCAGCTCCCATCTCCTCAAGCACTATTGGATTCACAGAGAGGAGAGGCCCTTCCAATGCCCCAACTGCGGGAAGGGATTCAAGTGGAACTCCGACCTCATCATCCACCGGCGCATCCACACTGGGGAGAGGCCCTACGAGTGTCCCCAGTGTGGGAAGAGCTTCTCCTGGAGGTCTAACTTGACCCAACACCAACGGAGGCACCGGTAAGGGAAGCCCTGTGAGTGCCCCGAGTGCGGGCAGAGCTTCGTGCGCTGCTCCAGCTCCATCCCCCACTGGAGGAGGCACTTTGGGCACAGCCCTGGTCACTCACATTCCCTGTGATCCATGTTGGGAACACACCTGGCTTCTTCTCCTTTTAATTTCACCTTAATTTTTTCTATTCTCCATCTCTTTGCACTGCAAAAGCCAAGAGGAATGGATCTGTCACCTCCAAACCACTCAAATCCCAGTGAAAACAGCTCAATCTTACCCCAAAAAGAGCTCAAACCCACCTAAAAAAAACTCAATCCCATGCCAAACTCACTCGATTCTGCAGCCATCAGGCTGACATGAGGTTGGGAAGTGATTTAGAGTTGTGGGATCTCAATTAGAGTGGTGGGATGGAGATTGTGTGGGTTTGGGTGTGTGGGATGTATTTGACAGCAAAAAAAACTCTGAGACTTCCTGATTTCTCTCCCGTTCATGTTCAGTCTGTTGCAGTTCTGTTTGCAGAGTGCCGCCTTTTCAGCTCATTGTCTTTGTGTCCCTTTTCTCTCCTGCCTCTCTTTGCCTGCTCTGTTTCTCTCTCAGTGTCTCCATGGTGGACCCATGGACCACCAGAGACCCTCCCTATATTTAATTGCCCCAGTGACCACCGAAGACCCTCCCCTGATTAAATTGACCCCTCCCCTGATTTACTTGACCCCTGCCACCAAAGACCCTCCCCTGATTTAGCTGACCTTTTCCTGATTTAATTGACGCCTCCCCTGATTTAATTTAGCCTTTCCCTGTTTTAATTCCCCTTCTCCTGATTTAATTGACCCCTGCCCTGATTTAGCTGTCCCCTTGCCTGATTTAATTGACCCCTGCCCTGATTTAGATGTCCCCACAGACCCTCCCCTGATTATTTATTATTTTATTTCCCAATTACTATTTCAATTCCCAGTCCCAGGATCTGAAGTCCTGAAGGCTGGCAGGGAAATGTCTCTGTAGAATTTTGCTCCATTTCCCTTCAAGGGCATGAACATCTTTTCCTGGCTGGAAGATGGAATTGCAGACTTTTGGAATGTGTGCAGGGCAACACGGACTGGGATCAAACATGGACTAGGATCAAATAGGGGTTGGGATCAAATAGGGACTGGGATCAAATAGGGACTGGGATCAAATATGGACTTGGATCAAATATGGACTGGGATCAAATATGGACTGGGCTCAAGTATTGATTGGAATCCTACAGTGTGAGATAAACTGGACTGAGCTTATATAGACTGAGATCAAACACGGGATGGGATCAAATATGAATTGGGATAAAAATGGACTGGTATCAAATATGGACTAAAATCAACTGTGGACTGGGATAAACTGGACTGGGATCAAATCAGGACAGGGATCAACTTTGGACTCGGATCAATTTGGACTGGAATCAAATATGGCCTGGATCAAATATGACAGATTTTATGGACTGGGATCAAATATGGACTAGGATAAACTATGGACAGGGATTAAATATGGACTGGGATCAAATATGGATTGGGATCAAATGGACTGGGTTCCTACAGACTGGGATAAACTGGACTGAGATTATATAGATGTCGTGGTTTGAGAGGAAGTTAGTTTTCTGGGATATGAAGTGGTCAGGCCAATAGGTGCTCACATTTGAATACTGGCACCTGGTTTGGCCACTGGGGACATTGGATACGCCTCTGAGAACACAGGGGTTAAAAAGCAGAGCACTCCCGGGGGAAGCTCTCTTGAGTTCCAGCGAGGGAAGCAGGTCGGATCTCCCCTGCCCAGCTCCTGGCTGGTTTGGGGCTGGGTGAGGTAGGCCTGGCCCGAGGATGGAAGGGTGGAAGAGCCCCGAGAGGCATCGGGCAGCCACACCTCCCCCCAAGGAGACAGAGAGAGGGAGACAGAGCGCCTGTGCCACGGTGAAATTTGATATCCTGTGCTGGCAGCACAGCCTGGGTCCGGCAGCTGTGAGAGCTTTGGGCGGGTAGAGCCTGAGCTTTTAACCCTTTTTTGGACAAGGAAATCTTTGCAGAACATTAACCTTTCCTAGAAGAGAGATAAGAGATGAAATGGAGGAAGAAAATGTGCAAGTGTGAAGGTCTGGGCAAGTGAAAGATGTCGGGAGAGTAGAGAATAATCTTAGGTGGGAAGAGATGATGGAGTGGCCTTAGCTGGACTTTTCTTGTGTAGCCATGGACAGAACCATGTTTCCTGTGACACAGAGACTGCATCCAGGGGGAGGCAATGGCTCAGAGCCAAGAGGGTTCAGTGTTGGTACCCTGGGGCCCCAGGGGTTGAAATTTGGGGGGCACAGGTGTCCCAAAGGTGCGAGACTGTGCTCATTTTGGAACGGGACAAAGCATCCTTAAAAGGACAACCCTAGAAGCAGCTCTGGTCCATGTGCAGTGGTGAGAGCACTGGGCATGGAAGGAAGATGTCACAATGGCAGATGTTCTCCAGGTGGTGCCACAAGTGACATGGAAACACACGAAGTTTCAGCGGTGTTTCCTGGGGAAGCCTATGGCACAAGAAGGATTCCTCTCCCCTTGATGAACTGAGAATTGATTACCTAAAGCGTGGTGATGGACCGAGAGTTGGAGATTTGGGGGTAGATGTATTGGAAATTTCATAGGAGGGGGAGGAAATGTTTTTGGAAAGTTTTCATTTTCCCTGTGTGTTTCTTGTTACTTAGAGTTTTAGTTTAGTTAATAAAGGTTTCTTTTCTTTATTTCTGAGTGGGGGCCTGCTTTGCTTATTCCTGGTCACATCTCACAGCAGACACCAGGGAGAATGTATTTTCATCGGGGCACTGGCATTGTGCCAGCATCCAACCGTGACACCTACGCTGCCAGTTGGCCTTTTTGCACCTCTCCAGCCATCCCCACAGAGCATTGGCTACCATCCATGAATCAGTGTAGAGGTAGAGCTTTGGCCATTTCTCTCCCTTAGCATTGTCCAGGGCCAGCTGAACATCTCTGAGTTCTGTAAGTTGACTTGATCCACCTTCTCCTTCAGCAGCCTCTGCCACCTGTCGTGTGGGGCTCCGTACGGCTGCTTTCCACTTCTGGTCCATCCCTGTGATGTGACAGGAACTGTCAGTGAAAAGAGCGTAGCGCGTTTCCTCTGGGGGCAGTTGGTTATAGGGAGGAGCCTCTTCAGCCCATGTCACTGGTTCTTGTTGCTCTTCATCAGTAAGACCAAAGTTCTCACCTTCTGGCCAGTTTGTAATTATCTCCAAAATCCCAGGGCGATTCAGGTTTCCAATACGGGCGCACTGTGGGATAAGAGCAATCCGTTTACTCCATGTAGTGTCAGTGGTGTGGTGGGGGGTGGGAACCTTTCCTTTGAACATCCACCCTAGCACCGGTAGTCGGGGTGCCAGGAGGAGTTGTGCTTCCGTGCCAATCACCTCTGAGGCAGCCTGGACTCCTTCATAGGCAGCCAAGATTTCCTTCTCTGTGGGAGTGTAGTTGGCTTCTCACCCTCTGTAGCTTCGACTCCAAAATCCCAGTGGTCGGCCTCGAGTCTCCCCAGGCACCTTCTGCCAAAGGCTCCAGGACAAGCCATGGTTCCCGGCTGCAGAGTAGAGCACGTTCTTCACCTCTGGTCCTGTCCTGACTGGGCAAGGGCTACTGCATGAGCAATCTCTTGCTTGATCTGGGCAAAGGCTTGTTGCTGCTCAGGGCCCCAGTGGAACTCGTTCTTCTTGCAGGTGACCAGGTAAAGAGGGCTCACGATCTGACTGTACTCAGCAATGTGCATTCTCCAAAAGCCTATGGCACCTAGGAAATCTTGTGTTTCTTTCTTATTGGTGGGTGGAGACATCGCTGTGATCTTCTTGATAGCATTGGTGGGAATCTGACGCCATCCGTCTTGCCACTTCACTCCCAGAAACTGGATCTCTTGAGCAGGTCCCTTTACTTTGCTCTTCTTGATGGAGAAGCCGGCTTTCAGGAGAATCTGGGTGATTTTCTCTCCTTTCTCAAACACTTCCATCGCCATGTTCCCCCACACAATGATGTCATCAATATACTGCAGGTGTTCTGGAGCTTCACCCTTTTCCAGTGCAGCCTGGATCAGTCCCTGGCAGATGGTGGGGCTGTGCTTCCACCCCTGGGGCAGTCGGTTCCAGGTGTACTGCACTCCCCTCCAGGTGAAGCAAACTGAGGCCTGCCTTCTGCTGCCTGAGGAATGGAGAAAAACGCGTTAGCAATGTCAATGGTGGCAAAGCACTTTGCTGCCTTGGACTTCAGCTCGTACTGGAGTTCCAGCATGTCCGGCACGGCAGAGCTCAGCAGTGGAGTCACTTCATTCAATGCACGATAGTCCACAGTCAATCTCCATTCTCTGTCAGACTTGTGCACAGGCCAGATGGGACTGTTGAAGGGTGAGTGGGTTTTGCTGATTACTACTTCTTGGCTGTCCAGCTTGCAGATCATTTTGTGGATGGGGATCACGGCATCCCGATTTGTCTGATACTTCCAGAGGTGCACTGTCGAGGTGGCAATTGGTATTTGTTGCTGTTCTACCCTCAGAAGTCCTACTGCAGATGGGTTTTCTGATAGTCCAGGCAAAGTGTTCAACTGCTTCATGTTCTCTGTCTCTGCAGCAGCTATTCCAAAAGTCCACCTGAGTCCCTTTGGGTCTTTGTAAAGCTTTTCCAGAGGAAGTCAATGCCCAGAATCCACGGGGCCTCTAGGCCAGTCACAATAGGATGTTTCTGCCACTCTTTCCCAGTCAGGCTCACCTCAGCTTCCAACGGGGTCAATTGCTGGGATCCCCCCTCACCTCGGCAATGGAAACAGGTTCTGCCCCCACATGCCCCAATGGTATCAGGGTACACTGTGCACCAGAATCAACTAAGGCGTCGTATTTTTGTGGCTCTGATGTACCAGGCCATCGGATCTACACCGTCCAAAAATCCGGTTTTCCTGTGTATGGTGGTTTGACAGGAAATGGGATTTCTGGGATGCTGTGGTCAGCCCAATAGGTGTTCAGATTTTAATACTGGCACCTGGTTTGACCACTGGGATTTGGATCTGCCTCTGAGAACACACAGGGGTTAAAAGCAGAGCTGCTCCCCTGGGAAGCCCTCTTGGGATTTCAGTGACGGAAGCAGGTCAAGCCTCCCCTGCCCAGCTGTCTGCTGCTGGGCAGGGCAGGGGAAGCCACATAGCCATGAGGTGGGCCCGGCCCAAGGGTGGAGGAGAGAGAGAAGCACCGGGAATTTGTATAGCCATGTACCAGGTAAACCCCCTCGGAGAGAGAGAGAGGAGAGAGCCCTGCTGGGGACTGTTATCTTGAAACTTGATATCATGTGCTGTCGGCACAGCTGGGCCTGTGAGGAAGAGGGGGGCAAGGTGCAGTGAGGAGTCGGCTGCTGTCCCACCTGGCAGTTTGTAGCAGCTTTTAACCCTTTGTGGACAATGTAAACTTTACAGAACATTAACCCTTCTTAAAGGAGAGATAAGAGTAGAGGATGAAGAAGGAAATGGGCGAGTGGTGAAGGTCTGGGCAAGTAAGAGAGATGTTGGAGCAATGGAGAAGGTGGAGTGGCATTTTTGGTGGACTCTTTTTTTGTATAGCTATGGACAAAGCCATGTTTCCTGTGATACAGAGACTGTGTCCAGGGAGGGCAACGCCCCAGAGCCAGGAGGGTTCAGTGTGGGTACCCCTTAGCCCCAGGGGGTTAAAAAATATGGGGGGAGACAGATGTCCCAAAGTCGAGACTGTGCCTTTTTTGGAGTGGGACGAGGCATCCTTGAAAGACGATCCTGGAAGCAGCTCTGGTCCATGCACAGTGGTGAGAGCACTGGACATGAAGGAAGAGGTCACCATGGCACAAAGAAGGATTCCTCCTCTTGATGAACTGAGGATTGAGTATTCTAAAGGGTGGTGCCGGACCAAGAGTTGGTGATTTGGGAGATGTATTGTATTGGAAACATGGGGGGGGGGAGGAGGAAAATGCTTTTGTAACGTTTTTATTGTCCTTGTGTGGTTTTTTTTTTTTTTTTTCCCTTCACTTGTAGTTATTTTCTTGTAGTTTAGCTAATAAAGTCTTCTTTATTTCTAAGTGGGAGCCTGCTTTGCTTATTCCTGGTCACATCTCACAGCAGACACCAGGGAGAGTGTATTTTCATGGGGGCACTGGCATTGTGCCAGTGTCAAACCATGACACTGTGCCTCTTCCTGGCTACAGGCAGGGCCCCCCTAACTCTGGTTATTATTTCTTTCCTGAGCATAAATGGTACCTTCACTTTAGTGGAACTCCCTTGGTTAGTGTTTCCCTCCTTGAGTTGATGCACCCATGATGCCAGGACAGAAGTGGGTTTCCCATCCCACCTTCCCATGTCTTCCCCATGGTCATGCAGGGAGAACCACAGGTCAGTCTCTGGGGTGCACCCTCTCTGTCTAGCTGGGGGACGTTGAGCTCTGACTCTGGGGCCTGTGACTTGCACTGGTGGGATGTGGGAATTGTTCCTCCTCCCTCACCATCTCCCTAAATCTCCTCTTCGAGTTCCTTGACCACGGAAGAGACATGAGCCAACATTGGGCCACTGATCATACTTTCATAATTCCTAAGCTTCTTGGCCACAGAACCCACTGTCTCTTGGTTGGTATCAGCATTAATCATTGCAATGAAGGTGGTGTATTGGGATGGCCCCAGATTTGCCAGACTCCACAACATTTGCCCTGTGCACCTGAACTTGTCGGGGTCATTTTCATGCTCTCCATCCCTCCCAAAGAGTCCCTCCAATACTGCCACTTCTCTCAGGTGTTGGATCCCTTCCTCAAGAGTTTTTCAGCACATTCTATGGTGCTGGTCCTGCATTCTCTCCCTGTGGACAAACCTTTCTCTGACACTTATTAAAAGCTGCTCCCAGAGGGAAAGGGACCCTGGCTCCCTTACAAAAATCTGATTGATACCTGAGTCCTGGGTCAGGGGTCCCAAATTCCTTGCCTCACCACCATCCAGTTGCACACCTGTACCCATAAGGTCCCAGATGCAAAGTAGCCAGGTTGTATAAGTCTCACATCCCCTTCATACAATGTCTTTGTGCAGATTTCAGAGATTTTGTAGGTCAGGGACTTGGTGATGATTGTAACCTCTGGGTCTCCTGAGGGTTGTGAGGACCCTCCCTGATCTGAGTGCTCTGCTTTCATCTTAGATCTCCTTGTTTCTACAGGGGCAACTGCTTCTGGCTGTGTCTGCCTTTGCAGTTCAGCTGGAACCTGGACATTTGTAATATCTGTGGGTTCTGCTGCTGAACCATTAGACTCTCCTTCATCAAGGTGGGGGAGGGCTTCTCACCAGCTGGGGAAGTGTATTCCTTCAGCATCTGGCCTATCTCCTTCACCAGACCCTCCAGCAATCTGGGTGGTTCATATCTGAGGTGGGCTGTGGGGCAGGATCAGGCTCTGGGGCAGCAGCATCCCTAGACTCTAGTAGCGTATTGGGTTCTGGAGTAGGTGTCAGGGTGGTTATCCAGGTTAGTCTCCCCTTCTCTCTAAATGCTAAATAGAGCAGGCCTATCAGCAACTTCAGACACTGTATGATATCATTAATATTTAGAGTGGATCTGAACGCTTCAAAAACTGGTGGGGCGGACCCAAAGAGATGGTTAAAGGGTTTGGAGAAGATTTCACCCAGTGTCATTTCTTTACAGCAGGTGCCATTATTAAAGTAACCCCAGAAACATACAGTTAGGGTGTGATAGCTGTGAATCCATGTACCTGCTTTCCAGAGGAAGTTAAAAATCCATTAATTCCTCACCTTATTCACCCATAAAACAAAATGGATAACAGACACGGTAGCCTTGGTTATAGGACCCATGTTTAGATAAGGGCCTACCAATGGGAGAAATACAGCCATGATCACATGCCACCCAAACCAGGGCAAGCTGGACCACATGGTGTTGCTTAATGAGGTTTCTATAGATGCACACAAAAAATTAGATTACTCAAGAACTGAAATTCCCTTTTTGCTTCTGTGCTCTCTCTCCCCACGTTGGGTGCCAAAATCTGTCTTGGTTTGAAAAGACAGGAGTCTGCTAAGGAAGGCAGGAGCCTCCCCTGAAATGGAGAATGTAAACCCTCCCCACCCCTCCAAATTGCTATAGATTTTAAATTAAGGGGCTCTTAGGCAAAAATATGGGAGCAGTAAATAACAGTTCTTTACTAGGGAAGAATATAAAAGGATAAAATGAACAATGCAGCACACTAGAACAACACTGACAGAGTCAGAACACAACCTGACACCCTGTGGGTCAGGGTGTGGGTAGCAGTCCCATTGGAATTGTGACTGCAATCCTCCTGGAGTGTCAGGTGGGTTCTGCTGGAGTAGGGATCCTGTGGAAGGGTGGAGTCTTCTCTGAAGATCCAGGGGAAGAAGAGGCAGCTGCTGTTCCTTTGGGGATCCAGTGGAGAAAGCTGTTATTTTGCGGAGAAAAAAAGAGAACCCCACAACTTTGTAAAAGTTGTAAAGTTTGGTATGTTTATTGCAGCGCTGGACGCATCTGGAGATTTCTCTCCCTAAAAGGGCATGCGTGCCTCTGAGAACTTTAGATCTCCTTTTATCTCCATTACAAATACATATGCATACAGTTTCACAATAGGCTCATACATATTAATTTTTATGGGCTCCGCGTGACATTTGCCACCAGTTCCCCTTTATCAAAAATAATTCCTGGGTCAGGCCGGCCTGCCCTTGCAGTAGTTTCTGTTTTTCTTTATCTGTCTCCCCCTGTCTCCTCATTATCTCAGTTCTGCAGTTTTCCCTTCAGCTTTGGCCTTACAGACTTTTCACCCTTTTTAGACATTTCACCTAATTCAAAATGGATTTTTACTCTGGGGGATTTTTCACTCTGTCTCACTGTGCTGGTGTTCCAGAACCTCAAGATTATATCCAGGTAGGAATGCTTGGCTCTCCCCTCTGGGCGGAGCATCTCACACTGGGATGTTATAGTTCTTATCAGTCAGGCAGTCACATTCAATAGTCTGTTATCAGCAGATATCTCCCAGGTTGTGGAAGAGATAAGGAAAACTGCCTACTTAACAGAAAACAACTTTCATACAGACAGTAAATAGAATACAAATTGCGTGACAATGCAGGATATTGCCTCAAGTAGATTTATTGCCCCAAGCAGGATAATTTCACACCAGAACTGAAGCATTGTGAATATTTGTGGTTCTTGTCTTTAAAACACTGGGAAATGGAAAACTGGAAATGGATCTGTTAGAAAGACCTGTGGGGTGGGTGGGAGCAGCAGGATCAGCTCTGGTGGCAGCTCTCAGCTTTCCTGGGAAGAGGGAAGGGGCCGGATCCAGCTCCATGGATCACTCAGGCAGCGATTCCTGCCAGGATAAGAGAGGGTCACGGTGTCACCCTGTCCCTGTCCCCATTCCACAGGCTGGCCTGGCTGGAGCCCATGGAGAGCAGGACCTGCTGCAGAATCCCACGTGATCCCACCCCAATCTTGCCCCAGTCCTGCTCCATCCATCCCACCCGATGCAGAATTGGAATCCTTCCCTGATCCCACTCTATCCATCCTGGACCAATCCTGCTCCATCCATCCCAACTAATCCTGCTCCAGAATCCAGCCCCAATCCCACTCTACAGTTCAAGTTCCACTTGATCCCACTCTGGACGGACCCCTGCCCTGTTCCGTAACCCCTCCCTGATGCCAGTCTGTCCATCCTGCCCCGATCCCCCTCTGGAATCCCACCCTGATCCTGCTCCGTACCTGTGCTCGAGCTGTTGGTTCCCGTGTCCCTTCCTGCAGAAAGAGAAGATCCATGAGATTCCAGCACAGATCACACACTGGGATTAACCCCTGGATCCATCCTGGGATCCACACAGAGGGGATCCAGAGCTGGATCCACCACTGGGACTCACCAGCTGCCGGGTTGTATCCATTCCTGTCTCTCCTCCCTGTGGAAACAAAGTGGGATCAGCGTTGGTGGCACAGGATTCCCAGAACAATGCCGGGTGGATCCATGTCCCTTCCTGACCCCCATCACGTGTGTTACCGGATTGGAGCTTCCAGACGCCGAATCCGATGAGGACGATGAGGACGAGGATGGCAGCGATGACGGACACAGCGACCATCATGGTGAGATTCCCACCAGATGTCGGCTCTGGGAAACGTGGGATAGCGAGGAGGTGAGGGGGATGCCCATTTGGGAATTCCAAATTCCCAATCCCCACATTCACAGCCTCACCCCAAGCAAAGATCCCGGGCTCTGGCATTCCGGGATGCTCCACCCTGCACCGGTACTGCTCCCGCTCCCCCGGCAGCACCTCGATCCTGGCCCAGGTGTGGAAGGTGCCGTCGCTGTTGGGAACGATCCCGCCCCACTCCGTCTCCTGATCCAAGGTTTCACCCCCCTTCATCCAGCTGACTGCGATGGTGTTGGGGTAGAATCCATACGCGTGGCAGGACAGGATCAGCGTCCCGTGTTCCTCTCTTCCAGACACGTGGACATCAGGGGGCTCTGGAACGGGATAATGGTGATAGACATCCATGGAATTCCCATTGGAACGGGACTGGGGTGAGATCTGGCCATGGAATTCCCACTGGAATGGGATGGAGGGGAGATCTGACCACGGAATTCCATGGGAATGGGACTGAGGTGAGATCTACCCATGGAATTCCCACAGGAATTACCGTGATCCCAAGTCCTCCATTACCAAATCCCAAATCTCCACAGGAATTCTGCTCCCACCTTTGCGCTCCAGCTCCTTCTGCCCATATCCAACGAATTTCCGGAGCCATTCCGGGCATTCGTGCTTCAGGTAATTCATCAAACCCTCAGCCACCTCTTCCTGTTCCCAGCGCCTCCTGGTGATCTCAGCACCGTTGTCAGCCGCCACGAACCTCCCAGATCCCAGGTCAAAGGAGAGATGATCCCGCCCATCGTAGCCGATCTGCTGGGATCCATGGATGCTCCCGTCAGACAGGAGGTCACAGCCATAAACTCTCAACCTTGTGTGGAGACCTGGGGGGATTGTACCCACAGAGACCCATGGAATTGTGTGTCAGCCCCACAGATCCCCATTCCAGCCACAGAATCTGATGGAGACCCACAGAGCCTCATCCCAGCCCCTTGGAGCCCCATGGATCCACATCCCAACCCCATGGATTCCAACCCAGCCCCACAGATCCCATCCCAGCCCCATGGATCACAAGATATCCCATCCCAGCCTAATGGATCCCCATTTCAGCCCCTTGGAGCCCTGTGAATCCACATCTGAGACCTATAGACCCCACCCCAGCCCCATGGATCCCATCCTAGCCCCTGGATCCACATCCCAACCCCATGGATCCCAACCTGTCCCCACAGACCCCATCCCAGCCCCAGGGATCACAAGATATTCCATCCCAGACTAATGGATCCCTGTGTCACCCCCTTGGAGCCCTGTGAATCCACACTGGAGACCTATAGATTCCATCCCAGCCCCATGAATCCTATTCCATCCCCACAGATCCCATCCCAGCCCCACAGATCCATATCCCAACCCATGGATCACAAGATATTCCATCCCAACCTAATGGATCCCTATTTTCAGTTCCTTGGAGCCCTGTGAATGCACACCTCAGACTTATAGATCCCATCCCAGCCCTATGGATTGTCACCCCAGCCCTACAGTTCCCATTCAAGCCCCCCAGATCCCATCCCAGCCCCACGGATCCCATTCCAGCCCCACAGATCCCCCCACTCACCCGCGCTCTGGTTGTATCGCTCCCGCAGTCTCTCCAGGTCCCTGGCAGCCACGTGCTGGTTCCTCACATGGATCTGGTTCTCTCTATCCCAATATCCTGGCTCAGCTCCATCCTTCATCCACTGCGTCAGCAGCTCCACCCGGCCCCGCTTGTTGTGGTAGCACTCGAAGGGGATCCCATCCACGAACCCCATGGTCATGTACTGGGGGATCCCCGGGCTGGGCTCCGACACTGCCACATCCAGGAAACGCAGGGAGTGGAGAACTGGGGGGACACGGAGATTTGGGGGGGTTGAGGGGACCATGGATCAATGAAAGGGGAACTGGGAGAGCTGGGAAGGGGGTTGGGGATCCTGGGACCAAGGAAAGGGTGTGCAGGGTGGGAGAGGTGGGATGGACAGGAAAGGGCCTGCAGGGGGTCCTGGTGTCCAGGAATGGGGGCTCGGCGGGTTCCAGGGTTATGGGAGAGGAGGTGCAGGGACTGGGAGAAGGGGATCTCTGTGCCGAGGAAAGGGATCACAGGGCAGAGAGAGCTGGGAATGGGAGGCTCAGGGTCCTTGATGCAGAGGAAAGGGGGGGGCTGGGGCCTGAGAAAAGCAGGAATGGGGGTCCAGGGGGTCTCAGGGACAAGGAAAAGAGGGGGACTGGGGAACGCAGGACAAAGGAGAAAGGGGGTGCAGGGGACTGTTGGTACTGGATGAGGGGGTGCAGAGGGGGGCAGTGCCCAGGACTGAAAATCCAGGAGGTGTCCCAGAGCCCAGAATCCCCCCTGGAACCTCCACAACCACTCAGGGACCTTCCTGGACCCCGTGGGGACGTCCAAGGATCAGGAAACGGAACCAGGAGAGCCTGGAAGGGTCCAAGGTCCAATGAAGGGACTTGGAGAGGCGGGATGGGGGATCCAGGGGGTCCCTGTGCCCACCAAAGGGGGTCCAGGGGTCCCCGGTGTTCAGGGAAATGGGGTCTCGGAGCTGGGAAAGGCAGAAATGGGGCTCCAGGGGGTCCCTGGGTCACAGAAAGGGGGGTCTGGGGCTGGGAGAGGCGGGCGGACGCAGTTTGGGAGACGCGAAAGAGAAAAGACCGAGGGAACGCCGGGGGAGGGGACGAGGGAAACGGGGAATTCCAGGGAGTTCATCTGGATTCATCAGGATCTCCCCTGCGACGCCCTGGGATCCTCTGGGATCCTCTGGGACCCCGTTTCGGGAAGCGGTGGGAGTAGAAAACGGGGGGGACACGGAAAGTTGGGAGACCTGGGGGAATCCAAAGGTCAAGGAAATGGTCCAAAGGGTCTGAGAAGGGCGGGATGCCCGAAAAGGGGGGCAGGGGGATCCCAGAGCACTGACGGGGGTGTGGGGGAGATCCTAGTCCCGGATAAGGGGGTGAAGGGGGGTCCTGGTGCCCAGAAATGGAGATTCAGGGCTGACCCAGTGCCCAGGAATGGGGGTTCAGGGGGCTTCCCGTGCCGACATTCAGGGTTCAAAGGGATCCTGATCCCCAGGAATGGGAGATCCGGTGGGTCTCGGGGCCAGATAAGGGGGCGCAGGGGGTCCCGCTGCCAAGAAATGAACGTTCACGGGGATCCCCGAGCCCAGGAATGGAGTTCAGAGGGGTCCCGGTACCAGATAAGGGGAACAGGGGGTCCCGGTGCTGAAGGAAGGGATGGAGGGGGTCACAGGACCCAAAATGGGGCCATGGGGATTCCTGTGCCCGATAACAGAAGTTAAGGAGGGTCCCGGTGCCCGCAAATGGACGCTCAGGGGGTTCCCGGTTTCGGGGTTCCCACTCACCTTTGGTCGCGCCCCCCGGGTCCCCCAGGAGCCCCAGGAGCCCCCAGAGCAGCCCCAGACCCAGCGCAGCAGCCATGGCGCTGCTCGGCTGCGGCCCCGCCCCAGCCATGGCCCGGCTCCCACAGCCGCCTCCGGCCCCGCCATTGGCCCCGCTGTCTCCCGCCCGCCAAAGGCAGCCCGATCTGTCAGTGACGTCACCGGTCGCCGGGCAGATCCCGGTCTCGCAGGTTGGGACGCGGAAGCGAAAGGGACCGAGGAGGGCGGGGCGAGGCGGGGACGGAGGATTTGCAGAGAATCCCTCTGGATCCCGCTGCGACCGCCCTGGAGCCCTCTGAGAACACCTGGGAACCCCTGGGACCCCCTTAAGGAAGCGCCTGGAGGGGAGAACTGGGGGGATCCGGAAATTTGGGAGATCTGGGGGTGCAAAGGTGAAGGAAAAGGGCGGGTCTGGGGTCTGGGAAGGGCGGGAGGGCCGGGCAGGGGTGCGGGGGGTCCCAGAACACGTGAAGGGGGTCCAGGAGGAGTCCCAGTCCCGGATAAGGGGGTGCAGCGAGGTCCCCCTGCCCAGGAACGGAGGTTCGGGGGGTCCTTGTGCCCAGGAATGGGGGGTGAGGGCAATGGGGGTTCCAGGGGGTCCCTGTGCCCAGGAAAGGGGGTGCAGGGCCCCCGGTGCTGAGGAAGGTGATGGGTGGGGGCTGGGGAAGGCGGGAGGGGGGGGTCCAGGAAAAGGGGGTGCGGGGGGGCATTGGGGCTGGATAAGGGGTGCAGGGGGATCCCCGGGCTGGATGAGGGGAAGCAGGGGGATCCCGGTGATGGATAAGGGGGTGCAGGGGGGCCCTGTGCTGGATAAGTGTTTCATTCTTGTTGTTATTCATACTTCTCAAGTCCCATACTGTAGCAAGATGTTTTCTCTGCAGCACAGTTCTTCATGCGTCTTCTTAGGGGCTCCTCCTGGGCTCTCGACCCACCCCTTTTATCCCAGCTATCTTTACGAGCCACAGCTGCTGCCCGACCAAGGACTTCGCAGCTGTGACTCATTTAGAATAGCTAGGACCCACTTATCTAACACATAGGACTCTCACTACATTTGAGTTGTTGTATTCTTATTGCTGTTATAACAATACATATATTCACAGACAAGATATATCCACAGGGGGTGCAGGGGGGTCCCTGTGCCTGAGAATGGAGGCTTTGGGAGGGTTCCAGTCCCGGATATGGGGGTGAACAGGGGTCCTGGTGTTGAATAAGGGCATGCAGTGGGGTCCTGGTACCCTGGAATGGGGGTTCAGGGGGAGTCCCTTCCTGGGAATCAGGGTTTGGGGGGGGTCCTGGTGCTAGATAAGGGCCTGGCTGGGATCCAGTGCAGGGGGTCCTTGTTCACAGGAATGGGGGACTCAGGGGGGTCCTGATCCTGTTCAGGGTATGAAAAACAAAATTCACTGCTTAGAGTTTTTAAAAGTTTAATAATAATAGTAAGAGTAAGAGTAATAGTAGTAATAATAATAATAATAAGAATAATAACAATAACAATAACAATCCAGAAAAGGATGATATTTCCCCCCCCCTCCCATGCGCTGGAGTGCTCTTGGCCAACAGCCAAAGAACACAGGGGTGTACATAGACAATGTTATCTTTATACTGTTACATTGCTGAGATATATGCACATTCATGTGTTTCATGCATTATTCAAAAATTCTTGTGAACTTTCTGATGTTTTGGGAAGTTCTTTCTTTGACTTCTTCACACTCCAGCTTATCTGCACAACATCCTGTGTGTCAGGTCAATATATTTTATTTCTTTTTGTGTCTCCATCCTGCTGTTTCACATCCTCTCATAAGGATGCAGTATGGCCTCCCTAATTTTAACATGGTATTGTCTAATTGTCCTCTGGTGCTCTGCTTTGTGTCACGGTTATCTTATTACTTGGACAGGCTGGTCAGTGGATGGCCTTACACTGTTTTTAGTTACACAAAAGCCTTTTTCACATCTTATGTTTTGCTAAGTCCTATTGAATCATGATTTTAAAGGGTTAGGATTTTAGCTGAGTGTTAGAACCAATTCATAGTGAAGTTAGATGCACCAATGTTAGGTTAATGATTATTGGATGCTTAAGCTAAAGCTAATTGTTATATTATGAGCTCATTTATAGAAAGAAGTGGAGCAAGTGAACCATTATAGGAACATATTGAAACCAGTAGAACAATGCCCAGCACCTGATGAAGACCTTCCTGACTTCATCCCTGGGACCACTGGCCCAATTTGAGACCACTGACCCAATTCAAGAGAAGAATTGCGCACGCGTGAAGGACTAATAACCTCATTTTAATACAACGCCGGGATGGGAGGTGCTGGGGTTATGTATATGTATTATTTTGGCAAATAAATAGAAGGCAAAAATCCTTATGCAGTGCGGTCACACATTGTGAGAATGATTCCCCTGTGCTGCTGGACTGTGAGACCAGCTCAGGTCATGGACCCCCTTGGTGCATGCTGTGGAGAAATGGCTACATGACAGAGGTCACATAGACATTCGCTTGTTAGCTGACCAGGAGTTGGGAAAGTACCGAACACAGCTAGTTGGAGTTTTTGCACCTGCAAGATAGCGTGTCCTTGGGCCTAGCTGGGTATGATAACAAGTGGACAGAGAGACGTGGGAAATAGGGAATATAGGCCCAAAGGAATGAGGAAGAGTTGATGGCATAGTTTAACCAATAGTTCGCTTGGCTTACAGAATATTCATAAGCTTATTACTTGCTGTATAAGTGTCTGATGCTCTCTTCAATAAACGGAACTTGCTGTTGACTCATATTGAGCCCCAAGTTTTCCCTGCACCTGACAAATGGCTCATCCCCGACAAAGGCCGCATTCTGCAACAGCACCCCCAGGATATTCCTGGAAGAGTGGGCTCTGCTGCACAGACTGTTCATCCAGCAGCAGACAAGGACCCCTGACTACTAAAACTCCAGACAAAATGGTATGTTTAAAAATTGAGACAGTTTTAAACAGTGACCGGTAAGGCGTGGTCAGGAGAGGCCCTTTGGTAAGTCGTGGGAGATGTCCATGTGCAATTTGTGCCTCTGTAGTGTGCTTGCAAGCTGAAGTTGCAGTTGAAATCTGGTTGCCAGCAGAAAGAGTTGTTGAACTGTTGTACTGAGCTTGGGCTTTTGGTGCTGCCATTTGTTTCACCATAGAGAGCTCAGTTTGCCACCAACTGGGGCTAGCAGTCGTAAGGGCAAATGCTGGTCTAAGGTTGTTATAACTGAGTTTGTGTGTGTGGAAAGAAATACCCCTTTCACAGTGAGTTTGTGTGTGTGAACTTTCTAGTTTTGGGGAGCAGCATTCGCTGTGACACCTGGTGTTTGAGTTTAACCAGTCTTTATAAGGCTTTGTGTTCAGGTGTTAACCAATCCTTTGCCTGTGGGACCTGGGAGGCGAGGATCAAACGCTGTAACACGGTGCCTTTGTGGTCCCTGTCCTTGTGGAGTTTGCAAAGATGCAACTTTGGATTCATCTGGTGTAGTGTGAGATTTTGCTGACTATTGTGTAAAAGTTACAATTGTAACAAGCTGGTAATTTTTGTTGTGTGTCATCTGTGTTAAGCTGTGTATTAAGCTTGAGCCTGAGTCAAAAGGGTTAAACCACCCTTTTAGAAGGGTTTTAACTTAAACTGGTGTTTGTGGGCTGTCTGAGCTGTAATAGAGACAGCTTGTTATAAGTTCATTCCCAAGACTTGAGGTACAGGAGAGCTGTGTGGGCTTTTTCCCCTGCATTGTGGTAATTTGATTCTTGGGACTGTATAATTCTGTATGTGAGATTTTAAGATTTTGTTTGCAACAAGTGCAGCATTTTATGTGGAAAAACTAGTGTGGTGATTTATGGGCATTAAACCAAATTAAAAGAATTCCAGGAATTCCCCCCCGCTCCCATTTGTGGTGTTTGTGGGCATATCAGATTTTTTGCTGTAACAGGGACAGCCTTTTTATTTATTTTATTTGTGGTTACACAGATTAAAGGAATCCCTTTACCTTGGCAGTGTGAAAAGTGCATATTATATGTCTCTATGCAGATATAAAATACTATATGTATTTTGTTGTAGTGATTAATAGGGCAGTATCAACATTTTAACAGTATGGTAAATGCAGTTTTCTAGTTAAGGTAGGAACTATGTATGTGGGATACTTTTTAAAGAAAGGAATGAGGTACTTGCACCAGATAGCAGCCACAGGACACCTAAATCTTTCAGAGAAAGAGAATTTACTGCTCTCTTATCAGAAGAAAGGAACTTCTTCCCACCTTGCTCAGCCATGAAGACGCCGCTGAGGATTAGGAGGCAGAAGCTGACACTGAACAGACAAAATCCTTTGTTTGAATGGAATTTATGCATCATGTATGAGGTGTATGAATATGCAACAGGCTATTGCTTTTAAGGGTTAATCCTCTGTTAATGGGTGTCCATTTTCGGGCTTATTTCGCCCAGAAAAGGTACCCGGTCCTCCGTACCTTTCTTCTTATTGTCTCGTATTGCCCTAATCTCAATTGTTCAAATTTTTATTACTCTAATTATATTACTATTTTTACGACAATTTTATTACTATTAAACTTTAAATTATTTTTTAAAGTGATGGGCCTTTTTCACAATGCAGGCATGGAAGGAAAAGTGGATTTAAGGGTCTTCACTTAGTTCTCACTATTCTGGTCTGTGATTTTGGAGTTTTCTGTCAGAAATCGCTCCCTTCCCCCACTCATCCACAGAGCTTTGGGCAGTTTTCCTTTTCTTGCGGTAAATTAAAGCGGTGCACTAATGCGCCTAATTAGGGGTAGGAAAACTGAGGGCTTTCCTCGGAGCCGGAGCCACCGGAGCCGCAGTGCCGGGAAAGCCGTGGCGGGCGCTGCGGAGAAGTTTGTTTGTGTTTTCAGCTCAATCCCCCTCGGGCCCGGGCCCGTTCCAGGGCTGTTCCTCAGCTCCGGCTCTGCCCTCACGCAGCCCGGGGCGCCCTGAGAGCGCGGGGCGGGGCTGTGCCGCGTGCAGAGCCCGCCCCTGGTTGGGATTGGGCGATGGTGCCGTCAGTCGTGTTTGTGGCGCGCTGATTGGTGGGAGCGGGGCGGAGCAGGGCCCCGGTGGCGGGCTGAAGGCGGCCGTGGCTGGGCAGCGGCGCCATTGTCGGAGCGTGTGTGCGGGCCCGTGAGCGCGGTGAGGCGGCGGCCGGAGCGCGGTGAGGCGGCGGCGGAGCTCGGAGGCGGCCGCAGCGCAGGTGGGAGCCGCGCTGGGTTGTGCGGGGGCTCGGGGCCGGCTGCGGGCCTCGGGGGCGGCAGGGGTCTCGGGCGGGTTCGTTGTGCCGTGTCCGGCGCGTGTTGCCGCTGGCGTGAGGGCGCTGCGGGAGCGGCTGCCCGCGGTCTCCTTGCGGCCGCTGCCTCGGCAGGAGCCGCTGCCGGAGCAGCGCTGGCTCGGCCCGGTTGCTGTGGCTGGGACAGAGGGGGCTGCCCCGTGCCCGGGGCTGTGCGGGGAAATTGCCGTGGCCGGAGGTTTCTGTGCGCAGAGGAGTCCTGTAAAAGTGACTATTGCTGGGCAGAGGGAGAGGCCGTGGGGCATTTGCCGTGCGCTCTCTGCCATTGTTGTAGTTCGCAGCCTCCTTTTTATCCTCATTTTCCCGGCCTCATCTCCCTCTCCCTTTGCCCACTGGCTGAGGTACTTGGAAGGTTCAGATCTCCCCATCTGCCAACTGCATGTCCTCATTATTGTTCACCCCCACTTTTGTATAACGGCTGATATTCACGGCTCTATTAAGTCTTTACTCTTCTGGAAGTTCAGGAATTTAGCCGGTCTTTCTGTGAGCAGCAGTCCATGTTCATTAGTAACATTTATTGAAGCTAGTGATTTCGTCTCTTGCTTCCTTATCTACAAGTCCCTGGCCCCTTGCTCAGCTGCTGAATGAGCTGCACTCTCAAGGTGTGGAGCATGGTCGAAAGATGAGAGTTGCTGTAGCACATCAGAGGAGAAACAGCATTCGTTTAACCCATGGTCTGCCAGGGAGCCACAAAACTGTGTCCCATTCCCATCCTTTCCACGTTTGGACCAATACATGAGCTGCTTTCTTGTTTCCGTTGTTGTTTTGTTTTTCACCATGTTTACTTTGTCATCTGTTTGCCAACAGCAGTTTGAGACATTTAATTTTCCACAAAGCCTTATTTTTCTGCTAAAAGATGATCTAATCTCATCCCATGGTTAAGTGTTGTGTTCCTCATTTCAGTGGGTTGGTCAGCAGGAAGGTCAGGAGCTGCAGATGTTTGTTTGGTTATTATTGCGAGGGCAGCTTGTAATCTAATGATGCCATTGAAATGAGAAATGGGTTCTGTGGCTCCTGATATGAATTGGTTCGAGTTCCCCGGGGCTGGTCCATGGTGTTCTAGGATTTGTTCTGCTGGCCGTTCATCGTTTCCCTGTTTTTGGCCACTCTCTCCAGCCAGGGATGCATCAATTGATTGCCTTTCTCTAATTAAATCATCAAATACTTGGATTCCCAACTGATTTCCCTGAATATTTGGTAGCAAAAAATCCCCAGTGCTCTAATATACCCTACATAACACAGACAGTGCCAGCACATGTTGGAGTGGGCAGAGGGATGATTCCCTCCATTTGTTTATAGTGAAGTTTCCCAACATTCTCCATTTGCTGTTTCCCTTTGCAGCTTCACCCGTTTGTGTTGCAGGGTCAGATATCCTCCCCCTGGGCTCTGCCTTGAGCTGTGCAAATTCCATCAGTGCCAGCAGGCAGAGCTTGGGGTGAGGGGCAGAGGGAATCAGCCCAATTCCTGCCCCGGGCAAGAGACCCAGGTGCTTGTCCACACTTTGCCCAGCAGTGTTCATTTGCATTTCTAAAGCTCCTCTGCAGGCTGCCTGGAATGAAGCTTCTCTTTCTGCTGCTGGGCAATGTTGATGTTTTGTTGCTGGTCGTTATCTCTGTGGGTGTCTTTTGTGCTGTCCCGGTCTCTTCAGGTGTTAAACTCATCTCCATTGAGTGGTGTAACACCCCTTAAATAAAAGCTTTAAAATTCCTTTCCCCAAGGCAAAGACAAACCAAGCCTGAGCAGAGAAAGAAGATTTAGAAGAACCAAACTCGGTACATTTTGCAGCACTGCAGTGGCAGGCAGCCCAGAGTGTGGGTGTCAGTGAGCCCCAGAGTGGAATTGTGCCGTGGTGTTCCCCAGCAGCTGTGGCAGTGCAGGCCCAGCCAGCGCTGAAGCTGCAGCAGTGGCAGCAAGGCTTGGCCCCAGTGGCTGGAGATGGCAGAGGAGGGTGGCCAGGATTGCAGAGGATTCCAGGCGAGGATCTGTGGGCAGGTGCAGGGGCTTGGCCCGCTGTGGAGCCCTGGCTGCTGCTGCGTTGCCTTCAGGGCAGGCTCAGGGGCGGCCTCCCATCCTCCTGCTGCCGGCGGGAAGTGCAAATCTCCGGGGCTTCAGAGCCCTTGAGGCCAGGCTGAGGGGTCCCCCCATGTTGAGCTGTGCTGGCGGCTGTTTCTGGCCTCAGGGACACTTGGCATGGGCCCCTTGGCCACCAGTGGTGCTGCTTTGCACTCCTTGGGCAGGAGCCGATGTCCTGGCTGGGTGTTGGCAGCAGCAAAGTGCCAGGGCAGGCTGTGTGCCAGCCCAGCTTCCTGTGGGAGAATGTGCCTTGATATCTGCTCCAGTGGTTGCTGAAGCAGTGAGAATTGCTTTTGCCCCCCTGTTAGGTGCCATGGTGTCAGCAGAAGATGTTGAAGCCTTCCTGCTCAGGGCATTTCAGTGCCAGGCTCTCACAGGCACCCACAGCTGCGTGGGTTGAGCTGAGCATGGGGCGGTGACCTGCGCTGTGTCTGATTCCCCTTCCTTAATAACAGCCTGTCTTGTAGCTCCTTTCCCTTCTGCTGCCCTTGCAGAGCCATCCACAAACACATTTTCTCCCTCAGGCCAGGGAATGTCCCATCATCAATCTGTCCCAACCTGGGTCTGGAGCTCTGTCCCTTGAGTGCAGTCCTGGGTTCCTTGCCAGCCCCTCTCCAGGGTGTTCACACAGGAGGCTGGGTTAAACCCTTTCCCTGTCCTCAGTTCTAAATCCTCCTGTGCCATTGAACAAGTTTCATACTGTAATAACCGAGCCCTGCTCGGTATTTAGAGGCTCTTTTGGTTGTCAGACCATAACTTGATGCCAGACTTGACCTATAGGAGATCCTATATAGGGTTAAATATTTTAGCACAAGAATTCCTTTGGCAAGACCCTGTTTAATATCCACCTATAATTCAAATTCTTTCTCCCTGTCTGGAAGGCCCAGGCCAGCCGCCTTAGTTAATCTTCATTTTAACACTTGAAAATTCTGTGTTTCCTCCTCCTGTCCATCCATCCAGTTTGTTGACTGGGAGGATGGTAGTGTTGTAGGGAGACATCCTTGGCTCCAAAAGCCCTGCCTTTAACAGGGACTCAATACAGGGCTGTGAGCCCTTCCTTCCCTCTCTTGGAACAGGGTATTCCTTGTCCTGGTTGCTTTAAAGTAATTTGTAGAGGCTCCATATCTAATTTTCCCTCTTTCCCTGGGGCTGCCCACACTTTGAGGTTCACTTCAACATGGGCCTTGTCACATTTTGGCACAAAGGTGGAACAGAACTAGCTTATGTATCCCTTTTACAGTATTAAAATCCAGCTCTCAAATTCCTTCCTATTTAATTACAATCACAGGAGGAAGAAAAAGCAATTCTTTTATTTCTGACCTATCCCCCACAGCTTCTAATAGTGGTTGAGCAAATCATACCTGCTCTTTTTTCCCACTCATTCCCTTAAAAATTGAAACATTCCTTTACTATTTTCCCCCTTCATTCTAAGATTTAGAGTGGATTGAGAGGCCCCTGTGTCCATCAGGAAATGCCTCCTCTCAATGCACACCCACCTGAATGTTCTCAAGGGCTGCAGTGTGGAGGGTCCCTGGTGTGATGGGAGCTGTGACAGCCCTGCCAATCCATGTCCATCAAGGGGTGGACTTGCTGGTCCTGAGGGTGCTGCTGTCTGTGCTTGCAGTGTCCTTGTGCCCTGCAGCTGGAGCCCTGATTCCTTGCCCGGGGCTGTTTGGGTGGGCTCTCCCCTGCCGAGGAGGGCAATGCCTCTGCCAGGTACTTGTGGCTGAGCCGTGCCCTGGGTGCTGGGGCCCCCTTGGGCCCTGGGGTTGATCCCTCAGGGGCTGTAGGAACTGTGCCCTGGCCTTTGCCTTCAGCTTGGTCTTTTGCTGCTCCCTTCTTGCATTCACCTGCTGTGCCTTTGTACCCAAGTGCTGCAGGGCCTTCTTGTGCCCCTCCTGCAGCCCCCTCAGTGCCTGTGGGTGCTTGTCTTGCTTTACAAGAGAGGTGTCTGCTCGGGAAGGCAGAAAAAGCCTCTCTTGGAATGGAGAATGCAAACCCCCTCCCTCTTCATTTTTAGACTAGTGAAATCAAGGGGCTCTCAGGCAAAGATATGGGAATAGGAATACCAGTTCTTTACTAGTGTGTATAATAAAGCAAACAAACACCAACAGCTGCGGCACTGACAGCAAACAGAGCCCGGACCCAGTCCCGGCCTTTGGGCAGCGGCGCTTTGCCCTTGGGTGCAGTTCCGGGCATGGCCGGCAGGGGCGCTGGTGGCTCCCGCGGGGCGGGGCAGCGCATCCCTCCCATGGGAACCTCTCTGAACGGAAATAGAGCAATCCCTTCATCTAACTCTTTCACTTTTATCCCTTCTATGGCCTTTCTCCCGTGTTTTGAGAAAGAATTTGGAGAGGGCTGCATTTTAACTGAGCTCCTAGTGTTTCAATAAGGTGCTTCCTGTAGAGAGACAGAGTTTCCTTGTACAGCCGGAGCTGTGGTTACCAAGGGGACGTAACTCAGAGGAGGACGGGGTCAGGGGAGCATATCCCGCCGAGGGTCGGTGGGAGTGTGGGCAGGGTCTGCTGCCGGAATCGGCAGAGGGGGATCTTCCCGTGGAGCCCGAGGTGGAGCGTGGGTAGCCCCCACATGGCTGATGGCGGCTGATCCGGCAGCTCCCGGCAGAGCAAAGGCAGGTGGGAGAGCCCAGCAGCAGCGGCGGTGCCCAGCGCAGGTGGCACGGGCATGGCAGCCAGGGATGGGATGGCTGGGACCCCCCCTGGGTGCGGTGGGCGCAGTGACCTCGGAGCAGGCGGCAGGACAGAGCAACCCCCATCTTCCCCAGCATGGCCGGCAGAGCGGCCGCGGGCCAGGCAGTGGGAGCAGGGCACAGAAATTGAGCGACAGCGCCGGGGCAGGTGGAGCTGCCCTGGGCAGTGAGGCTGCACCTGGGATGGAAACCGGGGCAGGCGGAGCTGAGGCGGGCAGCGAGCCGGGACCCGGGACAGGCGCCTGGGCTGCGAACGGAGGGGGCAAGACCTGCAGAGGATCCCACTCTCTTTCTGATTTTTCCTCTTGTTCCCTTCCCTTTCATTTCCCCTTTTATATTTCTCAGAGGTTACTCATACTTTAAAGATTTTTATTCTTCTAAAATCTCGTGTCTAACATATTGCATATTCTCTTCTAGGTAAATGGGTTTTTTTACAAATAAATCCAGAGCCTAAGAAATCTAAACTTCTGCTTGGATACATTTAAATGATCGATGAGCTAACTCACGACCTCCTAATGTTGTTTTTCTCATCACCTTTTTATTTATCCTTTGGCAAATTAAGCATCTTTCAGTTACTTGCTTTGCAACTTCAAAAATCGCAATGCACCCATAGTTCCTTAAAAAATAATCGCACAAAGCTTGAGTACCCCAGTGGGTTTTCTGATGCATGTCTTCTAATATTTTCTTAGAAGCACATTTATTAAGTAATTGTCTTCCATTAAGAAGTTTCCATTACCCTGATTTATCTTGTTCACTTCCTGTCGTGTTTAAATATTTTTTCTCGGCTTCCCTAAACTTTGGAATTTCCAGTTTTTACTCGTTTGGAGTTAATGTTAACGTAACTCTTTCAGCTCCATTTTCTGCTGCATCCTTAGCTTTGTACTCTGCCCCCAGTTTGCCCAGTTTGCCTCTCCTTTAGCCTGGGCCGGGTTCCCCCTGCCCGCAGCGGCTGGAGCAGCCGAGAGCCCCGCGCTGCCCATCCCGACCTGTCCCGGCTCCATCCCCGCTCCTGCCGCGGGCTGCGAGGGCTGCGGGAACGGGGCACCGAGGGTGTGGCTGCTGCTGGGGAAGGAGGAGGAGGGAGGGAAAGGCAGGGATGAAGAGGGAAGAAGAGGATGTGTTAGAGGGGAGGAGCAGGGGTAGGGATGGAGGAGGAGCGATGAAGGCGGAGAGTGAGCAGTGATGGAAGGAGGGGAAGGAGGGGGGGTTAGCAAGGAGGAGGAGGAGATGGGATGGAATGGGAGAGATTGAAGAGGAGAAGGAGGTGGGGGTAAGACAGAGGGGGAGGAGGAGGGGGCAAGGAAGAGGAGGAGCGGGAGGAAGCTGAGGGACAAAGGCAGATCAAGGCTGAGCCGAGGTAGGGAACCAGGCAGTCGATCCCTGCCTGAATTCGCAGCCCCCACCTGTGGGATCATCGTCCCCCCAATCACGCCGGTGAGCAGAGAGCGGGGGCTCGGCCCAGATATCCCGGGGGGTCCCTGGGTTGGGGTTTTTGGGGTGATTTTTGGAGAATGAAGCAGTCCAAGGCTGAGCGGAAAAGGCCCCTTGGGGGGACATCGGGGGGTGGCGGTGGCGGCTGCCGGCAGAGGCAGCCTGGAGGAGCAGAGCCCTGTGTCCCCCAGGAGCCCAAAGTGGGGAGCCCAGAGAGGGGGGAGCGCCACCATTGGCGGGAGCCTCAAGAGCCTGGAGAGGAGCAGGGGGGACTCCTTGGAGCCGCTGCAGCCCAAAGCAGAGAATGAGGGGAGAAGGGAGCCCGGGAGCCCAAACAGCCCGGCATCCCGAAATGGGGAGAGCGAAGCAGGGGGAGCTTTTGGCATTGCTGGGACTTCCAGCAGCCTGGGCAGGGTGGGCACCGGGCACAAGGGGGTCCCCCAGTCCAAGCGTGACCCCCAAGCAGCTGGGACAGGGGGGAACCTCATGAACACCAGAGAAGAAGGGCCAGGGACGGGGAACTCCTGGGAGGCTTTTTCAGGGCTGAATCTGGGTGTTTGGGAGGTTTTTCTGGAGCCAAGAGTGCCAGTGATTTGTAGAGATGGACTTGGACAGAGGCACCTTCAAACTCAACGTGCTCATCTCTTGTTTTCCCCAAACCAGGATTTCCCTTTGCCAACTCCTGGGAGGCTGCGAGGAAGAGGAAGATGCCCCAGGACAATGAGGCAGGTGAGGAGAAAATCTCTGTGCGTGGAATGCTTAAAATCAGATGGTTTTGGGAAAGCTGCAAAAGACAAGCCTCAGAGACAGTAGAACTGATTTGAGCTTTGCAGCAGCCAATAGATTGATCAGCAGAAAAATTATATAAGTAGAAAGTAAGGAGAAATAGAACAATGGTCTGTGCATTAACACTTATCTAGAATAACTCCCTAACCTGCGGAAAAGTATATCTAGCAAGATATTAGGAAGTTTCAAGCTTAATAATGGAGCTCTATGCATTGTGTTTTAAGGCTTACAAGCAGGTATTGTACTTTAAATAAGCAAGCATTTTTTTAACCCTCAATGTGCTTATAGTGCTTGGATAGAACTACAGTCAATATGCTTTTGCTTTGTGTGATTGGTCAAAAACCTTTTAAAGTAAGTTTTAACATGAAGTCCTTTGTCTGCTACCTGTGAAGTGAGCTACTGCCATCTTCCCATTGTCATAACCAAATAATGAGACAGATGGCTGGAAAATCACACAGCTCAGGACGCATTCCCAGCAGTCCAGTCCTGTTTGTGGTTTGTGCACAGCCCCGAGCTGGTGATGAGTGCCCCTTTCCCCTCTGTGCTGCTCCATCTCCCAGCCCAGCACGGCCCCGGCTGCAGCTCAGCCCTGGGGGGATCTCCTTGCCCTTGCCTGTGGCACGGAGGCAAATCCCATCCTGTCCTTGTCCTTCCTCCCCCAGAGCAGGAGCTGAGCATGGAGAGCAGGGAGGACAAATGCCTGCGGCAGAACCTGGTGGAAGAGGCCGTTTTGAGCGGCTCCACAGCGCAGGAAGCCAACGGGGAGGAAAAGCCCCGGAGATGCCGCACGAGGAGGGGCTGCAAACGCAGCTGGCAGGGATCTGAGGGGGAAAGAGCCAGCCTGGGCCGGGAAGGCAGCCAGAGACGGAGACGGAGCCAGAGCTCGGAGCTGGTGCTCCATGAGCAGCTCAATGATGGGGAGAAGCACCACACATGCGTGGGGAGTGTGGGAAGAGCTTCAGGTGGAACTCCGAACTGATCAAGCACCAGAGGATCCACACTGGGGAACGGCCCTACGAGTGTGGGGAGTGTGGGAAGAGCTTCAGCCTGAGCTCCGACCTGATCAGGCACCAGAGGATCCACACTGGGGAGAAGCCCTATGAGTGTGGGGAGTGTGGGAAGAGCTTCAACCTGAACTCCAGCCTGATGAAGCACCAGAGGATCCAAACTGGAGAAAGGCCGTACAAGTGTTCCGAGTGTGGGATGTGCTTCAGAGAGAGCTCCAGCCTGATCAAGCACCTTAGGACCCACACTGGGGAGAGGCTCTATGAGTGTTCCATGTGTTAAGAGGTTTAAGACCATCTTCGTTCTCCTCCAGCACTACCGGATTCACATGGAGGAGAAGCCCTTCCAATGCCCCGACTGCGGGAAGGGATTCAAGTGGAACTCCAATCTCACCAACCACCGACGCGTCCACACTGGGGAGAGGCCCTACGAGTGTGATAAATGCAGGAAAAGGTTTCAGAATAGCTCCATTCTCCTCCTGCACTATCGGATTCACACAGAGGAGAGGCCCTTCCAATGCCCCGACTGTGGGAAGGGATTCAAGCGCAACTCCACCCTCGTCACCCACCGGCGCATCCACACTGGGGAGAGGCCCTACGAGTGTCCCCAGTGTGGGAAGAGCTTCTCCAGCAGCTCTCACTTGACCCAACACCAACGGAGGCACCACTAAGGGAAGCCCTGTGAGTGCCCTGAGTGCGGGCAGAGCTTCGTGCGCTGCTCCAGCTCCACCCCCCACTGGAGGAGGCACTTTGGGCACAGCCCAGGTGAGCCACATTCCCTGTGATCCATGTTGGGAACACAGCTGGCTGCTTCTACTTTTTGTTTGGCCTTAATTTTCCTCTACTTCACCTTCATCCTTTAAAAGCACCCAAAACTGGGTTAGAGGAAGGAAATTGATTGAATATATCTCAAGTTCCATAATTTCTCAGTTGTTTTAGAGGGAATTTAGGATTTGGGGACGTTTTCTGTGTGGAGTGCTGCTGTTGCTAAGAGGCAGGAATTTAATCTCACCCTTCTTGTGTTGCTAAGAACTCCTCCCCTGACCCAAACCCCAACTCCACCCTTGGGATACCATACAAAAACTCCACGGCCCTTCCTGTGCCCTGTATTTGGGTGGTAAGAAATGGATTCCCAAAGGATCAGCCCTATTCGTACGGGATTCCAAAGGATCACCGTTATTTTTCACTGAATTCCTTGAGGACCAAGGTTTTCCCACTGGATTCTAAGAGGATCAGCTCTTTTCCACTGGATGCCCAGGGGGTCAGCCCTTTTCCCACTGGATTTCAAGGAGTACTTGAAATCATTTGAGGGATTTTGAGTTTAATTTGGGTTTTTTTTTGTTTTTTTGGGGTTATTTGGGGCATTTTCTGCTATTGTTTAGGGTTTTTTGGAGGTTCTTTGGGGTTTATTTCGAGTGTTTTGGGGTTATTTAGGTTATTTGTGGTCATGTGAGGTCAAAAAATCCGTCAATGTTTCTCCTGCAAAACATGGGAATTTTTCCTTAAAAATCCGAGAGTTTTTCCCCAAAAAACCGGGAATGTCCCTTAAAAATCCGTGACTCTTCCCAGTCAATAGTGACGTGCCCCGCCCCAAACCATCCAATCACCGCCCTTCATCTCCCAAATTAACAAATCACAGTGCACCCTGCCCCAAACCAACCAATCACCGCGGGTCTCTTCTCAGCGAGTCCTGCCGTCTTTGCCTTTATCCAACCAATCACCGGGCGCCTCCCCTCGCAAAGCCCGCCTCCCCCACCCCATCCTGTCAATCAGCACACCCTCTACGAAACCAACCAATCACCGGGCGTCTCCCCATAGCAACTCCCGCCTTCCTCGCGTGGACCAGCCAATCAGAGCTGAGCCCAAAGCAGCGCCCCCTGACCCCGGGGCCGGGCATGGAGCGGGCGCCCCCTCCCCCTTCCGCCCCCGGTAGCCCCTCAGGGACCCCCGGGAGCCGCCCTGGGCTCGGGCGGGTCCTGCGGGAGGCGCTGGAGAGAGCGGGGGAGGCGCTGGGAGAGGACGGGGGGCTCCGGGAGCTGCTGAGGAGGCGCAGGGACAGGTGAGGGGTCCTGGAGGGGTCGTGAGGGGAATTTGGGGAGGGGTCTTGAGGATGCTTGGGGGGGATTTGGGGAGGGTCTGGGGGGAACTTGCGGGGGTTTTAGCGGGGGGGTGCTGGGGGGGCTTTGGAGGGGAATTTGAGGAGGGGTCCTCGGGTTGTCACGATCCGTCCTCACGGACGGGTTCTGTGATGGTTCGTGGATTTGATCTCAGGGTGCAAAAAGAACCGACACAGTACAGGGGGGTTTGCAATGATAATCGAAACAAATGCACCTTTATTGAATGATCACAGCAAAACGCGATAGAGGGATTAAGGGAGAGAAAAAATAGGGGAAGAGAGAGACAAAAGAGAGAGAGAGAGAAAGGGGATAGAGCTGCCAAACATAGAGACGAAGTCCTTTGGTCCAGTCCAGTCGAGGATCCACTGTTACGTCGGGGAGATCTCGAAGTCTCTCGCTAACTCAGGGGTTTTTATTATGATAACTCTATTGGAAATTGTGAGGATGGGGAAACAGATACAATAAGGAATAGATGTAACCGGTAGTCCATGCTCTCATCAGTAAGCGAGAGCCATTGTCTTCTTGGTGCAGGGGTCACAACCTGCAGGCAAACATCTCGCTTTGGTCAGCTTGCCTCCCCCACACACCTCCCTGGGCTGGGGGTTTCAGTCCCAGTCCTTGGAAGAAGCAGAGGGGCCTTTTCACATGGGGGTTCCATGTCTCAGTCCTTGATGGAGAGGCTCCTTCCATCTCAGTCTGTCTGTCACGGCGGTTGTAAAACAGGTGAGAGTCTTCTGTGGGGGGACCACCTGAAACTCAGGAGAAGTCCAGCCAGGCCGAGAGGTGGGACAGCTCCCAAGGCTGTTGTTGCAAAAAGGGCACGGTGCCCCCTTCTTCTTCTGATTGGGCTCAGTGTAGCACACAGCAAACAACAGCTGTGAAAACAGCAACTGAACACTGTGCTCTGGGGTCTCTGGGTGTTGTGGCATGTGACTTTCTCCTACAGAGGAGATGGGGGGCGGGGGTCTTCTCTTCAGTGGTCCTCAAATGACAATCGTGAGGCAGATGAGGGAAAATTCTGACAGACTCTCCCAAGCCACCACCCTTTGTCCCCCTCCCTTTGCCCAAAGCCCTCCCCATCACCCCCAATAAACGGCCCCGGGCCCAACTGGGAAGCTTTATTGGGAGCACTGGGAGCAGGCACTCGGCGGGGCAGAGCGCCAGCGGGGCTGGGGGGACACGGGACCCCCCAAAATCAGCGGAGCGGGGACGGAGCGGGGGGTCCCGGCCGGGCCCGAGCCCACGGGGAGGGGCTGCGGCCGCCGCCGGCTCAGGAGCTCTGTGGGCAGAGAAAAGGGGGTGACACCGGGCTGGGGCCCCGGCGGGAGCGCACACGCTCCGCCACGGCGGGGACGCCGCCCCCGGCACCCGCCCTCACCTTCTTGCGCAGGGAGAAGCCGAGCCCCAGCGCCAGGAAGACGAAGCCCAGGATGAAGCCCCCGATGCCCGTCAGCATCTTGCTGCGGGCGGCGTCCGGCGGCATCTCTGGGGGGTCCGCAGGGCTCAGCAGCCCCAAAACCTCGCACCGACACCCCGAGCCCCTCCCAGCGCCCTCCCTGTGGCCCCCAGCCCAGCCAGGACCCCCTGAAACCTCCTCCCGATCCCTTTTTGTCCTGCTCAGGAGCCACCAAAGCCCCTCCCGTCCCTCTCAGCATCCCACAGCCCCCTCCCAGGTGTCCCCAGCGCCCCAGGACCCCCAAAGCCTCTTGCAGTCCCTTGGCAACCCCAGCAGGACTCAGCCAGAGCCCTCCCAGTCTGTGCCCAGCACAACCGAGCTCATGGCGAGCCTGCTTTGCCATTGCCAATCTCCTTCCGGCCCCTCGGGGCTCACTGCGATCCCTCCCAGTCACACCCAGCACCCCCAAACTCCCTCCCAGTGCCCACCAGGACCCCGCCAAGCCCATCCCACCCTCCCCAGCATCCCCCAACCCCTTCCCAGCCCTTGCCCAGCCCCCAGCCCCTCTCCCACTCCCAGCCCGGCTCTCTCCAGCTCCCTCCCAGTGGCTCCCAGCACAGCCCAGCGGCTCTGCCAGCGCCCCCAGGGGCTCCCCCGTACCCCAGTGCCGCCTCAGGGGCTGCTCCAGGCTGACGTGCTCCACCTGGCAGCTGTAGCTGAGCCCGCGCCGGGGCGGCGTTTCCAGCAGCACCAGCAGCTGGTAGGTCCAGTCCCCGTTGGGGACCACGTCGGTGGCCACCACGTGCTCCGAGAGCTCCTGCTGGCCCTGGAACCACCTCACCTGGATGGCAGCAGGGTAGAAATCCATCACGGAGCAGAGCAGGCGGCCGGGGCCGGGCTGGGAGCTCAAGGGGGGCACCAGCGAGATGGACACGCTGGGGGGCACTGGGAGAGACAGAGAAAGAGAGAGCGGGGACACACTGGGATCAGCTGGGGGGCACTGGGAGAGAGAGGGGTGGGCTGGGCTGGGCTGGGCTGGGCTGGAGAGGGAGTGGGAACGGACTGAAATGTACTCGGAGTGACAGGGAATGGATTGGGGAATGTGGTGGGAGGGACTGGAAATGGGCTCGGATGAATTGGGAATGTGCTGGGAGGGAGTGGGAGAGACTGGGAGGGAGTTGGGTGACACAGAGAGATGGGAAGGAATGGGGGAACTGGGAGAGAGGGTGGAGGTCTGAGAGTGAACTGTGAATGACCTGGGAGGAGACTGGGAATGGACTGGGAGAGACTGGGGAGGAACTGGGCATGGTCTTGGAGGGACTGGAATGGCACTGGGAGGGATCTTGGTGGCACTGGGAGGAACTGGGAATGAAGTGCGCGGCACTGGGAGGTCGAGTCCGGCGCGAGGCACTCGGCGATGCGGGTCCGCCTGGCAATAGATGAGTCATGAACAGGATGCGATCTCATTGGTTGCCAAGTGTCAACTTTACGGGTCGCTGAAATGGACGCGCGGGGGGGCACTGGGAGGGACTGGGAGGATCTGGAGACCCCGGGGGTGGGCACAAGAAGGGCTGAGGGCTCTGGGCCGATGCCCATGGAGATTTTGAGCGGCTCCAGGGTCACTGGCAGGGCAGGCCCCGAGGGTACACGCTCTGCCCCGCGCTCACCTCGGCGCTCCGTGAGGAACGGGGTAAAATTCTTGTACCAGCACCAGCAGAACCAGTCCACCGCAGTCCGTCCGTCCTCCATGAATACCGCGTTGCTGTTCCAGCGCTTGGCCAACTTCTCCCCATAGGGGGTGAACCCCACAAAGTGCCCCACGTCGCTTTCGAACATTATGAACTGATCCCGGTTGTAGATGGATCTCTGGACGTACCTCACCTTCTCCGTGCCGTTAATGAAGTAACACTCGGACTTTGTCATCCTTTGGAACACCCCTGTGCAGAACATAGATCGGGGGGTGCCTCTCCAACACCCTCCCCCAGCACCCCCAGAGCTCCGGGGCCACCCCGGATCCCCACTCCGCACCCTCTGTGCCCCTAGGCCGCCATGGGACCCTCCTGCCCACCCTGCCGCTTCCTCTTTACCGCCCTTCCCCCATTTCCCCTTCCACATCCTCTCCCCTCCCACCTCCGGCCGCTCCCCAAATCACTTTGGGGTGCCATTTCCCCATTTTCCCACAAATTCCCCAATCCCCAGTCTCCATTGCGATCAGTTTTGAGTTCCCCCCCTCCGCTTTTCCCCCTTTCCCCACCCTCTCCCACCCCTGCCTCCCCTCCCCCCACGCCTCAGCCCCTCCCGCTCTCCCTTTGGGGGTCCCCTCCTCCTCCTCCTCCTCCTCCTCCTCCGTTCCGGGCTCCCCCCTTCGCCCCCTTTTCCCGCTTCTCCCCCCTGTCCCAGCGCCTCCCGTCCCCCGCTCACCCGAGAGCTCCGCGCCCGCAGCCGGGGGGGCTCCCAGCACCACCAGTGCCACCAGCAGGGCCCCAGCTGCCGCCCCTCGCCCCGTGGCCGGGGCCGGGCAGGGAGCAGCAGCCCCAAAGCAGCCGCGCTGCGCTGGGAGCGCCAGTCCGGAGCAGGGCGGGCTCGGCAGCGCCGCGCGCTCTCATTGGCTGCCGCCGCTTGGGGGCAGCGATCGGCCACGGGCTCTGCCCGGCAACCGATGAGGCAATCCAACGCCCCGAGCTCTCATTGGCTGTGCCGCCTCCTGCCTGCGCTGCCATTGGCTGAGGCCTTTCCGGGACGCTGCAGCCCCGGGCTGGGGGTTTTTTGGGCAGGGGGAACCTTGGGGCGCTGGGCAGGTGGGAGCTCAGGTGAGCCCAGCAATGCGTGCCCAGGTGCGCGGCATCTCAGGGCTGCCCGTGGCGAGCGGTGACGCTGGCCCGATGCCAGGCACCCCCAGAGCCGCTCTGTCCCTGCCCCCCGCAGCCGCACAGGGACAGAAAATGGAACCGAGGGTTCCTGCGTGGGGACAAGGACTGGGAGAGATCCCTCAGCAAATCCCACACGGGCACAACAGATCCGGCCTGGACACACAGAGGGAATTTATTGCCAACCAAATCACAGCAGCACAAGGAGAAGGGAAAGAAATCTCTCCAACACTTTCCCCCTGCCCAACACGGATCACCCAGAACAGGGGTCACCAGGGCTCTTCCCAACGCGGCTCACTGTGGATCATCCAGCCAGGATCCTCCCATGGGGGATGGAGCTGGAGCAGTGCACGAAGCTCTTCCCACACTCGGGACACACGCAGGACCTCTAACTGGTGTGGAAGTGCTGGTGAGTGACGATCTCTGAATCCCACCTGAAGCTCTTCTGACATTCCAAACACTCCTAGGGCCATTCCCCAGTGTGGATCTTGTGGTGCTTGCTGAGGTCAGAGGTCCCACTGAAGCTCTTCCCACATTCCTCACACTCCCAGGGCCTCTCCCCAGTGGGGATGTTCAGGTGTTCCATCAGGGTGGAGCTGGAGCTGAAACCCTTCCCACTTGTTCCAAGCACTTGTGGGGCTTCTCCCTGCCATGAGGCTTCTCCCCCAGCTCTGAGCTCTGGCTGCATCTCCGGCCACCTTCCTGGCTCAGGGGGGCTCTTTCCTCCTCACACCTACCTGGGCTGGGTTTGCAGCCCCTCCTTGTGAGGGATCTCTGGGGCTTTTCCTCCTCCTCCATCTGGCCACAGCTTGGGAATGACAGACCCTGGTTTGGGGGAAACCAAGGTGGGAGTGCCTTGGAGTAGAGGCTCCTCCTGGCAAGGTCCATATCTGGAACTCAGCAGGAATCTTGTGTCCATGAAAAACTCCACACATCAATATTTAGCCTGAAAAAACTCTCCCAAGAGCTCCCTATTGCTGATCTCTCCACTTTTGGGGTTCCACAGGTTTCCTTTCCTTGGGATCACAGGGGTCCAATGGTTCCAGGGGTTCTTCATTCTCCGACGTCCTGCTTAGGGATGATCCAGGGGCTTTTGGGGGTCCCTTCTACCCTGATCTTCTGCTTTGACATCCCAGGGATCCCAGGGGTCCCTCCTCTCCAGGCTCCCCCCCTTTCCAGTCTGCTGGGGTTCCCCAGCTCTGGGATTGCCCCTCTCTGCTCTCCCCACTCTGGGGGTCCCAGGGGTTCACCTCCTCTGCTCTCCCGGGGGTCCCCAGGACCAATGTCCTCCCCTGCCCATACGGGGCAATGGCCATGTGGGCCCCCAAAGATCCCCCAAGGGGCTCAGCTTTGGGCTCCTGCAAGATCCAAACCTACACACACACAGAAAAAAACCTCCCAGGGACACCAGATGATATTTGGGGTCAATTTCACAATCTGTGACCTCCAAACACACCCCAATAAAAAACCCTCACAGGGACCCCCCGATGGATTTGGGATGAGCTCCCTCTCCCCGCTCACCTGCAGGGCGAGCTGGGGGCGATGGTCCCGCAGCCGCGGCCACAGGGGGCACTGGAACCTCCTGTTCCTGCTCCTGCTCCTCCTCTTCCTGCTCCTCCTTTTCCTCTCTCTGTCCCTCTTCCTCCTCCTTCCTAACCCCACCTCCTCCCCAGTTCCTGCATTCTGTGTATTTAGAGTGGAGAACCTTGCTTGCATTTAGAACTAGAACAAAGATCCCAGACGGAACAAGGCTTGCTGCTTTTAGTCAGAAGTATCAGTGACTAAAGGTCATGTTTCCTTTGGTTTGGTGCCGTCCTTGTTCCTCCTCAGTGTTCAGGCTGGGCTATGGGGTGTCCTTGTTTGCTGCATTTTCCGAGTTCCTCTTGCACCCTTTGGGCCATGGGCTGTGCCCTGGGAGGGTTCTTTGTGCTCCTTTGTGACACAGGAGAACCTTCCAGGCGGTTTCTGCGTGAGCTGCTGCTGGGATGTCGCAGGAACAGCGCCACGTCCCCATGGTGTTCCCGTTGCTGTGGGACACGGAGGCCTCAGTGCCCAGAGTGGCTCTGGGCTCGTTGTCGGAGGATCCTCCTGCCCGAGGCATTCTCAGCAGCCAGCCCAGCCCTGACAGGTGTCCTTCTGGGCTTGCAGGTGTTATGTTTGCCCAATTATCCCATCATAAAAAAACCCAAACAATATTTAAGGTAGCAGCAATTTTAATTGAATAGTTTAGCAAATATATAAATAAGGGATAATATGGTTCAAATAATAGCACATAAGCAAAAACAACCGCGGGGTACGGAGGGCAGGGTTCAATGACCCTTGCCACTTCAAGTACAAGCTTGCCAAGTGAAAGTCGCCCCTTATATGCCATGTGTCAATGCCATCTCCTCCTATTTTTGGTTCGTCACTTTTCTGTCTCCGCCCTCCTCACCACCTTTACCACGCATGTGCCACCACTCGGTTTGGTGGTCGCACAAGTCTTTGGGGGTCGTCACTGATGAAGGCCGTATAGTCTTCTTCATTGTCCTTTAATTCACCTTTGGGTTACACATGCGCACCAAGCCAGGATAATGGAAGCCAAAACTAACGTATTACTACATTTTAGCATCAAAGCAATAAATCTCTTATAGCGGGCATTTTCCTGGGACCAAACCAGATGTTCACTTCTCTCAGTTAATTTTTAGTAACTGTTATCTCTTGCTTTTTCCTCCTATCCTTGAACATCTGCCAGGAGAGGGGGGTAGAGCCCCTCCTCTCCCTTTCTTCTTTGGCATTACAACTTTTATCTGTTTTATTATTTCCAAATATTAATTACTGTATCAATATTGATGACTGTTTCAATTTTATCAGCATGAATCACACCTATTTACCACATTGTTCTCTCTCAGTGTGTGCAGGGCCTGGCTTTCCTCCATTCCAAGAGGGTGATCCACAGGGATCTGAAGAGCTCCAACATCCTCCTGGACGTGGACGGCTCTGTCAGGCTGGATGGGTGTTCCTGGCCAGGCACGGCGCTCCCGGGCTGCGGGTGTGGGGCTGCTTCCCAGGGAGAGCCAGAGCCCCACAAGGGCTGCTGGGGGCACTGCCCCGCCCCGGGTGCCAGCTGAGAGCGGCTGCCCCTGCAGAGAGCTCAGCAGAGGAGCAGGGTGCCAGCAGTGCCTTTGCTCTGCCTATGGCCCTGCCAGAGGGGCAGCAGTGGGAATATAAAGCTCCAAGGGAATCAGTAAAAGCCACTGCATGAAAGCTGAGGGTTTCTTGAAGGGTCCAGTTCCATCTTTCATTGGCTTACAGCCCTGAGGGCTTTTCCAGCTGACTTCACGACTGCACTCTCAGACTGAGAGTGGGGAATCTTGGTGCTTGGTTTCCTCATTGCAGCTGCCTTTGACAGGGTTTGTTTCTGTCCTCAGCTGATTTTGGCCTCTGCGCTCAGCTCAGCCCTGAGCAGGACCAGCGCAGCTCCATGGTGGGCACTGCTCACTGGATGGCCCCAGAAGTTGTGACCAGATCTCCTTATGGCCCCAAGGTGGACATTGGGCCTTTGGCACTGTGACCATCGGGATGGTGGAAGGAGAACCTCCTTACTTCAGGGAAACGGCGGCCATGGTAAGAGGCAAATTCTGCAGTGGCTGCAGAGGCCTGTGAGCACAGGGGGACCCTGCACTGGGAGCAGCAGCTGGAGGTTTCTGCACATGGGAAGGGAATTCCCAGAGGACTCCAGCCTCACCACAGATGAATATTCTTCAGTCTCCAGCAACAATTTGCTTTGGGATTTATGTTGTTGCAGCTCATCTGGCTGTGAGGATGACCTGGAAATGTGAAGCAAGTGCATCAGGTCTAATGTTACCTTGCAAGAAAACCCCAAATCAACCCCAAATCCCAGCCCCAAACACAAGAAGTTTTCTGCAGGAGCTTCTAAGAGACATTTTGCAAGATGATCTCCCCCCTGATTCTTCTCACTGGGAAACTTGTTGAGAACATGAAGATGATTGTTTAACATCCCCATAGTCTAACATATTTCTTTCCTAGTCCAAGCTACTTTCTCTGTGTCACCAAGCCTGAGCTTTCAGCATCACAAACCTCCTGTTTCTTGCCTGGCAGTGTCTGGGATGGGGCATCAGGAATGCATTTACTTGAGTGTCAGTGGCACTGCAGAGATGCACTTGATGTAAGAATCCTCTGAAATAACACAGGCAGACCACACTGACTCTGGAAAGTGGCCTGTAAAGTTGGTGTCCATATTTGGAGATGCAAAATGGGCTATTTCTGATGGAGGTTCCTACTGACAGAGTCAGCCAATGGAACTGGCTCTCAAGGCGAGATCATTTGGATGTTGCAGTGGCTGTGGCAGCCCCAGGGTTTGGGTTTTTTGGCTGGCATAGCAAAATGAGCTCTGAGCAGCATCTGTGGCAGGGAGGAAAGTGCCCCTGGAGCTGGGGCTGAGGCCCCGGGGTGGATGTGAGCCCGTGTGGGTGTGAAGGGAGCTGGCAGAGCGCTGAGTTTGCTTTCCCTGCAGGCTCGCGCTCTGATCCGGCAGAACGGGACCCCGCAGATGCAGGAGCCCCGGCGCCTGTCGGCTCTGCTGCGGGACTTCCTTGAGTGCAGCCTGGAGCCGGACGAGGAGCGGCGCTGGGCTGCCCAGGAGCTGCTGCAGCTGAGGGCCAGGGGCTGCAGGGGAAGCAGCAGCGCCAGGGAGGGGTTTTCTTGTGGGGCCCCCTCCGACAGTCTCCAGTCTGGCTGCGTTCCACACGCAGAGCAAGCAGAATCCTCGCCTGCTGTGGCTTGGCAGGCTCCTTTGGAGCTCATCTGGGCCTGGTGCCCCACAGTGAGCAGGGACATCTTCAAGCAGCTCAGGGGGCCCAGAGCCCTGCCTGACCTGAGCTTGGATGTTTCCAGGGAGGAGGCACCTCCCACATTTCTGCGCACCTTCTGTCAGTGTTTCCCCATTCTACTGGTTAAAAAACTCTTCCTTAGATCTAATCTGAGCCTGCTTCCCTCTCCTGAGTTTGAAAGCATTTCCCTTTGTCCTGTTGCAACAGAGCCTGTGAGGAACTTGACTCTGGAAAGTAACAGTTCATTTCTTTCCTCTTTACCCTTTGGGCAGCACCCATTTTTATCATCAGCCAAGCCTCTCTCCAGCCTGACCCCTCTGATCACTGCAGCAAAGCAACTGAGGGAGCAGCGGAGGAGATGAAGCCCTTGAGGACAGCTTTCTGTTACAGTAGTCAGGACAACTAGTTAGTTATGGTAGTAAACACTGGTAGTTAGTTATGGGAGTTAGGACAGCCTGTTTGTTATGGCAGTTGTTTGAATAAAAACTCTCTTAACCCTCAACTGCCTTGCCGTGTCCCTTCCTCCTCCCGCTGTGCCTCAGCTGCCCGGAGCAATGTGAGGGGAGAGCGGGCCCAGCCTGGCCCAGAGCTGAGCCCCAGCAGAGCCCTGGCAGAGCCCAGAGCAGCCTCGGCCCCTGCAGAGTCAGCCTGGAAGGAGGCGCTTGGAGCCTTCTCGGCTGCACCCGGCTCTTGGATACAAACTGGGTGTTCTGGAAAATGCCACCGGCTCTGCACGAGGGCAGAAGGGGCCCGGGGAAGGCCCAAGCGCTCCATGCAAGGGAAAAACCTGCCCTGGCTTTGTTGTAAATAACTGGGTAGTGTTGGCTTTTGCTATTATGTATTGACTTCTGCAAATTTTTCTTAAACACACTGATTTTGACAGAGTACAATTTTGTCGTGGTTTCACTGACAGGAAGTAGGGGTTTTTTTTGGGATATGCTGTGGTTACCAATAGATGCTCAGGTTTTGACATTGGCACCTGATGTAGCCACTGAGGTTTGGAGACACGTCTGAGAACACACAGGGGTTAAAAACCAGAGCTGCTCCTCTGGGAAGCTGTCTTGGGACTTCGAGGGAAAGAGGTCGGATCTCCCTCTCCTGCCCAGCTGCTGCTGCTGGGCGGGAGAGGGGCAGCCATGTGGTAGGCCTGGGCCTGGACAGAGATGGGAGGTGAGGAGGCCCTTGAGGATGGAAGGGTGGAAGAGCGCCAAGAGACATCGGGCAGCCACCCCCCCCCCTCTCCCCGCAGGGCAGAGAGAGAGGGAGAGCCAGCATCTGAATTTGATAGCGGTGCCGGCCCAGGAGGAGAAGGAGGGGGTGCAGCGAGAAGGTGCCCGGCAGGGCAGTGTGCAGCGTGGGAGTTCCGGAGCTCCAGACAGGCACGAGACTGAAATTTTTAACCCTTTTCTTGCATGATAGAAACCTTGCAAATGCTGGTCCTCCTGGAGCTGAATGAGAAGAGAGATAAGAGATGAGATAAGAGGGGATGGGCCACGAGGGAAGTGCAGAAGACTCTTGAGTGCGGGGGAGAGATGACGGAGTGGACTTTTGGCTGGACTTTTCTTGTGTGGCCATAGATGGAACCATTTTTTTCCTGTGACACAGAGACTGCATTTAGGGGGAGGGAGTGCCTCAGAACCAGGAGGGTTCAGTGTGGGTACCTGTCGCAGACATTTGTCCACAGAAATCCTTTCTTTTGGATTTCTGCATCTTCGGGAGGCCAGAGGCCCCCAAAGAGAAGGTAAACAATTATTATCAGCTGCTGTGGAATGCAACAGGGACACCTTGATTGGTTCATTTCCTATGTTTATAATTAAGGGCCAATCACCAGTACAAGCTAGGGGACTGAGTCCCTGGACACAGCTTTGTTTGGGATTCTTTTCTATCTATTCTTAGCTTAGCTAGCAGCTCTGCAAACCTCTCTCTATATTCTATTTAGTATAGTCATAATGTATTATATATAATATCTTAATAAATCAGCCTTCTGATCAAGATACAAGATTCACTGTCTCTCTCTCACCAGCAGCACCCACACAGGTCGCTGTAATATCTGGTGACCCCTCGTGTCAGAGCAAAAATTAATCTAATAAGACCAGAGGAGCAAAAATTGCTGCACTGGGTAAAAATCCTGTATGTGTAGCATTTGAGAGTTGCTTTGAAGTGACCACAGAAGTGGATTCAAGCCAGGAGCTGAAGAACTGAAGATCCTGATATGGACAGAGTTCATAGCCAAGGCTGACCACAACAGAACTTTCTTCTGAACAACCTTCAGGAAACATGGTAGACGAGAGCAGCATACCTGCAGAGCTGGCCCGAGCAAGCTGGACTCTTTCAAAAGGTACTGTTCATTTTTCTATCCCTGAGGGTTCAGCCGCAAGAAAATTATGGCTGTTTATATGGGGGAGATACCCTTTGAAGTACGTGGTTCATTTTACTCCTTCAGAGAAGAAACTCATGGCCCTCTGGAAATATTGGTGCAGGGAAGACGGTTTCCTTTTGTCAGAAACAGATATCTATGAATTCTTTCAATGGGCAAAGCTTTTTGGGTTCTTTGCTGATGTCTTATATGCTTTAGATGCTTTTGTCTGGGAGTGCATGGACTCCATTATCCAGCGCGTCTACATTGAGGGACGCGTGTTGCCTTCTATCTACCCAGCATTTATAAAGCTTTTCCCAGTCCTGAAACGCAGAGCAGCTTGTTTTCAATGGATCTCTAATTGTTATGGCCAGGCTCCGTTTCCACCACCCTTGGCAGAAGACCCCGTGGGTGATGTTTTTGGGCTTTTTTCCCCCCGCTGCTTCGCGGCGGGGGGGGCTGAAACTTCGCGGCCCGAAGAAGTTCTTTTTACTCTTGCTCCGGAGCATGCTCAGATGGAGTCTTCTCCTTCCCCCCCTTCTCTCTCTCCGGGGGGATGGGAGTGGCCGCTCAAGCCAGTGCCGGCCTCTCAGACTCCGCCTTCAGACATAGGGGCGGCACCGGTCTCTGACGTTTCCTCCACGCCCCTGCTAGAGCCGTCACTCCAGGAGATCCCGTCTCCGCCTCTCCAGGCTGTCCCGCCCGCGGTTTCACCGGCCGCCCCGCCCCCGCCTGCAGAAGAGACAGCACTGTCGGCGATTGACCTGTTGCTAAGCAACAGCGATGCCCCGCCGCTTCTCCCAGCTCCGCTGATGCCTGTGCCGTGCCTGCCGCCGCTTTCAGAGCCAAGGGACGCAGCAACAGCGTGTTTCCGCGCGTCCCCGCCTCCTCCAGCCGAGACAGTTCCTGTTCAGGATGGGGCTGAAAACGCCGTTGAGCCTGCGGGACCCTCGGAGCAGCCCGCGACGGATCCTCCGGCTCCCCCCCCGCTGCTTCCACCAGACCTCCCAGCGGCTTTGCCGTTGTCAGAGACTGCCCCGGCGGGGGGTCTCTCCTTCCGTGGAGCGGGGGCTGCCCGCCAGCTCACTGTTGTGGCAGTCCAGCTGCCTGTTTTTAAGATCAGCATTCTCGGCGGTTTGGGGGGTAGTTTTTCGGGGATTGTCCCATGGAGGCCGCCGCCTCTCTTGTGCCCTAGTGGCATGGGGGGGCAGGTGCATCCAGAGAGTTCTGCCTCTGATCCCCAGCCCGGAGGGGATGGGGATGAAGCCATGGGGCAGATGAGAGACAAACACGATGCAGTGCAGAGGGAGAGGGCACAATTGGAGGAGACCATAGCTGGTTTGCTGTGGGAAACAAACATCTCCAGACCCCAGATGGGATTGCTGGGGAAGGCTTCTATTTCCCTGCTGCTGGCATGCCTCAGTGGTTTAGGGGAAAGGAAGCGTCTCACTACCCGTGCTGCCATTGTGCTGGCAGCTGGGTTCAGGCCTGTGGATATGCAGAGCCTTCCTCATGGGTTTGACCTGGGCTGGTTGGCTCAGGAGGTTCCTGAGCCAGGGCCATCACTTGGCCTCCTGATGTTTTTGGGAATTGTGGTTTGTCCTACCGGTCCGGGTCCACCTGTGTGAGCCAGTTTTGGGGTTCCTGGTCCGGCATGGGCCAGGGCCCCCAGGGCCTTTCCTTCTCTGGCACTGCTCTGCTCGGCTGGCTGCTGCTCTTTTGCTTTTCGATTAAAAAAAAAATAAAAAAAAAAATTAAAAATTAAATAAAAAAGATTGAAAATAGTGTGGGCAGCAGCTCTGATGCACTGAAGCATTGAAGGGCCAGAAAGGACATTCCAAAATTGTTCAAATGGTTTCAAATTGTTTTAAATTGTTTAAAATTGTGTTATGCTGTTTCAGGACAAAAAGGACTCTAAGGATTCTCAGATGTCCAAAAGAAACAATTTCAGCTGATGGACTGTTCCTGAAATTCAGCTGCATGGACTCAAATTCTCTTTACATTGTATTTTGCATTTTTCTTATATTATAGCATTGTTTTAGTGATTTGTTAGTTATTGTATATTCTATAGGTGAAGAAATTTCCTGTTCATTCCACATCAGCATTTTTCTTTATTTTATACAATTTAGAAAGGTGAGATGTCGCAGACATTTCTCCACAGAAATCCTTTCTTTTGGATTTCTGCATCTTCGGGAGGCCAGAGGCCCCCAAAGAGAAGGTAAACAATTATTATCAGCTGCTGTGGAATGCAACAGGGACACCTTGATTGGTTCATTTCCTATGTTTATAATTAAGGGCCAATCACCAGTACAAGCTAGGGGACTGAGTCCCTGGACACAGCTTTGTTTGGGATTCTTTTCTATCTATTCTTAGCTTAGCTAGCAGCTCTGCAAACCTCTCTCTATATTCTATTTAGTATAGTCATAATGTATTATATATAATATCTTAATAAATCAGCCTTCTGATCAAGATACAAGATTCACCGTCTCTCTCTCACCAGCAGCGCCCACACAGGTCGCTGTAATAGGTACCCCTCAGCCCCAGGGGTGCAAAAAATTTGGGGGGGACAGATGTCCCCAAGGAGAGACTGTGCCTTTTTGGAGTGAGACAAGACATCCTTGAAAGACAACCCTAGAAGAAGCTCTGGTCCATGCACAGTGGTGAGAGCACTGGGCATGGAAGGAAGATGTCACGATGGCAAAGGATTTTCCGGGCGGTGCTGAGTGACATGGGAGCACACGAGGTTTCAGCGTGTTTCCAGGGGAAGCCTGTGGTGCAAGAAGGACTCCTCTCCTCTTGATGAATTGAAGATTGAGTATTCTAAAGGGTGGTGCCGGACTGAGAGTTGGTGATTTGGGGGGAATGTATTGCATTGGGAAATTTGGTGGGTGGGAGGAGGAAAATGCTTTTGTAAAGTTTTCATTTTCCTTGTGGTTCTTTTTTTCTTTTCTTGTAGTTGAGTTAATAAAGTTTTCTTTATTTCTAAGCAGGAGCCTGCTTTGCTTACTCCTGGTGACATCTTACAGCAGACACCAGGGAGAGGGTATTCTCATGGGGGTGCTGGCATTGTGCCAGGGTCAAACTATGACACATGGGAAGGTTGAATGGGAAACCCACTTCTGTCCTGGCAGCACGGGTGCATCAACTCAAGGAGGGAAACACTAACCAAGGGAGTTCCACTAAAGTGAAGGTACCTCTAGCATGTATGCCCAGGAAAGGGGGGCCCTGCCTGTAGCCAGGGAGAGGCACGGAAAACCAGATCTTTTGGACGGTGTGGATCCGATGGCCTGGCACATCAGAACCACAAAAATACAATGCCTTAGTTGATACTGGTGCGCAGTGTACCCTGATACCATCAGGGCATGTGGGGACAGAACCTGTTTCCATTGACGGGGGGATCCCAGCAATTGACCCTGTTGGGAGCTGAGGTGAGCCTGACTGGGAAGGAGTGGATCCTTCCCAGAAACATCCTGTTGTGACTTGCCCAGAGGCCCCGTGTATTCTGGGCATAGACTTCCTCTGAAATGGCTTTACAAAGACCCAAAGGGACTCAGGTGGGCTTTTGGAATAGCTGCTGTAGAGCCAGAGATCATAAAGCAGTTGAACACCTTGGCTGGACTATCAGAAAACCCATCTGCAGTAGGACTCGTGGGGGGAGAACTGCAACAAATACCAATTGCCACCTTGACAGTGCACCGCCAGCAGTATTGGATGAATTGGGTTGCCGTTGATCCCCATCCACAAAATGATCCATGAGCTGGAGTGCCAAGGGATCATCAGCCAAACCCACTCACCCTTCAACAGCCCCATCTGCAGCAAAGTGGTTTGCCACCATTGGCATTGCTAATACATTTTTTTCGATTTCTCTGGCAGCAGAATGCAGGCCTCAGTTTGCTTTCACCTGGAGGGGAGTGCAGTACACCTGGAACCGACTGCCCCAGGGATGGAAGCACAGTCCTACCATCTGCCATGGACTGATCCTGGCTGCACTGGAAAAGGGTGAAGCTCCAGAACAGCTGCAGTACATCAATGACATCATTGTGTGGGGGAAGATGGCAGCAAAAGTGTTCGAGAAAGGAGAGAAAATCATCCAGAATCATCCCCATTCCACACCTGCTGTGCACCGCCCACTTTTGTTTCTGTCCAGGCACCGCCCCTTTTCCACACCCCATTCATTGCCTGCCCCTTCCCACGCTCCTATTCCAGCCCCCCAGGCCTCTCATCTGCGCATCGGCCATCACCCACTGGGCCCCGCCCCATTTCCCACAGTCCCATTTCTAACTCTTTTCAGTCCCTGCCCTCTCCCTGCTCCGTCGCTCCCCAATGGCCGCCGTGAGCAGTCCTCCCCCTCTATGGGCATGACTACAAGACCGATTGGCATTTATTGAATGGCTCCAAGCAGGGTTTTGGAGCCAGCCTGGCCCTGGCAGGGCCCAGTGCAGGCTGGGGATTCGGGGAAGGCCAAGGGGTGTCCTGACACTCTGGGTGGGGCTCATGGATCAGGGTGGTCCCAGCACTTTGGGGGGACAGTGAATGGGGGGGCAGTGAATGAGGGGTCCCAGTGCATGGGGGAGTAATGAGCCTTAATTGGTCTTATCCTAGGGCAAGCTATGACAGCTCCAGAGCTCAGCCCCCAAGAGGACTGAGTGCCAGAGGCCAGCTCGCTCAGACCAAGGCCATGGATCAGCCCCTAGCAAGCAGGGAATATTCAGCTCTTATAGAGATTAGCCAGCTCTTATGATTTCAGCTTTGCTTGCTAGGTAGCTTGCCCTTGGCTTGAGGCTCCAGCAGACGGTAGAGAGAGGAGAAGGAGAAGACGCCGGCTGTTCCACAAGTATGGCTTTATTGGAGGGGTTTGTGAAGGGTCTCAGCACTTCTTCTTCTAAGTTAGTAGGGGTACTACTAACTTATGCTACTTTTATAGCCTTGGCCCAGTTCCAATCTTGACCAATGGCAAAGGTTGGAGGGACCATAAGTGACCAATAGTAGGGTTAACAAGATATTGCCTTACATGGTTTTAGGGATAGGTTATAGGGCGGATGTCCCTGGAGTCAGGAAGTTTCTTTGCTGCTGTGTCAGCATTTCTATTATTCAGATTCTCCACGGGGCCCAGGCTAAAGGTGTGCGTTTCACCACAGGGAAGGCCCTGGTAAATTGAGGGGTGTCCTTGGTGATAATGGGGTGCAGCCATGATATTTTCTGAAAAACTCTTTCCTTAGGATTTTTTCTCCTGAGAAGCTGAGAGGCCTCAGAAACAAAATGTAAACAATGGTTATCTGCTGCTGTGGAATGCAACAGGCGCATCTGTGATTGGTGTCATGTCGTTGTTTCTAATTAATGGCCAATCACAGCCCAGCTGTCTGGACTGTCTTGGTCAGTTACAAGCCTTTGTTATTCATTCTTTTTCTATTCTTAGCTGGCCTTCTGATGAAATCCTTCCTTCTATTCTTTTAGTATAGTTTTAATATAATATATATAGCATAAAATAATAAGTCAAGCCTTCTGAAACACAGAGTCAGCATCCTCTGCTCTTCCCTCATCTGAAGACCTCTGCGAACACCGTCACAATGGGGGGGTCCCGGTGATAACAGGGCGGGGGCGACAGGACCGAGCCCCAAGGGACCATTATGCTACCATTAAAAAGGCTCTGCAGTGGCCAAAAACCTAGATAGATTATATTGTACTAACAAGTAGATAGAAGGAATTATCAATAATGTATATCAATATCAAGCACCATAGCAAAATAATTGTGATCAATTACAATGTGCAAAAGCCAATACAGAAATGCAAAAGCCAATTATTATTTTGCCATTTATAAGACAGTTCTGCTGCAGCCACAGCAGAAAGCTGTCTCTTCTGCAAGGCACTGAGGGGGTTCATTCACCCCCTGACCTGCCACTATGTCCCTGCGTGTCCCTGAGTGCTGCCAGAGTGTCCCCAGAGTGTCTCCAGTGACATCACCCCAGGAATTCCCACCAAGAATATAAATGAAAATTCGCAGAAAATTCCCCACTTTTGTCCCAAATCCTGTGTGGAGAGGAGGGAGGGCACAGATGACATAAGCGCTGATGTCACCACCCCAAATGACATCACAGCGGTGACATCCCTGTCCCTGCAGCAGACTTGGGATGTTCTCCATGGCTTTTTGGCACTGCTCGGCCACCGTGCTGCTGCTGGGGCCACCATAGGGACTGAAGAGGAGGTTGTGGATGTCCCCAAGTGACCCCAGCAGGTGATGCATGAACAGGCGAGTGCTGGCCTCCCACAGCTGCTCAGCCTCAGCCATGGGGGCCTCCAAGGCCTTGGAGACATTGTGGGACGCCTCCTTTGTCCCCTCCTGGGTAGCCTCAATGTCCCCGAGCAGGTGCCGCATTTTCCAGGGGTACCCTGTGGCTTTGTCATACGCCGTCACCAATATTCCAGTGGACCCAGGGCCACACCCGCCCACTGTCCCCTCCTGGTGGCTGCCCTTGCCTGGCTGGCGGCCAATATGGCCTCTCTCATGGCCTTGGGGGCTGCCACCACCTCATGGTGGCCACTGCCACATGGGCCTTGTGTGCAGCCACTGCCAAGGCCAAGTCCTTCATGGCCAGAAGCACTGGAGGCCGCTGGGCCATGGCCACCAGTGTGTGCATTGACATCCCCTGGCGGGTGGCCTTGTCCCACGGGTCCCCAGCCTGGGCAGTGGTGGTGGCTGCAGCACCGGCCTCAGCAGTGTCCATGTCCCTGCAGGTGTCACGGAGATCAGCGGCCTCCCTGGCCAGCTGGACCCAGCTGTCCATGAGCATGGCCACCAAGTCCCGCCAGACACCGGCCCAGAAGACCTGGGGTTGATGTTGGAGAACTTGAGGACTCTCAGGGACCAGGCCAGAGTGAGGACATTGAATCTGCCCAGGGAGTTGACATCACCATGGTCCAGGGTCTAACAGAGGTGCCAGGTGAAGTTCCTCAGAGCTGTGAGGAGGGACTTTGGGTACACACGCTGCCACACACACTTGTATGGCCTGGTCAGTGTGGCCACCACCTTGCCCAGGGTGGCCACCACAGCCACCAGTGGCTCTAGCGGCTGGGGAGAGGAAAGAGGAGGTGTCAGGGACCCCGTGGCGCTTGTGGCCACCTGTGGTGGGCCCCTGTGCCCTCCCAGGGTCCCCTTTGTCCCCTCCTTGGAGGGCTCTACTGTCCCTTCTATCCCTTTGTCACCTCCTTGTCCCCTCTGCCAACCCCCCTGACAGGCCACTCATCCTCTCTGCCGTCTCCCTGCCACCCTTGGTCCCCTCCACTCCTCTGTCACCTGCCCCCATCCTGCCACACGCTCCTGTGCCCTTTGTGACCCTCTGTCCCCCCTGCCCCCTCCCCCCACCCCCTGTGTCCACTCTGCCACCTCCTTGACGGAATTGTCACACCTTGCAGGGGTCCATGGCCACTGGGGACACACTGGGGACACTCTAGGGACACTCCAGGGACACTCCAGGGGTCGAACACGGCCAGGGTGGTGCTGGCTGAGTTCAGCAACACTGCGGGGACATGGGGACACTTGGCAGGTGGCACCAGGGACACAGCATTGCCACCAGTTCTGTCCCTCTGTCACCATAGACTTGACCTCACCAGAAAACCTTTTTCAAAGGGGCCATTGATCAGCCGTTCCAAAACCAAGGGATCAGCCGTTCCAAAACCAAGGGACCAAATACTGGACATATGTCAACTCCCAAGGTGGACTGAAGACCCTTATGGGTCGACCAATGGCCCTTATGAAAAGAACATCTACTAAATTTAAAACAGCTTGTGGAACAGCAATTGCCCTTAGGCCATATCTGTCCATCTTCTAGCCCCCGGAACACCAATATTCTGTATACCTAAGCAAAATGGCAAGTGGTGAGCTATTAATGGGCAGTAAATGCACTTATTGAAGCTATGGGTGCTCTTCCATCAGCTACAATGATGCCATTCAATTGGCCCTTAGTAATGTTAGACCTAAAGATTGTTATTTCACCATATCTTTACACCCTGATCATGTACCTCTGTTTGCCTTTTCTGTGCCTACCTCCAATCATGCAGAACCTCAGCCTTTAAAGCTTTGTGTTAGTCACCCTCACTTTAAATGAATTACAGAAACTGCTGGGTTCTTTGAATTGGCTGCATCCTGTTTTGGGTACATCCACAGAACTTTCACATCCTTTGTTTGGCTTACTCAGAGGAAACCCCCACCTGCATTCACTTTGACAGCTTATCCCAGAAGCTAGAAGTGCCCTTGCACACTGTGCTCAAGCAATAGAAAACCAACAGAATTGGAGAGGGGATCCCGATAAATCTGTGTACCTTGCCATAATTGCTAAAAAATTTTGACATTTTGCTGTTCTGTTTTGATTGTTTGCTAATGATACAGACCGTTTGCCTGTGTTAGAATGGTTATTCTTACCTCACATAGCAACAAAACCTGTGTGGACTGTTAATGATATGTTCTCTTATTTAGTTAAGAAAGGTAGAAACAGATTGCAAACTCTCAATGGCCAGGATCATCATGCCATCAATGTACTTGCAAGTAAAGAAGACTCTGACAGCAACTAACTTCCAAATTGTGCTTGCAGGTTTTTCTGGACAATTATCTATCCATTATCCCTCACATCGTTTATGGACAGAGATGGGTAACCTCGCCCTGCACTCAAAGCACCACTGCAGCACAACCCCTGTCAACAGACCAGGTGTTTTTACAGATGCATCCAGCAAAACCAACAAAGGTGCAGGGATTTGGCATGAAGGTGACTCTTTCCAGTGGCATAAAAGGATGTTAATGTTAAAGGATGCCTCGGTGCACATTTTAGAATTGGCTGCTATCTGCTATGCCCTTCAGTGATTTTCACAGGAACCACTTAACACCGTAACTGATTCCTTGTATGCTGCCAATGTTGTATTCCATTGACAGTTTTCCTATTTAAAGCATGTTAATAACTATCTTTTGTTTACAGAGTTAAGAACATAGTGGACTTTAATTAACAGCCAGCTGCATGATTTTTATGTGTTGCATGTTCGCTCCCACACAGGTTCACCTGGCCCTATTGCAGAAGGTAATAAATGCAGATGTCATTGTCATGACAGGTGTGGTACCAAATACTGATAAGTTTTCTCCTCGAGCCAGGTCTCATGAGCTCTTAGAGGACCTATCACACCCAAGATAGCTCAGCTACTTCAAATGGCATAAAATTAGCAGGATGACTTCTGAGGTAGTGTTGGAAACAGGAAAGTTTTAATAAAAGGCAAATAACAAAGCTCTTGGCAGAGAAAACCCGAGCCAGAAGCAAGAGGTTCTTGCTCCTGCTAAAAACACCCCACAAAAACAATGATTTCTTTTGTTCTCTTCTTTTTCTAGTGAATTACTTAGGCGGGACTTTTTGGCTTCTATCCAATTGGGTAGTCTTAAGTTTGAGATGAAGTCCCAAAGGTCCTGTGAGGTGTCTTTTTACCAAATTGAGGAGAGAAACTTCTGGGTTTTTTCCTTTTTAAGGAGATAAAGGATAATTTGGTCACTCTTTCAATAGGGGGAACATTCCTACAAAATACTTTTGCACAGGCCAAGCTATGTCACAACTTTTTTACACCAGAATGCTTATTCTCTTCACAAGCAATTTCAAATAACTTCCTCACAAGCCCATGATATCCTGTTGTCTTGTCCCTCCTGTCATGAGGTTGATCCTGCTCCTTTAGCAGAAGGCACTAAGCCCTGAGGTTTAACTCCTAACTCCATTTGGCAAATTGATGTCACCCCTATCCCAGAGTTTGGCTGCTTAAAATATGTTCACGTTTCCATTGACACCTATTCTCATTTTCTAAAAGCGACTTCTTACACCAGAGAGAAGGCTTGTGATGCTCACCTGTTTTGCCACTCTGGGCCTTCCTGACACCATCAAAATGGACCATGGACCTGCCTACACCTCAGAAAGAGTTTGTAACTTCTTGCAGCCATGGGGTGTGCCTCACAATACTGACATTCCCCGCTCTCTCACAGGGTAAACTGTTGTCAAGTGTGCCCATAGGATCCTAAAAACCATGCTTGAAAAACAAAAAGAGGGGGAGTTGGGGTACCCTCACAACAGAGTAGCTAAAGCCCTATATGTCTTCAGTTTTTTAAATCGGGACAAGATGGGACAGACTGCATGTGACAGACAGCATTCCTTCAGCACAAAGGCTCATCTAAGACCTCCAGTTCTGGTGAAGGACTTACTGGCTGGACAATGGAAAGGAGCCCTGGACTTACTGACATGGGGAAGGGGCTGGGCCTGTGTCTCCACAGTGCCTCCATGTGGAGTGGGATCCATCACAGTGTGCAGCCTTTTGTCTCACTGTCCTGATCCCATGTGTATATAGTTGCTGTGTTATAGGTATATGTTACTATTTTGAAAAAGTTGTTAAAGGTATTATTGTTATCACTGTAATAAATGTTTTAGGGGTTGTTTAGGTTTTTCTTAGTATGTTTTCATTGCCTAAAAGAAAGGAAGGGCAGTATGTGGAATATGGGGTGATATTTCCTAAAGTTGTTAAGGCTTGTGCCCACAGAAGGCCCTGTGGGTAAGGCACAGCTGCAGGCTGGATGGTTGGAGATTGGTTGGGGGGTGAGAGGCAGTTATGAGGAGGAATGCACGGATGAATGCATGAAAGGGAAACTGATTGGATGATAGGACCTGTGGACAGCAGACTGCAGCTGAGCCAGCCAATGGGTGCCCTTCTTCTGTTGAGGTCTGGTTTTGTCAGGTTCAGAGTGAAGCTATAAAAGGAGGGTGATTTCTACAATAAAGTGATCTCCTTCAGATGCACAAGGGCATTTGTGTCTCTTTATTCCCCATTGCTACACCTCAGTATTGTGTGAAAGTGTGAATGGGAAATGAGGAGAGTGGGAAGTGAATGTTTATGTCCTGTGTCTTGTGGCTGATAGGTATAGCTGCTGAGTGAATGAGATGTACTGCAGTACAAAACAAACAAGGAGCTTCGAGCCGAGCTTCCTCTTTTCAGGTGACCGAGACAGCCAGAAAAAGCAAAGTGTTTGTTTTGCATATGAATAAAATTTTTAATAAAGATTTTGTGTTGTCTGTATGAATGTAATTTTATGTTTCAGTTGTGGACTGGGATGTGATCCTTGGGTATGGTGTAAGTGTAAAATCTGTCATGAGAGGTGGCATTGCACAGGCACACTAAAGAGTGCCTTGTGCCGGGAGTGGGAAAAAGTGGAACTCTGAGCCAGGAATTGGGCATTAAATTTTTAAAAATTTCTGTAGGAAATAGTGTGTGGGAAAACTGCATTTAGTTCCATGACCCTGAACAGTACCTGAGAAGGACTGGGAAAATATATGTGAAATATGTAGAATCAGATTTGTTTTGAAGTTAAGAAAGAAGGGAAAAAAAAGGTGTGGGGACAGTGCTGGGATAAGCTGAGAAAATGGGACACAAAGCAAGCAAGGAGAAAATCCCCAGGGGAAAGGGGAGCCGGGAAACATTAATGGATATACCTCCAAACAGCCTCCTAGGCATAAAATTGGAACAGAAGGTACATAACCCTGACAAAAAGAATGCAAATAAAATCAAAATGATTGATTGCTATATGATGAAATAGACTCATCAGGAGACAAGATCTGATCATTTATCATTGATCTGATCTGGCCAAAATAGAGTTCCTTTGAAGGGTGGATATGCCAAACTTTGAATATTCATGTGAATGCCAAAGAACCAGTCAGTCAAGAAAAAACAGATTCTGCTGCCAGTTGGAAGGGTGAGGCTTCCCTGAGGTAGGTGAACACATTTAAATTAAAAGAAACTGAAAACTGGGACCTTAGGGTATCTGTCCCCTCTATATCTGCCAGCACTTGATGCACCCCTGATGGACCCAGCCAGAATTCCTGGGGCAGAGCAGTCCAGCGAGAGGAATGGAAAAATGAGAACCAAGCAGTGGCACTAAACCCCCTTCTAGAAGTGCCACTGGGAGGGGCACGCGGGGAATTGGGTTGGATAGGGAAGTCAGGGGCTCTGTCTCCTGGGGTCAAAATATCAACAAGAGCCCTTGATAAATTTCAAACTAGGCCCTCAGGAGGAAGAATTTGAATTTTTAGTAGACACAGGGGCTAAGAGGACATGTTTATAGAATTCCAAGAGGATGCAAAAAAAAAGCCAAAATACAGTTCAAGAAGTAGGGGCAAAGGGAGAAGGATATGAAGCACCTGTTATAAAACATGTAATGTTTGAAGGAACAAACAAATTAGGAATGAGGGATGTTTTATTTGTATGGGGGGAAGGATATAATCTGATGGGAAGGGATTTGCAAGTGCAGTTAGGTGTCGGGGTACTTCCAGAGGAAGAGAAATTGGCAGTCAAACTCTGGGGGGCCCCAGGGGGTAGAGCCAGCCAGGCCCCAGCAGGGGCCAACGTGGGCCAGGGGCTTGGGAGGACCGAGGGGGAAGTGGCTGGAGGCGTTCTGGGGGATGTTGTGAAGCAGGCAGGCAGCAAAGGGGGGGATCCTGGTGTGTTACTCCAGGAATTACCCCAGGATTTGGGGCAATTTTAATGAAAATTCTCAGAAAACTCCTCAAATGTGGTCTAAAATCCCACACAGGGAGGGGAGACAAAACAAGTGACACCAGCGATGTCCCTCATGATGTCACTGCCCTGATGATGTCACAGTGCTGTTATCACTGTTCCCGCAGCAGCTTTTGAATGTCCTCAGTGACTTTTTGGCACCACTCAGCCACTGCACGGCCACCAAGGCCACGGGGGCCACTGGGGGGACTCAGAAGGAGCCTGCAGATGTCCCCAGGTGTTCTCAGCAGGTGACACGTGGCCAGGCGGCTGCTGGCCTCCCACAGCCACTTGGCCTTGGCCACTGCAGCAACCAAGGCCTCAGGGACATCAGGGGATGTCTGATTTGTCCCCTTCAGAGCCAGCCTTGATGTCCTCGAACCAGCGCCGCAGCTCCCAGGGAAACATGGTGGCTTCGTCACAGGCAGTCGCCAAGCGCTCCAGCAGCCCCAGGGCCGCCTCCGCCCTCTGTCCCTCCTGGTGGCCACCTTTGCCTGGCTGCTGGCCGCCATGGCCTCTCCCACGGCCTTGGTGGCTGCCTCTTTCTCCATGGTGGAGGCTGTGACCCGGGCCTCAAGCGCAGCCACCGCTGAGGTCACCTCCTCCTTGGCCAGGGCCACCAGCGGCTGCTGTGCCGCGGCCGCCTGGTTGTGGATTGATGTCCCCTAGCAGGTGGCCTTGTCTTGCAGGTCCCCAGCCAGGGCAGTGGCGGTGGCCGCAGTGGTGGCCTCATTAGTGGCCACGTCCCTGTGAGACATAAACTTTAAGAAATTTAGAGATTTTAAAGGAGCTGAGGTTTCAGTTAGAGATAAGCTTTATTAGAGTTAATCAAAAAATGGGAAGGCCTTGAGGAACTTAAGAGTTAGTAGTTAACTAATAATTGATTGCTTGTCAACACACTGTTTGGTTAGCTGGGTTTTTAATGAAGAATATAGAAACTGATAAATAGCTTTTAGGAACACAAGACAATTGTGGCTTCCTCTGTTCTGAAACCAATTGAAGATGGGGAATGGGAGTTCTTCTACCAAGGGTTCATTTGTCATATTTGCATTGAAAGTTAGAAAGGTCAGAATGAGGAAGACTTCATTTACTCCCTCATTTTGGGACCCCTCCCCATGAAAGGGACCACCGACCCATTTCAAGGAACAAACAACGCATGGTTAATAGCTTTTGAACTAATTACCATACGAAGTGGGGAATGGGATGCACCAAAGTTATGAATATGTATTTGTATTTTGGGTATTCACTACTGGTATAGATAAAAGGACTCTTCAATCACCTGTAAATTGCAGTGTGTATTTGGGAGCTATCCGACATCGCAATAAACATCCACTTTGTAACTTTAAACTGTTAGAGAGTCTTTGTCCGTCACAGTTGGAATATCAGTACTAGATCAATATCCATAATTTTAGTAAATCACTTACAGACATTGCAGAGCTTAGTGGCCTCCCGGTCTAGGTGGGCACAGCTATCCAAGAGCGTGGCCACCAAGTCCCACCAGGCACTGGCTGTGCTTGTCACATGGGCCCAGGTGGCCCCCGGGGTGGCCCCAAGGGCAGCCAGGGCCCTGGCCAGGCAGGTGAGACTGGGGTGGTTCAGGGTGTCCCAGACACGATGTATGAAGGTCCCCAGGGCTGCGTGCAGGGGTCCTGGGGACACGGCAAACAGCACATCCCCGTATGGCCCGCTCATGGTAGCCACCAGCTCACCCAGGGTGGCCACCATGGCCACCAGTGCCTCCAGCAGCTGGGAAGGGGATACAAAGAGAGGGGACAGGGGAGATGTGAGAAAACTTGTGGCATTTGTGGCCTCCTGTGGCGGATCCTCTGCCCTCCTATGGACCCCTTTGTCCCCTCCCTGGAGGGCTCTTGTGTCCCCTCTGTCCCTTTCTCACCCCCTCATCCCCTCTGCCACCTCCTGCTACCCCCCACTGTTCCCCCCTGCTGTCCTTGGGGTCATCTCCCTCTTCCTAACGTGCTGCAGTCGCTTTGCCATGCCCCTCTCCCCTACTGGAACCCCCAATTTCCCCTCCACCACCCTGTTCCCCTCTGTCACCCCTGTCCCCTCCTGCCACCCCCGTGTATCCCCCGTCTCCTCCCCCCTCCCTAGACTGTTGCCTTCTGATATAAGGCAAAGCGACCTGGTTTCGAGGAGCAGCACGGTGACCCAAACTCACCCAGGTCGCTCGGGCCAGAGAGCATGCAGACACCAATGTGGTAGACGGTCAAAGGCCTTTATTGTCTCATCTCGTGGGGTTTTATAGTCTAAGGGGCTTCTCTACGTCAGAGGGGGTCTGCAGTACTATCTATGGTTAGTAAGGAGTGGAAAGTTACCAGCATTACTATTGTTAGGGGGGCTACATTCCTAGTTACATTCCTAGGGTGGTCTCTTATCTTAAGGGATTAGAGGAAAAGGAATCCTGCCACTTTCTGTCATATCGCGTGATCTTCCGATCGCCTGTCCCTATCTACCACATCTCCCCCCACCTTTTTCGCAAATGAATGTGGTAGTCATATACATAGGCACTGAAATGAGGTATAAGGTTGTAATTCAACAAGGGAAAGGGGTTTGGTAAACCTGAGTAAATTTTTGCCAGGCAAGTTTAGAAAATATTGTGACTGGCAGTGTTCCCTGGTTGATTTCACAGCATTTGTTGCCGGCCTATGAGCAGGATGTTGGCCCGTTCTAGGCGGGTCTGAACGAATGAGACCAGCTTGTTCAGCAGGCATGGTCCAAAGATAACAGCTAAAAGTAGCATTGCCAATGGACCTATTAGGGTAGAAATTAGGGTGGCTAGCCATGGTGATTGATTGAACCAGGACTCGAACCAACCCTGTTGGACTTCCCTGTTGTCTTTCTGTCTCTGAGCCAGTCTGTTTCGGAGTTCCGCCATGGAGTCTCTTACGACTCCCGTGTGGTCCGCGTAGAAGCAGCACTCCTCCGTCAAGGTGGCACACAGGCCTCCTTGCTGCATGAACAGGAGGTCCAGGCCTCGCCTGTTCTGCAAGACCACTTCTGAGAGTGAGGAGACTGACTTCTCTAGAAAGGAAATGGATTTCTCGATCCTTTGCAGGTCCTCATCGATGGTCATTTGCAGCTGGGACAGTCCTTGGTGTTGGGTTGCTAGGGCTGAGACACCCGTGGCCGTTCCTGCTGCTCCTAGGCCGAGCAGCATTGCGATAGTTATACCTGTTATTACTTCTCTTTTGTGGAGCCGGCTGGGTTCCTCAAAAAGGTGGTACACTTCTTTGTCTGAGTGGTACAGGACCCTAGGAACAATCAGAACTTGGACACAAAAGTCGTTAGAGTCATTGAATTTGGCAAGGAACACACAGGGACTCACTCCAGATCGCTGGCAAACCCACATCCCAGATGCGGATGGGACTACCCACTTATTGTTTTTCCTGTTGGGCTTGACTACTTTGGTGCAGACGTTGCCTTTTCGCCTAGCTAGGGTTGCATTGCCAAAGCATCTGCCCTGGCCTGTGACTTGACTTGGGGTGATTCCTTTGCTGGGGTTATCCCACCTGCACTGGTGAGGGGCATCGGCTGTGGAGTAACTGAAGGGAGTGTTTAAAGCGACTCCTTCATAAAAGGGGGGTTTAACATCGTAACAAAGCCAGCGAGAGTCAGTTAGGTTAGGGTTGGATTCGTTCAGGGATAGAAAAGTAGCTTCTAGCATGTGAAGGATTGGGTTTGAGTCCGACCCGGCTGAGCGGCCTATCTGAAAGGCTTCCGTATGGCCAGTCGGGATATTGGTGACCTTTGTGGGCAAGGCTTTGGGGTGGGTCGCGTTTCTCCCTTTCTGTGTGCTTTTAATCACTTTGTTGGGTCCGACCGCTGCGGGTGCTGACGGTTGGAGCCTCATAATTCGCACATTCACCCTCTCTTTTGACCCTTGAAGGACTACTGTCCACATTCTGCCTATGGCCCAACTAGGATGATCTGGCTGCAAAACCGTCATGTTGTAGTCAGTGCATTTCCAAAATTTAGGGATTTTATGACCGTTTTGAAACTTCCCTGGAGGAAGACGGGTGTTTTGCAGCTGGTGGGTGCCCAGGTGAACTGTAAGAATTTGTCGGGCTCTTGTGGCTCCAACCCAGGCCCTGACAGTCTGGCATCTGTAACAATGGTTTCGCAGCCCCAGTGCCCACAATATCCTCACCCTGGATGATTGCAGTAGTTTTGTCCTGGGTTTGAAGCTGGGCACCAATAGGATAGGTACATGTGTGTGGCGTGTGGGGGAATTGGGGTCTACCTTTGGTTGTCCTGGAAACAGGTCGGTGATGCGGAGCACGAAGGATGGGACGTTCGGTGTGGTGATTTCTTTGAGCACCTTGTCACTACTTAAGTGTCACATGACCCACCTGAATGGCCGATGAGGGTAGTGATCTGGGCTGGTTTGCCCTATGGCAACAAGCCCCAACAGCAAAATCACACAGAAACACTGTTGATGCTTGGGTCTTACCCGTGCGGGTCTCTCGGGGGCTGCCTGGCGACTTGGTGGTCTGTCACTTTCCTCTGGAACGGGGATGTATGCGTCACGAGGACGCCCCACAAGCATGTCCTGTAAACAGAAACTTGCAACTCTCATCAGTCTCATTCTGCTCATTGTGAAGGTCGGGCTTGATTGACTTAAGTGGACACCACCTGATTTTGCCGTCCTTTTTGACAGCTGCGTACCCTCGCCCCGTGAGCATCAGCCTCCAGCCCCATTCCCATTCACCTACCTCATTTCTAATTACAACCTGCGGGCCCTCCTCTAGCGCTCGGGTGGCCCAGTGCTTTTGAACGGGACTGTTTGTTTCACCTCCCCTAGGGAATTGATTCAGTGCTAGCAAAGCGGTTGCCAGCATATGTGCCTGATCTCCTGGGGGAATGGCATTGGCAAAGCCCTCTGCTTTTGCCAACACTTCTAGCTTGGTTTTCAGGGTCTGGTTTGCTCCCTCAACTATGGCCTGCCCGGTACTGTTATATGGGATGCCTTGCACTAACATGATGCCCCATTTCGAGGTGAATTCCTATACTGGTTTGGAGGTGAAATTGGAGCCATTGTCCGTTTTGATCTGCTTGGGGATACCAAGCCAAGACATGGCTGTCAGCCAGTGCTGAATTGTGGCTTTGGAGTTAGTTTTGGGGTGCTGTGTGGCTATGATCGTTTCGCTATAAGTGTCCACTCTCACTGCAAGCCATGCTCGGGGCTTCAGGAGTTCGCACCAGGTGAAGTCCGACTGCCAGATCTCTGAGGGCTTGAGACCTCTCGGGTTGACCCCACAGGTCCAAAGGGGTGACTTCTGGCAATGAGGGCAGGTGGCCACCACATGTTTTGCGTCCGCTGTCGAGATTCCGCATCTATTCGCCAGTGCTTTGGCTCCAATGTGGAGCGACTCGTGCAGTTGACGAGCTTCCTGCAACGTCCATACGCCTTTTGCTGCGGCGTCCGCTTTGTCATTGCCGATCTGGAAGTAACCTTTGACTGGGTTGTGGCTGTTGATGTGAATGACTGACACGGTGCCCTGTGGCGAGGAGAATGCTTCTTCCAGCATTAGGGCTGCTGCTGATGTTGACACACCTGGTCCTGCCATGGCTAGGCAGAGCCTTTCCATGAATATAGAGTCCGTTACCATGTTGAGGTGTTCTTCTTGGAAGAGTCCGCACGCCAAGACCACTGCTGCTGCCTCCAGTTGTTGCACTGACAGTGTGGGGTCACAAGCTTTGACACAATGCCATTGTTCTCCTGCCTGCCACACTGCTGCTGCGGTTGAAGTTGTGGAGGAAGCGTCTGTGAAGACCGTTGGGCCTGGCTGCGGTCAGTCCACAACCTTTGGCGGCATGTCCATGTTGACAATGGTCAGCAGCTGAGTCCAGGGTGGTCTGGCGGTCTAGGAAATTTCTCCTCCGAAGCCGGTGAGAGCAAGGGCTAGGTGCTCCGATATTGTGGTTGACTCCGTGGTTGGCTGCTTGCGGAAAGCAAGGTGGATTCTTGTTGGCTCGGTTCCTAGGTGTTTCAAGGCGAGTTTCCTGCCTTTCATGATGAGGTTAGCGATGCATTCGATTCCTGGGGAAAATGCATGAGCGGGTCTTCCGAGGACCACCCATTGGATTGGTCGGGACTTTTCAGAAGGTCCTTGGGCCAGTGCTCCCACTCGCCCCTTCGGTGTGAAGTGGACGTATAGGTCCAGCGGCATGGCTGGGTTCCACCTGGCAAGTGCGCCAGTGGACATCTGGCTTTCGATGAAGTCAAGGGAGCTTGTTGCTTGCGGTGTCAGCTCCTTGGGTTCCCAGGGGTGCTTTCCTTTCAGGAGGTCATATAAAGGGTCCATGACTTCGGGAGGAATTAGGACAATGTTGCGAAGCCACTGCAGCAATCTCACCAGCCGTTGCATGTTGTGGAGCGTCTTGATGTCTCGACGGAGCTTCACCTTGGGGTGTGTCACGTAGGAGCTTGTGATCCCCACTCCCAGGAAGGTCACGCAGGGTCCTCTCTTGATCTTTGCGCTTGCGATCTCGAAGCCGTTGGCCTGAAGGGTTTCCGTGATGTTTTTTGTGGACACCAGGTGATCTACTTGGCTTGCCAATGGTGCAGCGACTAGGATGTCATCCATGTATTGAATGATGGTTGCGGTGGTGTAGGAGTATCGTACTGGCGTCACTGCTCTGTCCACGGTGATTTGGCATATGGTCGGGCTGTCTACTAGACCTTGTGGTAATACTCTCCATTGGAAGCGGAGGTTGGGCCGCTTGCCATTTGGGAACACAATGGAAAAGGCAAATCGTTCTCTGTCCTCAGGGTGCAGGGGTATCGAAAAGAAACAGTCTTTGATGTCCAGCACTGCGCATGGCTGCCCTGCGGGGATGGCTGAGTTTGTGGGTAGCAGTGTCTGAACTAGACCCATGGGTCAGATTGTCTTGTTCACTTCTCTCAGGTCGTGGATGAGGCGATAACTTTCTCCAGACCTTTTGTGGATCACCAATACAGGGGTCTTCCATGGGCTGATGGAGGGCTCTATGTGACCCTTTTGCAGTTCGCGGTCGACCAGTTCCAGCAAGGCTGCCACTCGAGGCTCTGTCAGGGGCCACTGCTCAACCCATACGGGGTCTGATGCTTTCCAAGTCAATTTGATTGGCAGCAGAGGCTGTATGACAGTGGCCCTCATGATAAATTTGTGATCCTGACTCCTAGCATAGCAAGGACATCCCTTCCTATCAGGGGTGGGGAATTTTGCAAAATGTAGGGGTAGATTGCTATTGTCTGTTCTGGTTCCTTTTTCGTGTGAAGTGTTATAGCCACCAGCTGGATGCTTTTCCACGCCGGGGACTACCCTCCCACTCCGTTCACTGGAGGGACTTCTTTGAATTGCCAATGTCCGGGCCAATGCGCTTGGGAAAAAATCATGCAGTCTGATCCCGTGTCCACCCAAAACTGAAGCCCTATGACGTAGGGATCCTGACTGCCGTAAAAAGGCGGCATGTCCCCCACACCATCAGGGGCTCCTTCCCTATTGTTATGGCCAGGGCCACCCAGGGGTCCCGCTCTGGGGCGTCCCCTGCTGGCACTGTGGCACCAGCACGGCTTGTGGCGGTGGAGAATGCCAAAGTACTGCTGGTGGTGCTGCGCAACTCTGCCATTGCGCTGCTGGTGGGGGTGCGAAACTGACTGCTCCCTGTGGGGGCATGGGGCATGAGGGTCCCCTGCCCCACTGGGGGTTGCTGTAGCTGGGCCGCTGCATGTTCCAGGTGGGAGGAGGCTGGATACGGCCGGGCTGCTCCCTCCCTCTCCCGTTTCCCTGAGGTCTGGATCTGCATTCCTTAGCTAAATGTCCCTTCCTTCCACATGCCCAGCATGGTCCCTTAAGTCTCCCCTGGCGTGGTGGAGCAGCTGCTGATAGGCGTCCTGGCTGGGGGCAGTTTACTACCAAGTGGCCTGCCTGGCCACACTTAAGGCACGCCATCACACTGGTTATTGCAGTGTGAACTGCTGCTTGGATGGGAGCTAGATGTTCTTCCTTTGCAAAGAGTGTCTGATCATGGCAGCTATATTAGACCCCTGCGGCAGTGATCTTAGAATGTCCTTGGTGGCTGAGTTACATTGCTGGCGTAGGCACTCATCCAGCACAGGACCCTTCGCCTCTGAGGGTAATGCAGAGGAATCTAATGCGGCCTGAAGCTTGTCCACAAACTGAGTGAAGCACTCACTCTCACTATGTTTTATACATGATCATGGCGAGGGTTTGGCTACTACGGGTTGTTGTCATAACCTCATGGGCACGCAAGCCCTCAGCCTGCGCCTGGGGTTGATCATAGTGGGGTCTGTGCCCATTAGCCTCTGTATGCTGGAGCCGTGCAGTGGATGGTCAGCTCCGGTTACCAAGGCTAGCTGCTTTATGCAGTTGTCCTCCCACTCCTGTTTAAAAACGATCATCCCTGCCCCATCGAAAATCATCCTGCAAGTCTGCTTAATATCAAAAGGTAGCATGTCGTCCCCTCCAAAAACGCTGTCAATGAGAGTGGAAACGATGGCAGAATTAATTCCCTTGTCTGCAATCGCTTTAACAATTGCCTGTACATCTTTCGGGTTTACCAGGGAATAGGTCCTTTGGTTTCCGCCTGCTCCCCCCACACGGACCAGGAACACCACTGTGGCAGAAGGAGCCCATTCCGCGCATGCTATTTTTATTTTCCGCCAGTCTGTAAGCGGGGTTCAATCTTTCTCTGATATCCCCTTAACCCATGCGGGAGCGCTGTGGCTAGTGACCTTACATGCTGCTGCTTTCTTTCTGTTAAAACTAGAATCCGAGTCAAACCCCCCGGTCCCCTCTTGAGCTCAGAGCTCGAGTCAGAGTCCGAGCCGGAAGTCGACTGGCTGGACGTTTCCAGGCTGCTCTGCCATTTTCTCGGGCTCCGACCCCGCCCCTTCTTGCGGGGTCGGGCCATTCCCTCTCCCTGGGGTCCCCCCGCCTCCTGCTGGGGTAGGTCCTTGCCCTATAAGGACCTAATGTGAACTGAGCACTCTGATTGGTCTTACGCTCCTCCGCGGGGGCCGCCCCTTCTCCCCGCTAACCCGCACATGCGTTGTTAAGCAGGCTGACTGCATTTCCGCCCTCCGCGTCCTCCTTTCCACCCAGAACACGCAGGTCGGCGCCATTGTCAAATGCATAGGGTGGGGGGGGCGTTTTTACCGATCCCTACGGGGTCTGACAATCCGGCCGCATTCCGCGCCTCCTCCGCGAGCCCCTGCCAAAACACCCGCGCGTATTCCCCCCCCCCCCGATGGTAAGTCAGTCTGCTCGGGGGAATCCAGCCTTCGCGGTTCCACGCCGCCGATCTAATCAAAATCATCTGCAGTCTGCGTTCCGCGCCCACCCCCAGCTGCGGCGTGGCTAATAAACAAGTTCGCGAGGCTTTCCAGGTTTCTTGCTTTTGTCGAGCTTTTTGCAGAGCCTGGATAACTCTGCCCCACGATTTTAGGGCTTTCCCTGAGCCTGAGGACATGGTGTCCTCGGCCAGAGCCTTTGTACAATTATCCCAAGTCTCCGGATGGAGGATATCTATTGGGCTTTCTATGGCCCCAAGCTTAATCAGTCTCGGTAATGCAAGACATAGGTCTTTAAGCTTACACTCAATACCCCATTGCGCATGCATCTGACTTATGACCTTCACTAAGGCTTCCACGGTCCACGTGGGTCTGGGGGCGTCCCCCCCGCTGCAGATGGTCCCGCCGCTGCAGCCGCTGCTTCTCCTCCAGGCGAATCCCGTTACCCAAGCTCCCTTCCAGGTATCGGCACCAGTTGTTGCCTTCTGATATAAGGCAAAGCGACCTGGTTTCGAGGAGCAGCACGGCGACCCAAACTCACCAGGGTCGTTTGCGCCAGAGAGCATGCAGATACCAATGTGGTAGAGGGTCAAAGGCCTTTATTGTCTCATCTCATGGAGTTTTATAGTCTAAGGGGCTTCTCTACGTCAGAGGGGGTCTGCAGTACCATCTATGGTGAGTAAGGAGTGGAAAGTTACCAGCATTACTATTGTTAGGGGGGCTACATTCCTAGTTACATTCCTAGGGTGGTCTCTTATCTTAAGGGATTAGAGGAAAAGGAATCCTGCCGCTTTCCGTCACATCGCGTGATCTTCCGATCGCCTGTCCCTATCTACCACACTAGACCGGGATTGCCGCATCTCTTGGTGCTCCATGGCCGCTGGGGACACTGTGGGGATGCATTGGGGACACTGGGAACACTCCAGGAGTGCTGGCAGCCACTGACACTCCCAGGAGACACTCTGAACACAGGCAGGGAGGTGGGGGGGCGAGGGTGGAGGCAGGGAGAGGTGATGTCACCCCTGGCCCCGCCCACTGCCCCTCCCTTGAGGGGCCATCGTGGGTCCCAAATGTGCCCCCAATGTTCCCAAAAGGATCCCAATGTCCCCTGAGTGTCCCCAACAGTGCCCAAGTGTTCCCAAAATGTCCTCTTGGGACACATGTGGGGACACTGTGGGGACATGGGGGTCACCACAGAGGTGGCACCAGGGACAGTGCAGTGGCACCAGTTCAATTCCTGTGCCACCAGCCCAGTGTCCCCACTTCCATCCCAGTGCTCCCAGTGTCATCCCAGTGTTCCCACTGCCAGCCCTGTGCCACCATCTCTCATTGTCCCCATACCAATGTCACCATTCCAGTGTCCCCAGTTCCATCCCAGTGTCCCCTCCAATGTGACAGTTCAATCCCAGTGTCCGCATCCCAGGACATGGGAAGGTCTCTACTGGTCTGTAGAGTTCCATACTGGTCTGAACTCGTCTCTACCAGTCTCTACTGGTCTGTACTGGTTTCCTGCATCTCCTGCTCCTCTTTACTGGTCCATACTGGTTTATACTGGTCTGAACTGTTTCATGCTGGTCAGGGCAGAGGAAAGTCTCTGTTGGTCTGTAGATATTCATACTGGTTCATACTGGTCTGAATTTGATTATACTGGTCCATACCAATCTGAACAGGTCCCTACTGCTCTGAACAGGTCCATACTGCTCTATACTGGTTCATACTGGTCTATACCGGCATTGGCAGGGGAGAGTCCCACCTGCTCTGTAGAAACTCATACTGGTCTAAACGGGTCTGAACTGGTCCCCACTGCTCTATACTGGTTTATACTGGTCCTTACTGCTCTATAGAGTCTCATACTGGTCAATACTGGTCTGAACTGGTCTATACTCGTCAGCATAGGGAGAAGGGTCTACTGCTTTGTAGATATTCATACTGGTTTTTTACTGGTCTGTATTGGTTTATACTGGTCTGAACTGGTCTATATTGGTCTAAACTGTTCAGGGCAGGGGTGTCACAGTGCAACCAGTCTGAAGCTGCCCCCCTGATTCAACCAGCCTAGAAGCAAACAAGTCCCTGAGTGAATAAGGATAGGTTGGATTCAGTTCTATACAAGGACCCTCAGCCAATGTCATTCAGCCCTAAATGCAGACCTATCATTGGCCAGGGAGCTGGACGGTGCTAAGACCCCAACCAATCACATGTGTAAGCGAGGGAAATTTGAAGCTCCTATAAAAGGAGCTGCGAGAATAAACCTGAGGCTGTTTGTCACAAGGACCAGGGTCCAGCCCAGGGTCCCCAGGGCCACAGCCGGGGCCACCGCGGCCACCCGGGCCCCCTGCAGCCCCTCCCGGGCCACCCGGGCCTCTCTCAGTGCAGCCTCGGCCTCAGCCAGTGCCGTGGGGATGCTGTCCGGTGTCCCCAAGGCCTCGGCCAGGGCCACCAGGGCCTCCAGGGCCCGGTGCCGTTTGGCCACCGCCGAGGACACATCGGGAGGGAGGGCAGGGGGGGACACCTGGGGACAGGAAAGGGGGGTTAGGGGATGGAGGGAGGGGTTTGGGGGGTTCGGGGAGGAGAGTTTGGGGGGTCGCTGGTGGGGTTGGGGGGTTCTGGGGGAGCTTTTGGATGGTCCAGAGGGGTATTCAGGGGGTGGCCCAGGGGGGTTGGGGTGTCTCAGGTGACATTTTTGGGGCATGGGGGGCCCCAGATGAATTTTGGGGGATCCTGAGGGGGCTTTTGGGGGTCCTGGAAGGGTTTTGGGGGGGCTCCACGTAGGGTTTTCTGGGTCCCAGGTGAGGTTTTGAGGGTCCCAAGTGAACACGGGGCACAGCACAGGGCAGTCAGGGTGGACAGAGGGGTCAAGGGAGTCCCAGGTGAGGTTTGCAAGAGACTGAAGGGGTGCCAGGTGAGGTTTTGGGGGTCCCAGGTGAGGTCTTGGGGCTCTCAGTCAAGGTTTTGGGGATCCCAGCTGATGTTTCCCAGGGATTTGTGGCTTCCCAGTTGAGAATTCTCAAAGATTTGGGGTTTCGCAGATGCCCAGGTGAGGATTTGGGTGAGTCCCAGGGGATCAGGTGAGGATCTCAAGGGACTCCCAAATGAGATCTGGGTGTCCCAGATAAGAATTCACAAGAATTTTGGGTTTCCCAGGTGTCCCAGGTGAGGCTCCAGGGAGGTTTTGGGGTTCCCAGGTACCCAGGTGAGATTCTGGGGGGTTCCACCTGAATCCCCCCAGGAATTTGGAGAGTCCCACCCCCCTTTTCCCCCTCCCCAGCCCCTCTGAACTCCCAAGTCTCCAGAACTTTGCAGTTCTCTTTGCCCTCCCAGCTGCAGCCCTGGCCCTGGGGATTCCCAAACTTCACCAAATCCCCCCCCCAAATCCTCCCAGATCCCCTCGGGTGCCCACTGGGGGTTACCCCGGGGTTTTGGGGTTCCCACCTTGAGCTCCATCCTGGTCCCCACCCGGAGGCTGCGGCCGGAGCTCTGAGGGCAGAGGGCGTCGAGGCTCGAGGCTCGGAGGAGGGAGGGCCCCACGCCCTGATCCTCCCCCGAGGGGCAGAACTGGGCCTGCCAGGACCTCAGGGAACCTTTTGGGGCTGGCTTTAACCCCTCGGAGCCTGGATCCATCCATCAGGGCTCCATTTCCCTGCCAGGACCCCAGTGACTCCTCAGGGCCCTGATTTCCCCAGACAGGACCCTGATTTACCCCCATTCATCCTTTCAGGACCCCACTTAGTCCTCAGGGCATTCATTTATCCCTCATGAATCATTTCCCCCTCAGGACCCCATTTATCCTTCCAGGACCCCATTTACCCCCTCAGGGCCCATTTACCCCACACAGGGCTCTGATTTCCCCCGCCAGAACCCGGATTTGGAATTGGTTTTGGGGATTGTTTATGAAGATCCAGCAGGATTTGGGGTCTGGGATTTGGGATTGTTTGAGGACCTAGGACTGGAGATCTTTTAGGATCAGATTTGGGTTATCTGGCAGCATTTGGGATCTGGGATGTTTTGGGATTCAGGGTTTGGGATTTGAGAGCATTTAGAATTGGTTTTGAGTGTCCAGTAGGATTTGAGATTTTTGAGTGCATTGAGGTTGTTTGGGATCCAGGATTTGAGATCATTTGGGACTGTTCCTATCAATGGAGGGCCCTGGGGGGTTCTGAGGGGGGACATGGTGAGTGTGGGGCAGTCCCATGGATTGGGGGGTCCTCGTCAGTGGGGGTGTCTGGTGAGTGTGAGGGGATCCCACGGATGGGGAAGGGGCAGTGAGTGCGGGATCCTGGTGCACTGGGGGAGGGTTCATGGACCAGGGGAGTCCAAGCACTTTTAGGGGTTGGTGAAGGGCGGGTCTTGGTGCGAGGGGGGGCCCAGTAAATTGGGGGGGGTCCCTGGTGATAACGGGGGGTCCTGGCTGATAACAGGGGGAGGTCACAGGGTCGAGCCCTAAGGGACCCCCCCGGTGTTGGGGACCCCCCTGTGCTCCCCCAGCGCTCAGAGCCCCCCTGGTCTCACTCCTGGGCCTGCCCTGGTCCCGGTGCTGTCCCCAGGGGATTCCGCAGCTCTGGGGTGTCAAAGGCGAGGGGGCAGAACCCCTAGGATGGGTGGGGAGGCACAGAGGGGGTTCAAGGCCCGGTGCTTGTGGGGAATGGTACAGGAGAGGGGGGCTCAGCCCCAGTCCTGGAGCTCGATGATGGGGGCAGTGCTGTCAATGCACGGGGGTGTCCCAGTGCCTGGTGGCACCTGAGTGTCCACAAGGCTCCCCAGTGACGTCATTACCGCAATGACATCACAGCAGTGACATCACTGTCCCTCCAGCACCGTCAGGATGTCCTCTATGGTTTTTTGGCGCTTCTTAGCCGCATGGGCTACCGGGGCCACCGTGGCCACCATAGCAACTGAAGAGGAGTTTGTGGATGTCCCCAAGTGTCCTCAGCAGGTGACGCGTGGCCAGGTGGGCGCTGGCCTCCAACAGCCACTTGGCTTCTGCCACTTTGGCCACCATGGCCTCTGGGACATCGGGGGATGCCTCATTTGTCCCCTCCAGGGTGGCCTCAATGTCCCTGAGCTGGCACCGCAGCTCCCGGGGGAACGCGGTGGCCTCGTCACATGCAGACAGCAAGCGCTCCAGTGGCACCAGGGCCACCTGTGCCTGCTGTCCCCTCCTGGTGGCCACTCTCAACCAGCTGGTGGCCACCATGGCCTCTCTCATGGCCTTGGTGGCCACCTCCTCCTCACTGGTGACCGCTGCCAGCCAGGCCTCAAGCACGGCCACTGCCTCCTTGGCCAGGGCCACCGACGGCCTCTGGGCCGTGGCCACCAGGTTGTGCAGAGACGTCCCCCAGTGGGCGGCCTTGTCCTGCAGGTTCCAGGCATGGTTTGTGGCGACAGTCGCAACGGTGGCTGCAGTGATGGCAGCAGTGGTGGCTGTGTCCCTGCAGGTGTCACAGAGCTCGGTGGCCAGCTGTTCTTGAGACATCCGACGAGTCCCACTAGGCCACCAGGTGCTGCCTGCGGCTCTCATATCGGCCCAGGTGGTCCCAGGGTGGTGCCAGGGCCTGACCCAGGGAGGGGACACTGGAGTGGCCTAGGAAGGTGACAGCATGATAGTTGAGGGTCTTATGGAGGTACCAGGTGAATCTCCCCAGGTTTGCACTCAGGGACTTTGGGGACACGCGCTGCCACATGCCTCTCTGTGGCCTGGTCACAGTGGCTGCCACCTTGCCCATGGCCACCACAGCCTCCAGGCACTGGGAAGGGAACAGGAGAGGTGTCAGGGACCTGGTGGCACTTGTGGCCTCCTGGGGTGGCCCCTTTGTCCCCTCCCTGGAGGCATCTGCTGTCCCCTCTGTCTCTTCGTCAGCCCCTAATGCCATCTGCCACCCCCCGCTTTCTGCCCCGCTGCCGCCCTCGGTCCCCTCCACCCCTCTGTCACTTTCCCCCTTCCCGCCACACCCTCCTGTCCCCTTTGAGACCCCCTGTCCCCTCCCACCACCCTCTGTGTCTCCTCCATTCCCCCGTGTCCCCTCTGTCACCCTCATGTCCCCCCTGTCCCCTCTGTCCCCTGTGTCACCACTTGTGTCCCAGTGTCACCAGTTCCACCCCAGTGCAACCAGCCCAGTGTCCCCAGTCCCTTCCTAATGTCCCCATCCTAGTGTCCCCTCCCAGTGTCTCCAGTTCCAGCCCAGTACCCCTGTCCCTGTGCCACCAGACCCCTCACACTGTCCATAGATCCATCCCAGCGGCACCTGCCCAGTGCCACCAGGGTAGCCCTGGTGTCACCACCTGTGTCCCCAGTTCCATCCCACTTTCACCACCCCAGTGTCCCCAGTGTTGTCCCAGTGCCACCAGCCCTGTGTCATCATTCCAGTGGTACCAAGCCAGTGCCACCAGTTCTGTCCCACTGTCACCAGTGTTTTGGGGGTCTTGGGGGATCCCAGGCAGAGTTTGGGGAGCTCCTGGGGGAGGGGGGGGTTGAGGTGTCCCGGAAGCATTTTGGGAGGTCTCAGGTGAATTTTGGAGTTCCCAGGTGAGGTTTTGGGGATCCCAGGTGAGGTTTCCAGGGAACTGGGTAATCCCAGTTGAGAATTCCCAAAGATTTGGGGTTTCCCAGGTGAGAACACGGGCCGGGGGTTCAGGGGGGCCGAGGGGCTCGGGCCTGCGAGCATTTTGGGGGCTTCAATCAATGGGGAGGTCCTGGGGGGTGCCGAGGGGGAGGCGTGGTGAGTGTGTGGGGGGCTCTCATGGATTTGATGCCTCAGGTTTTGGCTTTTCTGGTTTTCAGGTTCTGTGCTGCTTTACTCTGTGGGTCTGGGCTTCATATTAAGGGATGCTGAGCTCTGTTCACAGAGCAGGGAGACAAAACAATTCCTTTCTAGCTGTGAACCTGTTGCCTTCTGATATAAGGCAAGGCGACTTGGTTCTGAGGAGCAGCACGGCGACCCAAACTCACCAGGGTCGCTCGGGCCAAAGAGCACGCAGACACCAATGTGGTAGATGGTCAAAGGCCTTTATTATTTCTTCTCGTGGAGTTTTATAGTCTAAGGGGTCTCTCTACGTCAGAGAGGGGGTCTGCAATACCATCTATGGTGAGTAAGGAGTGGAAAGTTACCAGCATTACTATCGTTAGGTGGGCTACATTCCTATTTACATTCCTAGGATGGTCTCTTATTTTAAGGGATTAGGGGAGAAAGAGTCCTGCCACTTTCCGTCACATCGCGTGATCTTCTGATCGCCTGTCCCTATCTACCACACTAGGCCGGGATTGTCGCACCTCTTGGTGCTCCATGGCCGCTGGGGACACTGTGGGGATGCCTTGGGGACACTGGGAACACTCCAGGAGTGCTGGCAGAGGGAGGTGACACTCCCAGGAGACACTCTGAACACAGGCAGGGAGGTGGGGGAGCGGGGGGGGAGGCAGGGAGAGGTGATGTCACCCCTGGCCCCCCTCACTGCCCCTCCCTTGAGGGGCCATCGTGGGTCCCAAATGTGCCCCCAATGTTCCCAAAAGGATCCCAATGTCCCCTGAGTGTCCCCAACAGTGCCCAAGTGTGGGATCTCAGCACCTCAGGACAGAGGTGCAGAGTGACCGAGACCAGCCTTGGGGGGCTCGGGAGTCCTGGAATGTTGCCAGAAGTGTCTGGTGGCTGGACTTTGATCCTACACAGGAGATTTCACCTGTATGAGGACTGGGAGGATTTTACTGGGTGAATGGTGAAGGGATAAGTTAGTTAGAGTTTAAAACACAGGGTTTAGGATTTCTGTACACGGGGGTCTAGAGAAGTAAGATGGAGGAATTGGGGCGTGTCCTGTCCTTCTTCTTCTTCTTCTTGGCCTCCATCTTCTGTGGTGATGGTGGCACTTTTGGATTGGTCTTTACTAGAAGTGCACCAGTTAATAAGGGTAGAAGGTATTGGGGAAAAATTATAAATATTGTATACGTAACTTCGGGTATAAAGATAAGTGACCGCCCCGGGGGTTGCGCAGTGTGCCCATGGCTGACTTGCTGTGCAGACCTCTGTCGGGCTGAAAGAAAATCTTTTAGATAAACAATTAATAAACACCGAGACCGAAACAAGATCAGAAGTCTCTCCTCGTCCTTTGAAGCGCCGGGCTGTCCAAGGCCACTCTGGGCCTTTCCAGGCCACCTAAACAGCCGAGAAATCGACACCCAAGTGTTCCCAAAATGTCCTCTTGGGGACAATGGGGACACACTGGGTTCATGTGGGGACACTGTGGGGACATGGCGGTCACCACAGAGGTGGCACCAGGGACAGTGCAGTGGCACCAGTTCAATTCCTGTGCCACCAGCCCAGTGTCCCCACTTCCATCCCAGTGCTCCCAGTGTCATCCCAGTGTTCCCACTGCCAGCCCTGTGCCACCATCTCTCATTGTCCCCATACCAATGTCACCATTCCAGTGTCCCCAGTTCCATCCCAGTGTCCCCTCCAATGTGACAGTTCAATCCCAGTGTCCGCATCCCGGGGCATGGGAAGGTCTCTACTGGTCTGTAGAGCTCCATACTGGTCTGAACTCGTCTCTACCGGTCTCTACTGGTCTGTACTGGTTTCCTGCATCTCCTGCTCCTCTTTACTGGTCCATACTGGTTTATACTGGTCTGAACTGTTTCATACTGGTCAGGGCAGAGGAAAGTCTATGTTGGTCTGTAGATATTCATACTGGTTCATACTGGTCTGAATTTGATTATACTGGTCCATACCAATCTGAACTGGTCCCCACTGCTCTGAACAGGTCCATACTGCTCTATACTGGCTCATACTGGTCTATACTGGGCATGGCAGGGGAGAGTCCCACCTGCTCTATAGAGTCTCATACTGGTCAATATTGGTCTGAACTGGTCTATACTCGTCAGCATAGGGAGAAGGGTCTACTGCTTTGTAGATATTCATACTGGTTTATACTGGTCTGTATTGGTTTATACTGGTCTGAACTGGTCTATATTGGTCTAAACTGTTCAGGGCAGGGGTGTCACAGTGCAACCAGTCTGAAGCTGCCCCCCTGATTCAACCAGCCTAGAAGCAAACAAGTCCCTGAGTGAAGAAGGATAGGTTGGATTCAGTTCTATACAAGGACCCTCAGCCAATGTCATTCAGCCCTAAATGCAGACCTATCATTGGCCAGGGAGCTGGACGGTGCTAAGACCCCAACCAATCACATGTGTAAGCGAGGGAAATGTGGAGCTCCTATAAAAGGAGCTGCGAGAATAAACCTGAGGCTGTTTGTCACAAGGACCTTGGAGAGTTGGGCTGTTTGTATGTCGCCGATGAACAACCCCCACCGTGATACGCAGTGATCCACGAAGTGATGCGACTCAGCCATTTTCTGTGTGCAGAGCAGGGGAGACTCAACCGTGTAGGAGCTGGGAAAAGTTGGTAAGGCAAGAAACCCAGACAGTGAAGGAGCTGAGAACTGACAGTAAGGCTAAAAAACTGAGTGGTGTAGGAGTCAGAGAAAGAAAAAAGCTGAAAAATAGAAGGAAAATCTCACCAAAGAAAGAGGCAGATTAACCTCCATAGAGGAACAACCAGTCATGAAGGTATGAACTTTTATTTTCTTTCAACGAGGAGAAAAGTATGATCAACAAGCTCTGAAAGCCACTATGGATGTTATAAAATTTTGATGTTTATTTCAAACGCTCCTACTCTCATATTTATCTGATGTTTTCCAATAAAATCACAACATAACCTGGAAAGCCAACAGCATGTTGGAAGCAGAAGATTGTCAATGGTAAGACAATCTGCCCATCACCTTATTCCAAGACTCAAATATTCACAACCCATGAGTAGTAGTGTGTGTGGTTTTAATTGAACTAGTTTTGAGTTGAATTGTTTACTGTTTCTAGTGTTAAGTTGGAACTTTGTAACTTCTAAACATTAAGCCTGTGACATGCTAACCTAAAGAATTGTAATGCTGGTGGTTTTGCCTGACAGCTTGTGGATGTGAATGTCACAACCCCAGTGATACATGAGGTACATCACTAGTTGTGGGAGACTGGGCTTGCTGAGTTGGGTGGAAAAAGCCTTATTCAACTAGGCTCATAATTTAATTTTTTAGTCTAACCAAGAGGGTGAGTTGTCACATTGCAGCTGATCTCAAGCTGCCCCCTAAACTCAACCAGCCCAGAAGAAAACAAGTCCCTGGAAAAGGCAGGGATAGGTTGGAGTCAAACCCAAGCAAAGACTTCAGCCAACCCTGTTCAGGTTTAGATGCAGATACAGCAGTGGCCAGAGAGCAGGGCAGAGAGAGAACCCATCCCATCAGCTGTCTTAAGCCAGGAGATTCAAACCCCCTATATAAAGAGGGTCCGAACAATAAACGAGGCAGTTTGTCACAAGGACCTTTGAGAGTTTGAGTTGTTTCTGTGCCTCCAATGAATGATTCCCATCACAACACGTATGAGTGTAACTTTGTGTTTCAGTTGTGGAGTGGGATGTGATCCTTGGATATGGTGTGAGTGTAAAATCTGTCATGAGAGGTGGCACTGCACAGCAACACTAAAGAGTGCCTGGGGCCAGGAGTGGGAAAGAGTGGAATAGAGAGCCAGGAACTGGGCATTGATTTTTTTTAAATTACTGTAGGAAATAGTGTGTGGGAAAGTAGCATTTGCTTCCAGGAGCCTGAACAGTACCTGAGAGGGACTGGGATAATACACGTGAAAGGCATAGAGTCAGATTTGCTTGGAAATTAAGAAAGAAGGAAAAAACAAAGGCGTGGGGACAGTGCCAGGATAAGCTGAGAAAATGGGACACAAAGCAAACAAGGAGAAAACCCCCAGGGGAAAGGGGAGCAGGGAAACATCCATGGATACACCTCCAAACAGCCTCCTAGGCATAAAAATGGCACGGTGGCTACATAACCCTGACACAAAGAATGAAAATAGAATCAAAATGAAACATTATTATATGAGAAAATAGACTAAACAGGAGATAAGATCTGATCAGTTATCATTGATCTGATCTGGCCAAAATAGAGTTCCTTTGAGGGGTGGATGTGCCAAACTTTGAATATTCATGTGAATGCCAAAGAACCAGTCAGTCAGGAAAAAACTGATTCTGCTGCCAGTTGGAAGGGCAAGGTTTTCCTGGGGGAGGCAAACTCATTTAAATTAAAAGACGTTAAAACCTGGGACCCCTTAGAGTATCTGTCCCCTCCATGTCTGCCAGCACTTGATGCACCCCCTGATGGACCCAGCCAGGATAACAGGGACAGAGCAGTCCAGCGAGAGGAATGGAAAAAATGAGAACACTCTGGGAAGTGCCATTGGGTGGGGCACACAGGGAATCAGGTTTGTCACTGCCCCGCTTAATTCCTCCAAAGTGAGAGCATTTAAAAAGGAATTAAAAGGTCTACGTGAAGATCCAATTGGATCAGCAGAACAAGTAGACCAATTTTGGGACCCAATGTTTATAACTGGGACAGAGTGCAATCTAGAATTAACCTTTTGTTTACACCTGAGGAAAGACAAGTGATCCAACTAGTGGGGATGTGGATTTGGGAAAGGCACCCTGCACAACACAGACCCCATGGGGAGCAGAAAATGCCCCTGCAATGCCCTAATTAGGACCACCATAACTCTGGAGGAAGGTAAAACATGGAAGATTATAGAGCATTAATTATCAGGGGAATTAGGGAGGCTGCTCCACCAACTCAGAACGACCACGGGGCATTTGCTGAACAACAAAAGAAGGATGAGACTCCAACTGAATGGCTGGAGAGGTTAAAAGAAATACGAGACAATACTCAGGTACAGACTGATACAATAGCTGGACAAGCTTTATTGAAAATAACATTTGTCATGAATGCTTGGCTGGATATAAGGAAAAGCTGCAAGACTGGGGGAATGGCAGGATAAGGGATTGAATGACCTGTTAAAGGAAGCCCAAAAGGTCAATGTACGGAGGGAGGAATGAGGAGAAAGCCAAGGGGAAAGCAAAGATAATGGAGCCACTATTGATGAGGGGAACCCGCGTGCAAGGAGCCACCCCCAGGGGGAAGTGAGACCCTGTCAGGGCAAGGCAAACGGGACCAGGGGGAGGAGAATGGGACAGAGCTCCCTGGGGCAGAGGCCCTAAAAGGGAAAAGGGCAATTGAACAGCTGAGGCTCAATCTGTCACCAGCACAGGGAAATTGGGCATTGGAGGTGAAACTGCCCAGGGAGGGAAAGGGACCTGAAGGTTTTTGAGGAGGCTTGATAAACAGTCTGCTGTACCCATGGTGGAAAGCTGCTTCATTCATCCCCCCAACCCACCGCTGAGTGGCCCTGAGTGGCCCCAGAGTGAACCAAGAGCAACCCCAGTGACATGACCCCAGGAATTCCCATCAGGATTTGGGGCAAATGTAATGAAAATTCCCAGAAAATTCCCCAAACTCGTCTCAAATCTCTGGCAGGGAGGAGGGAGTGGACAGGTGACACCAGTGATGTCCCCAGTGATTTTACCACCCTTGATGGCATCACAGTGGTGACATCACTGTCCCCGCAGCAGCGTTGGGATGTCCTCGATGGCTTTTTGGCACTGCTTGGCCACCGCACGGCCACTGAGGCCACCAGGGCCACCAGCGGAACTCGAGAGAAGCCTGCGGATGTCCCCAAGTGTTCCCAGCAGGTGACGTGTGGCCAGGCGGGCGCTGGCCTCCCACAGCCGCTCGACCTTGGCCACTACAGCCACCAAGGCCTCAGGGACATCAGGGGATGCCTCATTTGTCCCCTTCAGGGCGGCCTCGATGTCCCTAAGCCAACACTGCAGCTCACGGGGGAACGCGGTGGCTTTGTCACACGCAGCCACCAAGCGCTCGAGCAGCCCGAGGGCTGCTTCTGCCCGCTGTGCCCTCCTGGTGGCCGCCCTCCCCGCACTGGTGGCCACCTGAGCTTCTATCCTGGCCTCAGTGGCCGCCACCAACTCATTGGTGGCTGCCTCCAGCCGGGCCTCGTGCGCAGCCTCCGCCGAGGCCATCTTCTCCTTAGCCAGGGCCAGCAGCGGCTGCCAGGCTTTGGCCACCAGGTTGTCCCGAGCTCTCACGCAGCGGGTGGCCTTGTCCTGCAGGTCTCCAGCCAGGGCGCTGCTGGTGGCCGCAGTGGTGGCCTCGGCAGTGGCCGCATCCCTGCAGGCGTCCCGGAGCTCGGTGGCCTCTCGGGCCAGCCGGGCCCAGCTGTCCTCAAGTGTAGCCACCGGGTCCCACCAGGCACTGGCTGCGGCTGTCACATGGGCCCAGGTGGCCCCCAGGTTGGCCCTAAAGGCATCCAGGGCCTGGCCCAGGGAGGCAACACCGGGGCGCTTCAGGGTGCTACCTCCCTGGTCCAGGGTGTCCCTGAGGTGATCAATGAAGGTCTCCAGGGCTGTGTACAGGGCTTTTGGGTGCACGCTCAGCAGCACATCCCTGTATGGTCCAGCCACAGTGGCTGCCAGCTCACCAAGTGTGGCCACCACATCCACCAGTGCCTCCAGCAGCTGTGGAGGGGACAGGGGAGGTGATGGAGACCTCATGGAATTCGTAGCCTCCTGGGATGGCCTCTGTCCCCTCCTGGGGTTCCCCTTTTTCCCCTCCTTGGAGGGCTCTGCTCTCCCCTCTGTCCTTTTGTCACCTCCTCGTCACCTCTGCCACCCCCGCCACCCTCCATTTGTTCCCCCCTGCCACCCTCGGTCCCCTCTACCCCTCTGTCACCTACCCTAGTCCTGCCACACCCCTGTTCGCTTTGCAATCCCCTGTCCCCTCTCCCTCCCACCCCCCACACCACACCTAGATTGCCGTACCTCACGGGGCTCCATGGCCTCAGGGGACAGGATCGGGACACACCCGGGGGACACTTGAGTGACACACAGGAACGTTGCACGGCGGCAGTAAACAGGAAGAGGTGACGTCAAGCCCCTGGCCCCGCCCCCCCCACCTGCAGGGTGCCCGATGTCCCCCTCATGGCCCACACGACACCCCAATGTCCCCTCAGGGTCCCCACATAGCCCTAGTGTCCCCTGAGTGTCTCCAACAGGACCCCAATGTCCCCTCAATGTTCTCAACAGGGCCCTGTTGTCCCCCAACACACCCCCAGTATCCCATAAGTGACCCCAACAGGGACTCAATGTCTTCCCTGATGTCCCCAACAGGAGCCCAATGTCCCCAGCATCCCCTCAGGGCACCCAACAGAGCCCTGATATCCCCCCCAGTGTCCCCAACGTGACCCTGATGTCCCCTGAGTGTCCCCAACAGGCCTTGATGTCCCCCCCATGTCCCCAGCAGGGCCCAAATGTAGCCCGGTGTCGTGCTGGGGACACTAGGGGACACTGGGATCCTGTTTTGGACACTGGGGAACATCAGGGACATTGTCGTGACCCAAAACAGGACAGGGGATGTCAGGAAGGCCTGGGGGTCCCCAAGGGAAGGACACAGGGGTGTGTCCAAGGTCCCCAATGTCCTTCAGGGTGTCCCCGTGCCCCAGCGGTGACAGTGCCACCCCCACGTCCCCAGCCTGTCCTTCCCCCGGCCCCACCAGCACTCTATGGGCTGCCTCCAGCTTCCACGTCACCTCCTCATGACCCTCCCGCCATCTCGCCAAGCACTTTATGATGTCCTTGAGTGCCAGGGCAGTGTTGCGGAAGCCCTGTCCCCTTGTCCCCCATGGTGTCACCTCCCTGTCCCGGGTGACAGCGTCCACCAATCTCCCCAGCGCCCGCGTCATCTCCTCCAGCTGCCCCAGCACATCCGCGGTGACCTCGTTGGTGGCTGTGGTGGCCTTGGCGCTGGCCCTGGCAGCTGCCACCTGCTGGGCACGGTCATGCAGGCGCTGGGCCATGTCCCGCTGGTGGCCTGCAGCAGTGGCCAGGTGACGCCGTGATGTCCCCAAATCCCGCCAGGCCATCTGGCAGGACACGGCCGCCACTGTCAGGGCCAGCAGCATTTGACTGTCCTCGGTCACCCCCAGGGCAGTGTGGGCTGAATCCAGGGACACTGCAGGGACATGGGGACACCGGACATATGGCACCAGGGATGTGGCAGTGCCACCTGTCTAGTGGCACCAGATTGGTGGCACCAGGGGCAGAGCAGTGGCACCAGTCCCACCCCAGTGCTACCAGCCCAGTGTCCCCAGGACTACCCCGGTGTCACCACCCCAGTGTCACCAGCTCCATCCCAGTGCCACCAGTTCTGTCCCACTGTCACCACCTGAGTGCCACCAGCCCAGCGTCACCAACACAGTTGCAGGACCAGTGTCCTCAGTCCTGTCCCAGTGCCACCATCTCAGTGTCCCCAGTTCCATTCCAGTGCTTCCAGTTCAATCCCAGTGCTTCAAGTGTCAGGCCAGTGCCACCACCCCATTGTCCCCATACCATTATCACCATCCCAGTGTCACCAGATCCATCCAAATGTCACCATCCCAGTGTCCCCAGTGTCCCTAGTTCCCTCCCAGTTTCCCCAATCCTGTCCCACTCTCCCCCATCCTGTCCCAGTGTCCCTGTCCCAGTGCTCCCAGTTGTGTCCCAGTGTCACCAGTTCCATCATTGTGCCACCAGCCCAGTGTCTCCAGTCCTATCCCAGTGTCACCAGTCACCTCCCACTGTCCCCAGTTCCAGCCCAGTGTCCCAGTCCTGGTGTCAGCAGCCCAGCGCCGACAGGGTAGATCTGGTGTCACCCCCCCAGTGTCACCGGTTCCATCCCAGAGCCACAAGTTCAATCCCAGTGTCACCACCCCAGTGTCCCCAGGGCTGTCCCGGTGCGGCCAACCCAGTGTCACCAGTCCTCTCCCAGTGCTACCAGCCCAGCACCACCATCCCAGTGCCCCCAGTTCCATCCCAGTGCTCCCAGTGCCAGTCCAGTGCTCCCGGTTCCAGCGCAGTGCCGCCACCCCATTGTCCCCATACCAATGTCACCATCCCAGTGTCCCCAGTCCCTTCCTGATGTCGCCATCCCAGTGTCCCTTCCCAGTGTTCCCATTTCCATCCCAGTGCCACCAACCAAGGGAGTCATCCCAGTGTCACCAGTCCCATCCCAGTGTCACCAGTGCCACACATGGCACCAGCCCAGTGTCACCAGTTCAATCCTAGCATCCCCAGTTTCACCCCAGTGTCCCCCATTCTGCCCCAGCGCCCCCATCCCAGTGTCACCAGTGCCACCCCAGCTTTCCCAGTCCAGACCCAGTGTCTCCTATCCCGTCTCATGTCCCTGTCCCAGTATTCCCAGCCATGTCCCAGTGCCACTAGTTCTATCCCACTGTCAGCACGAAATTGTCCCCAGGGCTGCCTCAGTGCCACCACACCCATGTCATCATTCCAGTGTCACCAACCCAGTGTCCCCTGTTCCCATCCCAGTGCCACCACACCCGTGTCATCATTCCAGTGTCACCAACTCAGTGCCCCCTGTTCCATCCCAGTGCTCCCACTGACAGCCCAGTGCCACCGCCCCATTGTCCCCATACCAATGTCACCATCCCAGTGCCACCGCCCCATTGTCTCCATACCGATGTCACCATCTCAGTGTCACCAGTCCTGTCCCAGTTTCCCCAGTTCTGTCCCAGTGTCCCCATCCCAGTGTAACCAGTTCCATCCCAGTGTCCCCATCCTGGGGCAGGGGAAGGTCTCTATTGCTCGGTAGGGCTCCAAACTGGTCTGAACTGGTCCGTACCGGTTCCCTGCAACCCCTGCTGCCCCATGATGCTCTACACTGGTCCAAACTGGTCTATACTGGTCTGAACTGGCCTATACTGATCAGGGCAGGGGAAAGTCTCTCTTGGTCTGTAGATATTCATACTGTCCATTCTAGTCTGAACTGGTTTATACTGGTTCATACTGGTCTGAACCGGTCCCCAAAGTTCTGTACTGGTCCATACTGGTCTATACTGGTAAGGACAGGAGAAAGTCCCTCCTGGTCTGTAGAATCTCACACTGGTCTGACCTGATCTGAACTGGTCTGAACTGCCTCCCACGGTTCTAAAAAGATGTATACTGATCTGAACTGGTTTATACTGGCCTAAACTGGTACATAATGGTCTCTACTGGTCTATGCTCGTCCACGCTACCTCCCACTGCTCTAAACTGCTCCACACTGCTCTATACTGATCAATGCTGGCCTATAATGGTATATACTGGTGCATACTGGTCCATACTGGTTTTTACTCACGCACGGTCCCACACAGCCCCATCAGCCCCATGGTCAGCCCGTGCCCAGCCCGCAGCCAGCGCTGGCACCGCCGTGCCCGTCGCTCCTCGCGTTCCAGCGCCGCAGCCTCCTCCTCAGCCTTGGCCCCGATCTGCCGCAGCTGCTGATCGTCCTCATCCCCCAGGGTCCCCAGGGCCACCGCCGGGGCCACAGCGGCCTCCCGGGCCCCCTGCAGCCCCTCCCGGGCCACCCGGGCCTCTCTCAGTGCAGCCTCGGCCTCAGCCAGTGCCGTGGGGATGCTGTCCGGTGTCCCCAAGGCCTCGGCCAGGGCCTCCAGGGCCTTCAGGGCCCGGCGCCGTGCAGCCACCGCCGGGGCCACCTCGGGAGGGAGGTCAGGGGGGGACACCTGGGGACAGGAAAAGGGGGTTAGGGGATGGAGGGAGGGGTTTGGGGGGTTCGGGGAGGGGAGTTTGGGGGATCACTGGTGGGGTTTGGGCGTTCTGGGGGAGCTTTTGGATGGTCTAGAGGGGTATTCAGGGGGTGGCCCAGGGGGGTTGGGGTGTCTCAGGTGACATTTTTGGGGCATGGGGGGCCCCAGATGAATTTTGGGGGATCCTGAGGGGGCTTTTTCAGGCCCTTGAAGGGTTTTGAGGAGGGGTCCACATGGGGTTTTGGGGGTCCCAGGTGAACAGGGGGCACAGCACAGGGTAGTCAGGGTGGACAGAGGGGTCAAGAGGGTACCAGGTGAGGCTCCCAAAAGACTGAAAGGGTCCCAGGTGAGGTTTTGGATGTCCCAGGTGAGATTTCCCAGATATTTGTGGCTTCCCAGTTGAGAATTCTCAAAGATTTGGGGTTTCCCAGATGCCCAGGTGAGGATTTGTGGGAGTCCCAGGGGACCAGGTGAGGATCTCAAGGGACTCCCATATGAGATCTGGGTGTCCCAAATGAGAATTCACAAGAATTTTGGGTTTCCCAGGTATACCAGGTGAGGCTCCAGGGAGGTTTTGGGGTTCCCAGGTGCCCAGGTGAGATTCTGGGGGGTTCCACCTGAATCCCCCTAGGAATTTGGAGAGTCCCACCCCCCTTTTCCCCCTCCCCAGCCCCTCTGTACTCCTAAGACTCCAGAACTTTCCAGTTCTCTCTGCCCTCCCAGCTGCAGCCCTGGCCCTGGGGATTCCCAAACTTCACCAAATCCCTCCCCCAAATCCTCCCAGATCCCCTCGGGTGCCCACTGGGGGTTACCCCGTGGTTTTGGGGTTCCCACCTTGAGCTCCATCCTGGTCCCCACCCGGAGGCTGCGGCCGGAGCTCTGAGGGCAGAGGGCGTCCAGGCTCGGAGAAGGGAGGGCCCCACGCCCTGATCCTCCCCCGAGGGGCAGAACTGGGCCTGCCAGGACCTCAGGGAACCTTTCGGGGCTGGCTTTAACCCCTCGGGGCCTGGATCCATCCATCAGGGCTCCATTTCCCTGCCAGGACCCCAGTGACCCCTCAGGGCCCTGATTTCCCCAGACAGGACCCTGATTTACCCCCATTCATCCTTTCAGGACCCCACTTAGTCCTCAGGGCATTCATTTATCCCTCATGAACCATTTCCCCCTCAGGACCCCATTTATCCTTCCAGGACCCATTTACCCCCTCAGGGCCCATTTACCCCACACAGGGCTCTGATTTCCCCTGCCAGAACCCGGATTTGGAATTAGTTTTGGGGATTGTTTATGAAGATCCAGCAGGATTTGGGGTCTGGGATTTGGGATTGTTTGAGGACCCGGGATTGGAGATCTTTTAGGATCGGATTTGGGTTATCTGGCAGCATTTGGGATCTGGGATTTTTTGGGATTCAGGGTTTGGGATTTGAGAGCATTTAGAATTGGTTTTGAGTGTCCAGTAGGATTTGAGATTTTTGAGTGCTTTGGGGTTGTTTGGGATCCAGGATTTGAGATCATTTGGGACTATTCCTATCAATGGAGGGCCCTGGGGGTTTCTGAGGGGGGACATGGTGAGTGTGGGGGGAGTCCCATGGACTGGGGGGTCCTCGTCAGTGGGGGTGTCTGGTGAGTGTGAGGGGATCCCACGGATGGGGAAGGGGCAGTGAGTGCGGGATCCTGGTGCACTGGGGGAGGGTTCATGGACCAGGGGAGTCCAAGCACTTTTAGGGGTTGGTGAAGGGCGGGTCCTGGTGCGAGGGGGGATCCAGTAAATTGGGGGGGTCCCTGGTGATAACGGGGGGTCCTGGCTGATAACAGGGGGGTCACAGGGTCGAGCCCTAAGGGACCCCCCCGGTGTTGGGGACCCATCCTGTGCTCCCCCAGCACTCAGAGCCCCCCGGTCTCACTTCTGGGCCTGCCCTGGTCCCGGTGCTGTTCCCAGAGGATTCCGCAGCTCTGGGGGTTCAAAGGGGAAGGGGCAGAACCCCTAGGATGGGTGGGGAGGCACAGAGGGGGTTCCAGGCCCGGTGCTTGTGGGGGTTGGTACAGGAGAGGGGGACTCAGCCCCAGTCTTGGAGCTCAATGATGGGGGGAGTGCTGTCAATGCACGGGGGTGTCCCAGTGCCTGGTGGCACCTGAGTGTCCACAAGGCTCCCCAGTGACGTCATTACCGCAATGACATCACAGCAGTGACATCACTGTCCCTGCAGCACCGTCAGGATGTCCTCGATCGCATTTTTGGTGCTGCTTAGCCGCGTGGACTACCGGGGCCACCGTGGCCACCATAGCGACTGAAGAGGAGTTTGTGGATGTCCCCAAGTGTCCTCAGCAGGTGACGCGTGGCCAGGTGGGCGCTGGCCTCCAACAGCCACTTGGCTTCTGCCACTTTGGCCACCATGGCCTCGGGGACATCGGGGGATGCCTCATTTGTCCCCTCCAGGGTGGCCTCAATGTCCCTGAGCTGGCACCGCAGCTCCCGGGGGAACGCGGTGGCCTCGTCACATGCAGACACCAAGCGCTCCAGGGGCCCCAGGGCCACCTGTGCCTGCTGTCCCCTCCTGGTGGCCACTCTCAACCAGCTGGTGGCCACCATGGCCTCTCTCATGGCCTTGGTGGCCACCTCCTCCTCACTGGTGACCGCTGCCAGCCAGGCCTCAAGCACGGCCACTGCCTCCTTGGCCAGGGCCACCGACGGCCTCTGGGCCGTGGCCACCAGGTTGTGCAGAGACGTCCCCCAGTGGGCGGCCTTGTCCTGCAGGTTCCAGGCATGGTTTGTGGCGACAGTCGCAACGGTGGCTGCAGTGATGGCAGCAGTGGTGGCTGTGTCCCTGCAGGTGTCACGGAGCTCGGTGGCCAGCTGTTCTTGAGACATCCGACGAGTCCCACTAGGCCACCAGGTGCTGCCTGCGGCTCTCATATCGGCCCAGGTGGTCCCAGGGTGGTGCCAGGGCCTGACCCAGGGAGGGGACACTGGAGTGGCCTAGGAAGGTGACAGCGTGATAGTTGAGGGTCTTATGGAGGTACCAGGTGAATCTCCCCAGGTTTGCACTCAGGGACTTTGGGGACACGCGCTGCCACATGCCTCTCTGTGGCCTGGTCACAGTGGCTGCCACCTTGCCCATGGCCACCACAGCCTCCAGGCACTGGGAAGGGAACAGGAGAGGTGTCAGGGACCTGGTGGCACTTGTGGCCTCCTGGGGTGGCCCCTTTGTCCCCTCCCTGGAGGCATCTGCTGGCCCCTCTGTCTCTTCGTCAGCCCCTAATGCCATCTGCCACCCCCCGCTTTCTGCCCCGCTGCCGCCCTCGGTCCCCTCCACCCCTCTGTCACTTTCCCCCTTCCCGCCACACCCTCCTGTCCCCTTTGAGACCCCCTGTCCCCTCCCACCACCCTCTGTGTCTCCTCCATTCCCCCGTGTCCCCTCTGTCACCCTCATGTCCCCCCTGTCCCCTCTGTCCCCTGTGTCACCACTTGTGTCCCAGTGTCACCAGTTCCACCCCAGTGCAACCAGCCCAGTGTCCCCAGTCCCTTCCTAATGTCCCCATCCCAGTGTCCCCTCCCAGTGTCTCCAGTTCCAGCCCAGTACCCCTGTCCCTGTGCCACCAGTCCCCTCACACTGTCCATAGATCCATCCCAGCGGCACCTGCCCAGTGCCACCAGGGTAGCCCTGGTGTCACCACCTGTGTCCCCAGTTCCATCCCACTTTCACCACCCCAGTGTCCCCAGTGTTGTCCCAGTGCCACCAGCCCTGTGTCATCATTCCAGTGGTACCAAGCCAGTGCCACCAGTTCTGTCCCACTGTCACCAGTGTTTTGGGGGTCTTGGGGGATCCCAGGCAGAGTTTGGGGAGCTCCTGGGGGGGGGGGGGGTTGAGGTGTCCCGGAAGCATTTTGGGAGGTCTCAGGTGAATTTTGGAGTTCCCAGGTGAGGTTTTGGGGATCCCAGGTGAGGTTTCCAGGGAACTGGGCAATCCCAGTTGAGAATTCCCAAAGATTTGGGGTTTCCCACGTGAGAACACGGGCCGGGGGTTCAGGGGGGCCGAGGTGCTCGGGCCTGCGAGCATTTTGGGGGCTTCAATCAATGGGGAGGTCCTGGGGGGTGCCGAGGGGGAGGCGTGGTGAGTGTGTGGGGGGCTCTCATGGATTTGATGCCTCAGGTTTTGGCTTTTCTGGTTTTCAGGTTCTGTGCTGCTTTACTCTGTGGGTCTGGGCTTCATATTAAGGGATGCTGAGCTCTGTTCACAGAGCAGGGAGACAAAACAATTCCTTTCTAGCTGTGAACCTGTTGCCTTCTGATATAAGGCAAGGTGACTTGGTTCTGAGGAGCAGCACGGCGACCCAAACTCACCAGGGTCGCTCGGGCCAAAGAGCACGCAGACACCAATGTGGTAGATGGTCAAAGGCCTTTATTATTTCTTCTCGTGGAGTTTTATAGTCTAAGGGGTCTCTCTACGTCAGAGAGGGGGTCTGCAATACCATCTATGGTGAGTAAGGAGTGGAAAGTTACCAGCATTACTATCGTTAGGTGGGCTACATTCCTATTTACATTCCTAGGGTGGTCTCTTATTTTAAGGGATTAGGGGAGAAAGAGTCCTGCCACTTTCCGTCACATCGCGTGATCTTCTGATCGCCTGTCCCTATCTACCACACTAGGCCGGGATTGTCGCACCTCTTGGTGCTCCATGGCCGCTGGGGACACTGTGGGGATGCCTTGGGGACACTGGGAACACTCCAGGAGTGCTGGCAGAGGGAGGTGACACTCCCAGGAGACACTCTGAACACAGGCAGGGAGGTGGGGGAGCGGGGGGGGAGGCAGGGAGAGGTGATGTCACCCCTGGCCCCCCTCACTGCCCCTCCCTTGAGGGGCCATCGTGGGTCCCAAATGTGCCCCCAATGTTCCCAAAAGGATCCCAATGTCCCCTGAGTGTCCCCAACAGTGCCCAAGTGTGGGATCTCAGCACCTCAGGACAGAGGTGCAGAGTGACCGAGACCAGCCTTGGGGGGCTCGGGAGTCCTGGAATGTTGCCAGAAGTGTCTGGTGGCTGGACTTTGATCCTACACAGGAGATTTCACCTGTATGAGGACTGGGAGGATTTTACTGGGTGAATGGTGAAGGGATAAGTTAGTTAGAGTTTAAAACACAGGGTTTAGGATTTCTGTACACGGGGGTCTAGAGAAGTAAGATGGAGGAATTGGGGCGTGTCCTGTCCTTCTTCTTCTTCTTCTTGGCCTCCATCTTCTGTGGTGATGGTGGCACTTTTGGATTGGTCTTTACTAGAAGTGCACCAGTTAATAAGGGTAGAAGGTATTGGGGAAAAATTATAAATATTGTATACGTAACTTCGGGTATAAAGATAAGTGACCGCCCCGGGGGTTGCGCAGTGTGCCCATGGCTGACTTGCTGTGCAGACCTCTGTCGGGCTGAAAGAAAATCTTTTAGATAAACAATTAATAAACACCGAGACCGAAACAAGATCAGAAGTCTCTCCTCGTCCTTTGAAGCGCCGGGCTGTCCAAGGCCACTCTGGGCCTTTCCAGGCCACCTAAACAGCCGAGAAATCGACACCCAAGTGTTCCCAAAATGTCCTCTTGGGGACAATGGGGACACACTGGGTTCATGTGGGGACACTGTGGGGACATGGCGGTCACCACAGAGGTGGCACCAGCGACAGTGCAGTGGCACCAGTTCAATTCCTGTGCCACCAGCCCAGTGTCCCCACTTCCATCCCAGTGCTCCCAGTGTCATCCCAGTGTTCCCACTGCCAGCCCTGTGCCACCATCTCTCATTGTCCCCATACCAATGTCACCATTCCAGTGTCCCCAGTTCCATCCCAGTGTCCCCTCCAATGTGACAGTTCAATCCCAGTGTCTGCATCCCGGGGCATGGGAAGGTCTCTACTGGTCTGTAGAGCTCCATACTGGTCTGAACTCGTCTCTACCGGTCTCTACTGGTCTGTACTGGTTTCCTGCATCTCCTGCTCCTCTTTACTGGTCCATACTGGTTTATACTGGTCTGAACTGTTTCATACTGGTCAGGGCAGAGGAAAGTCTATGTTGGTCTGTAGATATCCATACTGGTTCATACTGGTCTGAATTTGATTATACTGGTCCATACCAATCTGAACTGGTCCCCACTGCTCTGAACAGGTCCATACTGCTCTATACTGGCTCATACTGGTCTATACTGGGCATGGCAGGGGAGAGTCCCACCTGCTCTATAGAGTCTCATACTGGTCAATATTGGTCTGAACTGGTCTATACTCGTCAGCATAGGGAGAAGGGTCTACTGCTTTGTAGATATTCATACTGGTTTATACTGGTCTGTATTGGTTTATACTGGTCTGAACTGGTCTATATTGGTCTAAACTGTTCAGGGCAGGGGTGTCACAGTGCAACCAGTCTGAAGCTGCCCCCCTGATTCAACCAGCCTAGAAGCAAACAAGTCCCTGAGTGAAGAAGGATAGGTTGGATTCAGTTCTATACAAGGACCCTCAGCCAATGTCATTCAGCCCTAAATGCAGACCTATCATTGGCCAGGGAGCTGGACGGTGCTAAGACCCCAACCAATCACATGTGTAAGCGAGGGAAATGTGGAGCTCCTATAAAAGGAGCTGCGAGAATAAACCTGAGGCTGTTTGTCACAAGGACCTTGGAGAGTTGGGCTGTTTGTATGTCGCCGATGAACAACCCCCACCGTGATACGCAGTGATCCACGAAGTGATGCGACTCAGCCATTTTCTGTGTGCAGAGCAGGGGAGACTCAACCGTGTAGGAGCTGGGAAAAGTTGGTAAGGCAAGAAACCCAGACAGTGAAGGAGCTGAGAACTGACAGTAAGGCTAAAAAACTGAGTGGTGTAGGAGTCAGAGAAAGAAAAAAGCTGAAAAATAGAAGGAAAATCTCACCAAAGAAAGAGGCAGATTAACCTCCATAGAGGAACAACCAGTCATGAAGGTATGAACTTTTATTTTCTTTCAACGAGGAGAAAAGTATGATCAACAAGCTCTGAAAGCCACTATGGATGTTATAAAATTTTGATGTTTATTTCAAACGCTCCTACTCTCATATTTATCTGATGTTTTCCAATAAAATCACAACATAACCTGGAAAGCCAACAGCATGTTGGAAGCAGAAGATTGTCAATGGTAAGACAATCTGCCCATCACCTTATTCCAAGACTCAAATATTCACAACCCATGAGTAGTAGTGTGTGTGGTTTTAATTGAACTAGTTTTGAGTTGAATTGTTTACTGTTTCTAGTGTTAAGTTGGAACTTTGTAACTTCTAAACATTAAGCCTGTGACATGCTAACCTAAAGAATTGTAATGCTGGTGGTTTTGCCTGACAGCTTGTGGATGTGAATGTCACAACCCCAGTGATACATGAGGTACATCACTAGCTGTGGGAGACTGGGCTTGCTGAGTTGGGTGGAAAAAGCCTTATTCAACTAGGCTCATAATTTAATTTTTTAGTCTAACCAAGAGGGTGAGTTGTCACATTGCAGCTGATCTCAAGCTGCCCCCTAAACTCAACCAGCCCAGAAGAAAACAAGTCCCTGGAAAAGGCAGGGATAGGTTGGAGTCAAACCCAAGCAAAGACTTCAGCCAACCCTGTTCAGGTTTAGATGCAGATACAGCAGTGGCCAGAGAGCAGGGCAGAGAGAGAACCCATCCCATCAGCTGTCTTAAGCCAGGAGATTCAAACCCCCTATATAAAGAGGGTCCGAACAATAAACGAGGCAGTTTGTCACAAGGACCTTTGAGAGTTTGAGTTGTTTCTGTGCCTCCAATGAATGATTCCCATCACAACACGTATGAGTGTAACTTTGTGTTTCAGTTGTGGAGTGGGATGTGATCCTTGGATATGGTGTGAGTGTAAAATCTGTCATGAGAGGTGGCACTGCACAGCAACACTAAAGAGTGCCTGGGGCCAGGAGTGGGAAAGAGTGGAATAGAGAGCCAGGAACTGGGCATTGATTTTTTTTAAATTACTGTAGGAAATAGTGTGTGGGAAAGTAGCATTTGCTTCCAGGAGCCTGAACAGTACCTGAGAGGGACTGGGATAATACACGTGAAAGGCATAGAGTCAGATTTGCTTGGAAATTAAGAAAGAAGGAAAAAACAAAGGCGTGGGGACAGTGCCAGGATAAGCTGAGAAAATGGGACACAAAGCAAACAAGGAGAAAACCCCCAGGGGAAAGGGGAGCAGGGAAACATCCATGGATACACCTCCAAACAGCCTCCTAGGCATAAAAATGGCACGGTGGCTACATAACCCTGACACAAAGAATGAAAATAGAATCAAAATGAAACATTATTATATGAGAAAATAGACTAAACAGGAGATAAGATCTGATCAGTTATCATTGATCTGATCTGGCCAAAATAGAGTTCCTTTGAGGGGTGGATGTGCCAAACTTTGAATATTCATGTGAATGCCAAAGAACCAGTCAGTCAGGAAAAAACTGATTCTGCTGCCAGTTGGAAGGGCAAGGTTTTCCTGGGGGAGGCAAACTCATTTAAATTAAAAGACGTTAAAACCTGGGACCCCTTAGAGTATCTGTCCCCTCCATGTCTGCCAGCACTTGATGCACCCCCTGATGGACCCAGCCAGGATAACAGGGGCAGAGCAGTCCAGCGAGAGGAATGGAAAAAATGAGAACCAAGCAGTGGCACTAAACCCCCTCTGGGAAGTGCCATTGGGTGGGGCACACAGGCAATCGGGTTTGTCACTGCCCCGCTTAATTCCTCCAAAGTGAGAGCATTTAAAAAGGAATTAAAAGGTCTACGTGAAGATCCAATTGGATCAGCAGAACAAGTAGACCAATTTTGGGACCCAATGTTTATAACTGGGACAGAGTGCAATCTAGAATTAACCTTTTGTTTACACCTGAGGAAAGACAAATGTTCCAACTAGTGGGGATGTGGCTTTGGGAAAGGCACCCTGCACAACACAGACCCCATGGGGAGCAGAAAATGCCCCTGCAATGCCCTAATTAGGACCACCATAACTCTGGAGGAAGGTAAAACATGGAAGATTATAGAGCATTAATTATCAGGGGAATTAGGGAGGCTGCTCCACCAACTCAGAACGACCACGGGGCATTTGCTGAACAACAAAAGAAGGATGAGACTCCAACTGAATGGCTGGAGAGGTTAAAAGAAATGCGAGACAATACTCAGGTACAGACTGATACAATAGCTGGACAAGCTTTATTGAAGACAACCTTTGTCATGCATGCATGGCTGGATATAAGGAAAAGCTGCAAGACTGGGGGAATGGCAGGATGAGGGATTGAATGACCTGTTAAAGGAAGCCCAAAAGGTCAATGTACGGAGGGAGGGATGAGGAGAAAGCCAAGGGGAAAGCAAAGATAATGGAGCCACTATTGATGAGGGGAACCCGCGTGCAAGGAGCCACCCCCAGAGGGAAGTGAGACCCTGTCAGGGCAAGGCAAACGGGACCAGGGGGAGGAGAATGGGACAGAGCTCCCTGGGGGAGAGGCCCTAAAAGGGAAAAGGGCAATTGAACAACTGAGGCCCAATCTGTCACCAGCACAGGGAAATTGGGCATTGGAGGTGAAATTGCCCAGGGAGGGAAAGGGACCTGAAGGTTTTTGAGGAGGCTTGATAAACAGTCTGCTGTACCCATGGTGGAAAGCTGCTTCATTCATCCCCCCAACCCACTGCTGAGTGGCCCTGAGTGGCCCCAGAGTGAACCAAGAGCAACCCCAGTGATATGACCCCAGGAATTCCCGTCAGGATTAGGGGCAAATGTAATGAAAATTCCCAGAAAATTCCCCAAACTCGTCTCAAATCTCTGGCAGGGAGGAGGGAGTGGACCGGTGACACCAGTGATGTCCCCAGTGATTTTACCGCCCTTGATGGCATCACAGTGGTGACATCACTGTCCCCGCAGCAGCGTTGGGATGTCCTCGATGGCTTTTTGGCACTGCATGGCCACCGCACGGCCACTGAGGCCACCAGGGCCACCAGCGGAACTCGAGAGAAGCCTGCGGATGTCCCCAAGTGTTCCCAGCAGGTGACGTGTGGCCAGGCGGGCGCTGGCCTCCCACAGCCGCTCGACCTTGGCCACTACAGCCACCAAGGCCTCAGGGACATCAGGGGATGACTCATTTGTCCCCTTCAGGGCGGCCTCGATGTCCCTAAGCCAACACTGCAGCTCACGGGGGAACGCGGTGGCTTTGTCACACGCAGCCACCAAGCGCTCCAGCAGCCCCAGGGCTGCTTCTGCCCGCTGTCCCCTCCTGGTGGCCGCCCCCCCCACACTGGTGGCCACCTGAGCTTCTATCCTGGCCTCAGTGGCCGCCACCAACTCATTGGTGGCTGCCTCCAGCCGGGCCTCGTGCGCAGCCTCCGCCGAGGCCATCTTCTCCTTAGCCAGGGCCAGCAGCGGCTGCCAGGCTTTGGCCACCAGGTTGTCCCGAGCTCTGCCCCAGCGGGTGGCCTTGTCCTGCAGGTCTCCAGCCAGGGCGCTGCTGGTGGCCGCAGTGGTGTCCTCGGCAGTGGCCGCATCCCTGCAGGCGTCACGGAGCTCGGTGGCCTCTCGGGCCAGCCGGGCCCAGCTGTCCTCAAGTGTAGCCACCGGGTCCCACCAGGCACTGGCTGCGGCTGTCACATGGGCCCAGGTGGCCCCCAGGTTGGCCCTAAAGGCATCCAGGGCCTGGCCCAGGGAGGCAACACCGGGGCGCTTCAGGGTGCTACCTCCCTGGTCCAGGGTGTCCCTGAGGTGATCAATGAAGGTCTCCAGGGCTGTGTACAGGGCTTCTGGGTGCACGCTCAGCAGCACATCCCTGTATGGTCCAGCCACAGTGGCTGCCAGCTCACCAAGTGTGGCCACCACATCCACCAGTGCCTCCAGCAGCTGTGGAGGGGACAGGGGAGGTGATGGAGACCTCATGGAATTCGTAGCCTCCTGGGATGGCCTCTGTCCCCTCCTGGGGTTCCCCTTTTTCCCCTCCTTGGAGGGCTCTGCTCTCCCCTCTGTCCTTTTGTCACCTCCTCGTCACCTCTGCCACCCCCGCCACCCTCCATTTGTTCCCCCCTGCCACCCTCGGTCCCCTCTACCCCTCTGTCACCTACCCTAGTCCTGCCACACCCCTGCTCGCTTTGCAATCCCCTGTCCCCTCTCCCTCCCACCCCCCACACCACACCTGGATTGCCGTACCTCACGGGGCTCCATGGCCTCAGGGGACAGGATCGGGACACACCCGGGGGACACTTGGGTGACACACAGGAACGTTGCACGGCGGCAGTAAACAGGAAGAGGTGACGTCAAGCCCCTGGCCCCGCCCCCCCCACCTGCAGGGTGCCCGATGTCCCCCTGATGGCCCACACGACACCCCAATGTCCCCTCAGGGTCCCCACATAGCCCTAGTGTCCCCTGAGTGTCTCCAACAGGACCCCAATGTCCCCTCAATGTTCTCAACAGGGCCCTGTTGTCCCCCAACACACCCCCAGTATCCCATAAGTGACCCCAACAGGGACTCAATGTCTTCCCTGATGTCCCCAACAGGAGCCCAATGTCCCCAGCATCCCCTCAGGGCACCCAACAGAGCCCTGATATCCCCCCCAGTGTCCCCAACGTGACCCTGATGTCCCCTGAGTGTCCCCAACAGGCCTTGATGTCCCCCCCATGTCCCCAGCAGGGCCCAAATGTAGCCCGGTGTCGTGCTGGGGACACTAGGGGACACTGGGATCCTGTTTTGGACACTGGGGAACATCAGGGACATTGTGGTGACCCAAAACAGGACAGGGGATGTCAGGAAGGCCTGGGGGTCCCCAAGGGAAGGACACAGGGGTGTGTCCAAGGTCCCCAATGTCCTTCAGGGTGTCCCCGTGCCCCAGCGGTGACAGTGCCACCCCCACGTCCCCAGCCTGTCCTTCCCCCGGCCCCACCAGCACTCTATGGGCTGCCTCCAGCTTCCACATCACCTCCTCATGACCCTCCCGCCATCTCGCCAAGCACTTTATGATGTCCTTGAGTGCCAGGGCAGTGTTGCGGAAGCCCTGTCCCCTTGTCCCCCATGGTGTCACCTCCCTGTCCCGGGTGACAGCGTCCACCAATCTCCCCAGCGCCCGCGTCACCTCCTCCAGCTGCCCCAGCACATCCGCGGTGACCTCGTTGGTGGCTGTGGTGGCCTTGGCGCTGGCCCTGGCAGCTGCCACCTGCTGGGCACGGTCATGCAGGCGCTGGGCCATGTCCCGCTGGTGGCCTGCAGCAGTGGCCAGGTGACGCCGTGATGTCCCCAAATCCCGCCAGGCCATCTGGCAGGACACGGCCGCCACTGTCAGGGCCAGCAGCATTTGACTGTCCTCGGTCACCCCCAGGGCAGTGCGGGCTGAATCCAGGGACACTGCAGGGACATGGGGACACCGGACATATGGCACCAGGGACGTGGCAGTGCCACCTGTCTAGTGGCACCAGATTGGTGGCACCAGGGGCAGAGCAGTGGCACCAGTCCCACCCCAGTGCTACCAGTCCAGTGTCCCCAGGACTACCCCGGTGTCACCACCCCAGTGTCACCAGCTCCATCCCAGTGCCACCAGTTCTGTCCCACTGTCACCACCTGAGTGCCACCAGCCCAGCGTCACCAACACAGTTGCAGGACCAGTGTCCTCAGTCCTGTCCCAGTGCCACCATCTCAGTGTCCCCAGTTCCATTCCAGTGCTTCCAGTTCAATCCCAGTGCTTCAAGTGTCAGGCCAGTGCCACCACCCCATTGTCCCCATACCATTATCACCATCCCAGTGTCACCAGATCCATCCAAATGTCACCATCCCAGTGTCCCCAGTGTCCCTAGTTCCCTCCCAGTTTCCCCAATCCTGTCCCACTCTTCCCCATCCTGTCCCAGTGTCCCTGTCCCAGTGTTCCCAGTTGTATCCCAGGGTCACCAGTTCCATCATTGTGCCACCAGCCCAGTGTCTCCAGTCCTATCCCAGTGTCACCAGTCACCTCCCACTGTCCCCAGTTCCAGCCCAGTGTCCCAGTCCTGGTGTCAGCAGCCCAGCGCCGACAGGGTAGATCTGGTGTCACCCCCCCAGTGTCACCGGTTCCATCCCAGAGCCACAAGTTCAATCCCAGTGTCACCACCCCAGTGTCCCCAGGGCTGTCCCGGTGCGGCCAACCCAGTGTCACCAGTCCTCTCCCAGTGCTACCAGCCCAGCACCACCATCCCAGTGCCCCCAGTTCCATCCCAGTGCTCCCAGTGCCAGTCCAGTGCTCCTCGTTCCAGCGCAGTGCCGCCACCCCATTGTCCCCATACCAATGTCACCATCCCAGTGTCCCCAGTCCCTTCCTGATGTCGCCATCCCAGTGTCCCTTCCCAGTGTTCCCATTTCCATCCCAGTGCCACCAACCAAGGGAGTCATCCCAGTGTCACCAGTCCCATCCCAGTGTCACCAGTGCCACACATGGCACCAGCCCAGTGTCACCAGTTCAATACTAGTGTCCCCAGTTTCACCCCAGTGTCCCCCATTCTGCCCCAGCGCCCCCATCCCAGTGTCACCAGTGCCACCCCAGCTTTCCCAGTCCAGACCCAGTGTCTCCTATCCCGTCTCATGTCCCTGTCCCAGTATTCCCAGCCATGTCCCAGTGCCACTAGTTCTATCCCACTGTCAGCATGAAATTGTCCCCAGGGCTGCCTCAGTGCCACCACACCCATGTCATCATTCCAGTGTCACCAACCCAGTGTCCCCTGTTCCCATCCCAGTGCCACCACACCCGTGTCATCATTCCAGTGTCACCAACTCAGTGCCCCCTGTTCCATCCCAGTGCTCCCACTGACAGCCCAGTGCCACCGCCCCATTGTCCCCATACCAATGTCACCATCCCAGTGCCACCGCCCCATTGTCTCCATACCGATGTCACCATCTCAGTGTCACCAGTCCTGTCCCAGTTTCCCCAGTCCTGTCCCAGTGTCCCCATCCCAGTGTAACCAGTTCCATCCCAGTGTCCCCATCCTGGGGCAGGGGAAGGTCTCTATTGCTCGGTAGGGCTCCAAACTGGTCTGAACTGGTCCGTACCGGTTCCCTGCAACCCCTGCTGCCCCATGATGCTCTACACTGGTCCAAACTGGTCTATACTGGTCTGAACTGGCCTATACTGATCAGGGCAGGGGAAAGTCTCTCTTGGTCTGTAGATATTCATACTGTCCATTCTAGTCTGAACTGGTTTATACTGGTTCATACTGGTCTGAACCGGTCCCCAAAGTTCTGTACTGGTCCATACTGGTCTATACTGCTAAGCACAGGAGAAAGTCCCTCCTGGTCTGTAGAATCTCACACTGGTCTGACCTGATCTGAACTGGTCTGAACTGCCTCCCACGGTTCTAAAAAGATGTATACTGATCTGAACTGGTTTATACTGGCCTAAACTGGTACATAATGGTCTCTACTGGTCTATGCTCGTCCACGCTACCTCCCACTGCTCTAAACTGCTCAACACTGCTCTATACTGATCAATGCTGGCCTATAATGGTATATACTGGTGCATACTGGTCCATACTGGTTTTTACTCACGCACGGTCCCACACAGCCCCATCAGCCCCATGGTCAGCCCGTGCCCAGCCCGCAGCCAGCGCTGGCACCGCCGTGCCCGTCGCTCCTCGCGTTCCAGCGCCGCAGCCTCCTCCTCAGCCTTGGCCCCGATCTGCCGCAGCTGCTGATCGTCCTCATCCCCCAGGGTCCCCAGGGCCACCGCCGGGGCCACAGCGGCCTCCCGGGCCCCCTGCAGCCCCTCCCGGGCCACCCGGGCCTCTCTCAGTGCAGCCTCGGCCTCAGCCAGTGCCGTGGGGATGCTGTCCGGTGTCCCCAAGGCCTCGGCCAGGGCCACCAGGGCCTTCAGGGCCCGGCGCCGTGCAGCCACCGCCGAGGCCACCTCGGGAGGGAGGGAGGGCAGGGGGGGACACCTGGGGACAGGAAAAGGGGGTTAGGGGATGGAGGGAGGGGTTTGGGGGGTTCGGGGAGGGGAGTTTGGGGGATCACTGGTGGGGTTTGGGCGTTCTGGGGGAGCTTTTGGATGGTCTAGAGGGGTATTCAGGGGGTGGCCCAGGGGGGTTGGGGTGTCTCAGGTGACATTTTTGGGGCATGGGGGGCCCCAGATGAATTTTGGGGGATCCTGAGGGGGCTTTTTCAGGCCCTTGAAGGGTTTTGAGGAGGGGTCCACATGGGGTTTTGGGGGTCCCAGGTGAACAGGGGGCACAGCACAGGGTAGTCAGGGTGGACAGAGGGGTCAAGAGGGTACCAGGTGAGGCTCCCAAAAGACTGAAAGGGTCCCAGGTGAGGTTTTGGACGTCCCAGGTGAGATTTCCCAGATATTTGTGGCTTCCCAGTTGAGAATTAAGATTTGGGGTTTCCCAGATGCCCAGGTGAGGATTTGTGGGAGTCCCAGGGGACCAGGTGAGGATCTCAAGGGACTCCCATATGAGATCTGGGTGTCCCAAATGAGAATTCACAAGAATTTTGGGTTTCCCAGGTATACCAGGTGAGGCTCCAGGGAGGTTTTGGGGTTCCCAGGTGCCCAGGTGAGATTCTGGGGGGTTCCACCTGAATCCCCCTAGGAATTTGGAGAGTCCCACACCCCTTTTCCCCCTCCCCAGCCCCTCTGTACTCCTAAGACTCCAGAACTTTCCAGTTCTCTCTGCCCTCCCAGCTGCAGCCCTGGCCCTGGGGATTCCCAAACTTCACCAAATCCCTCCCCCAAATCCTCCCAGATCCCCTCGGGTGCCCACTGGGGGTGATCCTGGGGTTTTGGGGTTCCCACCTTGAGCTCCATCCTGGTCCCCACCCGGAGGCTGCGGCCGGAGCTCTGAGGGCAGAGGGCGTCGAGGCTCGGAGGAGGGAGGGCCCCACACCCTGATCCTCCCCCGAGGGGCAGAACTGGGCCTGCCAGGACCTCAGGGAACCTTTCGGGGCTGGCTTTAACCCCTCGGGGCCTGGATCCATCCATCAGGGCTCCATTTCCCTGCCAGGACCCCAGTGACCCCTCAGGGCCCTGATTTCCCCAGACAGGACCCTGATTTACCCCCATTCATCCTTTCAGGACCCCACTTACCCCTCAGGGCATTCATTTATCCCTCATGAACCATTTCCCCCTCAGGACCCCATTTATCCTTCCAGGACCCATTTACCCCCTCAGGGCCCATTTACCCCACACAGGGCTCTGATTTCCCCTGCCAGAACCTGGATTTGGAATTAGTTTTGGGGATTGTTTATGAAGATCCAGCAGGATTTGGGGTCTGGGATTTGGGATTGTTTGAGGACCCGGGATTGGAGATCTTTTAGGATCGGATTCGGGGTATCTGGCAGCATTTGGGATCTGGGATTTTTTGGGATTCAGGGTTTGGGATTTGAGCATTTAGAATTGGTTTTGAGTGTCCAGTAGGATTTGAGATTTTTGAGTGCTTTGGGGTTGTTTGGGATCCAGGATTTGAGATCATTTGGGACTATTCCTATCAATGGAGGGCCCTGGGGGTTTCTGAGGGGGGACATGGTGAGTGTGGGGGGAGTCCCATGGACTGGGGGGTCCTCGTCAGTGGGGGTGTCTGGTGAGTGTGAGGGGATCCCACGGATGGGGAAGGGGCAGTGAGTGCGGGATCCTGGTGCACTGGGGGAGGGTTCATGGACCAGGGGAGTCCAAGTGCTTTTAGGGGTTGGTGAAGGGCGGGTCCTGGTGCGAGGGGGGATCCAGTAAATTGGGGTGGGTCCCTGGTGATAACGGGGAGTCCTGGCTGATAACAGGGGGGTCACAGGGTCGAGCCCTAAGGGACCCCCCCGGTGTTGGGGACCCCCCCTGTGCTCCCCCAGCGCTCAGAGCCCCCCTGGTCTCACTTCTGGGCCTGCCCTGGTCCCGGTGCTTTTCCCAGAGGATTCCGCAGCTCTGGGGGTTCAAAGGGGAAGGGGCAGAACCCCTAGGATGGGTGGGGAGGCACAGAGGGGGTTCCAGGCCCGGTGCTTGTGGGGGTTGGTACAGGAGAGGGGGACTCAGCCCCAGTCCTGGAGCTCGATGATGGGGGGAGTGCTGTCAATGCACGGGGGTGTCCCAGTGCCTGGTGGCACCTGAGTGTCCACAAGGCTCCCCAGTGACGTCATTACCGCAATGACATCACAGCAGTGACATCACTGTCCCTGCAGCACCCTCAGGATGTCCTCAATGGTTTTTTGGTTCTGCTTAGCCGCGTGGACTACCGGGGCCACCGTGGCCACCATAGCGACTGAAGAGGAGTTTGTGGATGTCCCCAAGTGTCCTCAGCAGGTGACGCGTGGCCAGGTGGGCGCTGGCCTCCAACAGCCACTTGGCTTCTGCCACTTTGGCCACCATGGCCTCGGGGACATCGGGGGATGCCTCATTTGTCCCCTCCAGGGTGGCCGCAATGTCCCTGAGCTTCCACTGCAGCTCCCGGGGGAACGCGGTGGCCTCGTCACATGCAGACACCAAGCCCTCCAGGGGCCCCAGGGCCACCTGTGCCTGCTGTCCCCTCCTGGTGGCCACTCTCAACCAGCTGGTGGCCACCATGGCCTCTCATGGCCTTGGTGGCCACCTCCTCCTCACTGGTGACCGCAGCCAGCCCAACCTCAAGCGCGGCCACTGCTGAGGCCACCTCCTCCTTGTCCAGGGCCACCGACGGCCGCTGGGCCGTGGCCACCAGGTTGTGCAGAGACATCCCCCAGCGGGCAGCCTTGTCCTGCAGGTTCCAGGCAGAGTCACAACGGTGGCTGCAGCAATGGCAGCAGTGGTGGCTGTGTCCCTGCAGGTGTCGCAGAGCTCGGTGGCCTCCCTGGCACGCCTGTCCCAGCTGTTCTCGAGACCTCCGACGAGTCCCACCAGGCCACCAGGTGCTGCCTGCAGCTCTCATATCGGCCCAGGTGGTCCCAGGGTGGTGCCAGGGCCTGACCCAGGGAGGGGACACTGGAGTGGCCCAGGAAGATGACAGCGTAATAGTTGAGGGTCTTATGGAGGTACCAGGTGAATCTCCTCAGGTTTGCACTCAGGGACTTTGGGGACACGCGCTGCCACATGCCCCTCTGTGGCCTGGTCACAGTGGCTGCCACCTTGCCCACGGCCACCACAGCCTCCAGGCACTGGGAAGGGAACAGGAGAGGTGTCAGGGACCGGGTGGCACTTGTGGCCTCCTGGGGTGGCTCCTTTGTCCCCTCCCTGGAGGCGTCTGCTGTCCCCTCTGTCTCTTCGTCAGCCCCTAATGCCATCTGCCACCCCCCGCTTTCTGCCCCGCTGCCGCCCTCGGTCCCCTCCACCCCTCTGTCACTTTCCCCCTTCCCGCCACACCCTCCTGTCCCCTTTGAGACCCCCTGTCCCCTCCCACCACCCTCTGTGTCTCCTCCATTCTCCCGTGTCCCCTGTGTCACCCTCATGTCCCCCCTGTCCCCTCTGTCCCCTGTGTCACCACTTGTGTCCCAGTGTCACCAGTTCCACCCCAGTGCAACCAGCCCAGTGTCCCCAGTCCCTTCCTAATGTCCCCATCCTAGTGTCCCCTCCCAGTGTCTCCAGTTCCAGCCCAGTACCCCTATCCCTGTGCCACCAGTCCCCTCTCACTGTCCATAGATCCATCCCAGCGGCACCTGCCCAGTGCCACCAGGGTAGCCCTGGTGTCACCACCTGTGTCCCCAGTTCCATCCCACTTTCACCACCCCAGTGTCCCCAGTGCTGTCCCAGTGCCACCAGCCCTGTGTCATCATTCCAGTGGTACCAACCCGGTGCCACCAGTTCCATTCCAATGTCACCAACCCAGTGCCACCAGTTCTTTCCCACTGTCACCAGTGTTTTGGGGGTCTTGGAGGATCCCAGGCAGAGTTTGGGGGCTTCTGGGGGGCGTTGGGGGTCCCGGAAGCATTTTGGGAGGTCTCAGGTGAGTTTTGGAGTTCCCAGGTGAGGTTTGGAGTTCCCAGGTGAGGTTTTGGGGGTCCCAGGTTAGGTTTCCAGGTAATCCCTGTTGAGAATTCCCAAAGATTTGGGGTTTCCCAGGTGAGAACACGGGCCGGGTGTTCAGGAGGGCTGAGGGGCTCGGGCCTGGGAGCATTTTGGGGGCTTCAGTCAATGGGGAGGGCCTGGGGGGTGCCGAGGGGGAGGCGTGGTGAGTGTGTGGGGGGCTCTCATGGATTTGATGCCTCAGGTTTTGGCTTTTCTGTTTTTCAGATTCTGTGCTGCTTTACTCTCTGGGTCTGGGCTTCATATTAAGGGATGCTGAGCTCTGTTCACAGAGCAGGGAGACAAAACAATTCCTTTCTAGCTGTGAACCCAAGGACAAATAATCCAAACTTCAGGCCCAAGAGCATAAATAATGAGCACTGAAGAGAGAAAAACAAGAAGGATGGGACTTCATCATCTAAAGACATAATTGGACAATTAACTCCAATATGCAAATGGAGCAGAACTTATAAAAGTGAGAGACCTCGTGACTGGCCGTCCATTTTGTGGCCATTTTGGTTCATCTTGGGCGTAGCCCTGGCTGGGCTCTTGTTCTGCCCAAGGTGTATCCATGGAGGCCTTTTAACAAATGCCTGCTTTATTGTGTAACCGTGTGTGGCCTCTGTTCTAGGTCAGCCTTGTGAAGGCCTCAGTTTGTGGCGAGCACGAAGGGAGCCGAGGCACCTGGGCAGGGCTGGAGCAGAGGCAGAGGAAGGTGCAGCTGCTGCCCCCAGCCCGCGGCACTGGCGGGGCCCAGGCGCGGGGCAGAGGGTGCGGGAGGCCGAGAAGCTCGGGAGGAGCGAGAGAGGCGTGAGCGGCTGCAGGGGCGCTGTGTTTATCGGGTGAGCGCGGTGGGAAGGGGCGTTTTGTGCTCGGGAGCGCAGCGGGTGCGGGGCTCGCTGTGCCCCGGGCCGGGGAGGGCGGGCGCTGTGAGCAGCGGGGTTGGATTGCGGGGCTGGGCTTGGCCTGGGGCCGGCAGTGCTGGCGCAGGGATCGTTCCCGCACCGCCGCTCCGGAGCGCCGCGATCGGAATCTCGCTCTTTCTCTCTCTCGTTGGTTCTTTTAATTTCTTCTCAGAACTGTTAAAATTCCGTGTGTATATTCTGCTGCGAGTGCTGTAGTGATAATATCCCGAGAGACAGTCCCCTGAGATTAGCACTGAGAAACTGGGGAGCCCTTACCCGGGGGAGCCTTGTTTTTCAAATGCAAACTCATTGGACTCTCAGAAAAGATCGGGCCGCGGTGTGAACTAGAGGACAATTAGACGAGGCCCGAGTTTGGTAGTTGGGATAAGAGATTAATATCAAGTTTGATTTGCCGTAGACGCGAGGATAAATATTCAGGGTGCTCAGGTGAGCTGGAGTATGCGAGGCTCTTTATGGTGCCAGCATGTCAGCGGAGCCCAGCAGCAAAGTAAAAGGAAGAGCATCCCTTAGTCTGAAAGGGAAAAGGGGAGAAAAGGGAAAAAAGAGCCAATATTGGCAAACAAAAGTAAAACAAGGGAGGAAGAAGGCTCAGATCGAGTCTCTCCCGCCCTGAGGGTGGGGTCGGTCGGGTCCGGGCCAAGGCGCGTCCCCGCCGCCGCCACCGCCCCCCCGCCGCTGCCGCCGCCAGCGCCGACACGATCGAGGGCGGAGGAGGCGCAGCTCAGACGGGGCCCAGCCGGGGAAGGAGGAGAAAGGCGAGCCCGGCCAAGCAGGTATGGAGCCGCCCTTGGCCCAGGAGGAGGAGCCGGGGCGGAGCCTTGTGCCGGGAGAGGGGAGGGGATGGATGGCGGGCACCGCCCACGGCACCGCCCCGAGAGGAGGAGGAGGAGGAGCCGGGGGCGGAGCCTTGTGCCGGGAGGGCGGGGAGGGAACCTCCCATGGGGGCGGGGTCTCTCCGCTCCCAGCCCTGTCAGTTTCCATGGCAACCCTGAACGCCGGGGAGCGGCTGCGGGGGATGACGTCACCGGTGCGGGCGGACGCGCAGCCCGGGTTAAAAGACGCAGCAAATCCCGCGTGGGGCTCCCTAGGATCGGGGGTCGGCAAAATAGATTATATGGTACAACAGGGTCAGCCGAACCAGAGAGCTCCTGCTCCAGCAGCTCCGGGGAAGGTGAAATTGATGAACTCATTGCAGCCTTGAGCAAACGAAGGAGGGGGAAGATCGTGAGAAAAGCAGTCAGAGTGTAGCCCCATAGTGAAACGTACAAGATAAAAATGAGAAAAGAACCGGTTTTACAATCTCCACTACGACCAGCAGTTGGCAACCAGGGACCGGTACATGTTAAGGTTCCATATTCCCTTGTGAAAAACACTGTTCACTTTCCTGTTAAAATGTAAAACTTTAATAAAGGACAGTAGGAGACAGAGACAGTAAAACAAAAATTACGGCTCAGTGCATCTTGGTACGAAGCCAAGAGCATCCCTGCTAGTTTAAGAAACACCCTTTTTATACAATTTCTATTACATCATCCTGTTGCATATTCATAGCCTCTTATGCATATGCATCATCTAGTTTACATATTTCAGGAACTGTTTAGCATGGCTCCTCCTCAGCTCTGCCTTTTTAGAGCATGTGTGTTTCTTGGCTGTGGTTTTGGTTCCCTCTCTTGATCACTTCCACTCTGGGCCTTGGTCCACACTTTCTTCAGACAGCAGATGCTGATAGTTGGCACATCAATAGCAGGGTGCTCATGACGTGTTCACTGGATGTTATCCGGACCAAACAGACAGTTCACTCCTGACTAGATCAGCTACAACTGCTGCCATGTCTAAGTTTTTATTAACAGCAGAAATAAGAGCATAGTTATTTTAACATTGTACATATAAGATTCCTCTTAATATAACAATATAATAAGCATCTGTAGTAATCTTTCCTCTTCCCTTTTTACAAATAATTTGGCTTGAGGAGTATTTCTTTTTTTCTGTCCTCAATTATTTGCTTTTTTTTTTCATAAATAATTTTTGCTTCTTCCAAGTGTTCTTTCTTATTATTTTGTGTGCATATAATCTTTTGTGCAGTCCCAGATGTAGTCAGTTTTGGGTCTATAGCATTGTCACTTAATCATTAAAACTGAAAATTAGGGACAAAGACTCTCTAACTAGTTAAAGTTAGAAAGTGGTATGTTTATTATGCTGGTGGGTGGCCTGGAAGGGGTCATTCTTGAAATGCGTGACTGCACCACACAAGGATTTTTGCCTTCTATTTATTTCCCAAAATAATACATATGCATAACCCCAGCACCTCCCATCCCCGCTTTGTATTAAAATGAGGTTATTAGTCTTTCACGTGTGCGCAATTCTTCTCTTGAATTGGGTCAGTGGTCCCAAACTGGGTCAGTGGTCCCAGGGATGAAGTCAGGAAGGTCTTGGTCAGGTCTCTGTGACCCTCTGGCACAATCCAAGGCCCCCTGCTTCGAGATGGATTGACACAGAGTCCAGGTGCTGGGCATTGTTCTGCTGGTTTCAATATGTTCCTATGTTGGTTCACTTGCTCCTCTTCCTTCAACAAATGAGCTCATAATGTAACAATTAGCTTTAACTTAAGCATCTAATAATCATTAACCAGTTGTTGGTGTATCTGACTTCAATATGAATTGGTTCTAACCCTCAGTTAACATCTTAAATTTTTTAAATCAGTGAACCAGGTTAGCTCAGGTGTTAAACAAGTTTGTAAAGTATATGGATTTGCTACCACAGGGTATAAATTCTGTGTTATCTTATTGACAGCCCTCAATCCAGTACTATCAATTATTGGGCTGATTCCTTGCCTATCTTCCTTTTGAGGGTACTGCTCAATTCTCACTGGTTGTGTTCTTTCCTTAAGCTTGATTGATATGTGGGGGCATTTTTCACCCTCCCTGGTACAGCAGAGGCCCATACCCTCGAAAACACTTATTTACTTATTCTAGTATCTCTTTACTAATGTCTTCCTTAATTTCAATGACTGTTAATGTTAAGCCTGACATCTTTATGTCATTTGCCTCCAGAGTAACCTTTCTCATTTGAGAATGTTTAGTGAATTGAGTGAATTGTACGAAAGCTTCTAAGTACACATAGTACACATGTTACTTTAAGGGTTTGCAAAAGTATGCCTTCTCAGACTGGCCAGTTGTTCCCCGCACTACAACCTAAACATTTTCCACAAGTACTAAAGCTTTATTTAAAACTGAATATATGGCCCTTGTGTTGACTAAAATTCTACCCTTTTCTTTCTTCTGATCTCACTGCCTCTTGCAGAGGGGTCTGTTACATCCTAGTTCTGGATGAAATTGAACAGCCAGGAGGGGGATGGGTTCGAGTGGGTAAACTTTTGGGGCCTAAGCCTTCTTCCCTTTTGGGGAGGCCATCTTTATCCTTCCTCCCTTACCTTAGGAGGAGCCTTTAACAAATCATGTGTACTCATTTTGTGAACTGTAATCGCTTTGCATTTCAGCATGATAATCTGTGTTTGACTTCATATGTTGCTATCTTATGCTGCATGCTGAACAACACATTTGATTTGCTTTCTCTTTGCCTTGTCTTCCTTTTCAAGGGCCAAGACCAAAGGGCGGTCTGATCTCACAGTCTCTTTGCCATTCTGGGTGATTTCTTAAAACAAAAAGACATATCAGCATAAAAAACCCCATCCCATTTACCTTCCTATTTTAAAACAGTATTAAGTGCAATGAAGTATTATAAATCTTCTTATTTTCTGAGCTGCTCCTACTGGCAGCCTTCTCCCAGTGAGCCCCTCCTAAAAGGGGCTAATTTAGCAACCTCTTTGCTCTTGTCAGTTCTCATTATCTCTTTCTCCTTGCCCTATCTCGCTTCCACCCAATCTTCTCTTTACAAAGCTTCACAATAGTTTCTCAGTCTTCCTCCTACACACACACACACAGCTCCAGGTGGCAGGTATCAGATGTGATTTCCCACACACGAGCTATAAGATCTTGGGTTCTGAATCAGCTTGATCAGAAACCTTTAATTTACACTCTGGGCATGTGCCCTGACGCTTATTAGAACAGCAATACCAGCGTTTCTCACAAACACCGCACTGCAATAATACTAACGCAGCGTGCCAGCCTCTTGATGCACCGAAGGAATTGCCCGCAGAGGCAGGCTATTCTGTTTTTTACAGAGAACTCTAAATCCCTACAGCAGGCTGTTCCCAGTCCAGACTTACTATAGTACCAGCTCAAGTCTCAGAATCTCATTCATCTCCTATCTAAACTCCGTTTTACAAAATATCAGTCCTTCCTAGTTCTCTGCTTGCACAATCTAATTAAGCACTGTGTCTACTTACACTTGTTTTACTGCCTTGCAAAAAGGCTGTGCTTGTCACAGCAGAAACTCTGATACTCCCACAGAAACAGACACACGCACCCCCCCTTTATCTCAAATTCACTAGAGCCAGGGCTTGAATTGCTGTGAGGGGAGAATTCTTGGAATTCCTTTAATTTGCTTTACCATAGTTAAACATAAATCACCATACCATAGTTCTTCTGTGTAAAATGCTACTTTTGTTGCAAACAAAATCTGAAAATCTCCACAAACACCACTATACAATCTGAGAATCAAATTACCACAATGCAGTGGAAGAAAATCACACAAAATCACTGGGAAAGGGCATTTCTCTCAAAGTGCCTGCTTTTCTCAACACAACATAGCATACCATAATTCAGCATTTACTCACATACGTTTTCCCTGGACACAAATCAAAAGAACAGCACACAGTCCAGAGATCAAGTCCAAACATTCAGGGCAAAGGAACTCTCTGAGTTCGTACTCATGGTTAAAATGTACCAAATCTACACAAATCACTGCATTTAAACACAACAAATACAATCACTGATGTTTCTCCACCCACTTCTCTGTGGGACACTTCTCTCCCTGCCCCCACAGCCTGCTGCAGCCTCAGGCCTCACTCAGCTACTTCAAACACGGGTAGTAGTAACTCCCCCCGCACTGTAGGGCACTGTAGATCTACTCTCTTTTATACACGATACACTTATACACTTGCACGATTAGAAACACAGTGCACTGACCACACAATGCATTAACCATACAGCGACACAGTGTTTTACACACGCACACATATAGAGATTCATTCGACCCACGCCCAGGGTCGCTAGCGGCTGCTCTATTAGAACAATGAACCCCCCTCTCTAATCTAGCTGCTCCACCAGCTACACCCAGACATCTCTGAGTGATTTACTCCCTAGCTCTCTTTTCCCCCGGGGGCCCCTCAGTACATACCATATCTTCCTCCGCAGGCCAGCAGGTCCTTGTCTGTCCTCGCAGGAGGCAAGTCGAGACGGGCAGAGCCCCACCAGGAAAAAAATCTTAGGGAGCGCCTTGGAGGTCTGTCTATCCTCCCGCCCCTGCAGGGACAGAGAACTCCTGCCTTGGTTCGCCATAATGTTTTGCGGAGAAAAGAAGAAAACTCTACAACTTTGTCAAAGTTGTAAAGTTGGTATGTTTATTAGAGCGCTGGATGCATGCGGAGATTGCTCTCTTCAAAAAAGGCATGCGTACCTCTGAGAACTTCAGGTCTCTTTTTATCTCTCTTAAATACATATGCACACAGTTTCACAACAGTTTCATTTTTATGGGTTTCGTGTGACATTTACCACTAGTTCCTTTGTATCAGAAAAAATTCCGAGGTCAGGTTGACTTGCCCTCACAACAGTCTCTGTCTCCTTCTATCATCTTCCGTCTCCCCCCCTTTGTCTCTGTCCTTCGCTGAAGTAACTCCACTGAGCTTAGACCTTGCAGTCTAGCTAAATAACTATGGTTTCTAACTACAGACTCAACTCAAAAATGTACATTTCACTTAAATTAAAATGGATTTCTATCCTGAAAAATTTTCACTTTACTTCACTCACCCTGGGCTCTGCCTTGAGCTGTGCAAATTCCATCAGTGCCAGCAGGCAGAGCTTGGGGTGAGGGGCAGAGGGAATCAGCCCAATTCCTGCCCCAGGCAAGGGACCCAGGTACATTGTCCACACTTTGCCCAGCAGTGTTCATTTGCATTTCTAAAGCTCCTCTGCAGGCTGCCTGGAATGAAGCTTCTCTTCCAGGGCAGCCATCTGGTGAGTCACATGTGGCCCCCCAAGAATATGCTTTTTTTAAAAAAAGTATTAACTATTTATGTTCAAAGTATTACAGTTAAATCTCTTGGATTTTGCAAAATGCAACATAAATGAGACCGTGGAAAAATCCAGACCAAATATTGAATCTCACACTTCTGTCCCAAACCTACCTGGCAATATAAAGTGGGAATATTATGAAAAATTTTTCTTATGTTGTAATTTTGTCATTGAAACTGCTGGGAAAACAAAAACTATCCAAGAATCTCATTAGGTTAGAGAGTCAAAGCATTCCTTGGTTCTGGCCAGGATGTGCAACAGAAATAATTTCTTTCACAAATAGCCCAGATGTGCAGAGAAAATCATTCCATGGCATGTGAGTTTTACTAGATTTTTCCTAAACTTTATGTAGTCTGAACCAATCTAAATCCACTGCTTTCATGTTCATTGCTTCCAAGTTTCCTAAGTTTTTAGTATTTGGTTTCCTGTTGGACCCGGATTTCTTCCCCTCTGATGTGTGAATTCGGTCCACAGTCCTGGATTTCCTTCTCAGCCTTTTCCAGCTCAGGTGTCTCCAGCTCTGCCGGGGGCAGTGCCTGGGGTAGTTGTTGGTTGTTGTTTGCTGCTGGGTATTCCCACTCTGTTCGTATGTTAAACTCATCTCCACTGAGTGATAAAACACTCATTAAATAAAACCTTTAAAATTCATTTCCCAAAGGCAAAGGAAACCAAGCCTGAGCAGAGAAATAAGATTTAGAAGAACCAAAATCGCTACATTTTGCAGCAGTGCAGTGGCAGGCAGCCCAGAGTGTGGGTGTCAGTGAGCCCCAGAGTGGAATTGTGCCGTGGTGTTCCCCAGCAGCTGTGGCAGTGCAGGCCCAGCCAGCGCTGAAGCTGCAGCAGTGGCAGCAAGGCTTGGCCCCAGTGGCTGGAGATGGCAGAGGAGGGTGGCCAGGATTGCAGAGGATTCCAGGCGAGGATCTGTGGGCAGGGGCAGGGGCTTGGCCCGCTGTGGAGCCCTGGCCGCTGCTGCATTGCCTTCAGGCAGGCTCAGGGGCGGCTTCCCATCCTCCTGCTGCGCACGGGAAGTGCAAATCTCTGGGGCTTCAGAGCCCTTGAGGCCAGGCTGAGGGGTCCTCCCGTGTTGAGCTGTGCTGGCGGCTGTTTCTGGCCTCAGGGACACTTGGCATGGGCCCCTTGGTCACCAGTGGTGCTGCTTTGCACTCCTTGGGCAGGAGCCGATGTCCTGGCTGGGTGTTGGCAGCAGCAAAGTGCCAGGGCAGGCTGTGTGCCAGCCCAGCTTCCTGTGGGAGAATGTGCCTTGATATCTGCTCCAGTGGTTGCTGAAGCAGTGAGAATTGCTTTTGCCCCCCTGTTAGGTGCCATGGTGTCAGCAGAAGATGTTGAAGCCTTCCTGCTCAGGGCATTTCAGTGCCAGGCTCTCACAGGCACCCACAGCTGCGCGGGTTGAGCTGAGCATGGGGCGGTGACCTGCGCTGTGTCTGATTCCCCTTCCTTCCCTCCCCTGGAACAGGGTGCTGGTTTTAGACGCCACTTGTTCTGGTTGCTTCAGAGTACTTTGGCGAGGCTCCATATCTAATTTTCCCTATTTTCCTGGGACTGCTCACACTTCTGGGCTCACTTAAGATATGCCTCGTCAGACATTTGACACAGAGGTACAACAGAACTGGCCTCTGTATCCCTTTTTATAATATTAATTTGTGTTACGAGTTTAGCGATCAAATCCCTTCCCACTAAATCATGATAGCAATTAGGAGCAAATAAAATTCACACATTTCAAACCCATCTCCCGGATCTACTAACAGTGATTGAATAAAACCATACATCTTTCCCACTTATCCCCTCACTAATTAAACATATTTTTAGCATTTTCCCCCCCTTAGGTCTAAGATTTAAAGTGGATTTAAAGACTCCTGTGTCTATCAGGAAATGCCTCCTCTCAATGCAGACTGACTTGAATGTTCTGAAGGGCTCCAGTATGGAGGGTCCCTGGTGTGATGGGAGCTGTGACAGCCCTGCCAATCCATGTCCTTCAAGGGGTAGACTTGCTGGTCCTGAGGGTGCTGCTGTCTGTGCTTGCAGTGTCCTTGTGCCCTGCAGCTGGAGCCCTGGTTCCTTGCCAGGGGCTGTTTGGGTGGGCTCTCCCCTGCCGAGGAGGCACCTAGCAATGCCTCTGCTAGGTGCTTGTGGCCAAGCTGTGCCCTGGGTGCTGGGGCCCCCTTGGGCCCTGGAGTTGATCCCTCAGGGGCTGTAGGAGCTGTGCCCTGACCTTTGCCTTCAGCTTGGCCTTTTGCTGCTCCCTTCTTGCACTCACCTGCTGTGCCTTTGTGCCCAAGTGCTGCAGGGCCTTCTTCTGCCCCTTCTGCAGCCCCCTCAGTGCCTGTGGGTGCTTGTCTTGCTTTACAAGAGAGGTATTGGCTCGGGAAGGCAGAAAAAGCCTCTCTTGGAATGGAGAATGCAAACCGCCTCCCTCTTAATGTTTAGAATAGTGAAATCAAGGGACTCTCAGGCAAAGATATGGGAATAGGAATACCGGTTCTTTACTAGTGTGTATAATAAAGCAAACAAACACCAACAGCTGTGGCACTGACAGCAAACAGAGCCCGGACCCAGTCCCGGCCTTGGGGCTGCGGCGCTTTGCCCTTGGGTGCAGTTCCGGGCACGGCCGGCAGGGGCGCTGGTGGCTCCCGCGGGGCAGGGCAGCGCATCCCTCCCATGGGAACCTCTCTGAACGGAAATAGAGCAATCCCTTCAGCTAACTCTTTCACTTTTTTACCTTCTATAGCATTTCTCCCGTGTTTTGAGAAAGAATTTGGAGAGGGCTGCCTTTTAACTGAGCTCCTAGTGTTTCAATAAGGTGCTTCCTGTAGAGAGAGAGAGTTTCCCTGAACAGCCAGAGCTGTGGTTACCAAGGGGACGTAACTCAGAGCAGGATGGGGTCAGGGGAGGATATCCCGCCGAGGCTTGGTGGGAGTATGGGCAGGGTCTGCTGCCAGACTTGGCAGAGGGAGATCTTCCTGTGGAGCCCGAGGTGGAGCGTGGGTAGCCCCCACCTGGCTGATGGCGGCTGATCCGGCAGCTGCCGGCAGAGCAAAGGCAGGTGGGAGAGCCTGGCAGCAGCGGCGGTGCCCAGCGCAGGTGGCACGGGCAGGGCAGCCGGGGATGGGATGGCTGGGACCCCCCCTGGGTGCGGTTGGCGCGGTGACCTCGGAGCAGGCGGCAGGACAGAGCAACCCCCATCTTCCCCAGCATGTCCGGCAGAGCGGCCGCGGACCAGGCAGTGGGAGCAGGGCAAACAAATTCAGTGACAGCGCCGGGGCAGGTGGAGCTGCCCTGGGCAGTGAGGCCGCACCTGGGATGGAAACTGGGGCAGGCGGAGCTGAGGCGGGCAGCGAGCCGGGACCCGGGACAGGCGCCTCAGCCGCGAACAGAGGGGGCAAGACCTGCAGAGGATCCCACTCTCTGATTTTTCCTCTTGTTCCCTTCCCTTCCCTTTCATTTCCCTTCTTCTTTTCTTGTTTTTTCTCGGAGGCTTCTGCTACTTTTATGATTTTTATTCTTCTAAAATCTCCTGTCTAACATATGGCATATTCTCTTCTTGATTAAATGGGGTTTTTTACATATAAATCCAGAGCCTAGCAAATCTAAACTTCTGCTTGGATACTTTGAAATGGTCAGTGAGCTAGCTCATGACGTCCTAATGTTTTTTTTCCCATCACCTTTTCATTTATCCTTTGGCAAATTAAGCATCTTTCGGTTACTTGTTTGCAAATCCAAAAATCCCAATGCACCCGTAGTTCCTTAAAAAATGATCACACAAAGCTTGAGTTTTCTGATGCCTGTCTTCTAATATTTTCTTAGAAGCATATTTTATTGTCTTCCATCATGAAGTTTCCATTTCCCTGATTTATCTTGTTCACTTCCTGTCTTGTTTAAGTCTTTTTTCTCAGCTTCCCTAAACTTTGGAATTTCCAGTTTTTCCTCATTTGGAGTTAATATTAACATAACTCTTTCACCTCCATTTTCTGCTGCATCCTTAGCTTTGTGATCTGCCAAATTATTTCCTCCTCTTTCTGGGGTCTTTCCCTTTTGGAGTTCCCTAATATGTACTATAGCTATCTCTTTTAGGTAATTGTAATGCCTCTAATACCTCTAAAATAAGTTCCTCATGTACTAATCCTTTTCTTCTTGAATTAAGTAATCTTTTCCCTTTCCAAATTTTTTAAAGGTATGTACTACTCTAAAGACATACCTTGAATCAATATATATAGTTCCTTTATTTTGTGTTAAATATTCTAGTGCTCTTTTTAAAGTATATAATTCACAAGTTTGAGCTTACTAGTTTAAGGTTAATTTCCCTTTTTCCATAGTTTGCATGTTTTTCCCATCGACTACTGCATACCCTGTATTTTCTCCTTTTGCAAGGAGGTGTATCTCTATTTTTTTTCTTTGTTTTCCCCTGTATCCAACTTACTGGTTTTCTGTGTCATTTTTCAAGATCTTATCTATTCATCTTCTGCCTCTGTTTTTCACATTCATTAACAACATAAATACCACTTTTCTTTCAACTACACACACAAAAATAAAAATCTTTTTTCTCACACTACTTTCAGTACAATACACCTCCCTCCAAGGAGATATAGTGAAGCTTAAAATACAGAATCTACATTACCTATACTTTCATTCGTTTACATTCACTCACTTTTATTTCTCATTCCCTTCCACACATTCTTTCCCTCCCTCAGGACACAGAGTGGATCCCTGTTGACAGAGAATCGCGGGTCCCTGTGGCCCCCCTCACCTTGGGGTGGCCTCTGGGTCTCAGTATCTCCGGGCCTCCTGGGAGGGTCCTGACTCTGCTGCCTCCGGTGCCGTTCACCTGTGAGGCTGATTTGTGTGTCACTCACACTCTTTAGCCACGGCCCCCTCACATGCCCTGGGGACAATGGCCCGTTTGCAGGTCACCTGTACCTTATGCCGCAGCCCTCACATGCCCAGGAGAACAATGGCTTATTTGTGGGTCACACACTCCTCTTTCCACAGCCCCTTCCTACCAGCTGAGGCTGATTTTGTGTGTGACTCACTCTCACACACAACAAGACAACAATAAGGTACCTTTTGTTATAAATGATCAAATCGAGAGCCAAACGTATAAGAAAATTTAGCAAAGATGTATTAATTTGTCTGTGCGACTGAAGTTCGGTTGTCAAAACCAACAGAGCCCAGGGTCAGCGTCGAGCCCGAGTTCGGTGCTGGGTGAACACGGATCTGACCTCCGAATGTCAGAGTCTCCCCCCGTTCACAAATGCTGCCTGACGCAGCGAGTTCTTTTACAATTTAGTCTGCTGGAGGCAGAGATGACCGAATGTTCTTTGTGTCTCTTCCCATGCATAACCGTGTTTTTACCTGTGCAGAGGTGGACAAAGACTCAGTCCCGGTGTCTGATGTTGTTAGTAGACTCCGGGGAAGTCAGCATTAACATGCATCAGGGTGGGGCTGTGGATCATCTTGGTAGCTGTATAATCGTCGAGACGAAAATCACTCTTGGCTGGACCTGGTGGCCAGGGGAAGCCAGCCATTATCACCCTGGAAGCTTCTATTCTTTCATTGAAAACCCCGATGTTTATCTCAAACAAGTCCAGGAACTAGATGTATATGAATAAGACACTGCTCCTGCCAGGATGGTCAAAAGACATAATGTGGATTTTACAATATTTTATACATTAATAGCATGAATTATCTCTACCATATACTACACTTTCACATCACCTATTACAAGTTTAGGTGTTTCTGGCCAGTCCCCGTGCTCTTGGATATCCCTCAACCCAGCTGTGTTGCCCAACCCCAGATGCTCTTGAGCATATCCTCAATCCGGCAGAATTCTGCCCAACCGTGGATGCTCTTGGAATGTTAATTCCACAATCCAGCAGGTTTTAATTCTGGATGCTCTTGGGCTCTCTTATCCCTCAAAGCAGCAGAATTTTTAGGAGCCCCTTTTGTCCCATTTCCTAGTGGATTTGGCTCAGAAACTCCTCTGCTCCCTTCCTCCGAGGGGTCCAGCCCCTCTCTGAGACCCAGTCCCAGTTACCCCGGGGGATTCTCTCACTCCTCTTATCACTCGCTGTGTCTCTTTACTGGCTGCTTCCCTCGAGGAAAGTTGGAAACGCAGCGTGGGAGACTCCAGCACTCACTTGGCAGGTCTGGGACAACCAGCCCTCGTCTCATTCACAGCCCAGAGCAGAGAATGAGGGGAGAAGGGAGCCCGGGAGCCCAAACAGCCCCGGCATCCCGAAATGGGTTAAGCGAAGCGGGGGGAGCTTTTGGCATTGCTGGGACTGCCAGCAGCCTGGGCAGGGCAGGCACTGAGAAGAAGGGGAACCCCCAATCCAAGCGTGACCCCCCAGCAGCTGGGACAGGGGGGAACCCCCAAACACCAGAGGGGAGGGACCAGGGATGGGGAACTCCTGGGAGGCTTTTCAGGGCTGAATCTGGGTGTTTGGGAGGTTTTTCTGGAGCCCTGTTGGCCAGTGACTTGTAGAGATGGACTTGGGCAGAGCAACCTTCAAACTCAATGTGTGTTGGGGAAGATGAAACAGTAAAGCCTTATAAATACGATTGTCTGGCAAAAGATTTTGTGAACATAAAAAGTATAAGGAAGATTAAAATGAAAGCAAGCTCTGAGATACCTGTTGCTTTCTAGATTAAGGCAGGCGACTTGGTTCTGAGGTACAGCTTGACAGCTTACTCTCTAGGGCCATTCGGGCTAATGACATACGCAGACACTAATGTGGTGGATGGTCAAAAGGCGTTTATTACTTCTTCTCATGGGGTCTTATAGTCTTAGGGGTCTCTACGTCAAAAAGGGGTTTGTCTTTCTTATCTATGGTTAGTAGGGAATGGAAAAGTACTGGGTAAGGAGTGGAGAGTTGCTGACTTTACTGTTAGTGGGGCAGCACTCTTATTGTTGGTGGGGCCACATTCTTATGTTAGTTTCTTATCTACGAGTAACTGAGGGTCTTATCTATGGGAAACAGAGGGTCCTGGCTTTCTGTGACATCGCGAGTTTCTTCCACAGCGCCTCTTCCCTAGCTACCACAGATACCTCAGTTAGTGAACAACTGGAAAACAATGGTGTGGCCCAACTGAAGGTAATCCCCATTTTGATGAAACAATCCCCTCTGCTTGCAGTCAGATCCAAGGGTCAGAGCAGAGACCACTAGCTCAGCAGGAGGGGTCCAAAGAGGAGTTTTTAGGGTTTAAAATGTAATACAGTATGGTGATGTGATGATTTTTACAGGCTGTATGTAAATGCTCTAGGATTTGTATCTTGTACTAGATTGGTTAGTGAGAAATAGAATATTCAACACAGAAGAAGATTTATTGTATTGTAATGGGAACCTTACTCTCTTATGCTCTTCCACTCTTACGCTCGTACCCTCTCACCCTCTCTACCTGTCTCTTCTCTCGGGCCTGCTCTGAGATGTGCCTGGCAGCTCCCAGCAGGGCCCTGCATCCAGGCCTTTTGCAATAAACCACAAGTTCCACGACCTGGCTGCAGAGATCTCTCGTCTCCGTCTGTCCCGACCGTCCTACCCCCCGATGCTCCTACAAGCACGCTCATCCCTTGTTTTCCCCAAACCAGGATTTCCCATTGCCAAGGCCTGGGAGGCTGTGAGGATGAGGAAGATGCCCCGGGACACTGAGGCAGGTGAGGAGGAAGTCAGTGCCCCTTTCCCCTCTGTGCTGCTCCATCTCCCAGCCCAGCACAGCCTGGGCTGCAGCTCAGCCCTGGGGGGATCTCCTTGCCCTTGCCTGAGGCATGGAGGCAAATCCCATCCTGTCCTTGTCCTTCCTCCCCCAGAGCAGGAGCTGAGCATGGAGAGCAGGGAGGACAAATGCCCGCGGCAGAAGCTGGTGGAAGAGGCCGTTTTGAGCGGCTCCACAGCACAGGAAGCCAACAGGGAGGAAAAGCCCCGGAGATGCCACACGAGGAGAGGCTGCAAATGCAGCTGGCAGGGATCTGACGGGGAAAGAGCCAGCCTGGGCCGGGAAGGCGGCCGGAGATGGAGCCAGAGCTCGGAGCTGGTGCTCCATGAGCAGCTCCATGATGGGGAGAAGCCCCACACGTGCGTGGAGTGTGGGAAGAGCTTCAGGTGGATCTCAAACCTGATCAGGCACCAGAGGATCCACACTGGGGAACAGCCCTACGACTGTGGGGAGTGTGGGAAGAGCTTCAGTGTGAGCTCCAGGCTGATCAGGCACCAGCGGATCCACACTGGGGAGAGGCCCTACGAGTGTGGGGAGTGTGGGAAGAGCTTCAGCCAGAGTTCCCACCTGATCAACCACCAGAGGACCCACACTGGAGAAAGGCCGTACAAGTGCTCCGAGTGTGGGATGTGCTTCAGCCAGAGCTCCGGCCTGATCACGCACCAGAGGACCCACACTGGGGAGAGGCCCCATGCATGTTCCAAGTGTGGGAAGAGGTTTAAGACCAGCTCCATTCTCCTCCGGCACTATCGGATTCACACAGAGGACAGGCCCTTCCGCTGTCCCAACTGTGGGAAGGGATTCAAGTACAACTGCAACCTCGTCACTCACCGGCGCATCCACACTGGGGAGAGGCCCTACGAGTGTCCCCAGTGTGGGAAGAGCTTCTCCAGCAGCTCTAGCTTGACCCAACACCAACGGAGGCACCACTAAGGGAAGCCCTGTGAGTGCCCCGTGTGCGGGCAGAGCTTCGTGCGCTGCTCCAGCTCCATCCCCCACTGGAGGAGGCACTTTGGGCACAGCCCATGTGAGCCACATTCCCTGTGATCCATGTTGAGAACACACCTGGCTGCTTCTCCTTTTAATTTCACCTTAATTTTTCTCTATTCTCCATCTCTTTGCACTGCAAAAGCCAAGAGGAATGGATCCGTCACCTCCAAACCACTCAAATCCCAGTGAAAACAGCTCAATCTTACCCCAAAAAGAGCTCAATCCCACCTCAAAAAACTCAATCCCATGCCAAACTCACTCAATTCCGCAACCACCAGGCTGAGATGAGGTTGGGAAATGATTTAGAGTCGTGGGGTCTCAATTAGAGCGGTGGGATGGAGATTGTGTGGGGCTGGGTGTGTGGGATGTGTTTGACAGCAAATAAAACTCTGAGACTTACTGATTTCTCTCCCGTTCATGTTCAGTCTGTTGCAGTTCTGTTTGCAGAGTGCCGCCTTCTCAGCTCATTGTCTTGGTGTCCCCTTTTCTCTCCTGCCTCTCTTTGCCTGCTCTGTTTCTCACTCAGTGTCTCCCTGGATCCACGGACCACCAGAGACCCTGCCCTGATTTAATTGACCCAGGCACCACCAGAGACCCTCCCTATATTTAATTGCTTCAGGGACCACCCAATACCCTCCCCGATTTATTGCCCCAGTGACCACCAAAGACCCTCCTCTGGTTAAATTGACCCCTCCCCTGATTTAATTGACCCCTGCCACCAAAGACCCTCCCCTGAATTGACCCCTCCCCTGATTTAATTTAGCCTTTCCCTGTTTTAATTCCCCTTCCCCTGATTTAATTGACCCCTGCCCTGATTTAGCTGTCCCCTTGCTTGATTTAATTGACCCCTGCCCTGATTTAGATGTTCCCACAGACCCTCCCCTGATAAGTTATTATTTTATTTCCCAATTGTTATTTTAATTCCCAGTCCCAGGAGCTGAAGTCCTGAAGGCTGGCAGGGAAATGTCTCTGTAGGATTTTGCTCCATTTCCCTTCAAGGGCAGGAACATCTTTTCCTGGCTGGAAGCTGGAATTGCAGACTTTTGGAATGTGTGCAGGGCAACACGGACTGGCATCAAACATAGACTGGGATCAAATAGGGGTTGGGATCAAATATGGACTAGGATCAAACAGGGACTGGGATCAAATAGGGACTGGGATCAAATAGGGACTGGGATCGAATAGGGACTGGGATCAACTATTGATTGGAATCCTACAGTGTGAGATAAACTGGACTGAGCTTATACAGACTGGATCAAATACGGGCTGGGATCAAATATGAATTGGGATAAAAAATGGACTGGGATCAAATATGGACTAAAATCAACTATGGACTGGGATCAAATCAGGAATGGGATCAACTTTAGACTGGGATCAACTTTGGACTGGGATCAAATATGACCTGGATCAAATATGACAGATTTTATGGACTGGGATCAAAGATGGACTAGGATGAAATATGGACTGGGATCAAATTTGGATTGGGATCAAATGGACTGGGTTCCTATAGACTGGGATAAACTGGACTGAGATTATATAGATGTCGTGATTTGAGAGGAAGTTAGTTTTCTGGGATATGAAGTGGTCAGGCCAATAGGTGCTCACATTTGAATACTGGCACCTGGTTTGGCCACTGGGGACATTGGATACGCCTCTGAGAACTCAGGGGTTAAAAAGCAGAGCACTCCCGGGGGAAGATCTCTTGGGTTCCAGCGAGGGAAGCAGGTCGGGCCTCCCCTGCCCAGCTCCTGGTTGGTTTGGGGCTGGGTGAGGTAGGCCTGGCCGGAGGATGGAAGGGTGGAAGAGCACCGAGAGGCATCAGGCAGCCACACCTCCCCCCAGGAGACAGAGAGAGAAGGAGCGCCTGTGCCACCGTGAAATTTGATATCCTGTGCTGGCAGCACAGCCCGGCTGGCGGAGAAGGGTCCGGCAGCTGTGGGAGCTTTGGGCGGGTAGAGCCCGAGCTTTTAACCCTTTTTCGGACAAGGAAAACTTTGCAGAACATTAACCTTTCCTAGAAGAGAGATAAGAGATGAAACGGAGGAAGGAAATGTGCAAGTGTGAAGGTCTGGGCAAGTGAAAGATGTTGGGAGAGTAGAGAAGAATCTTAGGTGGGAAGAGATGATGGAGTGGCCTTAGGTGGACTTTCCCTGTATGGCCAACAGAACCATGTTTCCTGTGACACAGAGACTGCATCCAGGGGAGGCAATGGCTCAGAGCCAAGAGGGTTCAGTGTTGGTACCCCTGGGCCCCAGGGGGTGAAATTTGGGGGGCACAGGTGTCCCAAAGGTGGGACTGTGCCCTTTTTGGAAAGGGACAAAGCATCCTTAAAAGGACAACCCTAGAAGCAGCTCTGGTCCATGTGCAGTGGTGAGAGCACTGGACATGGAAGGAAGATGTCACAATGGCAGATGTTCTCCGGGCGGTGCCACGAGTGACGTGGAAACACACAAGGTTTCAGCGGTGTTTTCTGGGGAAGCCCATGGCACAAGAAGGACTCCTCCCCTCTTGATGAACTGAGAATTGATTACCTAAAGCGTGGTGATGGACCGAGAGTTGGTGATTTGGGGAACAGATGTATCAGAAATTTGGTGGTGGGGGGGGAGGAAATGTTTTTGTTTTTGGAAAGTTTTCATTTTCCCTGTGTGTTTCTTGTTACTTAGAGTTGTAGTTTAGTTAATAAAGGTTTCTTTTCTTTATTTCTAAGTGGGGGCCTGCTTTGCTTATTCCTGGTCACATCTCACAGCAGACACCAGGGAGCATATATTTTCATGGGGACACTGGCATTGTGCCAGCATCAAACCGTGACACCTACGCTGCCAGTTGGCCTTTTTCCACCTCTCCAGCCATCCCCACAGAGCATTGGCTACCATCCATGAATCAGTGTAGAGGTAGAGCTTTGGCCATTTCTCTCCCTTAGCAATGTCCAGGCCCAGCTGAACAGCTTTGAGTTCTGTAAGTTGACTTGATCCACCTTCTCCTTCAGTAGCCTCTGCCACCTGTCGTGTGGGGCTCCATATGGCTGCTTTCCACTTCTGGTCCATCCCTGCGATGTGACAGGAACCGTCAATGGAAAGAGCGTAGCGTGTTTCCTCTGGGGGCAGTTGGTTATGGGGAGGAGCCTCTTCAGCCCATGTCACTGGTTCTTGTTGCTCTTCATCAGTAAGACCAAAGTTCTCACCTTCCAGCCAGTTTGTAATTATCTCCAAAATCCCAGGGCGATTCAGGTTTCCAGTACGGGCACATTGTGGGATAAGAGCAATCCGTTTACTCCATGTAGTGTCAGTGGTGTGGTGGGGGGTGGGAACCTTTCCTTTGAACATCGACCCCAGCACCGGTAGTCGGGGTGCCAGGAGGAGTTGTGCTTCCATGCCAGTCACCTCTGAGGCAGCCTGGACTCCTTCATAGGCAGCCAAGATTTCCTTCTCTGTGGGAGTGTAGTTAGCTTCTCACCCTCTGTAGCTTCGACTCCAAAATCCCAGTGGTCGGCCTCGAGTCTCCCCAGGCACCTTCTGCCAAAGGCTCCAGGACAAGCCATGGTTCCCGGCTGCAGAGTAGAGCACGTTCTTCACCTCTTGTCCTGTCCTGACTGGGCCAAGGGCAACTGCATGAACAATCTCCTGCTTGATCTGGGCAAAGGCTTGTTGCTGCTCAGGGCCCCAGTGGAAGTCATTCTTCTTGCAGGTGACCAGGTAAAGAGGGCTCACCATCTGACTGTACTCAGGAATGTGCATTCTCCAAAAGCCTATGGCACCTAGGAAAGCTTGTGTTTCTTTCTTATTGGTGGGTGGATACATTGCTGTGATCTGTAGGAATTACGTCTGTAGGAATCTGATGCCGTCCATTAATAAGGCCTCTGATCAGCCTTATCATGAAGCAGAGCCTTGGTGCTCAGGATCTCAGTCCCTGAGGAGGGACCGGGTGGCCGAAGCCAGCTCAGGCCAATGCCGCGGGGCTACCTTTCTAGCAAGCCTGGTGATATTCAGCTCTATAGTAATTAGCAGCTCTTAGGACCTCAGCTCTTTGCTTGCTGGGTAGTGGAGCCCCGGGCTTCAGGCAGCAGCAGATGGAGAGAGGAGAAGGAGAAGGCAGAAGCTGTTCCACAGAGAAGGCTTTATTTGGGGGTCCGCGAAGGGTCTCAGCTCTTCTTCTTCTGAGCTAGTAGGTACAGTATGCTACTTTTATAGGCTTGGCAAGCATCCCAACTTGACCAATGGCAAGGGATTAGGGGGACCATAAAATGACTGACAGGTAAAGGCTACCATGGCATTGCCTTACATGGTTATAGAGACAGGTTATAGGGCAGATGTCCATGGAGTCAGGAAGCTTCCTTGCTGCTGTGTCAGCATTCCTTTTGGTAGATTCTCCACGGTGCTTTTGCTAAATGTATGGGGTTTACTACAGTCCATCTTGCCACTTCCCTCCCAGGAACTGAATCTCACGAGCTGGTCCCTTTACCTTGACTTTTTAATGGCAAAACCAGCTCCCAGGAGGATTTGGATGATTTCCTTCCCTTTCTCAAACACTTCTGCAGCTGTGTTCCCCTCACACAATGATGTCATCAATATACTGCAGATGTTCTGGAGCCTCTCCCCTTTCTAGTGCAGCCTGGATCAGTCCATGGCAGATGGTGGGGCTGTGCTTCCACCCCTGGGGCAGTCGGTTCCAGGTGTACTGCACTCCCCTCCATGTGAAAGCAAACTGCGGCCTGCATTCTGCTGCCAGAGGAATGGAGAAAAATGCATTGGCAATGTCTATAGTGGCAAAGCACTTTGCTACCTTGGACTCCAGCTCGAACTGGAGCTTGAATTTGTCTGGCACAGCAGCGCTCAGTGGGGGAGTCACTTCATCCAATGCACGATAGTCCACAGTCAATCTCCATTCTCCTTCAGATTTTTGCACAGGCCAAATGGGGCTGTTGAAGGGTGAGTGGGTCTTGCTGACCACACCTTGGCTCTCCAGCTCTTGGATCATCTTTTGGATGGGGATCACAGCATCTCGAGTGGTTCTATACTGTCGTCGATGCACTATGGAAGTGGCAATTGGCACCTGTTTCTCTTCTCCCTTCAGAAGTCCTACTGCAGATGGGTTTTCTGACAATCCAGGCAAGCTGTTCAACTGCTTGACACCCTCTGTCTCTACAGCAGCTATTCCAAATGCCCATCTGAGTCCCTTTGGCTCTTTGAAATAGCCACTTTGGAGGAAGTCTATACCTAAAATGCATGGGGCTTCTAGGCCTGTCACAATAGGGTGTTTCTTCCACTCATTTCCAGTCAGGCTCACCTCAGCTTCCACCAAAGTAAAATCCTGTGATGCCCCTGTCACACTAGCAATAGAAACAGACCCTGTCCCCACATGTAATCCTTCCATAAGCCACGAAGGTCCTTCAGGGAAAAGGACTCAATATTTGCATCTGATCTTGCACCCGTTGCTTTGACTCCTGATTTTATGAGGGGAGGCATTGAGGTTCCTACTCCTTCATCATCATCATCCACATCATCCACTGGTCGACTGGTCTTGTCCGTGCATTTGTCACTTCTAGTACTGGCAGCAACAGCCATTGGTTGAGGCTTATTTTCTGGTTTAGCTGCTGGCTTAGGCTCACTATCTGGTTTGGCTGCTGGCTTCGAGCCTGGGCTGTTGGCTGCAGCCTGAGTCACCGGGATAGCTGCTGATTTATCTCCCTGCCCCCCTGCCTCTGTCTGCTGCCCGACAGGATCTAGCAGTGAGCGATGAGCACAAGCCAGGGCCCAGCTCACTGCAATGACCTTCCTCTCCTTAGGCTCATCCTGGTACTTCTCTTTCAGATATTTCCCCACATCAGCTGGGTTCTGAATTTGCTCATGGGGAAAATCCCAAACTGTAGGGTCAGAGAATTCTTTCAGGATTTGGCCCATATCCTCCCATTTCCCACACCACTTAGGATTTTCCACACTGGGGTCTACTCCTGAGTCAGGGGTCTCATCAGCCCGTCTAGAAATCTCAGCCCTCATCCTAGAGAAGCAGCAGACTGTATAGAGGAAGGTTACCAGATTGAATACCAGAAAGATGGTTTCTTTAACGTTCAGGGGAAACTGAACATCCTTCAATAGTGATGCAACAGATTCATAGAAGAAGGAAAGCAAAGGCTGAAATGCCTGATCCCCTGCTGCTCCTCCTCTAACAAACTGGATGCATAACCATAGCCATGAACCATTTATACCTGGAGCAGACCCCAGCATGTTTATAAACTTTTTACACATCATTACCACCAAGCCCAGCAGGATAGCGATTCTGGTCACTGTCCCTCTGCTATAAAAACTACATATTAGGGACAATACTAAAGCTATTTCTGGGTAAGAAAATAAACCTAGGGTCCACAGAGGTATTAAAGTCTCAAAAAACCTTAGGGACCAGAAATGCATGCAAGCCTTCACCCCAACAGACATTATGAATTCAAAAAGCATGGCTATTAGCTGCTTTATACAAACACAGAGTAATGGCAACCAAAATGCACTCAAAACAGGGTTTTTCCACTCTCTCTCGAGCCCCACGTATTGGGCGCCAAATTTTGTCCTGGTTTAGGGTAAATTTGGTAGAGAATCTCCAATGGGGGCCCCTCCAGAAAGCAAACCCACACAGCCCCTCCCCGCAACCGGTTTGGGAAGGATTCCTCAGAAAGAAGTGGAAAGAACCTGTTTATTTAACAGGCACAGCACCCCCAGCACACAGAATGAACAATACCGGATGACACCGCTCTGAAAAAGGTGACAAATTCAGAAAGTCTCTCTCGGGGGTGGTCGCTCTGTTCTCAGTCCCTCCGGCGCTGGGGCAGCTGCTGCAGCCACAAGGTGCAAACTCTCGGTGTTCCCAGGTCCCAGTCTGGAGCAGGTTCAAGAAGGTTGAAAAAACGAAAGGAGAAACAGTCCAGGAAGGAATTTGGACTGTTTAGTTAAACTAGCTAATGAGCAGGAGCAAAAGCAAGCAGAAGTGAAGCAGAAGTAAGAGCCAGAGAGAGAGGGAGAGAGCAAAGCAAAAAGGCAAAAGCAGAACTGTGCACTGCCCCGTCTCCGTGTCCTTGATAAGAAAAACCCAAACAAAACTTTCACACTACAGAGACAGTCTTAAAGGCACAGAACATATGAATGGGGATACAAGCATCGTAACGTCACCCTAGGACGCATGGGTGTCCTGAACACTGTCATCCCATTGTTATCCTTTTGATACTAATTCTGTTTGGTTTTATTTTATCAGTAGTCCTATTCATTATTAATTGGAGCATGACAAGTTTGATGTCTATAGTTAATGCACACAACTTGGCTGATGTACTCTACACTGTGGACATCCCCATGATATTTGACACAAGGCAATTATGAATAAAGCCTATGTGTTTTGGAATAATCCTTGATTTCCATTTATGATTTTGTGGAAATTACGTTCGATTTTTAGTGAATTGTTTTAGAAAATAACTTTTTAAAGTTAATGCTTGTATTAATATGTGTTGATTGCTTTTGCTTTTGATTATTTGTGACTGGTTTTAACCCTTTAAATATTGTTTTAAAAGTAATATTGTTTTAATTAATCAACCATTTGTGAAAATTGTTATGATAATCAATATTATGTTTGTTTATTGTTTCCCTTTCCCCCTCCTTCTCCTATCCTTTCTTTTCCATCTCTCACTCTCTTTTTCCTATCTTTCTATCATCCCTATTTTTCCGGGTTATACTACCAATGTACGGCGAGTTCTGCAGACTCATCAATGATGCTCCAGAGTTCTGCTGATGACGATCCCTCAAGGCAATCGTGAGTCACAGGGTCGTGTGAGAGTCTGTCCGAATTTTCCCTCATCTGCCTCACAATCGTCATTGGGGGACCACTGAAGAGAAGACGCCCCTGTCTTAAATCTCTGGCTCCAAGGGAGAAAGTCATGTGCCTGAGACCTGAGAGCACAGTGCTAAGCCATTGTTCTCACAGGTGTTGTTTGCTGTGTGCTACACTGAGCCCAAGGAGAAGAAGAAGGGGGCACCGTGCCCTTTTTGCAACAACAGCCTTGGAAGCTGTCCCACCTCTCGGCCTGGCTGGACTTCTCCTGAGTTTCAGGTGGTCCCCCCACAGAAGACCCTCACCTGTTTCACAACCACCGTGACAGACAGACTGAGATGGAAGGAGCCTCTCCACCAAGGACTGAGACATGGAACCCCCATGTGGAAAGGCCCCTCTGCTCCTTCCAAGGACTGGGACTGAAACCCCCAGCCCGGGGCAGGTCTGTGGGGGAGGCAAGCTGACCAAAGCGAGATGTTTGCCTGCAGGTTGTGACCGCTGGACCAAGAAGACAATGGCTCTCGTTTACTGCCGAGAGCATGAACTACCTGTTACATCTATTCCTTATTGTATCTGTATCCTCCTGCCTCGCAATTTCCAATGGAGTTATCATAATAAAAACCTCTGAGTTAGCGAGAGACTTCGAGATCTCCCCGACATAACAGTGGATCCTCGACTGGACTGGACTATGGAAGTGAAGGGGAGACTACCATCCTTTAATGCATCGAACTCCGATTTATTGATCGATCTGTCACTTTAAATAATAGTGTTAATGAACTTCATGCATATTCCAAAATCCAAGTTCACGATAGGCTACCAGAGAAAGCTCTAACCACTCCTTTTGTTTTACGATACCTATAATTGTTTATTAAAAACAGAACCAGTGTTCCCACTGTGATATGAAAGGTTCCCAAAACTTCCATATCTGTTCCCAGGGTGCCATCTTTTCCCAGAGAGGGTGTTTTGCTTGTTATGGGAAGACTGTCTGAGAACCTTATTGTTTATAAAGTGATACATGAGAGAGCCTAATTGTTTATAGAAATCATCCTGGGAACTGCTTTTGGAACTGCTTTGCAACTACCTTTTACTGTTCTCTCAACTGTATGCTTTCATGGCCTTTTTCTTTAAGCCATGCTTGAACTAAACTCTCCACATCTCCCCTGTCTTTTTCTTTTGGAGAAAGGAGGTTAGTTTGCCAGGTTTTCTTTATCATCCTACTAACCATTTTTTGGATACAACTACAGAAACAAGGTAAAATAAGTAAAAGCAATAAGAGTACACCTAATATCCCTATAGCATATATTACATGGTTTCTTAGCCATGGTCCCAATCCTAAACTTTTAAGCCACTCATCAATTCCCAATCCTTCTTCTTCCTTAAGGCTGTTAAGCCCTAGCCGTAGCTCTTTTATCTTAGCATGAATAGATACAGAATGATCAGATAAATTCATGCAACACATCCCTTCAAACTCTTCACACCCATGGCCTTGTGCTAGCAATAAAAAATCTATGGCAGCTCTATTTTGTAAAACAGTGTGATTAACACTCTGTACATCTGCAGTTAACATATCTAATATCTGTGATGTCTTATTCAATTCACCCTTAGCCCAACACCCTGTTTGCTTTGCTAAAGTCATTGCTTTGCTTGCAGCACCGCATGGTAGGAGAACTGAAACCATCACTTGTTTAAATTTACTCCAGAACCATGGATCTCCTATTTGACTACAATCTAAGTTATGTAAGCTGCGCCTTTGCCTGCTTGTCTTATGACTTGGTTGCATTAACACAGATATATTAGGGTGGACTAATGATAACTTGCCTAAATAACAAGGTCCACCCTGCGGCTGGGCTGGTATTCCATTCCAGGCTCTATCTCCGCAAATTAGAAATATCCCTGTGGGTAATTTCTTAGGTGTCATGATACTAGAGCCTTTACATTGGTTATAAAGCTGTTTGGACACTATGTCTGGGGCTTAGAGATGAATCCAGAGTAGCCCATGTCTGTTTATGTTGATTCATCTTTTGAGAATTAGAGTAATCAAAGCTGAACCACCCACCTTTGGAAGTGCTTGTCATGCTAGCATTTGCACTTCCGAAAAGAACTAACTCCTCAGGTGGGGAATGCAAAGGAGTATTAAGTGATTGAATTAGCAGGCATTGGCGGTAGCCGTCACTCTGACTGGCAGTATACCCTTTTTGTGCGGGCAATTTAATATTTACCATATTGCGCATACATAAGGCACGGTTATTAATAAGACTGCAGAATTCTTGAGGAGACCATACTGGAAGCCCTACCAAACACGTTCGAAATGGATTAGTAACTCCTCCAAGGCTGAGACAAAGCGATGACTGATTAATCTGTCTAGCAAGTGTTATCCATACATTATCTCTAGGTTGACTAAAATGTGTTACCCTTAATTCTTCAGCTACCACTACACCAAGCAATATAACAAAAGTAAACCTCATTTTTCTGTTTCTACTTTGACCTTCTTTTTCTTATCAGTTTTTAACCTTGCTGTTCCCGATACCTGAAGACCACACCTTTGTAACCTTCTAATGCAGTTATCTAATGCCTGATTGGGATCTCCTCTTATAGGCCCTACAACAGAATGTTGTGTCAAAGGTACCAGTTTTCTACACCTTACAGAGACTATATATTATGCACTTTGAGCTTTAACCCTTTTCAAAATATACTGTATCTCCCACCGATAATAGGCCAAGATTTTCTGCTCATGAGATTCATAAAGGTCTAAAGCTGAGGCAGTATTTAGCCCTGTCTCATTCCGTAGTGCCCACTCCCAATTATGTTCCCAGGTAAGTCTATAATTACAGGTATTACACCATAAATGAAAAAGTGACAACTGATCCACCCAAAAGGTCTTATCACAACCCCCACAACACAGTGCAACCCAAGCAGCACAATTGGGGCTGTGACATTCAAGGCAGTTCTCTTTTGCTGGTCCTTTTATATGGAAAGATGATAATGATTCAATAATGTCAATCAGTTCCCTGGTTGTCCGGCAATGGTGTGTTATGGCCCTGTCGATCGCCTTCGAGTGTCCCTTCAGTTGAAGCAGTAGTGGTCGCAGGATCAGGAGCAGCTTCTTCTCCAGACGGTCCTTGAGATTTTCACATCCACCCCTTTCTTGGGTTTCCCAGAAAAGTTCAAAATCAGTTTTACAGTCTGTAATCCTTTAGTCATTTGGCTCAAATGGCATCAGCTGGGCGATTCTCAGTCCTTTGTTGATTTGGAGTGGTGAGAAAGTAGTATGCACTTGAAGCACTTAAAATACTTAACTTAGCAGACTTATTTTCAAATCAACAGAACTTAACTGGCTTCAAATCCTACATAACTTAAACCTAAATACAATTTAAACTTAACAGACCTCGAACTTAACAGAAAATAAACTTAACAAATTTAACCTTAATAGTATTTAGCATTTAACGGCACTCAATAGATAATTTAACTTAAACTACTTAATAACAGATAAACTTACTATAGAAATAATATATAGCATTTACTATAACTTACTTACAGGCCTGATTCTAAAATATTAAGTTAAAATAACTTTCTTCACGTGTTTGCTATAGCATTTCTATATCAAAAAGCACACTCACAACATCTCACTCATACAATCAGTCCAACACATCTTAACATTTTTAAATCTTTCAAAATATAATTTTAGAGTCTGATGCTCTACCGACTGAGCTATCCGGGCTTCTGATGTTAAAGTCTATGTCAATGCAGGTGATTCTGACAGCATAACCAATGCCGAGCCAAACCGGCCAAAATTTGACCCATGCATACAGTACGCTGATTCCTGTTTCATAGTTGTCGTGGGTTGACAGCCTTTATCCCAATATCGTGTGTTGTGTCTGGCAGCTGTGCCAAACAAACAAAACCTATTTATTTACAAGTAACAAAAGAACACTCCCCAACACAAGAAAAGAAAAGAAAACAGACTGTGTTGTCAGGGTGTCAAGCTTCTCTTGCAAACTCCAGGTGTCCTGGACGTCTCAGGTCAGATCCGGAGCCGGTCCAGTATCTTCAGGGGAGGGTAAGAAAGAGGGAGCAAAAGAAAAGGAAAAAAGAACAGCGCAAAAAGCAGAAAGCAAGCAAGCAAAGCGGCTAGCCAAGCCAAGCAGCCAAAAGCCAAAAGCAAAAAGAGGCCTGGTCAAACACTCCCCCCCTCTCTTCCCCGCCCCGCCGCAGCAAGACGGCCGGGGGGGAGGAAGAGAGAAAAGGCACAGCTGCCAGACACAACACATGATATTGGGATAAAGGCTGTCAACCCACAAAACTAGTCTCTGCCAGGAAGAACAAAAGTTCCTTTAACTTCGCTTGTTTACCATCACTGGTTTCTCAATTTCAGCAGGGATCCCCTCCCCCGTTGACAAAAGGTCACATCCATTAGGCTGTTAGGTCCAAAACCAAAGCATCCATTAGACTGTTAGGTCCAAAACCGAGGCTCTTTACCAGCTGCGGGGCGGAGAAACAAGTTCTGGCGCTGGGAAAGCACTCTGGTTGCCGCTTGCGGAGTGGACGGGCCCCCCTCCCGCTCCACGCTGCGGGTCACTCCCTCTGCGGCGGTCCCAGTGCCCCCGCGGCGGCTCCCTGTGGTGTCGGGTTGGAGACAGGAGAGGGTGCCGATACTGCAGCGATGACCTCCGTTGGTGCCTGGTTGTCCGAGCGGCATTTTTGGCCCCAATTATTTGATGCTGCAAATGCAGCTGACGCTTGGAGAGGTGCAGGAGCGGCTAATAACCTGACTCTGAGAGGACTTTGCCTGTTCTTGCAAGCCTATTCCTGACTGTTTGATCGCATCTACCACAAAAGCCTGCTGTCCCGTAGGTATGAGGGCCATCCTCTCTAATGCCTCTTCTATAGTCCAATTGGCACCTAGGGTGTTAAGTACTCTCCTAGTAGTAGAATTACAATTTTGGAGAGCACACTCCTTGAGTAATACCCCCCTAAGATATTCTGGCACCCCAGCTCTTTCAATTGCTGCAGCAGCCTTATCAATAAAAGAGCCAAATGATTCCTCTCTGCCTTGCTTGATTCCTATATATACAGGTATCCCTTCTGGTTCCTTTACCCTTTCCATCGCGAGTCTGACTAACCTCATTGCCTCTTGGCACTTCTCCTGACCTATTAAGGCTTGTGCCTCAGTACGAAAGAAAGGCCCCAGACCCATAAGCACACTAACAGTGACGCCATGGAGGGCGTCACCCTGCTGCCTTTGTACTGCCACGCACTCGTTAATGAGCGCTTGCCAATGAGCATTAAACAGCAATTGTTGATGTTGGGTAAAGATTAATTTAGCTGTGCCACGACAATCATTAATGAGAAGGATGCTGGTGTCAAAAATATAGTTGAGCATTTGTTAGGCTGGTTTGCTTTTAAAGCCAAACTGACTAACAGTAGCTCACAATTGAGATAACATCTTCCAGTCAAGAGCAGTGATTGTCGCCTGTATGCCCCCGGCCCCGGCCTGAGGAGTGAAAACAACCGGACAAGCCAGTTCGATAGCTGTGCTAATCAGCTCTTGATCTCCCTTTTCCACGGCATCTTTGGCCAGGGCAGCCCATGCATCTCGTCTATCCCTCACAATCGTCACCGCTAGATCGTTTTCCGACCCAGGGATCGAGTGATTGCTTTTCGGGAATGGAGTATGCGTTTTTGGCCCCGGCTGCTGCGATACAGCAGATACGGGAGCCTCGGAGGTGCTCCGTGTAGCCTGCAGCAAAGCGGGCAATAAAGCACCCTGCGGAGCTTTGCTCCTTAAGGGGGGCTGGCTCGTTAAAGGAGGCGGCGAAGCGGGTAATGCAGCGCTCTGCGGTGCCTGGCTTATAGCCTGGCTTGCAGCCTGGCTCGCAGCCTGGCTCGCAGAGGGAGTTGGTGAGGCTGGTAATAAAACTGTCCTTGTAGTGAGGCCGAGAGGAGTTCCCGACTCCGTATCAAACTCCCTGTCTTGACTGTACTCTTTGTTACGATCATGAGTGGCAGTAGCCTGGTGGGCAGCCCTTTTTTCAGCCTGAAACTGCACCAGTTCGGTATTAACAACCCGCCATAATTTACCCCACTTTTTAGCAGTTTTATCATCGTCTAACGTAGCCTGCCATAATATATCACCAAATTTACGCCTTTCCGACAATTCGTGAACTGTGTGGGGATTTACAAAGATTCCCCTTTCCAGACCATAAGCCAAAAGACCCGGTAATTCTTTCTGTAAGTCTATTCCCTTAATTTGCCTTTTTTACAAGAAAGTAATAAAAAGTTCATATGCGGCTTGCCTTTCCATACCTATATAAGTGCGCACTTTCCAGCTCCTCAAGGCGTCGGCCGCACGTATCAGCCAGGCCCGTCTATACGGTCGCCCAGGGCACGGCAGGTCTCGGCACGTTTTCCTCCGCTTTGTATATTCGCGCTTATTTGCCGTTCCGGCTGCTTCGGAACCTGAACCAGTCCTCACTTCCCGTGGTGTTCGCAATCCCCGTGGTGTTCGCAATCCTCGTGGTGTTCGCTATCACGTCCGGGTGTCACCATTTATTGAAGTGAAGGGCAGACGACCATCCTTTAATGCATCGAACTCCGATTTATTGATCGATCTGTCACTTTAAATAATAGTGTTAATGAACTTCATGCATATTCCAAAATCCAAGTTCACGATAGGCTACCAGAGAAAACTCTAACCACTCCTTTTGTTTTACGATACCTATAATTGTTTATTAAAAACAGAACCAGTGTTCCCACTGTGATATGAAAGGTTCCCAAAACTTCCATATCTGTTCCCAGGGTGCCATCTTTTCCCAGAGAGGGTGTTTTGCTTGTTATGGGAAGACTGTCTGAGAACCTTATTGTTTATAAAGTGATACATGAGAGAGCCTAATTGTTTATAGAAATCATCCTGGGAACTGCTTTTGGAACTGCTTTGCAACTACCTTTTACTGTTCTCTCAACTGTATGCTTTCATGGCCTTTTTCTTTAAGCCATGCTTGAACTAAACTCTCCACACTGGACCAAAGGACTTCGTCTCTATGGTTGGTAGCTCTATCCCCTCTCTCTTTCTCTCTCTCTCTCTTTGGTCTCTCTCTCTTCCCCCATCTTTTTCTCTCCCTTAATCCCTCTATCACGTTTTGCTGTGGTCATTCAATAAAGGTGCATTTGTTTTGATTATCATTGCAAACCCCCTTGTTCCATGTCGGTTCTCTTTGCACCCTGAGATCAAATCCATGAACCATCACGAAACCCGTCCGTGATGACCGATCGTGACACCCCCCGAGGACCCCTCCCCAAATTCCCCCCATAGCCCCTCCAGCACCCCCAGACCCCGCTAAAACACTCTCAAGATCCCCCCAGACCCTCCCCAAATCCCCCCCAAACATCCTCAAGACCCCTCCCCAAATTCCCCTCACGACCCCTCCAGGACCCCTCACCTGTCCCTGCGCCTCCTCAGCAGCTCCCGGAGCCCCCCGTCCTCTCCCAGCGCCTCCCCCGCTCTGTCCAGCGCCTCCCGCAAGATCAGCCCGAGCCAGGGGCGGCTCCCGGGGGTCCCTGAGGGGGTCTCAGGGGGCAGGGGGGGGAGGGGGCGCCTGCTCCATGCCCGGCCCCGGGGTGAGGGGGCGCTGCTTCAGGTTCAGCACTGATTGGCTGGAGCGGCGCAGGGAGGGCAGGAGTTGCTGACAGGGAGACGCCCGGTGATTGGTTGGTTTCATGGAGGGCACGGTGATTGACATGGGGGGGCGGGAGCGGTGCACGATGATTGGCTGCATAGGGGCAAAGAAGGAGGGAGTTGCCGAGGGGAGACGCGCGGTGATTGTTTGGTTCAGCTCAAGAGAGGAGGGAGTAGCTGAGGGGTGGCACGTGGTGATTGGTTGGTTCGCCACGTGAGAGGCGGGCGGTGGGGATGCGTGCAGTGATTGCCTGGATCGGGCGCACAGGGAGGCCAGTGTTCCTGAGGGGAGACCCGCGGTGATTGGATGGTTTGGGGCGGGGCGCGCTGTTATTGGCTGGGAAAAGTTCGGGACTTTTACGGGACATTCCCGGTTCTTTGGAGAAAAACTCAGATTTTTAAGGAAAAATTTCCGACTTTTGAAGGAGAAACATTCCCGGATTTTTTGACACCACATGACCCCAAATAACGCAAATAACACCCAAATACTCGAAATTAACCCCAAAGAACCCCCAAAAAATCCCAAATACCTGAAAATGCCCCAAATAACCCCAAACAAATCCAAATAACCCAAAAAAAACAAAGAAAACCAAATTAAATCCAAAAACCCCCAAATGATTTCAAGTACACCGAAAAAAATCCCATATACACCAACATAACTCCCAAGAACCCCAAATAATTGCAAATAAACCCAAATAAACCCAAACAAACCCAAATACTTCCAAATAAACACAAATAATTCCAAATTACATCAAATAAACAGAAATAAACCAAGTAAAACCCAAGATAAACCCCAAGGAGTCCATAAATAACCCCAAACAAACCCTAAATAAACCCAAATAAACCCCAAGAATCCCCAGTTCCTCCCGTCCCCACCCCAAAACAGATCACGACAAATCAGAACGCGCAGCACTGATGACGATCCACTTGCTGGGCACAAACTCACAGCACTGGCCCCTCTCAGCGATTTTCAGCCAATCAGCACTCGGCCCGACTCTGACTCATCACTTGCCGGGCACAGACCAAGGCCTCTCACTGCGGTAAATACTCAGAGACCGCGCGGGGTAATTTCCAGCCAATCAGAGCGTGTCTCGCTGATGACTCATCAGTTGCCAGCAGCAGAATTTGGGGAGGGGGGGAAGGTGACCCTGAGGATGGGCTGGGGACCCTAAATTAATCCAAAATGGGGTCGGGACCCCAAAACGGAGCAGGAGGGGCCTGGAGCACCCAAAACCAAACACAGAGGAGGGGATTGGGGGAACGATCGGAAAGGAGACAGCAGGGAAAAGAGAGTCGGGACCCCCAAATTGAGCTGGGAGGGGAATGGGACCCCCAAATAAGGTTTGGAGGGGTATGGGATCCGAAAACTGAGCTGGGAGGGGTATGGGACAACCCAAATTTACCTCAGAGGGGGATGGGACCCCCAAGCCGGATGAAGCCAATTTTGTTCCTGGAATATGTAAAGTAGTTTATGGATACACAAAAAGTCGATAAATAGGCAACAGGCTGATGTAAGGGGAGAGAGGACCTTCGAGCAAAGGTTGTTATGGCCACCAAGACCCCCCTGTTATTTTCGGGGACACCCCTTACTTAATCTAGTTTTAATTACATCAGCCTCTTGCATATTCATAGACCCTCATGCATATCCATAAACTAATCTACATATTTCCGGAACTATTTTACATGGCCCGACAGTAGTTCTCCCCATTTCAGGAGCCTCCACTGAAATGGAAAATGAAAACCCCCTCTCTTTGATGATGATGATGATAACGACGATGATTATGACTATTATTATATTAATTAATTTTTGAAATGAAGGGGTTCTCAGGCAAAGATGCGGGAGTAGAAATAACAGTTCTTTATTACGAAAAATTAAAAATACAAATGCAGTAGTACAAACAAAAAAAATCAGTGACGCAGTCAGAATCCTCTAGGAATCCAGTGAAAAAGGTTGATACTCTGGGAATCCAGTGGGCAAATATTTATCCTCAGTGGGAAAAGGTGGACAATCTGGGAGTCTAGTGGAAAAAAGGTTGATCCTTTGGGAATCCAGCAGGAAAAGCTTGATCCTCTAGAAATCCAGTGGAGAATGAGGGTGATCCTTTGGAATCCAGTGGGAAAAGGGCTGATCCTTTGGGAATCCATTTCTTATGCCCCAAAGACAGGGCAAAGGCAGAGCCGTGGAGTTTTTATAGGATATCCCAAGGGTGGAATTGAGGTTGGGGTCAGGGGAGGAGTTCTTAGCAATACAAGAAGGGTGAGATCAAATTCCTGCCTCTTAGCAACAGCAGCACTCCACACAGAACGCGTCCCCAAAACCTAAATTCCCTCTAAAACAACCAAGAAATAATGCAACGTCAGATATATTCGATCAATTTCCTTCATTTAATCCAGTTTTGGGTGTTTTTAAAGGATGAAGGTGAAGCAGAGGAAAATTAGGGTCAACCCAAAAGGCGAAGCAGCCAGGTGGGTTCCCAACATGGATCACAGGGAATGTGAGTGACCAGGGCTGTGCCCAAAGTGCCTCCTCCAGTGGGGGATGGAGCTGGAGCAGCGCATGAAGCTCTGCCCGCACTCGGGGCACTCACAGGGCTTCCTTTACCGGTGCCTCCGTTGGTGTTGGGTCAAGTGAGAGCTCTGTGAGAAGCTCTTCCCACACTGGGGACACTCGTAGGGCCTCTCCCCTGTGTGGATGCGCCGGTGGGTGACAAGGGCGGAGTTGTGCTTGAATCCCTTCTCGCAGTCGGGACAGCGGAAAGGCCTCTCCTCTGTATGAATCCGATAGTGCAGGAGGAGAATGGAGCTGGTAGGAAACCTCTTCCTGCATTTATCACACTCGTAGGGCCTCTCCCCGGTGTGGATGCGCAGGTGCCTGATGAGGGTGGAGTTGTGCTTGAATCCCTTCCCGCAGTCAGGGCATTGGAAGGGCCTCTCCTCCCTGTGAATCCGATAGTGCTTGAGGAGATTGGAGCTGCTCTGAAACCTCTTCCCACACTTGGAACACTCGTAGGGCCTCTCCCCAGTGTGGGTCCTCAGGTGCTGGACCAGGCCGGAGCTCTCTCTGAAGCACATCCCACACTCGGAACACTTGTACGGCCTCGTCCCAGTGTGGATTCTCTGGTGCATGATCAGATTGCCGCTCACGCTGAAGCTCTTCCCACACTCCCCACACTCGTAGGGCCGTTCCCCAGTGTGGATCCTCTGGTGCCTGATCAGTTCGGAGTTCCATCTGAAGCTCTTCCCACACTCCACGCACGTGTGGGGCTTCTCCCCATCATGGAGCTGCTCATGGAGCACCAGCTCCGAGCTCTGGCTCCATCTCCGGCCACCTTCCCGGCCCAGGCTGGCTCTTTCCCCGTCAGATCCCCGCCAGCTGCGTTTGCAGCCCCTCCTCATGCGCCTTCTCCGGGGCTTTTCCTCCCCGTTGGCTTCCTGAGCCGTGGAGCCGCTCAAAACGGCCTCTTCCACCAGGTTCTGCCGCGGGCATTTGTCCTCCCTGCTCTCCATGCTCAGCTCCTGCTCTGGGGGAGGAAGGACAAGGACAGGATGGGATTTGCCTCCGTGCCACAGGCAAGGCCAAGGAGATCCCCTCAGGGCTGAGCTGCAGCCCAGGCTGTGCTGGGCTGCAAGATGGAGCAGCACAGAGGGGAAAGGGGCACTCATCGCCAGCTCGGGGCTGTGCACAAACCACCAACAGGACTGGACTGCTAGGAATGAGTCCTGAGCTGTGTGATTTTCCAACCATCTGTCTCATTACTTGGTTATGACAATGGGAAGATGCCAGTAGCTCACTCCACAGGTAGCAGACAAAGAAGTTCATGTTAAAAGTTACTTTAAAAGGTTTATGAACAATCACACAAAGCAAAAGCAGTAGTTCTATCCAAGCACTATAAGCACATTGAGGGTTAAAACAATGTTTGCTTATTTCAAGTACAATACCTTCGTGTAAGCCTTAAAAAGCAATGCACAGAGCTCCACTATTAAGCTTGGAACTTCCTAATATCTTGCTAGATACACTTTTCCGCAGGTTAGGGAGTTATTCTAGATAAGTGTTAATGCACAGACCATTGTTCTATTTCTCCTTACTTTCTACTTCTAATATAATTTTTCTGCTGATCAATCTATTGGCTGCTGCAAAGCTCAAATCAGTTCTACTGTCTCTGAGGCTTGTCTTTTGCAGCTTTCCCAAAACCATCTGATTTTAAGCATTCCAGAGACACTGAGTTCCTCCTCACCTGCCTCATTGTCCTGGGGCATCTTCCTCTTCCTCGCAGCCTCCCAGGAGTTGGCAATGGGAAATCCTGGTTTGGGGAAAACAAGGTATGAGCACGTTGAGTTTGAAGGTGCCTGTGCCCAAGTCCATCTCTACAAGTCACCGGCCATCTGGGCTCCAGAAACACCTCCCAAACACCAAGATTCAGCCCTGAAAAAGCCTCCCAGGAGTTCCCCGTCCCTGGCCCCTCCTCTCTGGTGCTCAGGGAGTCCCCCCTGGTCCCAGCTGCTTGGGGGTCACGCTTGGATTGGGGGTCCCCGTTCTCCTCGGTGCCTGCCCTGCCCAGGCTGCTGGCAGTCCCAGCAATGCCAAAAGCTCCCCCTGCTTCGCTCTCCCCATTTCGGGATGCCGGGGCTTTTTGGGCTCCCGGGCTCCCTTCTCCCCTCATTCTCTGCTCTGGGCTGCAGCGGCTCCAAGGAGTCCCCCCCTGCCCCTCTCCAGGCTCTTGAGGCTCCCGCCAATGGCAGCACTCCCCCCTCTCTGGGCTCCCCACTTTGGGCTCCTGGGGGACACAGGGCTCTGCTCCTCCAGGCTGCCTCTGCCGGCAGCCGCCACTGCCACCCCTGATGACCCCCCAAGGGGCCTTTCCTGCTCAGCCTTGGACTTCTTCATTCTCCAAACATCCCCCAAAAACCCCAACCCAGGGACCCCCTGGGATATCTGGGCCGAGCTCCCGCTCTCTGCTCACTGGCGCAATGCGGGGGCGATGATCCCACAGGTGGGAGCTGCGAATTCAGGCAGGGATCGACCATGTGGTTCCCTCAGCTCAGCCTCCATCTGCCTTTGTCCCTCCTCTTCCTCCCGCTCCTCCCCTTCCATCCCCTGCACTCCTCCTCCTCCCTAACACCACCTCCTTCACCTCTTCCATCACTGCTCTCTCTCTCTGCCTTCATCGCTTCTTTTCCATCCCTCCCCCTGCTCCTCTTCCCTAACCCCACCCCCTCCTCCTCCCCCTTCATCCCTGCCCTTCCCTCCATCCTCCTCCTTCCCCAGCAGCAGCCACACCCTCGGTGCCCCATTCCCCGCAGCCCTCATAGCCGGTGCCCCATTCCCCGCAGCCCTCATAGCCGCTGCTGGAGCGGGGATGGAGCCGGGACAGGTCGGGATGGGCAGCGCGGGGCTCTCGGCTGCTCCCAGCCACTGCGGGCGGGGGGAACCCGGCTCGGGCCAGAGGAGAGGCAAACTGGGCAAACTGGGGGCTGCACATCCAAACTGGGCATTGCTGGGGACCCTGCCTGGCCACTGCCAGCCCTTGGGGCTCCTCTCGGCACATCCGCCAGGGGGGAACGCACACAGGGCTGGGGGATCCCAGCAGTGGCAGCATTGCCAGGGACTGGGCTGGACTGGGATCGTACTGGGGGTGACTGGGACTGTACTGGGCTTGTACAGATATCATACTGGGATTGTACTGAGAGTGACTGGGACTGTACTGGGCTTGTACAGATATCATACTGGGATCATACTGGGACTGTACTGGAATTGTACTGATATCATACTGGGATTGTACTGGGTTGATACTGACATCATACTGGGATTGTACTGGGATCATGATGGGACTGTACTGGGTTTGTATTGACATTATTCTGGGATCATATTGCCATGCCAGGGCAGACTGTGATCGCACTGATTGACACTGGGATCATTCTGGGATCATACTGGGAGTGACTGGGACTTTACTGGCTTTCTATTGACATCCTATTGGCATCATACTGGCATTTTACTGAGATTGTACTGACTTCATACTGTGATCATACTGGGATCATGCTGAGATCACACTGGGAGTGAGTAGGAGCCTGGGGGGGGCAATTGAGACCATGTTAGGGGCAAATGGAACATACTGGGATGAACTGGGATGGTGCGAGGATGGCTAGGATCATACTGGCAGTGAGTGCCACTACACTGAAGCTGACTGGGAGTGCTTGGGAGCAAATGGGATCATACTCGAAGGAAATGGAAAGATGGTGGAGGGAACTGGGGTACCCTGGGAATATACTGGGACTGACTAGAAGGAAAATGAGGGTGAAAGAGAGCAGATGGAACCATGTGGAGCACAACTGGTACATTCTGGCAGAGAGTGGGAGCACACTGGGCTCATATTTGGATCATACTGGGAGTGACTGGACTAATACTGGGAGGAACTGAGTGTCACAGTGAGCACTCCCTGCACATCATCCCCCATACTGGGAGTGACTGGGAGCAACTGGGAGCAAATGGCATCATACCAGGACTCACTGAGTTGATTGAGGAAGCAACTGGAACCATGCTGGAGACAGCATATTTTGTAATTGGGTTTTCCCAAATATTAAAATGATTATTATATGTCTTGTGTTAGAAAGTAATGCAGTATTAATTCTCTTAAGTAGTGGGTTAAATATAGTTTTAAGTTATTAAAAAAATGTTAAAATAGAAACTATGCTTGGTAAGAGGCTTTTTTCCAAGAAACGACTTGCAGCGAGACAGCAGCCACAGGACACCTAAATCTGTCAGAGAAAAAGAATTTATTGCTCTCTTGTCAGAAGAAATTAACTTCTTCCCGCCTCGAAGGCGCTGTTAGGATTCAGAGGAAGAAGGTGGCACTGACCAGACAGAATCCTGTGTTTGAATGGAATTTATGCATCATGTATGAAGTGTATGAATATGCAACAGGCTATTGTTTTTAATGGTTTATCCTGTGTTAACGGGTGCCCTTTTTCAGGCTCGGTTGTCCTTTTTCAGGCTCGTGCTGCCCAGAAAAAGGCACCCAGACATACGTAACTCTTTGTATTTCTTGTCTCATATTGTCCTAATTCGATTTCTCCAAATTGTTATTACTCTAATTGAATTACAAATTTTTATACCATTTTATTACTATTAAACTTTTAAAATTTTAAAAGCAAGTGATTGGCATTTTTCACAATTTTGGTAGCAGAGGATGGTTACTAACACCTCGCTGCCGGTGCTTTAGGAGAGTCAGAGTGGGGAAGGCGCGCCCTGCCCCATTGGCAGCCTCGCTCTGTCTCCCCGAACCTCGCTCTCTTACTCTCGTACCCTCTCATCCTCTCTACCCCTCTCTTATCTCGGGCCTGCTCCGAGCTGTGCCTGGCAGCTCCAAGCAGGGCCCTGCACCCAGGCCCTTTGCAATCAACCGCAATGCCACGCCCTGGCTGCAGAGATCTGTCATCTCTGTCCATCCCGACCGTCCTACCCCCTGACACTCCGACACCCAAGAGCATCTGGGGTTGAACAACACAGCTGGGTTGAGGGATATCCAAGAGCACCAGGACTGGCCAGAAACAACGAAAATTGTAATAGGTGATGTTAAAGTAAAAGTTACCTTATTGTTGTCTTGTTGTGTGTGAGAGTGAGTCACACACAAAATCAGCCTCAGCTTCCCGGGCGGGTGGAAAGAGGAGTGTGAGACCCACAAATAAGCCATTGTTCTCCTGGGCGTGTGGGGGCTGTGGCATAAGGCGTGTGAGGGGGCCGTGGCTAAAGAGTGTCAGTGACACACAAATCAGCCTCACAGTACCGGAGGCAGCAGAGTCAGGGCCCTCCCAGGAGGCCCGGAGATACTGAGACCCAGAGGCCACGCCAAGGTGAGGGGGGGCCACAGGGACCCGCGATTCTCTGTCAACAGGGATCCGCTCTGTGTCCTGAGGGTGGGAAAGAATGTGTGGGAGAGAATGGGAAATAAAAGTGAGTGAATGTAAACGAATGAAAGTATAGGTAATGTAGATTCTGTATTTTAACCTTCACTCTGTTTCCTTCAAGGGAGATGTATTGTATTGAAAGTAGTGTGAGAAAAAGATTTTTAATTTTCATGAGTGTAGTTGAAAGAAAAGTGGTATTTAGCTTGTTAGTGAATGTGAAAAACAGTGGCAGAAGATGAATAGATAAGATCTTGAAAAATGAGACAGAAAACCAGTAAGTTGGATACAGGGGAAAAAAAAAAGAAAAAAAATTAGTCCTTTGGGAGTTATGTTAGCTAACAGAGATACACCTCCTTGCAAAAGGAGAAAATACAGGGTATGTAGTAGTTGATGGGAAAAACATGCAAACTGTGGAAAAAGGGAAAATACTGTTAAACTAGTAAGCTCAAACTTGTGAATTATATACTTTAAGAAGAGCATTAGAATATTTAACACAAAAGAAAGGAACTATATATACTGATTTAAGGTATGCCTTTAGAGTAGCACATTTCTTTAAAAAACCCACTGTGGTACTCAAGCTCTGTGTGATCATTTTTTAAGGAACTATGGGTGCACTGGGATTTTTGGAGTGGCCAACCAAGGAACGGAAAGACGCTTAATTTGCCAAAGGAGAAATAAAAAGGTGATGGGAAAAACAACATTTGGAGGTTGTGAGTTAGCTAGTAGAGCACTTCAAAGTATCAAAGCAGAAGTTTAGATTTGCTAGGCTCTGGATTTATTTGTAAAAAAAACCATTTAATCTAGAAGAAAGAAAATATGCCATATGTTACACAGGAGATTTTAGAAGAATAAAAATCTTTAAAGTATCAGAAACACCCGGGAAAAAACAAGAAAAGGAAAAGGGGAAATGAAAGAGAGGGGAACAAGAGGAAAAATCAGAAAGAGAGTGGGATCCTCTGCAGGTCTTGCCCCCTCCGTTCGCGGCCCAGGCGCCTGTCCCGGGTACCGGCTCGCTGCCCGCCTCAGCTCCGCCTGCCCCGGTTTCCATCCCAGGTGCGGCCTCACTGCCCAGGGGGCAGCTCCACCTGCCCTGGTGCTGTCGCTGAATTTGTGTGCCCTGCTCCCACTGCCTGGCCCGCAGCCGCTCTGCCGGCCATGCTGGGGAAGATGGGGGTTGCTCTGTCCTGCCGCCTGCTCCGAGGTCACTGCGCCCACCGCACCCAGGGGGAGTCCCAGCCATCCCATCCCCGGCTGCCCTGCCCGTGCCACCTGCGCTGGGCACCGCCGCTGCTGCCGGGCTCTCCCACCTGCCTTTGCTCTGCCGGGACCTGCCGGATCAGCCGCCATCAGCCATGTGGGGGCTACCCACGCTCCGCCTTGGGCTCCACGGGAAGATCACCTCTGCCGATTCCGGCAGCAGACCCTGCCCACACTGCGACCGAGCCTCAGCGGGATATCCTCCCCTGACCCAGTCGTGCTCTGAGTTACGTCCTCTCGGTAACCACAGCTCCGGCTGTTCAGGGAAACTCTCTCTCTCTACAGGAAGCACCTTATTGAAACACTAGGAGCTCAGTTAAAAGGCAGCCCTCTCCAAATTCTTTGCCAAAACACAGGACAAAGGCTATAGAAGGTTAAAATGTGAAAGAGTTAGCTGAAGGGATTGCTCTATTTCCGTTCAGAGAGGTTCCCATGGGAGGGATGCGCTGCCCCGCCCCGCGGGAGCCACCAGCGCCCCTGCCGGCTGTGCACGGAACTGCACCCAAGGGCAAAGCGCCGCAGCCCAAAGGCCGGGACTGGGTCCGGGCTCTGTTTGCTGTCAGTGCCACAGCTGTTGGTGTTTGTTTGCTTTATTATACACACTAGCAAAGAACTGGTATTCCTATTCCCATATCTTTGCCTGAGAGCCCCTTCATTTCACTAGTCTAAAAATTAAGAGGGAGGTGGTTTGCATTCTCCGTTCCAAGAGAGGCTTTTTCTGCCTTCCCAAGCAGACACCTCTCTTGTAAAGCAAGACAAGCACCCACAGGCACTGAGGGGGGCTGCAGGAGGGGAAGAAGAAGGCCCTGCAGCACTTGGGCACAAAGGCACAGCAGGTGAATGCAAGAAGGGAGCAGCAAAAGGCCAAGTTGAAGGCAGAGGCCATGGCACAGTTCCTACAGCCCCTGAGGGATCAACCCCAGGGCCCAAGGGGGCCCCAGCACCCAGGGCACGGCTCGGCCACAAGCACCTGGCAGAGGCACTGCCCTCCTCGGCAGGGGAGAGCCCACCCAAACAGCCCCTGGCAAGGAACCAGGGCTCCAGCTGCAGGGCACAAGGACACTGCAAGCACAGACAGCAGCACCCGCAGGACCAGCAAGCCCACCCCTTGATGGACATGGATTGGCAGGGCTGTCACAGCTCCCATCACACCAGGGACCCTCCATACTGGAGCCCTTCAGAACATTCAGGGTGGGTCTGCATCGAGAGGAGGCATTTCCTGATGAACACAGGGGCCTCTCAATCCACTCTGAAACTTAGACCTAAGGTGGGGGAAATGCCAAAAACGTCTCTGATTATTCAGGAGATAAGTGGGAAAGATGTGTGGTTTTATTCAACCACTGTTAGGAGAAGTGGGAGATGGGTCTGAAATGCATGAAGTTTTATCTGCTCCTAATTGTTATCATGATTTACTGGGAAGGCATTTGATCGCTAAACTCGTAACGCAAATTAATATTATAAATAGTGATACAGAGGCCAGTTCTGCACCTCCGTGCCAAATGTCAGGCAAGGCCTATGCTGAAGTGAACCCAGAAGTGTGGGCAGTCCCAGGGAAATAGAGAAAATTAGATATGGAGCCTATACAAATTACTTTAAAGCAACCAAGACAAGCAATACCCTGTTCCAAGAGAGGGAAGAAAGGGGTCACAGCCTGGTATTGAGTCCCTGTTAAAGGCAGGGCTTTTGGAGACAAGGATGCCTCCCTACAACACTCTCATCCTGGCAGTCAACAAACTGGATGGATGGACAGGAGGAGGAAACACAGAATTTTCAAGTGTTAAAATGAAGATTAACTAAGGCGGCTGGCCTGGGCCTTCCAAACAGAGAAAAAGAATTTGAGTTACAGGTGGATGCTAAACAGGGTCTTTCCAGTGGAATTCTTGTGCTAAAATGTTTAATCTTATATAGGATCTCCTAGAGATCAAGTCTGGCATCAAGTCAAAGCTTTGACAACCAAAAAAGCCTCTAAATGGATGAGCAGGGCTCGGTTATTACAGTATGAAACTTGTTCAATGGCACAGAAGGATTTAGAACTGAGGACAGGGCAAGGGTTTAACCCAGCCTCCTGTGTGAACAGCCTGGAGAGGGGCTGGCAAGGAACCCACGACTGCACTCAAGGGACAGAGCTCCAGACCCAGGCGGGGACAGATTGATGATTGGACATTGCCTGGCCTGAGGGAGAAAATGTGTTTGTGGATGGCTCTGCAAGGGCAGCAGAAGGGAAAAGAGCTACAAGACAGGCTGGTATTAAGGAAGGGGAATCAGACACAGCGCAGGTCACCGCCCCATGCTCAGCTCAACCCGCGGAGCTGTGGGTGCTTGTGAGAGCCTGGCACTGAAATGCCCTGAGCAGGAAGGCTTCAATATCTTCTGCTGACACCATGGCACCTAACAGGGGGGCAAAAGCAATTCTCACTGCTTCAGCAACCACTGGAGCAGATATCAAGGCACATTCTCCCACAGGAAGCCGGGCTGGCACACAGCCTGCCCTGGCACTTTGCTGCTGCCAACACCCAGCCAGGACATCGGCTCCTGCCTAAGGAGTGCAAAGCAGCACCACTGGTGGCCAAGGGGCCCATGCCAAGTGTCCCTGAGGCCAGAAACAGCCGCCAGCACAGCTCAACACGGGGGGACCCCTCAGCCTGGCCTCAAGGGCTCTGAAGCCCCGGAGATTTGCACTTCCCGCCTGCAGCAGGAGGATGGGAGGCCGCCCCTGAGCCTGCCCTGAAGGCAACGCAGCAGCAGCCAGGGCTCCACAGCGGGCCAAGCCCCTGCGCCTGCCCACAGATCCTCGCCTGGAATCCTCTGCAATCCTGGCCACCCTCCTCTGCCATCTCCAGCCACTGGGGCCAAGCCTTGCTGCCACTGCTGCAGCTTCAGCGCTGGCTGGGCCTGCACTGCCACAGCTGCTGGGGAACACCACGGCACAATTCCACTCTGGGGCTCACTGACACCCACACTCTGGGCTGCCTGCCATTGCACTGCTGCAAAATGTACCGATTTTGCTCCTTTTAAATCTTATTTCTCTGCTCAGAAAGGTTTCTGTACACAAAGGTTTGCCTTTGGGAAAGGAATTTTAAAGGTTTTATTTAAGGAGTGTTACACCACTCAATAGAGATGAGTTTAACAGACTGGGAACAGCCCAAAAGACACCCACAGAGATAACGACCAGCAACAAAACATCAACATTGCCCAGCAGCAAACAGCAACCAACAGCTACCCCAGACACTGCCCCTGGCAGAGCTGGAGACACATGGGCTGGAACAGGCTGAGAAGGAAATCCAGGAGTGTGGAGACCGAATTCACATCAGAGTCAAAGAAATCCGGGTCCAACAGGAAACCAAATACTAACAACTTACACAACTTGGAAGCAAGGAACATTAAAGCAGTGGATTTAGATTGGTTCTACATAAAGTTTAGGAAAAATCGAGTAAAACTCACATGGCATGGAATGATTTTCTCTGCACAGCCGTGCTATTTGGAACGAAATTATTTCTTTTGCACATCCAGGCCAGAACCAAGTAATGCCTTGACTCTCTAACACTAAAGAGATTCTTGGAGAGTTTTTGTTTTCCCTGCAGTTTCAGTGACAAAATTACAACATGAGAAAAAATTTTCATTATATTCCCACTTTATGTTGTCAGGTAGGTTTGGGACAGAAGTGTGAGAATCAAGTTTTGGTCAGGGTTTTTCCATGTTCTCCTTTATGTAGCTTTTGCAAAATTGAAGAGCTTTAACCGTAATATTTTGAACTCATAAAAAGTTAATACTCCTTAAAAAAATCAGATTCTGGGGGGGCCACATGTGACTCACCAGATGGCTGCCCTGGAAGAGAAGCTCCATTCCAGGCAGCCTGCAGAGGAGCTTTAGAAATGCAAATGAACACTGCTGGGCAAAGTGTGGACAATGCACCTGGGTCTCTTGCCTGGGGCAGGAATTGGGCTGATTCCCTCTGCCCCTCACCCCAAGCTCTGCCTGCTGGCACTGATGGAATTTGCACAGCTCAAGGCAGAGCCCAGGGGGAGGATATCTGAGCCTGCAACAGAAACGGGTGAAGCTGCAAAGGGAAATAGCAAATGGAGAATGTTGGGAAAACTTCATATTAAATAATTGGGGGAAATCATCCCTCTGCCCACTCCAACATGTGCTCTCACTGTCTGTGTTATATAGGGTGGATAAGAGCACTGGGGATTTTTTGCTACCAAAAATTCAGGAAAATCAGTTGGGAATCTAAGGATTTGATGATTTAATTAGACAAAAGCAGTCAATTGATGCAGCCCTGGCTGGAGAGAGCGGCCAAAAATGGAGAAAAGATGAACGGCCAGCAGAACAAATCCTACAACACCATGGACCAGCCCCTGGGAACTCGAACCAATTCATATCAGGAGCCATAGAACCCATTTCTCATTTCAATGGCATCATTAGATTACAAGCTGCCCTCGCAATAACCAACCAGACAGCTCCAGCTCCTGACCTTCCTGCTGACCAATCCACTGAAATGAGGAACACAACACTTAACCATGGGATGGGATCAGATCATCTGTTAGCAGAAAAAAGAGGAGTTTGTGGAAAAGTAAACGACTCAAGCTGCTGTTGGCAAATAGATGACAAAGGAAACGTGGAGAAACAGATAACAAAGGAAATAAGAAAGCAGCTCATGTACCAGTCCAAACGTGGAAAGGACGGGAATGGGACACGATTTTGTGGCTCCCTGGCAGACCACGGCTTAAAAGAATACTGATTCTCCTCTGATGTGCTACAGGAACTCTCACCTTTTTACCATGCTCTACACCTTGAGAGTGCAGCTCATTCGGCAGCGGAGCGAGGGGACGCAGGTGGCAGCCAGGCCTCCTGATCCGGAAAAGGCTACAGAAGGGCAGGGAATGAGGGCACTGAGAATAATCCCAAAACCAAAGAAGACTCGGTAAGGAATAAAAAAAAAAAAAATTCAGTGAGTGAATCTGCCTGGACATTGGGTCTGCGACTCGTAGAGAAGGAAGGGAGAAACCATCAGTTTCAATAAACCTTACTAATTAACATGGACTGCTGCTCAGACAAAGTCCCGCTGAATTCATGTACTTCCAAAAGAACAATGACTTAACAGAGCCATGAATGTGGGCTGTTCTACAAAAGTGGGGATGCACATTAACGAGGACATGCAGTTGCCGGATCGGGAGGTCGGAACCTTCCAAGTACCTCAGCCAGTGGGCAAATGGAGAGGGAGATGAGGCCGGGAAAATGAGGATAAAAAGGAGGCTGCGAACTATAACAACGGCAGAGAGCGCACGGCAAATGCCCCACGGCCTCTCCCTCTGCTCAGCAATAAAGTCACTTTTACAGGACTCCTCTGTCTCCTCCGGGCACAGAAACCTCCAGCCACGGCAATTTCCCCGCACAGCCCCGGGCACGGGGCAGCCCCCTCTGTCCCAGCCACAGCAACCGCGCCGAGCCAGCGCTGCTCCGGCAGCGGCTCCTGCTGAGGCAGCGGCCGCAAGGAGACCGCGGGCAGCCGCTCCCGCAGCGCCCTCACGCCAGCGGCAACACGCGCCGGACACGGCACAACGAACCCGCCCGAGCCCCCTGCCGCCCCCGAGGCCCGCAGCCAGCCCCGAGGCCCCGCACAACCCAGCGCGGCTCCCACCTGCGCTGCGGCCGCCTCCGAGCTCCGCCGTCGCCTCACCGCACTCCGCCGCTGACGTCGCTCACAGCACCGCACACACGCTCCGACAATGGCGCCGCTGCCCAGCCACGGCCGCCCTCAGCCCGCCACCGGGGCCCTGCTCCGCCCCGCTCCCACCAATCAGCGCGCCACAACCACGACTGACGGCACCATGGCCCAATCGCAGCCAGGGGCGGGCTCTGCACACGGCACAGCCCCGCCCCGCGCTCTCAGGGCGCCCCGGGCTGCGTGAGAGCAGAGCCGGAGCTGAGGAACAGCCCTGGAAAGGGCCCGGGCCCGAGGGGATTGAGCTGAAAACACAAACTTCTCCGCAGCTCCCGCCACGGCTTTCCCGGAACTGCCGCTCCGGTGGCTCCGGCTCAGCGGGAAGCCCTGGAGCCTCACTTCTCCTGCCCCTAATTAGGAGCATCAGTGCATCGCTTTGATTTCCCCCAGAAAGAGAAAACCGCCCCAAACCCTGTGGATGAGTGGGGGAGGGGAGAGATTTCTGACTCCAAGAAGTCCAAAAACTCCAGAAAACTCCAAAAACTCAGAGCAGGATAATGAGAAGTAAGTGAAGACCCTTAAATGCAGCTTTCCCCCACGCCTCCCTCCTTCCAGCTGCACCTCCTGCCCCGGCAGGGCCGCAGACAGGGAATGGGGCCGGGCTCAGTTCATTCCCCGGGGCTTCTCCCTCTGCTCAGGGACAGGAGTCGTTCCCCTGCTGCACCCTGGGCTCTCTCCCACCGGAGACTTCTCCAGGAACTTCTCCAAGCTGAGTCCATCCCACGGGACACAGCCCCCTCCATGTGCTGCAGCGTGGGTCACTGTGCCCCGGGGTCAGTCCTGCCAGGACAGGCTGCTCCAGCGGGGCCCTCTGGCCGCGGGGTCACAGCCTCCTCTCAGGCATCGCCGTGCTCAGCGTGGCTGCTCCGGGGGCTCCAGGGGGATCTCTGCATCCAAATGGATCTGCAGGGGGATCTCTGCATGCCCATGGATCTGCAGGGAGATCTCTGCAGCCCCACGGATTTGCGGGAGGATCTCTGCAGCCCCATGGATCTGCAGGGGGATCTCTGCTGCCCCGTCGATCTCTGTATCTGGCACCACCGGTTTTGGAGGCACCAGGAATAGGCTGAGCTCTGCCTGAAGCTCTTCTCACATTCCCCACACCCTTCCCAGCACAGGGAGGCTTTTACCTCCTCTTAGCTCCCCAGGCTGGGTTTGCAGCCCCTCCTCGTGTGGGATCTCTGGGCCTTGTCCTCCCCAGTGGAGATGGGAAAGGAACGTGGATGGATGAAGGACAGAATAAGAAGAGGAAGGAGGGCAGACAAGGAGAAGATGGGATTTGCCTCCATGCCAGAGGGAAGGGGAAGGAGATCCCCCCAGTCCATCCCTGGCAGGATGGCGTTGGCAGTGAGGCTGTCCTGCAGCGATGCTGGGCTGGGAGATGGAGCAGCAGAGAGGGGAAAGGGGCAGTGATTCCTCCTGCCCTGCCTGGCTGTCCCAGTCTGAAGCGTCCTGGCGCTGCCGAGGCCCTTGGAGCGTCCGGCACTCCGGAGCCCGAAGCTCACGGCTGCTTTATAAAGCTGACAAAGTCGGCAGGATGGGTCTGGGTATGATCTGCAGCAAACTGGGTTTATTGGTACAGGAACAGGGCCCAGAGCTGAACAGGGCCCAGGGACAAAGACAGGGTGCAAGCTGAGGGCACAGGGGGTTTTTATATGGGGTAGTGAGGGTGGAGCTGAGGGTCAGGGTCCAATGGATATGGGGGAAAATGGGGCAAAGGAGGGGTTAAGGGTCAGGTCACCTAATAGGGAAACAGGGGCAGAGGAATGCAGCAAATTAGAGCCAATGGAGGGACAGAGAGGGACAACATTCTAGGGACTAACCAAAGATGGGTAATAGGGGGTGAACTAGGGTAATTAGGCCAATGGGCCAATGGGGTAACACAACGGGCCAATGGGGTAACATAACTTTCCATAAATCAGCATGTGCCTGCAAAGGTCGATAGGAGAAGCAAGCTTCTCACCATAACCTTGAAATCTATTCTTCTTGAGGACCAGTCCTCCACGGGTGGGAGATTGAGACTTCCATGGGCCTCCACACCAGTGCATCTTCCTTTTCCTTGCAGCCTCCTTCTCCTCTGTCCAGACAAAGTTTAGGATTGACAAATCCTGTCTTTGCGGGAAGAACAAGGGGTGAGCACCTTGGGTTTTGTGAGAAAGGAGCCTCACTCTTTAGAATATTTGAAAGTTTAATAAGGAAAAATAAGGGACAAATCAGTAACAGCGCTGGGTGCTCGGCGATGGCCAGAGGCACACTGGTTAACCACAGCAACTCTTCTTGTCTAGTTTTTCCAGTCTATTGTTCAAATACATAGTCATAATGGTTATACACATTCAAACATTTCTCTGAACTCATTTACATGTTCCAGGAATTCTTTAGGTTGGTTTGACCCCCAACTCGCTGTTTTAGAGCACGTGCAGGAATCGTGGATTGCTGTTTTGAGGGTTGTGTGTCACTCCCTCACAAGGGCCCCTGTTCTGTGGTTTCAGCAGGTGACAGTTATTGACAGTGCAAGGGTCAGTGACAATGTCCTTATCACATCCCTTCCTTAAATGTTATCTGACCATGCAGACGGTTTTAGCTATTTCCACAAGTACTTCAAATGAACATTAGCTATTTCACAAATATCTCTGAAGTGTAATTGTCAGTTATTTACAAAAATAAAAGCATTACTTATTATTTCACAACTACAGCTACTTCTGCAAAAGTTAACATTCTTATGCACAACACATGGCATCCACTTTAATATTTTGCAAAAGCGAAAACTATAATGTATGTTTTTCACACCCTCCACAAACTCAAATAAATTACATAAATGATGTTTGAGGATATGAGCTACACAGGGGCCAGGGCATTGGCCACAAAAAGCTGACAAATCATACCACAGCAAAAGCAGTGAAAAGTGATTACAAACTGCACTCTATCAAAATCAGTGTGATTAAGAATATTTTGCAGAAGTCAATATATAATAGCAAAAGCCAACACTACCCAGTTATTTATAACAAAGCCAGGGCAGGTTTTTCCCTTGCATGGAGCACTTGGGCCTTCCCTGGGCCCCTTCTGCCCTCGTGCAGAGCCGGTGGCATTTTCCAGCACACCCAGTTTGTAACCAAGAGCCGGGTGCAGCCGAGAAGGCTCCAAGCGCCTCCTTCCAGGCTGACTCTGCAGGGGCCGAGGCTGCTCTGGGCTCTGCCAGGGCTCTGCTGGGGCTCTGCTCTGGGCCAGGCTGGGCCCGCTCTCCCCTCACATTGCTCCGGGCAGCTGAGGCACAGCGGGAGAAGGAAGGGACACGGCAAGGCAGTTGAGGGTTAAGAGAGTTTTTATTCAAACAACTGCCATAACAAACAGGCTGTCCTAACTACCATAACTAACTACTAGTGCTAACTACGATTACTAACTACCAGTGCTAACCACCATAACTAACTAGTTGTCTTGACTTCTGTAACTGACAGCTGTCCTCAAGGGCTTCATCTCCTCCGCTGCTCCCTCAGTTGCTTTGCTGCAGTGATCAGAGGGGTGAGGCTGGATAGAGGCTTGGCTGATGATAAAAATGGGTGCTGCCCAAAGGATAGCAAGGAAAGAAATGAACTGTTACTTTCCAGAGTCAAGTTCCTCACAGGCTCTGTTGCAACAGGACAAAAGGAAATACGTTGAAACTCAGGAGAGGGAAGCAGGCTCAGATTGGATCTAAGGAAGAATTTTTTAACCAGAAGAGTGGGGAAACACTGACAGAAGGTGCCCAGAGATGGGGGAGGTGCCTCCTCCCTGGAAACATCCAAGCTCAGGTCAGGCAGGGCTCTGGGCCCCCTGAGCTGCTCGAAGATGTCCCTGCTCGCTGTGGGGCACCAGGCCCAGATGAGCTCCAAAGGAGCCTGCCAAGCCACAGCAGGCAAGGATTCTGCTTGCTCTGCGTGTGGAACACAGCCAGACTGGAGACTGTCGGAGGGGGCCCCACAAGAAAACCCCTCCCTGGCGCTGCTGCTTCCCCTGCAGCCCCTGGCCCTCAGCTGCAGCAGCTCCTGGGCAGCCCAGCGCCGCTCCTCGTCCGGCTCCAGGCTGCACTCGAGGCAGTCCCGCAGCAGAGCCGACAGGCGCCGGGGCTCCTGCAGCTGCGGGGTCTCGTTCTGCCGGATCAGAGCGCGAGCCTGCAGGGAAAGCAAACTCAGCGCTCTGCCAGCTCCCTTCACATCCACACGGGCTCACATCCACCCCGGGCCTCAGCCCCAGCTCCAGGGGCACTTTCCTCCCTGCCACAGATGCTGCTCAGAGCTCATTTTGCTATGCCAGCCACAAAACCCAAACCCTGGGGCTGCCACAGCCACTGCAACATCCAAATGATCTCGCCTTGAGAGCCAGTTTCATTGGCTGACTCTGTCAGTAGGAACCTCCATCAGAAATAGCACATTTTGCTTCTCCAAATGGGGACACCAGCTTTACAGGCCATTTTCCAGAGTCAGTGTGGTCTGCCTGTGTTATTTCAGAGGAATTTTGGCATCTCTGCAGTGCCACTGACACTCAAGTAAATGCATTCCTGATGCCCCATCCCAGAAACTGCCAGGCAAGAAACAGGAGGTTTGTGATGCTGAAAGCTCAGGCTTGGTGACACAGAGAAAGTAGCTTGGACTAGGAAAGAAATACGTTAGACTATGAGGATGTTAAACAATCATCTTCAGATTTTAGACAAGTTTCCCAGTGAGAACAATCAGGGGGGAGATCATCTTGCAAAATGGCTTTTAGTAGCTCCTGCAGAAACCTTGTTTTGTTTGGGGCTGGGATGTGGGGTTGGTTTGGGGTTTTGTTGCAGGGTAACATTAGACCTGATGCACTTGCTTTATATTTCCAGCTCATCCTCACAGCCAGATGAGCTGCATAAACATAAATCCCAAAGCAAATTGTTGCTGGAGATTGCAGAATTTTCATCTGTGGTGAGGCTGGAGTCCTCTGGGAATTCCCTTCCCATGTGCAGTGTCCTGGTTTAGGACAAATGAGGGGAAATCTCCAAAAGGGAGCCCCCCAAACAAAACAAACCTCCAACCACCCCTCCCCCAACACCGGGTTCGGGAAGGAATTTCTCGGAGGAGCAAAGTGAAAAACAAAACCTATTTATTTACAAGTAACAAAAGAACACTCGCCAACACAAGAAAAGGAAAGAAACAGACTGTGTGGTGAGGGCGTCAAGCTTCTCTTGCAAGCTCCAGGTGTCCTGGACGTCTCAGGTCAGGTCCGGAGCCGGTCCAGTATCTTCAGGGGAGGGCAAGAAAGAGGGAACAAAAGAAAAGAAAAAAAACAGCGCAAAAAGCAGAAAGCAAGCAAGCAAAGCGGCTAGCCAAGCCAAGCAGCAAGAAGCCAAAAGCAAAAAGACCTGGTCAAACACTCCCCCCCTCTCTTCCCCGCCCCGCTGCAGCAAGACGGCCGGGGGGGGGGGGAAGAGAGAAAAGGCACAGCTGCCAGACACAACACACGATATTGGGATAAAGGCTATCAACCCACGACATGCAGAAACCTCCAGCTGCTGCTCCCAGTGCAGGGTCCCCCTGTGCTCACAGGCCTCTGCAGCCACTGCAGAATTTGCCTCTTACCATGGCTGCCGTTTCTCTGAAGTAAGGAGGTTCTCCTTCCACCATCCCGATGGTCACAGTGCCAAAGGCCCAGATGTCCACCTTGGGGCCATAAGGAGATCTGGTCACAACTTCTGGGGCCATCCAGTGAGCAGTGCCCACCATGGAGCTGTGCTGGTCCTGCTCAGGGCTGAGCTGAGCGCAGAGGCCAAAATCAGCTGAGGACAGAAACAAACCCTGTCAAAGGCAGCTGCAATGAGGAAACCAAGCACCAAGACTCCCCACTCTCAATCTGAGAGTGCAGTCGTGAAGTCAGCTGGAAAAGCCCTCAGGGCTGTAGCCAAGGAAAGATGGAACTGGACCCTTCAAGAAACCATTGAGGAAGGGGCGGGGGATGTGAGAGAGAAGAGCGGAAGAAGGCGGGAGGAGGAGCGGGGAGGGGGGGGGAGGGATTGAACCGGGGGAAGAGAAGGGGGAGATGAGGAGAGGAGCAGAAACAAGAAAAGTAGCGGGGACCCCCCGGCCTTCATCGAGGTGTCCAGGGGGAGCCAGGAAGATGTGGAACCCCCAGCCAGGAGTGTTCCCAACACGGGGCTCTGACCCTGGGGGTCACCCGGGATTATCCAGCGTGGATCCTCCCACGGGGGATGGAGATGGAGCGGCGCACGGAGCTCGTCCCGCACTGGGCACTGCGGGATCCGCGGGCAGCGACCCCTCCCCCCGGGCCCAGCCCCCACCCTCTGTCCCCCTCGCTTTGCCCAAATCCGTCCCATCGCCCCCCCCAAACCCCTTTCCATCGCCCCCCAATAAAGGGCCCCGGGCCCAACTGGGAAGCTTTACTGGGAGCACTGGGAGCAGGCACTGGGCGGGGGCAGAGCGCCAGCGGGGCTGGGGGGGACACGGGACCCCCCCAAAATCAGCGGAGTGGGGACGGAATGGGGGGTCTCGGCCGGGCCCGAGCCCACGGGGAGGGGCTGCGGCCGCCGCCGGCTCAGGAGCTCTGTGGGCAGAGAAAAGGGGGTGACACCGGGCTGGGGGCCCCGGCGGGAGCGCACACGCTCCGCCCCGGGGGGGACGCCACCCCCGGCACCCGCCCTGACCTTCTTGCGCAGGGAGAAGCCGAGCCCCAGCGCCAGGAAGACGAAGCCCAAGACGAAGCCCCCGATGTCCGTCAGCATCTTGCTGCGGGCGGCGTCCGGCGGCATCTCTGGGGGGTCCGCAGGGCTCAGCACCCCCAAAACCTCTCACCGACACCCCGAGCCCCTCCCAGCGCTCTCCCTGTGGCCCCCAGCCCAGCCAGGGCCCACTGAAACCTCCCCCCGATCCCTTTTTGTCCTGGCCAGGAGCCACCAAAGCCCCTCCCGTCCCTCTCAGCATCCCACAGCCCCCTCCCAGGTGCCCCCAGCGCCCCAGGACCCCCAAAGCCTCTCGCAGTCCCTTGGCAGCCCCAACAGGACTCAGCCAGAGCCCTCCCAGTCTGTGCCCAGCACAACCGAGCTCATGGCGAGCCCCGCTTTGCCATCGCCGATCTCCTTCCAGCCCCTCCGTTTCACTGCGATCCCTCCCAGTCACACCCAGCACCCCCAAACTCCCTCCCAGTCACACCCAGCGCCCCCCCAAGCCCATCCCATCCTCCCCAGCATCCCCCAAACCCCTGCCCAGCCCTTGCCCAGCCCCCAGCCCCTCTCCCAGTTCCAGCCCGGCTCTCTCCAGCTCCCTCCCAGTGGCTCCCAGCACAGCCCAGTGGCTCTGTCAGCGCCCCCAGGGGCTCCCCCGTACCACAGTGCCGCCTCAGGGGCTGCTCCAGGCTGACGTGCTCCACCTGGCAGCTGTAGCTGAGCCCGCGCCGGGGCGGCGTTTCCAGCAGCACCAGCAGCTGGTGGGTCCAGTACCCGTTGGGGACCACGTCGGTGGCCACCACGTGCTCCGAGAGCTCCTGCTGGCCCTGGAACCACCTCACCTGGATGGCAGCAGGGTAGAAATCCATCACGGACCAGAGCAGGCGGCCAGGGCCGGGCTGGGAGCTCGAGGGGGGAACCAGCGAGATGGACACGCTGGGGGGCACTGGGAGAGAGAGCGAGAGAGAGAGCGGGGACACACTGGGATCAGCTGGGGGGCACTGGGAGAGAGAGGTGAGGGCTGGGCTGGGCTGGAGGGCGACTGGGAATGCACTGGGAAGGACTGCTGAGGGATTGGGAGGGACTGGAATGGAGTTGAGTGGCACTGAGAGGAGTGTGAGGGGATGGGGGGCACTGGGATAGAGGGTGGAGCTCTTGGAGTGAACTGGGAATGAACTGGGAATAGATTGGAAATGGAGTGGGAGGGACTGGGGATAGCACTGGGCATGGTCTTGGAAGGACTGGAATAGCACTGGGAGGGATCTTGGTGGCACTGGGAGGAACTGGGAATGAAGTGCGCGGCACTACGAGGCCGAGTAGAGCGCGGGGCACTCGACGCTGCGGATCTGCCTAACAACAGATGAGTCATAAAAGAGATGAGATCTCATTGGCTAGCAAGCGTTAACTTCACGCGTCGCAGAAATGGACGCGCGGGGGGGCACTGAGAGGGACTGGGATGGACTGGAGGGAACTAGGAGGGTCTGGAGGCCCCGGGGATGGGCACAAGGAGGGTTGAGGGCTCTGGGCTGATTCCCAGGGAAGTTTTGAGGTGCTCCAGGGTCATTGGCCGGGCAGGGCCCGAGGGGACACGGTCTGCCCCGCGCTCACCTCGGCGCTCCGTGATCAACAGAGTGGACAACTTGTAGTTGTACCGGCAGAGCCAGTCCACCGTAGTCCGTGCGTCCTCCATTATGGCCGGGTCGCTGTTCATCTCCCTCGCAAACCTCTCCCCAAAGGGAGTGAACCCCACGTAGTGCCCCACGTCGCTGTCGAACATCACGTGCGGCAGCCGATTATAGATGCCCCTCTCCACGAACTTCACCTTCTCTGTGCCGTTAGTGAAGTAACACTCGGACCTTAAAATCAACTGGAACACGCCTGTGAGTGCAGCACACAGCTCAAGCGGTGCCCCCTCAGCACCCCCCAGCAGCACCCCTAGAGCTCCGGGGGCCACCCCGGATCCCCGCTCCGCACCCCCTGTGCCCCACGGCTGCCACGGGACCCTCCTGCCCGCGCTGCCGCTTCCTCTTTGCCGCCCTTCCCCCATTTCCCCTTCAACATCCTCTCCCCTCCCACCTCCGGCTGCTCCCTAATCAATTTTGGGGTCCCATTTCCGCATTCTACTACAAATGCGCCATTCCCAGCCCCCTCTCTCACAGATTTGAGGCGCTCCCTCCCCTTTTCCCCCTTTCCCCACCCTCTCCCACCCCTCCCTCCCCTTTCCTCCCCCCACCCCTCAGCCCCTCCCGCTCTCCCTTTGGGGGTCCCCTCCTCCTCCTCCTCCTCCATTCCGGGCTCACCTTTCGCCCCCTTTTCCCGCTTCTCCCCCCTGTCCCAGCGCCTCCCACCCCCCGCTCACCCGAGACCTCCGCGCCCGCAGCCGGGGGGGCTCCCAGCACCACCAGTGCCACCAGCAGGGCCCCAGCTGCCGCCCCTCGCCCCATGGCCGGGGCCGGGCAGGGAGCAGCAGCCCCAAAGCAGCCGCGCTGCGCTGGGAGCGCCAGTCCGGAGCAGGGCGGGCTCGGCAGCGCCGCGCGCTCTCATTGGCTGCCGCCGCTTCTGGGCAGCGATCGGCCACGGGCTCTGCCCGGCAACTGATGAGGCAATCCAACGTCCTGAGCTCTCATTGGCTGTGCCGCCTCCTGCCTGCGCTGCCATTGGCTGAGGACTTTCCGGGACGCTGCAGTCCCGGGCTGGGGGTTTTTTGGGGAGGGGGAACCTTGGGGCGCTGGGCAGGTGGGAGCTCAGGTGAGCCCAGCAATGCGTGCCCAGGTGCGCGGCATCTCAGGGCTGCCCGTGGTGAGCGGTGACGCTGGCCCGATGCCAGGCACCCCCAGAGCCGCTCTGTCCCTGTCCCCCGCAGCCGCACAGGGACAGAAAATGGAACCGAGGGTTCCTGCGTGAGGACAAGGACTGGGAGAGATCCCTCAGCAAATCCCACACGGGCACAACAGACCCGGCCTGGGCACACGGAGGGAATTTATTACCAACCAAATCACAGCAGCAAAAGGAGAAGGAAAAGAAATCTCTCCAACACCTTCCCCCTACCCAACACGGAACAGCCAGAACAGGGGTCACCAGGGCTCTGCCCAATGGGGGCCACTGGGGATCATCCAGCGCGGATCCTCCCTTGGGGGATGGAGCTGGAGCAGCGCACGAAGCTCTTCCCACACTCGGGACACACGCAGGACCTCTAACTGGTGTGGAAGTGCTGGTGAGTGACGATCTCTGAATCCCACCTGAAGCTCTTCTGACATTCCAAGCACTCCTAGGGCCATTCCCCAGTGTGGATCTTGTGGTGCTTGCTGAGGTCAGATGTCCCACTGAAGCTCTTCTCACATTCCCCAAACTCACAGAGCCTCTCCCCAGTGTGGATGTTCAGGTGTTCCATGAGGATGGAGCTGGAGCTGAAACCCTTCCCACATTCCAAGCACTTGTGGGGCTTTTCCCTGCCATGAGGCTTCTCCCCCAGCTCTGAACTCTGGCTGCATCTCCAGCCACCTTCCTGGCTCAGGGGGGCTCTTTCCTCCCCACACCTCCCTGGGCTGAGTTTGCAGCCCCTCCTTGTGAGGGATCTCTGGGGCTTTTCCTCCTCCTCCATCTGGCCACAGCTTGGGAATGACAGACCCTGGTTTGGGGGAAACTAAGGTGGGAGCGCCTTGGAGTAGAGGCTCCTCCTGGCCAGATCCATCTCAAGAACTCAGCAGGAGTCTTGTGTCCATGAAAAACTCCACACATCAAGATTTAGCCCGAGAAAACTCTCCCAGGAGTTCCCTATTGCTGATCTCTCCACTTTTGGGGTTCCAGAGGTTTCCTTTCCTTGGGATCACAGGGGTCCAATGGTTCCAGGGGTTCTTCATTCTCCGACGTCCTGCTTAGGGATGATCCAGGGGCTTTTGGGAGTCCATGGGGGCCCTTCTACCCTGATGCTCTACTTTGACATCCCAGGGATCCCAGGGGTCCCTCCTCTCCAGGCTCCCCCCCTTTCCAGTCTGCTGGGGTCCCCCAGCTCTGGGATTGCCCCTCTCAGCTATCCCCACTCTGGGGGTCCCAGGGGTTCCCCTCCTCTGCTCTCCCGGGGGTCCCCAGGACCAATGTCCTCCCCTGCCCATACGGGGCAATGGCCATGTGGGCCCCCAAAGATCCCCCAAGGGGCTCAGCTTTGGGCTCCTGCAAGATCCAAACCTACACACACAGAGAGAAAAAAACCTCCCAGGGACACCAGGTGATATTTGGGGTCAATTTCACAATCTGTGACCTCCAAACACACCCCAATAAAAAACCCTCACAGGGACCCCCCTGATGGATTTGGGATGAGCTCCCTCTCCCCGCTCACCTGCAGGGCGAGCTGGGGGCGATGGTCCCGTGGCTGCGGCCACAGGGGGCACTGGAACCTCCTGTTCCTCCTGTTCCTGCTCCTGCTCCTCCTCTGCCTGCTCCTCCTTTTCCTCTTTCCATCCTCCTCCTCCTCCTTCCTAATCCCACCTCCTCCCCAGTTCCTGCCTTCTGTGTATTTAGAGTGGAGAACCTTGCTTGCATTTAGAACTAGAACAAAGATCCCAGAGGGAACAAGGCTTGCTGCTTTTAGTCAGAAGTATCAGTGACTAAAGGTCACGTTTCCTTTGGTTTGGTGCCGTCCTTGTTCCTCCTCAGTGTTCAGGCTGGGCTATGGGGTGTCCTTGTTTGCTGCATTTTCCGAGTTCCTCTTGCACCCTTTGGGCCATGGGCTGTGCCCTGGGAGGGTTCTTTGTGCTCCTTTGTGACACAGGAGAACCTTCCAGGCGGTTTCTGCGAGAGCTGCTGCTGGGATGTCACAGGAACAGCGCCACGTCCCCGTGGTGTTCCCGTTGCTGTGGGACACGGAGGCCTCAGTGCCCAGAGTGGCTCTGGGCTCGTTGCCGGAGGATCCTCCTGCCCGAGGCATTCTCAGCAGCCAGCCCAGCCCTGACAGGTGTCCTTCTGTGCTTGCAGGTGTTATATTTGCCCAATTATCCCATCATAAAAAAAACTCAAACAATATTTAAGGTAGCAGCAATTTTAATTAAATAGTTTAGCAAATATATAAATAAGGGATAATATGGTTCAAATAATAGCACATAAGCAAAAACAACCGTGGGGTACGGATGGCAGGGATCAATGACCCTTGCCACTTCACGTACAAGCTTGCCAAGTGAAAGTCGCCCCTTATATGCCATGTGTCAATGCCATCTCCTCCTATTTTTGGTTCGTCACTTTTCTGTCTCCGTCCTCCTCACCACCTTTACCACGCATGCACCACCACTCGGTTTGGTGGTCGCACAAGTCTTTGGGGGTCGTCACTGATGAAGGCCGTATAGTCTTCTTCATTGTCCTTTAATTCACCTTTGGGTTACACATGCGCACCAAGCCAGTATAATGTAAGCCAAAACTAACGTATTACTACATTTTAGCATCAAAGCAATAAATCTCTTATAGCGGGCATTTCCCTGGGACCCAATCAGATGTTCACTTCTCTCAGTTAATTTTTAGTAACTGTTATCTCTTGCTTTTTCCTCCTATCCTTGAACATCTGCCAGAAGAGGGGTGTAGAGCCCCTCCTCTCCCTTTCTTCTTTGGCATTACAACTTTTAACTGTTTTATTATTTCCAAATATTAATTAGTGTATCAATATTGATGACTGTTTCAATTTTATCAGCATGAATCACACCTATTTACCACATTGTTCTCTCTCAGTGTCTGCAGGGCCTGGATTTCCTCCATTCCAAGCGGGTGATCCACAGGGATCTGAAGAGCTCAAACATCCTCCTGGACACAGACGGCTCTGTCAGGCTGGATGGGTGTTCCTGGCCAGGCACGGCGCTCCCGGGCTGCGGGTGTGGGGCTGTTTCCCAGGGAGAGCCAGAGCCCCACAAGGGCTGCTGGGGGCACTGCCCGGCCCCTGCTGCCAGCTGAGAGCGGCTGCCCCTGCAGAGAGCTCAGCAGAGGAGCAGGGTGCCAGCAGTGCCTTTGCTCTGCCTATGGCCCTGCCAGAGGGGCTGCAGTGGGAATCTAAAGCTCCAAGGGAATCAGTAAAAGCCACTGCATGAAAGCTGAGGGTTTTTGAAGGGTCCAGTTCCATCTTTCCTTGGCTACAGCCCTGAGGGCTTTTCCAGATGACTTCACTACTGCACTCTCAGACTGAGGTGGGGAATCTTGGTGCTTGGTTTCCTCATTCCAGCTGCCTTTGACAGGGTTTGTTTCTGTCCTCAGCTGATTTTGGCCTCTGCGCTCAGCTCAGCCCTGAGCAGGACCAGCACAGCTCCATGGTGGGCACTGCTCACTGGATGGCCCCAGAAGTTGTGACCAGATCTCTTTATGGCCCCAAGGTGGACATCTGGGCCTTTGGCACTGTGACGATCGGGATGGTGGAAGGAGAACCTCCTTACTTCAGGGAAACGGCAGCCATGGTAAGAGGCAAATTCTGCAGTGGCTGCAGAGGCCTGTGAGCACAGGGGGACCCTGCACTGGGAGCAGCAGCTGGAGGTTTCTGCACATGGGAAGGGAATTCCCAGAGGACTCCAGCCTCACCACAGATGAATATTCCTCAGTCTCCAGCAACAATTTTCTTTGGGATTTATGTTGTTGCAGCTCATCGGGCTGTGGGAATGACCTGGAAATGTGAAGCAAGTGCATCAGGTCTAATGTTACCTTGCAAGAAAACCCCAAACCAACCCCACATCCCAGTCCCAAAAAGAAGCTTTCTGCAGGAGTTTCTAAAAGCCATTTTGCAAGTTGATCTCCACCCTGATTCTTCTCACTGGGAAATTTGTTGAGAACATGAAGATGATTGTTTAACATCCTCATAGTCTAACGTATTTCTTTCCTAGTCCAAGCTACTTTCGCCGTGTCACCAAGCCTGAGCTTTCAGCATCACAAACCTCTTGTTTCTTGCCTGGCAGTTTCTGGGATGGGGCATCAGGAATGCATTTACTTGAGTGTCAGTGGCACTGCAGAGATGCACTTGATGTAAGAATCCTCTGAAATAACACAGGCAGACCACACTGACTCTGGAAAATGGCCTGTAAAGCTGGTGTCCCCATTTGGAGAAGCAAAATGTGCTATTTCTGATGGAGGTTCCTACTGACAGAGTCAGCCAATGAAACTGGCTCTCAAGGCGAGATCATTTGGATGTTGCAGTGGCTGTGGCAGCCCCAGGGTTTGGGTTTTTTGGCTGGCATAGCAAAATGAGCTCTGAGCAGCATCTGTGGCAGGGAGGAAAGTGCCCCTGGAGCTGGGGCTGAGGCCCCGGGGTGGATGTGAGCCCGTGTGGATGTGAAGGGAGCTGGCAGAGCGCTGAGTTTGCTTTCCCTGCAGGCTCGCGCTCTGATCCAGCAGAACGGGACCCCGCAGCTGCAGGAGCCCCGGCGCCTGTCGGCTCTGCTGCGGGACTGCCTTGAGTGCAGCCTGGAGCCGGACGAGGAGCGGCGCTGGGCTGCCCAGGAGCTGCTGCAGCTGAGGGCCAGGGGCTGCAGGGGAAGCAGCAGCGCCAGGGAGGGGTTTTCTTGTGGGGCCCCCTCCGACAGTCTCCAGTCTGGCTGCGTTCCACACGCAGAGCAAGCAGAATCCTCGCCTGCTGTGGCTTGGCAGGCTCCTTTGGAGCTCATCTGGGCCTGGTGCCCCACAGCGAGCAGGGACATCTTCAAGCAGGTCAGGGGGCTCAGAGCCCTGCCTGACCTGAGCTTGGATGTTTCCAGGGAGGAGGCACCTCCCACATCTCTGGGCACCTTCTGTCAGTGTTTCCCCACTCTTCTGGTTAAAAAATTCTTCCTTAGATCCAATCTGAGCCTGCTTCCCTCTCCCGAGTTTCAAACCATTTCCCTTTGTCCTGTTGCAACAGAGCCTGTGAGGAACTTGACTCTGGAAAGTAACAGTTCATTTCTTTCCTTTGTATCCTTTGGGCAGCACCCATTTTATCATCAGCCAAGCCTCTCCAGCCTGACCCCTCTGATCACTGCAGCAAAGCAACTGAGGGAGCAGCGGAGAAGATGAAGCCCTTGAGGACAGCTTTCAGTTACAGTAGTCAGGACAACTAGTTAGTAATGGTAGTTAGCACTGGTAGTTCGTTATGGTAGTTAGCACTGTAGTTGCTTATGGCATTTAGGACAGCCTGTTTGTTATGGCAGTTGTTTGAATAAAAACTCTCTTAACCCTCAACTGCCTTGCCGTGTCCCTTCCTTCTCCCGCTGTGCCTCAGCTGCCCGGAGCAATGTGAGGGGAGAGCGGGCCCAGCCTGGCCCAGAGCTGAGCCCCAGCAGAGCCCTGGCAGAGCCCAGAGCAGCCTCGGCCCCTGCAGAGTCAGCCTGGAAGGAGGCGCTTGGAGCCTTCTCGGCTGCACCCGGCTCTTGGTTACAAACTGGGTGTGCTGGAAAATGCCACCGGCTCTGCACCAGGGCAGAAGGGGCCCGGGGAAGGCCCAAGTGCTCCATGCAAGGGAAAAACCTGCCCTGGCTTTGTTATAAATAACTGGGTAGTGTTGGCTTTTGCTATTATATATTGACTTCTGCAAAATATTCTTAATCACACTGATTTTGATAGAGTGCAGTTTGTAATCACTTTTAACTGCTTTTGCTATAGTATAATTTGTCAGCTTATTGTGGCCAATGCCCTGGCCCCTGTGTAGCTCATATCCTCAGAACATCATTTATGGATGATATTTTAGTTTGTGGAGAGTGTGAAAAACATACATTATAGTTTTCGCTTTTGAAAAATATTACAGTGGATGCTGTGTGTTGTACATTAGAATGTTAACTTTTGCAGAAGTAGCTGTAGTTGTGAAATAATAATCAATGCTTTTTTTTTTGTAAATAACTGACAATTACACTTCAGAAATATTTGTGAAATAGCTAATGTTCATTTCAAGTACTTGTGGAAATAGCTAAAACCCTCTGCATGGTCAGATAACATTTAAGGAAGGGATGTGATGAGGAGCCCTGCCACTGACCCTTGCACTGTCAATAACTGTCACCTGCTGAAACCACAGAACAGGGGCCCTTGTGAGGGAGTGACACACAACCCTCAAAACAGCAATCCACGATTCCTGCATGTACTCTAAAAAGACAGGTTGGGGGTCAAACCAACCTAAAGAATTCCTGGAACATGTAAACGACTTCAGAGAAATGTTTGAATATGTATAATCATTATGAATATGAATTTGAACAATACAATGGGAAAACGAGACAAGAAGCGTTGCTGTGGTTAACCAGTGTGCCTCTGGCCATCGCCGAACACCCAGTGCTGTTACTGATTTGCCCCTTATTATTCCTTGTTAAACTTTCAAAAATTCTAAAGAGTGAGGCTCATTTCTCATGAAACCCAAGGTGCTCACCCCTTGTTCTTCCCCCAAAGCCAGGATTTGTCAATCCTAAACTTTGTCTGGACAGAGGAGAAGGAGGCTGCGAGGAAAAGGAAGATGCACTGGTGTGGAGGCACATGGGAGTCTCAATCTCCCACCCGTGGGGACTGGTCTCCAATAAGAAGAATAGATTTCAAGGCTATGGCAAGAAACTTGCTTCTCCCATAGACCTTTGCAGGCACATGCTGATTTATGGAAAGTTATGTTATCCCATTGGCCTGTTGGCCTAATTACCCTAGATCACCTCCTATTACCCATCCCTGGTTAGTCCCTAGAATGTTCTCCCTCTCTGTCCCTCCAGTGGCCCTAATTTACTGCATTCCTCTGCCCCTGTTTCCCTATTAGCTGACCCGACCCTTAACCCCTCCTTTGCACCGTTTCCCCCATATCCATTGGACCCTGACCCTCAGCTCCACCCTCACTACCCCATATAAAAACCCCCTGTGCCCTCAGCTTGCACCCTGACTTTGTCCCTGGGCCTTGTTCAGCTCTGTGCCCTGTTCCTGTACCAATAAACCCAGTTTGCTGGGATCATACCCAGACCCATCCTGCCGACTTTGTCAGCTTTATAAAGCAGCCGTGAGCTTCGGGCTCCGGAGTGCCGGACGCTCCAAGGGCCTCGGCAGCGCCAGGACACTCCAGGCTGGGACAGCCAGGCAGGGCAGGAGGAATCACTGCCCCTTTCCCCTCTCTGCTGCTCCATCTCCCAGCCCAGCATCGCTGCAGGACAGCCTCACTGCCAACGCCATCCTGCCAAGGATGGACTGGGGGGATCTCCTTCCCCTTCCCTCTGGCATGGAGGCAAATCCCATCTTCTCCTTGACCACCCTCCTTCTTCTCCCCATTCTGTCCTTCATCCATCCATGTTCCTTTCCCATCTCCTTCCTCCCTTATTCCATCTTGTTCCTTCCTCTCCTCCTGCCTTTTCCTTTTCCTTTCTCCCTGTCTCTTCCTCTCCTTGTCCTTCCTCCCGCAGGTCCTAAGTTGAGGACAGAGACCAGGGAGAACAAATCCCTGCCACAGAACCTCGTGGAAGAGGCCATTTGGAACGGCTCCACGGCTCAGGAATCCAACGGGGAGGAAAAGCCCCAGAGATCCCTCATGAGGAGGGGCTGCAAATGCAGCCTGGGGAGCTGTGAGTAGGCAAAACCCTCCCTGTGCTGGGAAGGGTTTGGGGAATGTGAGAAGAGCTTCAGGCAGAACTCAGCCTATTCCTGGTGCTTCCAAAAACGGCGCTGCCAGATGCAGAGATCCATGGGGACACAGAGATCACCCATCAGATCCACGGGGATGCAGAGATCCCCCTGCAGATCCATGGGGATGCAGAGATCCCCCTGCAGCCCCCGGAGCAGCCACGCTGAGCACGGCGATGCCTGAGAGGAGGCTGTGACCCCGCGGCCAGAGGGCCCCGCTGGAGCAGCCTGTCCTGGCAGGACTGACCCCGGGGCACAGTGTCCCACGCTGCAGCACTTGGAGGGGGCTGTGCCCCGTGGGATGGACTCAGCTTGGAGAAGTTCCTGGAGAAGTCTCCGGTGGGAGAGAACCCAGGGTGCAGCAGGGGAACGACTCCTGTCCCTGAGCAGAGGGAGAAGCCCCGGGGCATGAACTGAGCCCGGCCCCATTCCCTGTCTGCGGCCCTGCCGGGGCAGGAGGTGCAGCTGGAAGGAGGGAGGCGTGGGGGAAAGCTTCATTTAAGGCTCTTCACTTACTTCCCATTATCCTGCTCTGAGTTTTAGGAGTTTTCTGTCAGAAATCTTTCCCCTCCCCCACTCATCCATAGGGCTTTGGGGCGGTTTTCTCTTTTTGAGGGAAATCAAAGCGATGCGCTGAGGCACCTAATTAGGGGTAGGAGAAGTGAGGCTCCAGGGCTTCCCGCTGAGCCGGAGCCACCGGAGCGGCAGTGCCGGGAAAGCCGTGGCGGGAGCTGCGGAGAAGTTTGTTTGTGTTTTCAGCTCAATCCCCTCGGGCCCGGGCCCGTTCCAGGGCTGTTCCTCAGCTCCGGCTCTGCCCTCACGCAGCCCGGGGCGCCCTGAGAGCGCGGGGCGGGGCTGTGCCGTGTGCAGAGCCCGCCCCTGGCTGCGATTGGGCGATGGTGCCGTCAGTCGTGGTTGTGGCGCGCTGATTGGTGGGAGCGGGGCGGAGCCGGGCCCCGGTGGCGGGCTGAGGGCGGCCGTGGCTGGGCAGCGGCGGCGTTGTCGGAGCGTGTGCGGTCCCGTGAGCGGCGGCAGCGGCCGGAGCGCGGTGAGGCGGCGGCGGAGCTCGGAGGCGGCCGCAGCGCAGGTGGGAGCCGCGCTGGGTTGTGCGGGGGCTCGGGGCTGGCTGCGGGCCTCGGGGGCGGCAGGGGGCTCGGGCGGGTTCGTTGTGCCGTGTCCGGCGCGTGTTGCCGCTGGCGTGAGGGCGCTGCGGGAGCGGCTGCCCGCGGTCTCCTTCGGCCGCTGCCTCGGCAGGAGCCGCTGCCGGAGCAGCGCTGGCTCGGCGCGGTTGCTGTGGCTGGGACAGAGGGGGCTGCCCCGTGCCCGGGGCTGTGCGGGGAAATTGCCGTGGCCGGAGGTTTCTGTGCCCAGAGGAGACAGAGGAGTCCTGTAAAAGTGACTTTATTGCTGAGCAGAGGGAGAGGCCGTGGGGCATTTGCCGTGCGCTCTCTGCCATTGTTATAGTTCGCAGCCTCCTTTTTATCCTCATTTTCCCGGCCCATCTCCCTCTCCCTTTGCCCACTGGCTGAGGTATTTGGAAGGTTCAGATCTCCCCATCCGGCAACTGCATGTCCTCGTTAATGTGCACCCCCACTTTTGTATAACAGCCGATATTCACGGCTCTGTTAAGTCTTTGTTCTTCTGGAAGTTCAGGAATTTAGCGGGACTTTCTGTGAGTAGCAATACATGTTAATTAGTAACATTTATTGTAGCTGATGGTTTCGCCCTTGCTTCCTTATCTACAAGTCCCTGGCCCCTCCCTCAGCTGCTGAATGAGCTGCACTCTCAAGGTGTAGAGCATGGTAAAAAGATAAGAGTTGCCGTAGCACATCAGAGGAGAAACAGCATTCGTTTAAACCATGGTCTGCCAGGGAGCCACAAAGCCGTGTCCCATTTCCATCCTTTCCACGTTTGGGCTGGAGCATGAGGTGCTTTCTTACTTCCTTTGTTATCTGTTTCACCACTTTTTCGTTGTCGTCTCTTTGCCAACAGCAGTTTGAGTCATTTAATTTTCCACAAACTCCTCTTTTTGTCTGCTAACAGATGATCTGATCCCATCCCATGGTGAAGTGTTGTGTTCCTCATTTCAGTGGGTTGGTCAGCAGGAAGGTCAGGAGCTGGAGCTGGCTGGTTGGTTATTATTGCGAGGACAGCTTGTAATCTATTGATCCCATTGAAATGAGAAATGGGTTCTGTGGCTCCTGATATGAATTAGTTCGGCTTCCCAGGGGCTGGTCCATGGTGTTGTAGGATTTGTTCTGCTGGCCGTTCATCTTTTCCCCATTTTGGGCGCTCTCTTCAGCCAAGACTTCATCAATTTACCATTTTTATCTAATTGAATCATGAAATACTAGATTCCCAACTGATTTCCCTGAACTTGTGGCAGCAAGAATTTCTCGGTGCTCTAATCCACCCTATATAACACAGACAGTGACAGGACATGTTGGAGTGGGCAGAGGGATGATTCCTCCCCCCTTATTTATAGTGAAGTTTTCCCAACATTCTCCATTTGCTGTTTCCATTTGCAGCTTCACCGTTTGTGTTGCAGGGTCAGATATCCTCCCCCTGGGCTCTGCCTTGAGCTGTGCAAATTCCATCAGTGCCAGCAGGCAGAGCTTGGGGTGAGGGGCAGAGGGAATCAGCCCAATTCCTGCCCCAGGCAAGAGACCCAGGTGCATTGTCCACACTTTGCCCAGCAGTGTTCATTTGCATTTCTAAAGATCCTCTGGAGGCTGCCTGGAATGGAGCTTCTCTTCCAGGGCAGCCATCTGGTGAGTCACATGTGGCCCCCCAAGAATCTGCTGTGT